>NC_044277.2:71657478-72323057 GCF_004027225.2 Strigops habroptila | reverse complement strand
GGGAGCTTCTTGTTTTCACAGCTATTGCAAGAGCTACTGAACTATTCTCTATTTGCTATGGTGGTCTTTTAAAGTTACAGTAAGACGCTCAGAGCTAGTCTGTGCAATCAGATTTTAAACTAGAATTTTGGTAACAAACACGGATGGTGGTCCACAGAAGATACTGTGGACTTACAATAGGCCAAGATTAAGAGTTGGGGAGCCACTGCTAGAGTGCAAACAAAAACTGATTCAGTTAAGCTATACAAGACCTATGGCACCCGATGATCCTCACAGCTCTTTCTGGCTTTGTAATCTATACATTAGCCTTTGCTTCTGCTTGATCAACACATTTAAGACCCTAAGGCACTTTCTGTCCCTGGACAATAATAGTTTCCAGGCTTATACTGAAGATATAACGTACCTCCTGTTCCAGGTGAAAAATAATTAAATTCCCTACAGTGCAGAAGGAGACAACAAACAAAATCACAATAAGGAAACCCATTAAGTTATATTGATTTTTATAAAACTATAAGAAAGCAGGATGGTTTTTTTATGTATCATATCAAAGATCTTAAAATAATACATAATAATGATATTCATCAGATCTGATGAGGCTAGACAATAATATGGCTAAACACAAGGTGTTCATTTCCACTCCAGGTCTGAGTTTTTCCTTTGTGATAATCTTCCTCAAGATAAAATATTATAGCATATTACAAACATTATATAGCATGTTTGGGGTAAAACTGTATGAAAGTAAATATTAAAATCAGCATTTAACCCATAAGGAAAGGGAAGAAACGGAGGCATACAGCAGAAAGATGATACTTCAAAGGACCTCAAAGAAATCAACAGGACTTCAAGAGACAAAGCCAGAGATAGAAGTCAGCTCTTCTGAATCCCAATGCAATGTACCATGGCACTTTGGCACTAATGAAATGTTATCACTGCTCTATCTTCAGAAAACACAGAATTTTAAAATAGTTATGTAACTGAATACAGCTTTGCATTTCTTTCCTTTTTTTCTTTTTTTTTTTTTAATCCAGATCAACAAACTTCTTAAAAACGTAAAGAGAATTCACTTCTCGTGAATGTCTTCTAATCTGATTCTCTGTAACATTATAAGGAAAGGGGAAAACAAACCTACCCAAAACAACAGAACAGGCAAAGCTGTTCATATAGTATTAATCACGTTTGCCGTTCTCTTTCCAAAAGCTTACTTACGTAAATGCAAAAGTGCAGGAGACTTACCAAATATTAAAAATAACTAGGGTTTTAATGATAAATTATTATTTTTCCATGTACATCAGCATTTAGCACTGCCCCTTACCTCTGCTATCTCGACCACCCTAAAATGCTGTAAATGGCAGTAAAAAGAAAATTGAATATCAACACCCTGAATCTATGTAGGAGGTGTAATCACTACCTGCTCATCTAAGCCTATGCTGTCCCTCCAGATAGTCTGACTCTCAGAGGCAACACTGCATTCATCACGTGGTCTGTGTTTTAAGCTATGAGTTGCTCAACTCATGGCAAAGCACATGAAGATGATCAACAAGTACAATGCACAGAAAGAAGTCTTCTATACTTCAGTTCATATTTCTAAGAAGGTCCTGTGATATTTGGGTATTCTTAATTCCAGCTGGACTCACTGAACTAAAACGGAAGGTACTTACACTCAAATCTAACAAAAACCCCTCTCTAACCACACCTGAAACACAACAGTATAGTCCAGACCCTTTGATTTGCTACTAAAATTGCATGTGTAGGAAGAGGGAAAAAATAAACATATTTATCTGTATTAAATATATATATAATTTTGCATATTATATGCATATGTACATACATACAGTAATACTGTCAAGACCTCATATAATGGGAAACATTTCATCACTGTTAAAATGTCAAATACCACAGAACATACCATGATATGATATCCATAATATGAAAGATCTCCAAGCCTGAGTTCAAGGAAATATGTATGAGGTTCAAGCCATACATGCTGCAGTTCTACTTTGATCCGTGTCTTGGATGCTTGTTAAGGGAAGGCTCTAATATCTGAAACATAACACCCCATTGAGACACTGCTTATTGCTCTTTTGTGAACTGAATTTGTCAGGATGAGGCACAACATCCATAATGCATTATGAAAATTCTCTTATCAGCAGCTACACAATTATCATTGCCTTCTTTTGGCATCTAGTTAATGATACAGTAATTGTATTATCATTCAGATACACCACAATTTTTCTTTTTGAATTCATGCCCATTATATGTCTTTTTGGTGGATTTTTTTTTTAATAGGAATACAGTTATCTTAGAAAACACAGGAATATCAAATTATTCCTCCCAAACTAGGAAGGATTCTTTGACTGCTCCTAAGTATGGATTTTCATTTCCCACATCCCAAGTAATATGATAAATATATTTCTTTTTTAATTCATTTTCCCAACCCTTAAATTGGCATTATTCAAATAATAATAGTTAAATAATAATAAACCAATAAGCAACAGCCCTGCAGAAACAATCCTAAATGCCCAGGATTTAGCATAATGCAGTATAATCACAGTCACCCTTTTCTTCTTCGGAATTATTTTTAGTACAAGCAGACCTCAGCATTTTAACTCCTGACATAAAAAGCATATTTATTTCTATTAATTCACTCTAATAAATGCATAACAATTCTTTTGAGCCTCCTTCACAAATGACAGAACCATGTCTATTGTGTGTTAAGCAAAATATTCTAAGTCTTCATCTCTAAAATTACATGGGTCAGGTCATAGATTTTTCATTTCCTTCACTAGTAACATTTCAGCTAATTTGTGCTTGCCTTGAGGATCAGGCTCATCCCTTCTTTTTTTATTTTTCTTCTCTTTATTCGGAGTCATCAGAATTTACATTGACCTACTTCCTTACTAAACAAGCAGGCTATGAAGTATTAATGGATTTTCTGTCTTACAGACTGTACTTTCATTGTGTAAGTGAAAACTCCTTTCAGATCAGAGAAAGGCAATAAGAAAGATGAAAGGTACACAATGGCTTCTAAACAAGGAAAGATAAATAATTTCCAATTCTTCAGCTTGGGAAAAAGATGACAGGGAAATGTGACAGATGTTTATAAAATTATAAATGGCCTGGAGAGGATGAACTGAGCTTGACTATTCAGCTTTTTCCAGTGTAAGAATTCGGGGGACTCAGAGATTACAGGTCTGAAACAAGCAAAAGATGGTTTTCTTAAAATGCAGTTAAGCTGCTGAACTCTTTATCACAAGATGTTGTAAAGCAAGATGCATTTTACTAAAGGATTAAAAAAAAATCCCCAGATTATTTATTTTTTTTTTAAAGGCCCAGCTGGATCAGAAAAAGAAGGCAGAAACAGGTTCGTAAGAAATAGAAGATAAGAAATGAGAAAAAATAGACTACGAACCAGGGCACGAGAAAAAATAATTAATGTGAGAAAACTTTCAGCAATTTACAAGGAAAACTTTGACTTTGGAAAGCTAAAATAAAAGAGCAGACTTCTGACTCTTGCTAGTTTATAGTCAATATGAACTGAAGGTTGCCATTTTCAAAGCTATCAACATGAAGGCAAACAGCCCTCGTTTTTAAGAAGGGGAGATTTCTTTTTCTTTCCATAGTGCAAAAAAAGCCAATTTAATTGCATGTACTTCAACTGCAAAAACACATCACAGATTCAGAGGAGCATCACCCTGAACCAGTTAAGTGCAAAGGCAAACAACCATAGATCTTCCAACTCTTTCTTTACCTCTTAACTCCTCAGTTCTCTAAGATACCCCATTTTGCCTCACATCAAATCAACCAAATCGTGCCTAGCATTAATGAGAACCTGGACACCACTATCTTCCTGGTACTGTTTTCACAAACTAACTAACAGGTAATACTAATTTTTAATGAGAATGGAAGGAACTGTGTCAGACATTTACAGATGGAAAGAGCATTCGTTACTGTAGATGCCTTTTCAGAAACTTCATTAGTTCAATCCATTTCTCAAAAAATTATAACAACCTTTCTGGCTTACTCTGGGCTCAATTCTGCTCTTTATCTTTAGGGTTCTTTCAGTGAAGAGAAAAAAACCGAAAAGTATACCACCGCCTGAATGGATGCTCAGT
Organism: Strigops habroptila; assembly: GCF_004027225.2. Lineage (NCBI taxonomy): Eukaryota > Metazoa > Chordata > Aves > Psittaciformes > Psittacidae > Strigops > Strigops habroptila. The sequence goes on along the minus strand of NC_044277.2, from coordinate 72,318,945 downwards.
GTCTCTAGAGACAGCATCGTCTGCTCTGGAAGTTTGAATAAGTACAGCCTTTCCCTCAACATCCACAGTCCCTTCTATCTGCACCCCTACAAGGACTGCCTGCAGCAGTCCTTCACTGTCAGGTATCATATCAGTCCAGTTATTATGAGCAGCATTTTCACAATTATTCTTATTCTTTTTAACTCATACTGTTGTGGTTGCCTGGAACTCTGACACTGATCAGCAAGAGTACAGTGAAAAGCCAACTATCTCATCATGAAGTAATACATATGCCTGCAACTCCCAGAAGGAGATAAGAAAGTTCAGTGTTTCTCATGATGACCATAGCTTATGGATTCAGGGATTAGCATATCCCGCATTTGAATACGGAGGGAAGGGATGCCCAGAGAACGAACTGCTCCATGTTATGTAAGCATGTGTCACCTCAAGCAGTGCCTACAAGTGGAATCCTTTCTGCAGAGATTTCTAGATGTAAAAAGACCACAATCACACTAATAGAAGAAAGAATTGCATGCAGTTTTCAAGAAGTATATGGTTTTACTTACATAGCACATGAGGTTATACTGATTTATTTAGGCAGAAAATAATTCTGTGACGTAGTTTTGGGAAGAGTGACCAAAAGAGAGTGCAAGACAACTAAATCATTCATTTGTAAAGATACTAAAGTAAATTGTCATCAAGATCACCAAAAAACCCACTTCCTACACAAATGCCTTAATGTTCTTTTACAATATATGGAATGCTATTTGAAAATATATGTCTCTGGTTTATGTTGGAGGTTACTGAATCTGGTAGCCTGACAAAGGCAAAGCTGCTGCAGCACGAAATCCCCACATCCATCCAGTTGTGAGGCATATGGGCACACATATACAATGCATACATACATACATCCATAGCCAGCCACACAGAACACCACAGACCGAAAAGGCAGCACTTGGGCAAACACAAGCTGTACCAACATCCTGATCCTGATCCCCTCTTTGGCTGAGCAGGATGAAAGCAATTTAGCTCAGAATACATACATAGATGCATTATGTATCCCTTCAGTAGCTGGCCCCTGGATCACCTACCTGCATGTACAAACAGGTCCCTCTTTGAGCCAGCTTGGATTCCATGCTTCCTCCAGCAGCCAAACCACAGAGCCTCTAGCCCCTCCAGTATCTGAATCAACCTTATGGTCTCATCTCCCACTCACCCATGGCCCCTTGCCCTGTAGCTGGTACTTAGGTCCCTAGGTACTTAGGTCCCTCCAGTCTCTCCAGCTGCACCACCACAAATACGTGGGACGCAATGGTCTCCATTCTATGGTCTCCCCTTACATATATATGTGCACACATAATACATGTCCCTTCATCTAGTTAGAAATGGAGGTTGAGTAAAAGATAGGACAGGCAGCGTGGGTCAGGCACAGGGCATGGCCAGATAACTGTACTGACCAGCAGCCTGTTAACACATGATCAACCCCTTTTATTGCCTTATCCTTCTTTTCCCACACTTGTTCCTCCTCCAAACCACTATTATCCCTTGATCCCTCCCTTCCCTCACCTTTGGTTCCTCCCCTAAACATCCCATAGTAAGCTTTGCACAGTCCAAAAGTGCTCTATCCCTGCACCCACATTAAAACCCGCAAACTGCTGGCAGTGACCCCCTCCACCTGTAGGGTGAGCTGGGGAGCCATTCCCATCGACCCACCTGGTTGATGGTTGTCACACCTAGACACTGGGTCTAATGGCTGACCTATCACAGCCCAGTGAGGAGCTGGGCCAGGGTATCCTATTTACTCTGACTGGGTTATTTGGGTTCCTCTGTCATTGTTTCCTTGCTCCCTTACATTTTTGCAGGTTAGCTTGTAATTAACATAGGCGTCAATCTGAGAAGAGTCAGTGAAGTTTGGAAAATACAGACATGGACATCAGGAGAAGGTTATGACAAGGAAAGCATCCAGATCTCTTGAGAAAGTAGGGGCACATTTTTTCCAAAGAGGACCAACTGTGTGCAGCTGCTGTGATTTCTTAGCCCAGTGGTAGGGGGTTGGAGTCACTGCTGAGGCTGCTCCAGTAGATCTGAACATGGCTCTCCAGCACACCTTCTGCTGCCTAACTGTGGTGTCCTCCCATCACAGGAGGGAAGGCAGCAAAACTTTGCCACTCGATACTCATCCGCATCAGTCTCTCGTCCAAGCCCTGCATCAGGCAATTCGAATGCTCAGCTGGGTTTAACAGTACTGAGGAAAGGAGTGTTGCAAAGTGGGATCTTTATTTGCACTCTGCTCTAACTGAGCAGGAGCTTAACGGTTACTGAGGAAGCCCAGGACTGTTGACATAAGTAGGTCCAGGGAGGATTCAGAACACGTTTACAAAGGTTGCTGCTTGCTCCCCCACTGTCCCAGTCAGGCCAGCTCTGCTCGCAGTCAACCCCAGGATTCAACTCAGGAATCTTTTCATAGAATCATCATAGAATGGTTAGGGTTGGAAAGTACCTTAAGATCATCCACTTCCAACCCCCCTGCCATGGGCAGGGACACCTCACCCTAGACCATGTCGCCCAAGGCTCTGTCCAACCTGGTCTTGAACACTGCCAGGGATGGAGCATTTACCACTTCTCTGGGCAACCTGTTCCAGTGCCTCACCACCCTCACAGTAAAGAACTTCTTCCTTATATCTAACCTAAATCCAGCTCTTTCAGTTTAAAGCCAGTACCCCTTGTTCTACCACTACATGCCCTTGTAAAAACTCCCTCTCCAGCTTTCCATTTTTAGCTAATGCAGCTCAATGGAAGCTGAAATAATGTAGCAGAGAGAAAATAACTAATCATTTAGTGGACTATGTGTGTAGCATGTACAAAGGACTCTGAAGTGACTTGCTCAATAGCAATAACAACAGAAAAGGAATCATCTCTGCATTCAGAGGTCACCAGTGCAGCATCAATAAACTGAACTGAGGTAAGAAAGTTAGCCAAAAACCCAAAGAAAACATTCACTGTCTAAACTGCTGGATAGCGGGAAAAAAAAGTGTCATCACTTATGACTGAGCAGCAAATGAAGCAAAATTTTAGAGCAAATAATGCAGAGAATTATCAAAGATGCCTTATTATCCACCTTTTATTTTTTCAGCATTCCACTTATTTATTAGCATTTATGCTTTTGCCACCATTTTTGCATGGATAATTTCCATCTGTTTCTTCTTGTTCCGCCTCTCCTTTTTGCTGCATGTTATGTTTTTTACATCGTGACTGCTTCTGCTCTCTAAAGACTTTCAAAGCGTTATCCTATGCTTATTTTACTAAAAAGAAGGAAGGGAGAAAATGCAAGACAAGCCTTAAGAATCTTAACTGAAGAATCTGTTTCAAAGTCAATTAAACATGATAAATGAGTGGACCTAAATAGCATGTTAACATAAAAGAACCAGAGTTGAAATGCCACCACTTCGCTGCCCAGTTAGGCTCAGGGGAAACTCTGTCACTACAGCAACAGCCTCTATAGGTGTCACACAGGGAGCTCATCATCTCGTCTCTCTGTTCCTGCCTGCTGGCCTGTGCAAGTTGGTTGGAGCAGGCAGACAGCCTGGGAGCACTTATCGTTGTCACTATGGGCTGTACTTTTTGCAGGCCAAATTTTAATGACTCTTACCACAGGCGAAGCAGGGTGTAAGCATTCAGAACATCTCAGTAAGACAGAGTGTGTGTGTGTGTGTGTGTACCCAAAGGCCAGCAACAGTCAGCATTCCGAGGTGATCAGCAAAACCCCAGCAGATCTCTGGCACAAGTAGTCTCACCACCTACATCCTAGAGGAAACAGGATTACTGCACACCTATTTGCATTCAGAGTGTGAAACTCTCTCATGCAAGCTGCTGAAAACCTCTCTGAATAATCCAAACAGTTTCACTAGAAGTATGTATGTGAGTAAGCACTCAACAGGACACAGTCTCTTTCTGTCTACAAAAAACTTTGGGAAAGATCTCATTTCTGTGAGTCTTGGGACAAAATACAGTAAATAATGCTAGTAAATAGGACAGCCAAATCCTGATGTGGTTAGCCTGAACAAATGTTGCTCTGACAGAGACGTTGCTGAACTGAGACCACACAGAGCGAGATAGCATTCAAGACAAGATTATTTAAAAGTGGCCCTTAGAAATCTTTTAAATAGAGCAACTCTCTTCAGAGCAAAACCCAATTTATCTCTTCAGAGCAAAACTCAGTTTTGGCTTCTAAAAGAAGCAACAGAGTGCGTCTCTGTTGAGGAAATCAAAATCTCATGCTTCAGAGTCTGAGCTATTAACTTGCATGGAAACTGGCTTAAATCATTTCCCTCAGTTTAAAACTGGTCAGTTGAACTTTTCAGTTTTTCTTTTCATCATTTTCTGAAGTAGCAGATACCGGCAACAACTGTAGGAAGGAAAGGCACTAGGATCTTGAACAGCTAGTCTTCTGCAGGCATGGAAGTCTTCCTACTTATAGGATCAGTGGAACCAAGTATTCTCGCTTGGGAATCAAGGAGAAAATTTTCTGTGGGTCAGATCGATAAGGATGTGTAGGGCAGTCCTTTAGCACTGAGAACAAACATCTGCTGGGATTATTTAGGGTTATTTTCTTCAGGTGTTTGTTTCTTCCCTGCTGAGGCCTCAATTACTGACCACCTATCAGTCTTAGTTTCGTGCATTTGTAAGCAGCTGAATCTTCTGGAGACCGATACTGTTTCAACATTGATAAGTCTAAATTATTTGTTAAAACAGTGCAGAATACTGTGGGTTAGCTGTGCTATTGTATATCCAAAGATACTGGAGCTGGCCTAAGGTTTGGGTTCAGAAATATCTCTGCATAGCTCTGTGTTTCCAGAGCAGCTCGAGTGCTACCACCCAGCTTGGACTCCCAAAGCCTGTGGACATGAGTTAGCTCAGTGCAGAGCCAGCTTGCTTGCTTCAAGCCTGTATTCTTCTGGATTCTGTGCCGATAGACTGCAACACATCTATGAGAAAATACATCCTGAAAGGGACAAAGCAAAAATGCAAACAGATTCACAAATATAACTTTATGTCTGATAGCTTATGAACATAACTTTATGTCTGACAGCCTAAGCTGTTTTCAGACTGCTGCTGTCAACGTTAAAATGTATAGACCAAAGCCAGTAATAGCGGAGGAGCCAAACATTAGTTCTAGCTAATAACTGTCCCACACAGAAATTGATAAAGCTAGCAGAGTCCATGCAGGTGCAGCATATAATCTTTAGTATACCCAGAACTTGTCTAAACTGACAGCAGATAAACATGATTTATCACACATCACTAGTGAGAGGCATGGGAGAAACATGATACCTCTTTAGGCCCACACAGAACAAATACTGATGCCATTCACTGGGTGTGCAGTAACAGACGTACCTTGAGAAGGGACAGAGTATGCTGTGTTAATAACCAAACGTGCAATCCCTGGGAAGAATTAAGAATTACTTCAGGGTTTGCAGATGATGTCCTCCAGCTGTATCTCTGCTGGTAAACCAAGTAAGACTGGAAGGCAGTTTTGAGCCCCATAATCATCACTGCTGTATAGCTGTTATCTTGCTCACTAGCACTGTTTGGATCTGGGCCAACCATCATTCTCCCAGATCCCATCTTAGGGGACAGAACACATCAGGAATTATTTGGAAAAAGTTGACACCTGGCCACCCTGTTTGCGGAAGGAAGAAGGGGTGGGAGTTTAGGCAGATAAATACCAGCTGTGTCATGCCACCCAGCTCCAGGGCCAGAGAATGCCCCCCCGCCTTCTACCAGCACCGAGGCTGTAGCTGCTAAGAAAAGAACCTAGTGTATGTGGCAGAAGTTTGTGTTACTTTGCTTTGCTTTTTTGGGAGCATTAAGCAATTCCATCACACACTTCCACAGTGCCTACCTACAACATTGGCACTTGGAGGCTGTAGTTAATAATTAAAAGCCAGGCAGCTTTGTAGCCAGTGCTTTACTGAAACACACTGAGGACCAATATATGGCAGAAGTGGGCTGAGGGAAACTCAGCACGAGCGAGCACTGGCAGGAATGCACAGGAGTGCAAATTTTGGCAGATGACTGGAAAAGGAGAGACTCCTCCTGCCGGAACAGCAGCTTAGAACCAGGGGACGGCAGGGGCTCGGAGGACAAAAAAAAATATCCCATCCTGTTGCAGGCATCTCCAAACAGATGGAAGCCTGAACCATTGCAACTTCAGGAAGTCAGTAATTTGGGGAGGGTGGCATCTCAGCTAGATTCTGACTTGCCATAGGCTTCTCTACACGACAAAAAGTGTTTGTTCTCCTGATCCCTCTTATTTTATACTGTGCTAAAAGTGGCTGACAGGATGGGGAAATGTATCCACATCTTGATCGTGAAAGGCATTTTTCTTCTACTGAATTCTTGAAAATGACGTGTAGAGAGAGATGATAACTCTACAAGTACATAAAATGACAGAGCATCATGTCTAGAGTGAGTATCTCGCCCAGAATTTTATACTTCAGCTGCAATAAGAAGTAATTCATAATAAATCTGACACATAATACCATATTGTAAAGGTACTCTGTAACTGAAAAGGCTAGGCAATGTCTGTGAAAATGGAAAGAAAACAGCAAAACTAACTCAATTGAAGGAATTAAAGATTCTTTGCTCCAGAAAAAGTACCTGGAAGGAATGTATAACATAATTCTGAATGCATAGATTTAGCCTTTCACTCGTTAATGTCATCCTTAAAAGGATATGGAATGCAATTCCGTTGCAGAAGGTATTCTGTACAGTGAGAGTTTAGCTGCTGCACCAGCAATGTTGTGCAAGAGAGGAAGGTACAGTTGGTACAGCATGCTGCTTTCTGTTCCAATTTAGGCGTACTGGAATTAGCAAACACCCATTTAATTGTTGTATGTTTTTGGAGGTACAGCAGCCTTAGCATTGAGCATTCTAACACAGGTATTTTTTTAATTTAATTAATATACTAAAGAACTGTGGACCTGTTCATCAAATAAATTCCTATTCCGGAAAATTAAAACTGCTAAAGAAATTTGTCATTTTTAGGATAAGAAATTTAAGCTAAAGTAGCATAAGAGTGATAAATAAATATACAAGTGAAATTTGTTGGTGTTAAAAATATTAGCTTAAATGGAGTGGACATAATAGGCAACTTGACGCTTTTAGTAAAGCTTAAGAATCAATGCTAACTGGAGATATTTTCACAAGTTTTAAAAAAGGAGGCATTTATGACTTATCATCTATGCTTTGATGATTTCCTACACATCTCACCAGAATTATTTTCTATGCATTTTTTAGATGTTGAATTCAGGCTGCAGGTAAATCCTGCTCTTGAAAACCTACATGGCCACCTGCACGCATGATTTGGTTTCACCATGGCACCACAATTCTCGCCTTTGATTTCATTTCACCATGGCACTGCAATTTTCAGCCTTCGCTGAATTTTCCATCATACTAAGCATTGCAGGACTTCTCTTTACATCTTCAGGGACTTTCTGGAAGATGTTCACATTCTCCCTGTTAATGCTTGAATTCCACAAAACGCAGTTATGCATTCTCCCACATACTCTTGTAGGCATACTCTTCATAAGCATATCAAAACTCTGCAGGATAGATCTCTGTCTTAAAGAATGAGTGAAACCCAAAGTTTACCTGCAGATTGTAAAAATTAGTTAAAAAACCATAACAGATGGCATTTCAATATCTGCCTAGATTTAAGCATAAAATCAAGAGTAAAGAAACATGTGCAATAATAATAAAATATGCCTACCATATTGTGTTATGCAGGACATAGCACTCCCCTCTCAAACTGGTTTGCAGCTGCTGCACAACGTGGTGAGCCAGACTGCTGCTGGCAGGGGGCCAATGGGAGAAACGGGCGACGGATGGGACAGCAATAGCTGCTGCTACAAGAAACAGTCTCCCTCCTTCAGCAGCAGCCATTGCCCTCCACCCCTTCAGCAGGGATAACAGCAACTCATTTTGTGTAACTGCAGGAGAAAGCAAGAGCTGTTTAAGCTGTGGTACCTTCATGAATAACCATTCCCCATTTCCTTCAAGAAAAGGTGTTCAAGGGAGAAGGATAAATTCAACCCACAGCAACAGCTTTTAGCCATTCATACTACTAAAATTCCTATGTGCTTCAAGCTTTCACTATGTAAGCTATACAACCTCAGGGGTTATACAATAATGAATGTATTTAAAGACATGGTCTTTTTCTCCAGCCTTTTTTCTTGATAAACATTATTTTTTCTTGTACTGCATTACAACAACATCAACCAATTTCTATTCGATTTCGAAGCCCTACAGCTGTACATTTACTTCCTTTATTACCTACTGAATACTGATGCTTTTTATTTTGCTGTTACATCGCTCTATTACATAAAACATTTTTTTTTTAAATATCATCATCTATTAAAGATGTTCAGTTAACAGATGAGTTCGAATTAGTGGTCTATAAAAGGTATATGCCTATATGCTGCATGTTGATTAGAACATCTAAATGTATACTATAGATGCCACCAATATCAAAGTAGCCCATCTTTGAAAATCCAGTCCACCATTTGACACTGTCAATTACTTATTTTTCTAGGAGCTGATGAGATATAGAAGAATAAGAAGCACTATTGACCCTGAAAAACCTAACTAGATCTACAGAAATATTTGTAATTTAGATATGCTATGTTCTTTTAGAGATTTCCCTGAAGTATGAATAGCAAAACATGTGTTAAGCATCATCTCATAAATCTTAATAGAAATAATTATGTAATTATTACGCACACATACACAGAGGAGCACAGAAAGACAATAGCAAGGGGAAGCCTGAATAACACCCAGCTACTCCCAGACCCATCACAGGAGCCATCATCAGCCAACCTGAACAAGCCCAGAGGGGAACAGAGGCACATAGACAGGCAGAAACTCAAATCAAGGACCCAGAGGAAGTGGTACCCTGTTCAGACCCCTTTCCGGGCTGTCCCAGGGGAGCCTCAGCCCTAGTGTCCAGGTGTGACACCCATCCCCATGGGTCATCAGGAACAGCTCTCCAGATCACCTCTTGTACTAAGGGAGGTCACTGCCCAGGGGCATGGGACACATTGATAGATAGAAGGCAACGCAAGACTTATTATGAGATGTTTAGGGCAGGAACCAAAAGCAGGGAAAGGGTGGTGGTTTGGGGAAGGACATTAAAATAGAGAGAAAATAAAGGGATAAGGGGATAAAAGGAGTCAGTCGCATCTGAACAGGTTACTTGTTGGTATGCTGACCTGACCATGCCCTGTGCCTGACCACTGCAGGCTGTTCTGTCTTCTCATTAAACTCCATTTCTAATTCTTTTGCTTGGTAAGGGACTCTCTGGTCTATGTGAATATGTGTGTATGGGTGTCTCTGTGCTGCAGCTTGGGTATGGCCATGGTCCACAGGGGCCCCTGTGTCAGCAACTGGAGCAAATGCAGGTGTCCGAGTGAGTGTATGAGCACTAGCAACAATAAAGCTGGTGGGTAGGCGACATGACCTGGGAGATTGCTGGAGAGATGTCCATGTGTGTGTGCACAGCTGTGAGCAAGGGGGCTGTATCAGCAGCTGCAGTGTGGCTTGCACGCCCAGATGCCAGCAACTGGGGAGACTGGGCTCCAGGGACAGCTGCTGGGAAGACTGGGTGCCTGAGCCCAGCTGCTGGAGGTATCCACACAATACATGTGCACTGATATATGCAGTGTACCACACCCACTGTGAGACCTTCATCCTGGTCAACCTGAGAGCAGAGCAGGATGAGGCCATTGGTTCTGTTTGTGTGAGTACTGCGTGTGTCAGTCTGTGCGGCCAGCTGTACACATACGCACAGATTTGCTGCGTACATGTGTTCAAATGCAGTGCACTTTTGCCAAGTGCAGTTCATATCAGATTAAACAGTTTCCCTTGACAAGACACATGAGTTTTCCAGACAGAAAACACACACACAGCAGATCTTATATTTTAAACTTAATAAAAAACTTCACTGGTTACTCCAGAAAAGACAGGGAAGATTATAACTGCCATCTGTGGAAGAAGATATACAACACAAGCCCAAAGGCTCATATTGCTGGTGGGACTCTGGGACAGCCTCAAAGAATCAGCATGACAAAGGCAACCATAGCAGAGGGGTTTCTTTCATCGGGGATACCTGCTGAAAGTGCTCTAAGGGCTGAAACACTTAATGATCCAACCACTAGGACCCCAAAAGCAGGCTTCTGAGTAGCCAAAAAGAGGTAGGCCTGCCACATCCTACCAAAATTACCTACCTAACGTTAAAGAGTGCCTGTAAAATTTAATCTATCAACATTTTCAAAGAATCAGGCCCCAGAAGCAGGTGTCTGGGCCACCCACCCCTCTAAGCAGGAACAAAGAGGTTCTAGTAGCCTGAAAGTTAGAGATTCAAATGAGCAGGAAGACTTGCCTGATTGCTAAATTAAAAAACAATGGGTATAGCCTATTAAGGAAAAAACAAACCAACCAACCAATAGTGGGTTGAAAAAGGGAAGGTGGCTTTAGTAAAAGAAAAAAAAAAAAAAAATTACCAGTTTCTCAGTCACTACAGATCTCGAAACAAATTATACCAAAAGTTCATGAATCAGAAGTCAAGCAGAAACCATAATCTAGATGTACATTAACACCAGTTGGTGCATATACAACAGCAGATCACATAAGAATAGGTACTAGCTTCATCTTTAGCTGTCCATAGTGCATAGGATAAAATTCATACCGTAATAGGAGACCTCAGCCTAGCTGATGGTAAATGTTCAAGACCTTGTGGATGTAGCCTTGGAATTTCCCAATTCAAACATTCTTGAAAATAACAAATTTTTCATTCAGCATTTGTTTTTGTCTACCAGGACAGAACATTATCTTAGCATTTATCCAGGCTACCAGAAAGGAACTGATCACATAAACAAAGTCCAAACACTATTTACATAAAAGTTGTTACAAATTGTTTTGTTTTGCTATATGCATTCTCCAAGAGTCAAAAAGAACCCAACCCAAAATATATATGTACATATACATGCTTGCTGCCCAGTTACAATTTTCTGCCTCTAAAAGGGACTCCTTTTACAGTACTGTGAGGAGCCTCCAAAAAATCCCAAAAGGTAAGGAATGCTAGTTTAAAGAAAAAAAAGGAATGACACTTTGTAGTCAGTTTGCCAGTCTGGAAAACATTTAGCCGCAGCTGATGGAAAAAGATTACAGGAGCAATAAAATTGCTTGCTGAGAGAGTAAAACAACAATAGTTTTTTTAAAGACTAAAATAATCACACTCCTCATATATAACACAGGGAAAAAAGAAATGGAAGCTTATAGGATGTTTAATGATTTTGGTTAGCATTTTTTTTACCAAATTAAGGACAAAATGACCTCTAACGACAGTACCAACCCATTATGAGATCAGAATGGTTGAGCAGTTGATAACAGAGCAGGAAAAACTCAACTATTTGATTAGAATCTGTCCTGGTTTGGAGAGAAGCAGGTTATGTGTTTATAGCAAGGGATAGCAGTGAAATACTTTCCATTCCAGCAATAACTGAAAGGGATGTTAAATCACAGAAGTCTTCTGAGCCAAATGCCTTAACGCCATAGAGTCATGTTCTCTTGCATCAGGCCTAACCACCGGGCTCCCGGGAGCAGACAGAACAACATCCTCTGCTTGGCAGTAGGATTCTCACCTGGAAAGAGGGGGCAGAGCTCTGGTTCCAGACCATGTGCCTTGTAAGGGTTAGGATTAACATTTTTAACAGTAAAAAAAAAAAAAAGAACCCCATACATACACAGTTACTTTTTCATAAACAGAGACTGGAACACAGGACTCTTTTTCCTCCTCCCTGTCACAGATCCCATAGCTGTGCATTAAACTCCCCACAAAGCAGCAAGGGGAGTCTAACTGGGTATTTTACTATAGAGTCTGTGTCTCCGTGCTAAGCATTGCAGCACACTAAACTCTTTGTAGACTTAGCCCCTACTAGCATCTGGCACTGCTGCAACTGCTCCTGGCGTGTTCCTCTACGGGTAATGTCCACGTTGCAAGAAAGATGTTGATGAAGCACAAGTAAGGACTTGAAGAAGAACTATGAAAGTGATGAAAGGCTTAGCTAGTGCAAAAGCAGCCAACTCATTTATTTTACTGTCAAAAAGGTTAAGAGGCAATTCACAATAGTCTAGAAGTACTAATGGGAGAAACAGAAATTGGATGCTACTGGGTCTGTCAGTCTACCAGCCAAAAAAAACAAAGATCCGTAAGCCGGATGACAAGGCTAGACAAACTCCTACTAGGAAAGAGGAATAAAATTTTAACACTGACAGTCAACAAGCATGGAAAAAATATGAAGGCTTGTGGGAGATCATCTATCTCCATCACTTCCAATTTTTAAACCACGCTGGATTCCCACCCCCCAAAAAACATGCATAGGTCAAACAGAAACTAGTTCATACAACCTGCAGACACTGTGTTGAAGGATTCTTTATCCCAGCAGGAGGCTTTTATCTCAGTATTTCTGACTGCAACCAGCACTGGATAATCAAGAGCATGCTACGCCTTTCAGCTTTACTAAAGCCAATTTTGGCTATAAAACTTTACAGAAAACAACAAAGGAATGACAAACCCAGTAAGACAGGCTGTGCCAAATCTCAAAATAAGCAAAAGCTTCTGAACATTGATTTTTCTCTACTGATAGACTGAAGGTATGATTAACTTCCAGAATGCTAGAGAAAGCCAACCAGCATCACTGGAAAATGCTGAAAAAATGGAAAGGGTCCAGCAGAGAGCTACCAAAACCATTATAAGGCAGGAGAACTTGACATAAGAAGACAAGACTGAAAGAATGGGGTTTGTTCAGCCAAAAGAATAGAAAGTTCAGAGATCTAATCAAAGTCTTCCAATACATAGGAAGTAGTTATAAAGGAGATGCAGGTACTCTCTACAGAAGGATACTTGTTATATATATAGGATATATATGCTATAGTATCTGATGTTTACCTACAGGTGGATTTATTACACCACTGCCTTTCTGCTTCTTAAGTGCATACTACTGGATCTCTATCTGTCCTCTAGAAAAAAAATCCATGCCCAAAGGAAATCACTATTCATTGCTAACACTGTAATGTATTTTTTACGGGATTTTTTGAAACAAATCAGTGACTCTGAAATCAAAATAATATATTTTTGTCCAAGGTAAGTGTAGGTCTGCAAGCCAAGTTTACTTTACTTAGCTCTGAACGTGTTTCTATAAGCTTTTGAATTTCAGTCTACCCATAGTTCCTCATCTCTGGGCCACAGTGACAAAACTCTGCAATGCAGCTTCAGTCCAGGCCTCACTAATATAACTATTTTTTTTTTAATTTTCTTAAAAAAAAAAAAAAACAAACAAACCAAACAAACCAAACAACCAACCACCAAAAAACAAAAAAACAAAACAAAAAAACTAACCAAACAAACAAAAAACCCCAAACAACAAACAACCCTATTCAACAGCATGGTCCTTTAATTATACCCCATCTCTTTTGTTGTTGTTAATTACACATTCATCCTATACCAACTTGAGGTATACAACTGACAAATGTTATTTCTCTTTTTAGTGTAATTGGTATCTCAATCTAATCCTTTATTTGTGGTCTTGATTTTCAATAGCAGAGAACACAAAACAAACATTTTTTTGCTTACACTCCAAAGTATAAACAATTGTAATCTCAAAGCGTACAGAGGGCAAATGAACTCTGATAGCAGCATTTAGTCCCCTACACAGATTCGTAAGAATGCAGTGCACTCAGTACTTCCAAACTGCCAAACTATTCAGAACACTTACAACATTCTACAAAGAAACAATAGAAAATTAATAACATCCTGGAAAATAAATACTCTTAACAAAAATTGCTCAAAGACTTCCTCTCTTTCTGAATGAAACAGGAAGTTACAGAAGACATGAAAGACACTAATTGTACATCACAGCGCATGATTTATTTCTTTTTATTCTGGAGACTGGATGTGTCTAGAAATGTAACATCTTCTGAAAGTAGTTTTAAATATACCAAATTTTAATGGTCTAGAAAGATTAAAAAAATGAAAAAAATAGGCAGGAAAAAGAATTAAATCTGCAAACAGCAGCTTTAACCCACGTTTTCAGGCAGAAGTGGCTAACAATAACACTGTTTTAGCAGCATACATATGCCCAGAATAAAAGCCATAGGTTGACATAAACCCAAGAATAACATTCTCCCTGTTTTATTCTGCCACAATTATCAATAACTGTATTACTCAATTATTAAAACTGCATTGACTGAGATGACCACAGTCCTTGCTTAACATACAGTACATCTTAGCAACCTCTGCAAAAATCATGCAACTAACCCAAATCAGCAAGAAAAAAGCAAACCCACTTATTTCACCAGTTAACATTTCTACAGAGAATATTCTTAGAATTTATTTTGTTTATGGGACTTCAATTTCAGTATTCCATATAACACATCTGCAGCCCTATCTGGAAATAAAATGTATGTTCCTGAACAACAACTTACAAGGCACGACTTTTGTAAAATCACTGCAATTTTGAAGTCATCCTTTGAGACACAATGTTCTTCAGAATAAGGCTCAAGTAACTTAAAAGGTAAGTAGAAACTATTTATTTGCTTCATTTTTCATGCTATTCACAATAAAAGCATGAAGTCTGTCTTTTTTGTTCTGCTGGTATGTTTAAAACAATGTACTTACTTTTAAGCTTCAGTATCATTTGGATGCAAAATTTAAAATAATTCTCTTTCCCTAAAATGACATAGCTATATTTAAAAAATACACATGTATTTGCTTTACAAAATTAAATCTAAACTTTTCCTTAAAAATACAGATTTCTATCAATGACAGCTGGGACCATCACAGTACTACAACAAAAACTCTAGTATTTCACCATTTAAAAGATCTTCTGCAAAGCAGTAAGGAAAAACAACTCCTAATATTTAGATTTTAAAAAATTATTAATCTGCAGTGTGTCATGTGGTAAAGTGTCAGAGCTGAGTTACAAGCTAAGACCCAACTGCAAACACAGATGGGTTCCCTAAATGTCATGCAGTCTGGAGCCAGCCAGTCCCCTTCAGTCAGGGGGCCCAACCAGGGGGAGACTGTGAAATTCCTATAAATGGCCGAGCATTACAGGAGAAGCTCTACAGCAGATTTGGAAAGGGCAGTGCCTTCACAGCAGATCTTTAACCCAGCAGACCCCAGGGTATTCAAAGGAACAACACTTTTTTAAGTCAAAGACAACACTGATACCTGGAAAAAATCCTTGTTCTTGGAAGTTAGGCTGAGGTGAGGAGAGGAGCAATGTGGTTTGCATACCAGAGTGGTAATGCATCTATGACAATACAGCTGCATCACATAACTGTTTTGAGCAATGTTAGTTTTTACACTGACAAGCGCTATGTGACTGTAGATTCTACCACTTAAGTGTGTGATTCAGCAAGACATAACATTACTGACACCCTCATTATTAGAAAGTGATTACCTGTGAATTAAGTCTGTAGCAATTCAGAAATGAAGAGAGAAATATGTTTATACTCTCAAGCACCCACTGAGGCACTCCTGGCTCATTTGCCAGGCTATTCAGTGCACAATTAATCATTAATTCCACAAAGCACGTACCTGCCAAACCAAGTGTTCCTTTACAACAGCTGTACCTGATAGACAGACGCTCAGCACAATCGTATGAGATGCAGAGGTCAAGACGCTGGCAACTATAGCGTCCCTCATGTTGAAGGGCAGCATGGTATACACCACAAAAATAATGAACAAGAAAAATGATACCTGTGCAAGACAGCAAGACAAAAAAGAAGCATGTCAAATTCACTTTGGAATTACATTGAAGAAATAGCATTTAATTTTGAATTGTCTTTAGCATAAAGTTACACATCAGTTTTTTTACAGAAAATTTACTATTAACAGCAAAAAATCAATTTAGGAAAAATTCTTTTTTAAAAGTGATGGAAATTTGACATTATATTTGATTTCAGAAGTACAGTTTCAAGATACTATATTATGGTCCAAGAACTACACAAAACTCCAAACTTTTCAAATTCAACTTCAAATTTATCTTTTAAAATTTTAATTTCATTAACACTCTGTTTACAGACAGCGTATAGTTCTCCTGGGTCTGGTGGGTTTTGATTTTTAACTCCATTACAAAACCACTGGCTGAACCCCTCCACATGGCCTAAATTTCAATGCAGAGAAATTCTGTTCATCCTGATGCAGTAAAAATTTGCAATTTAATATAACATTACGCAAAAAAACCCAAGTTCAGCTAAGCATTTTGGTTTAATAAGATTATACTTCATGTATATCTACATGATGCTTGTCAAATTCCATTAAAACACTACATTTTAAGCAAATACATTTATTTGGACATGAAAAAAACGACTTCAGACAATCACAGCCCATCAGAAGAATATACTGTCAGCTTCTTTTAAGGGGCACTAGCGTCAACACTAACCTTATGGAACAAACTCTCCAAATGCACAACCCAACCTGTAACAGCAAAAATTCCTTCGCTATACACACGAAAGGTTATATATTTGATGGTACGCATACGTTCCAACTTACAACACGATTCCTTTGCTATACACACAAAAGGTTATATATTTGATGGTATGCATATGTTCCAACTTACAACACATATTTGAGAAAATGTAACTAGATTTGGGGGACAGATTTTGCACACATAAGTAAGTAGGCAATTCTGAAAATGTGCCAGATTGCATATAATTATAACCCTACATAAGCCTTTCCATCAGTTTTAGTTGACTTACAAGCCTATTAACCATCTAACAGTTGTGTACACACAGTATTTAACTCAGAAAGCTCTCAAGCAGGTAGGAACAATAACAATTTGCTGATCACTTTCCTTATTGTCAGTTTGTTTTCTTCACATGTGCATGTGATGATTACATACTCAAAACTGAACTCTAGTGGATGTGTATCTACAAGACAGTGGAGGCATTCTTCTCCATCACGGAGACAGAATTGGATAGAGAAGGAAGTCCACTTCTCCACTCATCTTTCTCCAATTCTTCTATTACTTTAATCCAACTCCTTCCAGACCACTCATACTGCTCAACCATCCCGTATGCTCAAGAGTCAGAGAGTTCAATGGCATGAAATGCAACGGAAATGCAAAGGACATGAAGGATGATAAGAAAATAAAGTAACAAAAAAGCTTCTCTAGTCTTCCAGTCTACCAGCTGATAGCACAAGGTAACAGAAGTCTGGTATCTGTTTAGTTTCTGTCCTCCCTAGAAGTTTTAATTGAGATCAGATGCTAGTAAAACCAGCAGCAAAGAAAAGGGTGTACAGACTTGGTCTAGATAACATCAGGGTTATGTAAGTATGATGTTTTCAAATTGTCCTGGCTGGGTAAAAATCAACTGTGACACTGAGAGAACTAACTGATAGTCTCAAAACTTGAGAAAAATGTAGAAAGTTCCAGCAGGCTAGAAAAGGGAAACACAGCATGTGTCTTTGAAAGCCTGAGGAAAAGGCTGACGAATTAAGAACTGGTCAGCTTAGGTTCAATTCCTGGAGAAATAACAGATCAAATAATAAAGCAATTCCTAATCATGAGTTCTGAAAGCCAACAAAATTGTAAGTAACAGCCAATGTTATTTTGCTGAGAACCAATCATGTTAAAGCAATCTCATCTTCTTCTGACACGTTAACAGACATCAGGGTAGGGGGAAAACCTGAACAATGAGTTAGGCAGCAACAAGGATGTGAAAGATCCTCTAACATACGCATAAGATGAATGGATGCCAGAGGCAAAATACCTCACCAGCATGTCAGATCAGCTGCCTAAGATATGGTTACAGTTAAAAAAGATGTTTTGAAGGAGAGTCCTAGACCCTAGACCTGGAAGAAGGATTTCAAATGTTTCCAATCCCAGTGACTTTTCATGAAAACAAGGTTTTGTTGTTTCTAAGTTTAGCTTTCTAATTTACTAGGGGGAATACGGCATTTACATATTTGTGAGGATTTTATGATTAGAAAATAAAAAATTACTCGTCTGTCTTGTATTAAAAAAATAGAACTTGCATATTTTCAGTGTTTGAATAGGGTTTGACTTTACAGCCAGACTATATGATCTACCCCAATTGTGAGATACATGCTACATAATTACTAAAACTCATTAGTGGATATAAGATATAATATGATGCTGTTGCTTTTCAACTTTGACATAAAACAGACTACTAAGCACGTAAAAAAAGATTTCGTATACTGCAATGCTTATAGTGGTACCAGCTTATCAGCTCCAAATTTGTTATACTGCTGTAAACAAGTATCTTTTCTTTAAATTACCCACTTCTTTCCTTAGTCAAAAAAAATGGGTAATTTCAACCATGCACAACTAAAGATAGAGTTTTTAGAAGTGTTAAACCCTGTTGACATTACATATTCAGACATCAAATTCTCCATTACTCAAAATCAAACAGGCTGAACTGGACTGGAACTATGTTAAAGAACACTTGATAAAAAATTTACCTGTCAATTCTTATATTCGCATCTTGAAATATGGGTCTGAGATTACTGTTGTAAAGTAGGAGATGTATCAGTCATGCTAAGACAGAAACTTTCATCCAAAATGCACATCAAGAATGGCTCCTGTCAATAATTCTTGATTCTTGGCCACAGTCGTTTTCTCTTATTTCAAGTAATGGTCTAATGACCCAAGGAGTTAAGAGCTCCATTTATGACAGAGGTTCCTTTCTCCCCAAGTACCCTGAAATAAGATGCTTCTACCCTTCATCTTGATAGCAGGCATACACAGTATGCAAGGCTTACTTTCAACATATTTCAGAATGTTGCTGTATTTGTTTGATACTGTAGAAGTCAACACTCAAACACTTCTGAGTAGGGTGGTTCTTCAGGTAGAAAGAGGAGACAGGCTTTCTGGATTGAGTCACATTCCGCAGAACAGACAGCAGTCCTTGACCCTTTTCATGATCTTTTTGTAAGAATTAGCAAAATATTGCTGATACAAGCATTAAAAAGCCACGATGCCAAGCTCTGAAGGATGCCACTATCCCACTGCAAGAGTTGCCAATGCGTGCCACTGCATGTTTGCTCTTAGTGTGTGTATCTGTCAGTAAACACTATTAATTTACAGCGCACTATTTTTGTCACTATCACAAGCAGCCTGTTCCACCAAAGTGGGCCATAACCACAAAGTCTACCACTGTTTTGAAGCATGTGTTGGAAGCAATCTTTGATGTGAGTCATCACTACAACTGCCTAGTTGAAACATGAGACGCTTTTTGTCCTGATCTGAACTTAGACTGCTTTAGGAATTTGATTCTCAGAGACTTCTCAATGAGCTCATCTTATCCCTACCTTAGAAATGAGGAGTATTTGGGCATTGATGGTATGCCTTATAGCACGTAGCATTCACATTTGATTAACATTGATGTAACATCTTACAGAGAAGTATGTGGCTTTCCTGCTTTGATTGAGTGGTATCCAGTACTCTTGCCCATCATCCTTGACTGTCGGAGTTAGCAAACTCTGAGTGTGTTTGTTGCTCACTGTATCTCTTCTCCCACACTTCAGTAGTGCCACATTTTCATCTACTATGTAAGCAGTTCTTTTCCACCACGATTTAAAGGATGATGAGCTACCATAATGTGGCTGTCTAGATGAGTGTGAAAGGCAGCAAAAGGTCTCAGACAGATTGCTGTAGTGATGCCATTAGAGAGACTTGGACACAAAATGATATATTCACAGCATGGCATGGGATACCACTGATGATCATAAGCATTCACAAACGTTCTTGTCACAGAATACAACATATAGTTAAGCGACTTCATGCATCTTGCAAAATGTAGTTCCTTCTTTAAACCAGCCCATTCTGAGTATTTTTAATGCTGTCATTTTTGCCCTACCATCTCCCAGATGTACGTTGGCCACTCTGGCCTCTGACCTATACCAGTGATTGTGACCAAGGAGAACTGGTATGAAGTTGATAATACTTGGTGTTTCACAGACACTGTAGTTGGAAAGGTCACTGATTTGGACTGTGATGGCACAAACTGCAATGGACCTAACCTGTTTTTGGAGCCTGTGCGGCCAACCTGTTCTCAGAAACCAAGTCTTCCTGGTGTCGTCAGTTTCTACTCTGAGTGGCGTTGCCTTAACTCTGGAGGGTATCTGGAGTAGAAAGTTTAACGTATTTTACAGATTAAAATTATCTTTCCTAGCATATAGGGTACCACAGGGGATTTTGCTTTTGACACTGAGAACAACTGTATAAAGAGATGCTAATCATTCATTTTACACAAATTACATTCCAACGACTCACAGTTTCCCAGCTAGACAACCTTTTAAGATTGTGCTAAATGGTTAATCATAACTGGCTTGGCATCGTGTGTGAAATTCACTCAACTTAATGTTACTCTGACCAGAATTTCCCCTTGAGGAGTATGATATTTTGGCACAGAAGCAGGCATGCAAATCTAAATGTGCTGTTTCAGTATGAGTTAGGAGAAGGTACTACTTTGCACACAGCAGTAATGAGGCTACAGCTAATAAAATATCTGTAGCTCTTTGGGATGACTTCTTACACACGTGTAATGACAGCAAAATGCTTGGGAAAATAGTGCAACCAGAAAACCACTGTGTAACCAGAAAAGACCTTGTTCCCATAATTAAACTGTTAGAATACAAATATTCATACAAAGTGGGCCAGCCCTCTACAGGATTACTTTCAGAGATTTTTCAATATCAGTTTCCTCCTTATTGTGTAAAGGGACTCAAAATTCATCGGGCAATTAAAGAATTTCCCCTTGGAAAGAAACCTGGATTATAGCTACTGATTTCAAATGTTGTTTGAATACGTAACCACACAAAAGAAGATACCCTAGTTTTTCTAAATAAATAACCAGGTTTCATAACATAAAAGGCAGGACCTAAACAAACCTTACAAAACAGTTAAAAATACTACACTTATAATTTAATAAAATGTATGTATTAAGGTGTCAGAAGGGTATTTATACAAGCTATAAACTGTATGTTAAAACTTTGTGTAGGCAGAGTAAAGGTTGCAAATATGTAAAGGTCTTTGCCATACTACTTCTGAATTCCAGACTTCAACTCTTCAAAATTCAGACATCTAAGATCCAGGCAATGTTCAAAGAACAAAACAAGCTACCCATACTGAAAAAAAAAAAAAAAAAAGGGAAGAAAAAGGAAAAAAAGAGTACTGAAATCAAATTCTCTTCTGAGACATCTATACGAAGCTTAAATTATGAAAGAAAGCATTGGTTAAGGCGAAGGTGGAACTGTTATTCACCAAACACTGCAACATTAGAATAAAAGGGCACTGAATTAAACCAGTAGAAGGTTGGCTTGAAACACATGAAAAGGAAACACATCTTTACCTGGCAGATAGTGACCTTCTTGAACTTGCTGCCGCTGGAGGTCATAATGTACCAGCAGGTTCAAAAAGAGATTAAACAAATTCATGAACACCTTGCCCATAAGCCAATAATAAAAAAACAGGGCAGGGATGTACCCTCTGATATTGCTAACGCCTGGCAAGGTGTGAAAGGAACAGACCATGAAAATTTGCTGCCTTTTAATAGCAGCTTCTCTTGCTGTTCTTGGAGACAGAATGAACTGTGGTCTGTCCCTGAAGACCTTGTGTTCTTGTGCTGAGTCTAACCAAGAGGGAAAGGGAAAAGGGGAAAGGGAAAGAACAGTTATGACACACTACACTCCCTGACTTTAAAACAAAGCAAGGTTATTCAGAAGAAGAACTGGTTTAATTCATATATTCAATGTTTCTTAAGAGTTGGGTATACCATAAACCTCAAGAATAAAAACAACAAGGAAGACTTTTCTTGTGATTTACTCCACAAAATTATGTCCACAATAAATTATTACTTCACCCATTTTTACCAAACATCAACTTTTATTTTCCAAGAAATATCATAGAGGTAGTAAACAACCCTGTAAATCATGCCTTGTTCTTAATCACAGAGAACTCTCAAACTAATAATCCCCTTCTTTTGTGCAGAGGTCTGGATTTAAATGTCATCAGGAAACAAAATAATTAGAGCCTTTGCCAAAAAATCAACCACAACCATTAGCAAAATAGGGAAGAATATAAGCAAGTTGACTGCAGGAAAATGCATATTTTAAAATAACTGTGCAATAAGAGACCATCAAATGTGCTGCTAAAGTCGCAGATTAATATAATAAGATGAAAGACTCCAGAAAAGGAAGGGAAATTCACATGTGAGATAATCAAGATATAATCTGATAGTGTGCTGTCTACTGTGTGATTGCTTTCTATGTCACAGAATCTTTCCTTTCACTGAATGGGATCAGTAAGAAGGATATGGGATCTAGGAGTGACCCAAGGATCCATAACTTTTGGTCCTTCCTGCTATAGAAAGAGGGGACTGAGCTGTCATCATCTCTAGAAGTTTTGAGATTATTCCTGAACACACTTGAAAAAGAAAGAACTTGGTTCACTCTGTAATGCCCATTTGCACTATCATTCTCTTCCTCTGTATCTCATTGCCCTGCAAGCAGAAAGGCAACTTCATAAGGCACTATATAGCCCAACAATGGCCTGTGTTTGCAGTGATTTGAGTCTTTAATTGGATCAGGAGACAATAAGCTATGCCTTTGTTTTCTTCAGTGATGAGAAGTGAAAAGCATCAGAGAGAGAGAATGCGTTGTTCATTCTTGTTATTATTCCCTCATATGTTTTGCCCATCAATATTAAGATCAGAAACCTACAGCAGCAGTAATTCCTGATCATCACAGCTAGCATCTTCTCTAGAAGGGACAGTTGATACCCTAGTCTTCCCATGCCACTGTAAAAGTAAAACCAGACATACTTTATTCTGGCTAAGACAATGCTGCATCCTCTTCAGAACAATACCACACAATTCTGAAGTAAGCTGCAATTAAATTAATGCATTTTAAAAGTAGAAAATCAAAAGGCATCCAATTCGTTATACAGTATATGTAAACAGACTGAAGTCCAAAGTAATAAAAAATCATTTCACTCAGACTGTTAAGGAGAAAATTTTACAACACTCAAGCACTTGTGCCTCAAATTTAAAAGGAGTTTAATAAGAACATATATCGAAAACATTTTCCAAGCTGCCCTAAAAATGAAGAAACACACACAACTGAGAAAGAAGCATAAACTGCCTAAAAACCTAACTGGCTAGAAAGGATGTGAAAGTCCATGTAAAAATATGCATGCTTGTGCATACACAGAAAATATGAGCTATTTTCTATTAAGTGAAAAGCTAAATGATGTATTTACATTATGCTAAAGAATAATTGCAGTTCCAAAATACCAGCTCATGAGTATAGAAAGCCACAGATACCAATTCTGAGACATTTTTAAACAGTAGGGTCCAATCCACTATGCTCAAGCATCCTACAAAAGTTCTGGATTATGTATGTTGATTTTCAGTATCTTCCAAACACTGGGACAGTTTCAGAGAACGGCAGGCAAATTGGATTGGTAAAACCTTTTCCAAAGGTTTCCAAAAACCTTCTTTTTCACCAGAAGGTGAAAAACAGTAAATAAATGGTCAACTTTTACACTGAAGGGACTGTGTTGGAGCACTCAGAGAATTTTTCAGTGTCTTTCTAAATGTTTTGTAAACAGGAATGGAATAGTAATGTGGCAATGTTTGATGGGCTTTTAATATTATTCAGAGTATTCAAAAGCAACAACACCTGGGAAAAGTTGCATAAGTGTCTCACACTACTGTGGCTGGGCCATAAAATAGCAGATGAAATCCAACATGACAAATGCAGAATAGCAGGCATGGGGAAAACAACTTTAACTTACAAAAGCAGTCTTCCTCCCAGTTACTACAATCTCAGAAAAAAATACAGGAGTCACTGTGGCCAGTTCTTTGGGGAAAAAAAAAAAAAAACCAAAAACAAAAACAAAACCGAATCATAGCAGTGGTTGAAAAGGCAAATAAAAGGGCAGCAATTATTAGAAAAAGAATAGAGAATCAAGCATATTGATGACACTGTATGAAACCATGGTGGGCATAGTTCTTGAATGGCTCATGTAATTCTTTTCTTCCCATCTTAAAAAAAAAAATCCAAAGAACAAACCCCCTGTTGATGGCATACCCCCTAAGCCTTCTCTTCCCCAGGCTGAACTGCTGCAGCTGTCTCAGCCTTTTTTCTCAAATGAAAGATGTTCCGGTCCCTCAGTCATCTTTGTGGCTCTTCACTAAATTTGCTCCAGTAAAACTGTATCTCCTTGTGCTGGGGTGCTCAGGACTGGACCCAGCACTGCAGATTTGGCATCACCAGTACTGAGGGGAAGGACCACCTCCCTCAGTATGCTGGCTTGGCTCTTCCTAATGTAGCCCAGGGCACGACTGCATGACCAGGTCCAGCAAGGTATCACTCAAAATCATGACAAAGTCTAGGCCCTGACAGACTTACGTCTCTGACATACTGATGCCTCTGACATACTGACACATGCATTAACAACAGATCAAGAAGCCCTGGAAATCTGTGTTCATGGTTATTGGAGAACCCACCAAGAACAGTGCTTGAAAGTGAAGAAGTGAAAAGCAAGGGTCATGGTGAAAAGCAAAAATTTAGTGCAGCTCAGCAGAGTAACTGCACCTTTGTGTGCTGAGGTGCACAAGATGTTTCACAGAGTAAGAACGACCTAGGGTAGGGTACCCAGTAAGCCAGCAATTTCCCAGGGAAGGAGGGCATACCTCTTCCTGACCTTATCTACTATCCAGCAGAAGTATGCTAACACTGATAAGAGCAGTCACTCCCCTGAGCAAGCAGGAGGCCTCCTTTCCTTGAGACACACTAAGATCAGCAAAGGACAACATACCACTGGTGAGCTGACATATGCCGTGCAAGGTATCAGAATGTGGGGAAAATAACCAGAAGGGTGATAAAGGGTCATGGTTGGGGTATATCCGATAGAAAAAATTAAAATAGCAAAGAGCTTGAACAAAGGAAACTCGGATTTCCTCTGCACAGATCAATAGTGCCATGAAACAGCTCAAGACAGAATCTGCTGCAAAGGAAAGACACAGTAATTGAAATCACTGTACAGTATGACTCCACATACAGAAATCAGAATGGATTTTTTTTTTTTGCAAATTAGGTATTTTCATAAACATATATTTTTGGGAAAACCAGACAAGAAACACAAGAAATTGCCAAAGAAAGGATCCTCTCAATGACTGCCATTAAACACTCTGTGTATGGAGTGGTAATAGCATAATGTTAATAAAGATGAAGGAAACATTTCTTCTTTACGACAGCTGCCAAAATAGGACATAATGCCTCCTTGGAAGATTTTATTAATCATAGAAAACATGCACCTAGAAGAGTATGATGTCAGAAGAGTGGACAAAACCATGCTGAGCTAATATACACTTTGAGGGGAAAAAAACAATGAAAAAATCATAGCATTTAATTGTCATGAGGCTAAGACAGGTTTTGCAGCACTTACTATCCCCCTGTGACACCTGCCTTTCCCAAAGGTGTCAAATCATCTGCTAATACATTCCCAAAAACTTTAACAACAGGGTGAAAATATCACTTCAGTTGTTGCACAGTGCCTTTGGGACCTCAGCCTTTTGTATTGCTTAGAGCTTGCTATTTGCAACCCTGGCTGTTATGCCCAAAGGCCTGCACATGCCAACCCAACTGGTGCTGCAGTGGTGGTTCTCATGGGAAAGGATTGTCACTAGCGCGGGTATCACGTCTTTTTTCCCCTTTTCCCTCTCCTCAGTTGTGGCTTTTGGTTTACATTAGGGGATCCAATAATAAGCATGCAGAGAGCTTAACAGCCAAGCAGCGTGCAGCACCTGCCCCCGACATAAGCGTGCTCGAGTCAGCACCTACAGCATCACATGCAGGAACAGTCATCTCTGAGTCTGAGCAGATCCTGAAGAAAACCATACAGTCACTATGGGAGAAGTATTACAGAGAGAACCACCCACTGCACTAGACAGGACACAAAGGGAAGGGTGCTCGTCTGCAGTTCCCCTTATACTTCTCACCCCAGCTGCCACTGGAATGAGGAGTTTGTCCTTTCCCTTTTCAATCTCTCTCCTAGTTTGTGGTTCTTCACCACTAGAGTCAACGCATGCCATCAGCTAGAAACCCTGCCAACAAGTATTTATGCATGTGAACTTGTCCCAGCATCCCTTAGGCAGCATTGTCTTTCCCCTCAACTTTTGCAAACCACAAAGTTATTTCCAACTTTGGAAAGTGGTCAGGTTTTGGTAGCCACTAAGACTACAACCTTTACATGAACCCTGGGGAGCAACAGTGCTAGTAACCTGGATGCTGCTTCCTTATGAATAAAGTAGTGCTGGAATGGACACACATACCAAACCTAGTAATGATGATAACCATCATCATCTCTTTTCCAGTTTTCACATGTAAAAATTGCATATATTTTACTTGTAACACTCCCCCAAGCAACACAGGAAGAGGGAGGGGGTATTCAAACATTTATTTCCCACTGCCTCATTTCTCAAACAGCCTTTTTCAGGAGTACTAATCCCTACTAGATTCATCGGTATAGATCAAAGCTCTTCATTCTCTTACAGGGATTTAATTTTGATAGCAATTCAATAAAAAGATGTGGGTAAAATAATTTAATGGTAATTCACAGAAATTCAACCTGTTTTGATAACATAAATAGGCTTTTACTTGAGAAGGTCTGGCCTTTTTTACACTAAGACTGAAAGAAGAAAGAAGATTAAACTGGAGAAAAGTTACACAGAGATTATACTAAGTCTTGAATTTGACCTGACAGTCAAGCAGATTCATCATTAGCACACTCATCCCAAACTTCTCTCATTGCCTGCCTGTGTATTGGTCAAGGCTTTTCTCAGCTCTGATTTCTCACAATGAGCTTCTTTTCCTCCTAGATCCAAGCCTCCTTGTCATAATGGAGCTGGGGTTTGTTCTCCAGAAATTTTTGTGGATTTCTTTTGGAATTTTGAGTATAGCGATGAAGAAATCAATCAAAAATTATAGATAATGTCTTTGTTACTGAGAAATTCCCAGATGAATTTCACACAAACACACACACACTTTGTTATGGAAATGAAAAATATAATCCTGTTTTTTTCAGTACATAAGTAAATAATTATAAACTGATATTACTTTAATGTAACATCTGTATTTAAAACAATATTATGTAACACTTAAAGTAATTTTGCAATAGAAAGCAGCAGTGAAGCATATCCTTAGGCTGGGTGCTTTTAATAATCTTAATAATCCTGATTTTAAATACAGAGTCCTTCACTTTCTAAATATTGTAAATAGTTTTATAAGATGTTTATTGATTTAATGACTAATGTATGCCCAGATGCTCATGGACTAGTGATCTGAGTTCATGCGCAACTCATAATTGTAGCTATCTTCTAATTACAAAAAGACTCATTATGTAGCTGTAGGATTAGTTAAATGTGGTAGACTAAATTAATCCCAGCAGGAAGAACATAGAGAAAAAGTTATTTTAGTCTGTTTCAAAAAGCATGGGGTTTCATCTATCACTGTGTTGTAAATACTAAAATTAGTCAACACTAACTTATATGTTATTTTGCAGAAGGTTCCAGCCATTTCAGCTTCCTGAAAAGACTGTTACTTTGTTTCACACCTTTCTTTTCACACCTTTTATTTTCACTGGAACAATTTGTATGGAACTTTGGGTCCCCAAAGGAAATAACAGCATACTCAACAGCCCAGAAAACCCCACAACTTCCCAGGAGTCAGAACAGCACCTTTTTACAGTGAAATGTGTTTACGCATACACGTCACAGGAAAAATTATCTGAATTTTGCAGCTCAATGTTTGGCATGTTTCTCCACTTAATAGAATCAGAGTAATTTAGGATTACTCCAGGTCTGGAGTAATCAGGAGGTCATCCAGTCCAGCCTCCTGGGCTGGTTTCAAAGATAGACAAAGTTCAAATTACTTCATGTAATGGGCACGAATCTTGAATTAATTTATTGTTGTCTACCAAAACTGTATGTGCTTTTGTACAATGCTGAGTTAATTAAATTAAAAGCTTTAAACAGAGAAATATAACATAAAAACCTGAACTGTTCTTTATTTTTTTTCTTTTAGTGAAAGATAATGGCATTATCAATAATGATGTTCAAATTTGCAAGTGAACCACATAAGTAAATTCCTCCAAAATGAAAGGAATATTTTTCATCTCTTTTTTGACATACCCAATCCCAAATCACTCTTGAAGCCAGACCCCTAAATCTAATTAAGTTCCTGCTTTTAGTAGATATGACTAGAATAAAATAAGTGCCAAAATCAGAAGAGTCACAAAGTTTTAAAAAATAAATGGTCTCATTCTGCCTAAATTATGCCACAGTCCTACTCAATGGTACAGCACAACTTTGCCCATGAAAAAATACTGGGAAAATAAAGAATTTCCAGATACTGCTGGGATTGAAATGACAAAAGAGACACTCCAACAGAAATGTGAAATACAAACGTGCTCCTCGCAGTTATTACAACAATACAGTAGTGACCTTTTCTCTCTTTTTTTTTTATTTTTGCTTTATGATTGTTCACATGCACAGAAATAGATTGAAACACACAGACATCCACATTAGCAGATGTGGCTAAATGCTACCTCCTAATAAATGTTTGTGGATCATCATATAGAAATCAATGGGAACCATGCACAGCTTGTGGAAGAAGAAAACAGTCATAAGATAATATTCTCAATAGATTTTTGAGAACACTGGCCAACTAAAAATGAGTGCTCTGTGTCAGATCCAAAGTGACTGCTGACCTGATTTCATCCATAGCACAATGAATGAAGCACTTCAGAAGCAGCTGGACTTTACACCACCTCCATCACAGCTGAAGTGAAAAAAATCTATTCTTGCAGTCAATTCGAAGGCCTGAGCATTTAAATAAGCCAGAGAATAAACTAAAGTTTAAACTAACTTTAAACTTTAGGCCCTGCATCCTCCATTTCTTTCCCAGGCAGCCTATCCAGAGGATTAACACACTACCATCACCCAACAAGTCTATGCCACTGTATATTCTTAACACTAAGCTGCCTCATTCCTTCTCCCTGAATGGATTCAGCTGTCTGATCAGTGGTACAGAAGAATCTTACAATGCTCAGCATGAAGAAAGCTTCATTCCGGTCGAGGCAAAATGTCTCCTGTTTTAGTTTGTGTTTTCCCAGATGGACAGAAAACAGGAACCTAGTTGGGAGCAACAGGATATATTTTTGCTTCTACCCATTAACATGCCAACTGTCTTCCACTCTTGCAGTGGCAGGTTAAAAGTCAGCCATAGCACAGTGACTGATTTTCACTGGGTCTAATCTAACCCAGAAAGCCACAGGTATTAATTCCACTTAAATGACTGGATAAAGGAAGACTGACAAGCCACAGCTGTAACACGCAATGTAAGATTCAAAGACCCAAAAAATATACTGAGCATGAACATTGCCCTGATAAGTGAAGTGTTTCATTTTACATTAGGCTGGAAATTTGTAGGTTAATAATTTAATGCAGCACGGGGTCTTTCAACAGTCCAGTGGGAGGGGATTCAGTAACTATCTCTGTCGACAGAGATAGTTACTGAATCCCCTCCCACTGGACTGTTGAAAGACCTGATGAAATCCATCCACGGGTCCTGAAGGAGCTGGCGAATGAAGTTGCTAAGCCACTGTCCATCATATTCGAAAAATCCTGGCAGTCAGGTGAAGTTCCCGATGACTGGAAGAAGGGTAATATAACCCCCATTTTCAAGAAGGGGAAGGTGGAAGACCCGGGGAACTACAGACCAGTCAGTCTCACCTCTGTGCCTGGCAAAATCTTGGAACAGTTTCTCCTGGAAAACATGCTAAGGCACATGAAAAACAATGAGGTGGTTGGTGACAGCCAACATGGCTTCACTAAGGGGAAATCCTGCCTGACCAATTTGGTGGCCTTCTATGATGGAGCCATGGAACTGATGGACAGCGGCAGAGCAGTTGATGTCATCTACCTGGACTTGTGCAAAGCATTCGACACTGTCCCACATGACATCCTTGTCTCTAAATTGGAGAGACATCAATTTGATAGATGGACCACTCGGTGGATAAAAAACTGGCTCGATGGCCACACGCAAAGAGTTGTGGTAAATGGCTCGATGTCCAGTTGGAAACCTGTAACGAGTGGTGTCCCTCAGGGATCGGTGTTGGGACCGGTCCTGTTCAACATCTTTGTCGGCGACATGGACAGTGGGATTGAGTGCGCCCTCAGCAAGTTTGCCGATGACACCAAGCTGTGTGGTTCGGTTAATACGCTGGAGGGAAGGGATGCCATCCAGAGGGACCTTGACACGCTTGTGAGGTGGGCTGATGCCAACCTTATGAAGTTTAACCAAGCCAAGTGCAAGGTCCTACATCTGGGTCGGGGCAACCCCAGGCACTGCTACAGGCTGGGCAGAGAAGAGATTCAGAGCAGCCCTGCAGAAAAGGACTTGGGGGTGTTGCTTGACGAGAAGCTTAACATGAGCCGGCAGTGTGCGCTTGCAGCCCAGAAAGCCAACCGTATCCTTGGCTGCATCAAAAGAAGTGAGACCAGCAGGTCGAAGGAGGTGATCCTGCCCCTCTACTCTGCTCTTGTGAGACCCCACTTGGAGTACTGCGTACAGTTCTGGTGTCCTCAACATAAAAAGGACATGGAGCTGTTGGAGCGAGTCCAGAGGAGGGCCACGAGGATGATAAGAGGGCTGGAGCACCTCCCGTATGAAGACAGGCTGAGAAAGTTGGGGCTCTTCAGCCTGGAGAAGAGAAGGCTGCGTGGTGACCTCATAGAAGCCTTCCAGTATCTGAAGGGGGTCTACAAGGATGCTGGGGAGGGACTCTTCCTTAGGGACTGTAGTGGTAGGACAAGGGGTAATGGGTTCAAACTTAAACAGAGGAAGTTTAGATTAGATATAAGGAAGAAGTTCTTTACAGTGAGGGTGGTGAAGCACTGGAATGGGTTGCCCAGGGAGGTTGTGGATGCTCCATCCCTGGCGGTGTTCAAGGCCAGGTTGGACAGAGCCTTGAGCCACATGGTTTAGTGTGCGGTGTCCCTCGCCACGGCAGGGGGGTTGGAACTAGATGATCTTAAGGTCCTTTCCAACCCTTACGATTCTATGATTCTATGATTCTATCAGGTAGGAATGGCTTTATCCAGGCAAGAAAGGAGAAAAGGATGATGATGTGAATCTGAAGAGAACCACCACAGGCCAGATTGGGTGTAAAGGAAACATACATGTCCAGATGAAATTTCTGTTCTATGAATAAAAATGCAGAGTTTGCGTAAGAACAGGTTCCCTGTGCATAAGAACATGATGCCCAGCCACATGATTAGATGGATGCTGCAAACAACCAGACAGCATGAGAGAAGCTTTGGAGTTGATCTAAGGATAGCTAAACTTAAGTGTTCACTTGTTGTATCCCATCTCAAAAACATTTGCAATTATGTAGCTTTCTATTTTCCTGTTTTGTAAACAAATTGCATATTTTACAATTATTTTAACATGCATTGTGTTACAGGTGATTGGTAGGTAACTGACAAATACTATCCCTGCCAAAGTGGTAATCCTTAAAAATGAGATACTGAATCATACTCTCACAGTCCTCAGTACAGCTCCAGAGAACGTAAACAGAAGTGTCAAGCTAGATAAAATGCATGGAAGCTGGATCAGCTGGAGTTTGTATGGAAGAGATGTCTTTTGATGATAAGCATGGACCAATGACTTTTAGAAACACATGAGCAACAGTTTTACCTCCAAGAGTCTTCCAGCAAGCTCAGAGCATCTATGAAGATAATTCAGTTTATTTAATCTACTCCCTTGCACGACGAGTCATAATTTGCATCTGGTTTTTATTCATTCATGCTAAGGATGTCAATGAAAGCAATATATCTGCACTAAAGTGCCAAGCAACTGACACAGAATAACTAATTCTAATACACTGGATGTTCAAATCCATTGATAGTTACAGATCTCCAAATCTTACAGATGCTACTATTTTAAGGTGTAAGATAACTATATTAGGAACATGGTTTAGCAACTGATAAGGTCTGAGTAGTCATAGGCAGGTTAGATAAATATCATTATCCTCAGTGCCTGAAATAAGTCAGTGTACGCTAGTACACCCAAACAGCATCTAAAAAAGTTATGTCAGTACTTACCAAGAAGGGGAAAAGGAGAGAAAATCAGGTATCACAAGACTTCAGTGTTCATAATACTCATACTTCTAAAGATTCATAAAAGTACTTCTGAAGTCTCATTACAACATCTAATTATACACATCTTGCAGACAGTATAATTATTTCAACAATATGACAGGAAAAATCTGAAACAGAACTCCACAGCTCTGAGATGCAATTTTCTACACTTTGAAGTACTAATGGACAAATCTCAGCATTATTCTGCATTCAGTCCACCTCTTCAAGCAGCTTTTTCCTAAAGGAATAGTTTAGTGAAAGCATTAGCTACAAATGGAAAGAAGTATGATTTAAAGATGACAGATATTAAAACTTTGAAACTATAAAAAAGTGGGGCTATCAGTGGCACCTTTCACAATTACTGCTTCTCTAAAAAACAGCTCACACAAGAGACAGCTAACTACATTTTCAAGGCAGCCAATATTTGTCATCACTGAAGTTGAATAAAAAGATAATTTTTTTATTCCTTAGTCTATTTCCAGATTAGCATTATTCAAATTATAAATTTCTTTTTACCATAGATATTATGATTTTTATTCCAATATGTATTTTAGCATATATAAAAGCCATGCAAATGCTTCTTTTCCAGGGCATTTTCATTTCCATCTCCATATGAGAGAATATGTTCTCTACTCCAATACACAAATTCTCAGAGTAGCAAAACCGTCCCAGCCCTTGGCATCAAAGCCTAACAGTGCAATATCCAGTGATTTTACTACAGATGTGTGCATGGATTTTCCCTCAGATTGCATCCTGGAGGTTCATGGCCTAAAGGATTAAATTTGCTGATTCCTTTTACTTCTATCAATGTTACTGGAATATGTCAGCTTTCCCTTGTTGTCATGTAAAGTTATAGAAACAATGTACTTCTTTCTCAGTAATTTCCTTCCTCTTTTTAAGTGTTATCAGCTAGTGTTCAAGACCAGGCTGAACAGGGCTTTGAGCAACCTGCCAGGGGGGTTGGAACTAGATGATCTTAAGGTCCTTTTCAACCCTAACTTTCTATGATTCGATGATTCTTATCACAGCACACAATCCCATGGAAAGGGGGAAATAAGGCGCTGTTCTTCTGTTGCTGCCACACTCTGACAGATTTTTCCACACTACATAGCTGGGAAAAAAGATACAATTTAATGCAGGTGGGATTGAATACAACTGGGAAATGTTGCAAATGCAAGAGTTCAAAGTCCCCTTCCATTCTCACACATGAAAAGCCAAATCTCTCATGCCCTTTGAAACTTTATAGTCAAGCTGTTTTATAAACTTGACTTATCTCAAAATGATACTCACACATTTTAGGTACTATACGTGGCCCTGTTCATGAGATAGTAACACTTTTTCCTTCATTACTTACTTTTACACAAACAGCAGAACAGAAAATCTTGTTCAGGAGGGAAGAAGTACAGGCTTAATTTTGTTCTCCCTCATCTGGTTATACTAAGTCGTTAGCAGGAAAGATATTTTTGATATACAACAGTATGGGACTAGAATCAAGTTTGATATGTTAGGAACAGATCTGGATTCGGGCAGTCAAACTAAAACTTCTAAACTTGTTCATTCTTATATTTTATTATGCTCATTTAACTCATTTCAGTAGCTGGGAAATAGCTAAAAAAAAAAAAAAATCTTGGAGAAATAATAAGGTGAAACTGAAGCTAGGAGAGGCAAAACTCTCCAAAACTTCAGAATACAAACAAGTAGAGGAGTAGAGGTCAAAACATTTAAGTTAAGATGTTACCAGATGGGAGAAATTTATGTTGTATGTCTGAAGTGAATGAGAAATCACAGCATGCATTAGCTAGAATGTAATTTTATCAACGTTCTTCTTTTGCAATATAGTGGGGTGGGTTTTTCTTAAATCCGCTTATCTTTCTGCCATACTTTTATCTTAGGCCCACAGACCTACTCACATAGGATTAGGCACTGGAATAAATGAAACAGTACATTGGTTTCTGTGGAACCAACTATTTTCAGTATGCTTTATTTTCTATCTTCCCTCCTCACACTTCGTCCCATTTCGGTTTGGAAACACTGAACCAAACGTTCAAGTTTCGCTTAACCAAAAGAATCACTGATGATCTGCTAAGAGACAGAGAAACATCAGTTCCATTTCTAATGTGCAGCCTGACAGGCAACCCACAGAGCTGTAAATTCTTCCAGTGCTCTATCTTGATCAAGGCAACCTCTGCATTACTCAGGTAACTAATAATGTTAAATCATTTCATCTGTCTTGCAATATTGCACATGCTTTGCAGAAAAATATCTTAAAGATATTCAACAGAGCTCTGCATATGCTATCACAAGTGGAAGTTTTAAAAGGAGAAGAACTGATGGGTTTTATAGCTCTTATGCAGCTACCTAAGATGGGTTATCAATATCTACTGTCATTGTTCAAAGGTTCAATATATTTGATCCTGCTAGGAACAGACACAGCTTCTGAGCAGTAATAGAAAAATAATACCCTTTGAAAAGGGAGATTCCTAAATAACCATTTTTAGCCTGGGTATGTTATGATACGTATAAAGAAAACACCTCTGCATTTTCAGGGGAGAATATGAAAGAATATGATGTTCAGTGTAAAAACATGACCCACTACTCCCAAATGCCTGGTAACATCATAAAAAGTAATTACAGAGCAGACAAGATCCCAAGCCTCCAAAGCAGTCAGGCATCCCTCTTCCTGGGTGCTGGCCTTCCTTCGTGATGGCGGCCAAGTACTTGCCTTTTCCAGTCATCGTCTGGTTTGAGTTTGGGGCGGGGATAGGGGGAAGAAATTGGGGGTTTTGATTGACCGGCAGCAGCACAAGGTGGATACTAGAAACAGTTGACTTTGCCTTAAAAACAAAGGGAAAACCCACAGAACCAAGACAAGAAGGTAAAATAATTTGCAGAAAAGGGAAGAAAGAAGATGACTGATAACTGGGAAATAGCTGTAATATGACCAGACTATGACACAATAAATGTGAAGAGAAACATACATGCTTTTAAGGGCAATGTGCTGGACCTGAGCTACCTAGGTTTATAAGCTCTTCTTTTTAACCTTTTGTTGCAAGAAAAATGGTCTTAACTTGTGAGATTTTTACTTAATTCTGCCAGCTAATGCCAACTGCCTTGGTTATTGGAGAAAAAACCAACATGAACTACACCCGCACTGCCCTGGCACAGGCCACCCATGACCACTGCCCATCACAGGTGTCCATGCCCCAGCGTGGGCCACTGATGGCTGCAGTCTCTTGGTGGACTTTTGGATGCTCATTTTGGATGGACTGCCTCCTTCCAGGAGGACACCTTCAGCCACGTGTCTCATCAGCAGCCTCTCTCTCCTCATGTCCGCTCATGAGCATCTCCCTGCCTGCCTCTCCCTGCAGAGATACTGAGTTCTACTGTACCTGGTACACCATGGGGTGCTCACACTGGTTTCAGTGCTGTCTGGACCTCGCTGTGACCTGCATAGGGCACCCTGAAGCCTCTATCCCTGCCACATATGCCTCGTACACTTCCCCAAACTGCTCCGTTACATGGTGCATCTTCTGAATTTTGGTTATTGTTAGTTTACTGCTTGTAAAAAAGAAAAAAAGTCTTCTGGCGTCATTTATATATAATTGTTACCACTTATAAATAATTACATGCATAAATACATATTTACAAGAGTCTGTAGCTCTGCTAATGTTTGAATTTATTTCCAAATAAGCTGGTTAAAAGTTCTTGAGCACTTTCCCACACAAACCTGTCAGAGTTATACAGCTGCCAGCATTAGGCAGAAGAGCTGTTTATCACACAAAAAAATGCCTACTCTTTTAAATATGCTGCAGTACAGATACCTTTGCATGCACTGGAAAAGAAATCTAAAGAGGACACACAGCCTTCCATTAGGCCAGAAACTGAAAACTGTCATAATTAAACTTAGTAATTAGAAAATGGTAATAAATATCACTACATATTCATAGCATTAATTAAATAAAAATTATTAAAACCCAATATTTTGGAACATTCCACTTCCCCACTTTTCAGTGATCTGCATTGCAGAAAAGCCTAAAAACGAATGACCGCTGGGCGGGCAGAAGTCTGCACCCAGACTGAGCTCCACTGAGGCTCCTGGGCTCCGGACTTTTTGTTTCTCATTCATAACAAAAAGCTCCTCCTGCTGGATCGTGCAAGCTAGTCTGGCTCTTGGATGAGCAATTCCGGATCGGAAACCACATGCTACACATTTACAGAGGAGAAATATGTGCAACTAGGGCATCAATGCTAAGAAAAACTAAGTAAAGCTATGCTAAGCTTTGCTAAGCAAAGCAAAGCATAGCCCAGTACATACTCCACAATGGCAAATCCACAGGTCTCATTTACGTAGCTCAGTAATTATGACAAAGGCCCACTAATGCTGTAGAAACAAACTTAAAAGAAATCTGTTTGAGTTTTCAAGGTGAAATACTCTATCAATGTGACCTTGTTTGTCCAGAAACTCTGAAATGAGCCATTAAAACAAGCACAAGTCAAACTGACTTTCAAATTTTCCTTTTGATCTTAGTAAATAAGGAAATGAAATATCAAATAAAAATTCAATTGTTTACAAAACTAAGACCATTTGATTACATCAATAATAAACTAAGAAAATAATTTAAATCTTTGTTGTTAATTTTTTTTAATGGCATTCTCCCTTTAAAGGCTTCCCTTGGAGAAACTAAAATCTGCTGCCTTGAGCACTGCTCTTAGGCAAATAAGTAGGTCTACTGACCTTCGAAATAAAACACTTCACACCTCCTGATGTGTCATTAATTCCATCCTCTGGGGAGGTTATGGAAAATAATAATTAACGTACTGCCAGAAAATGGTCTCAAATTTAAGGCCGTTTCCTTAGCTACCAATTGATGTGTTAGTTGTTTTGTTTTTATTAAATGTGTAAATCAATGGTCACTATTTTTTAACGGAGATAGTAAATAGCTTTTTGATTTAAACTGCCAACTTTAAATCTGGACCCACATCTCTGCTCAATAATAATATTCTCTTGAAATGCTAGCCTATATGTCCAACAAAAGCCTCAAACATAGATTTCGCTTTTATTAAAAGAATGTTTCTTTTAATTTTCCTCTGTGAAATCTAACTTTTTTAATGAGAACTTTCAAATCACATAAGATTTGCACTTTAATCGGTGAATTTTCGCTTTATACTCCAAGCCTTGAAATCTTGAAGAAAAATTTGCTTTCATCTCTGAAGAATTAATGCAAGGCAATACTGTTGGAAAGGTAGCTAAAATTAAGCAATACAGCTCTCCAGCATTCTCTCCCTTACACCTTTGCCAAACATTTTCTCATGCATTTATTACTTTATTTTTAGCTTTGCAAAGCAAGGATAAATAAAGACACTGAACTCAGAACTCCAGGTCATTTTGCAGAATTAAAAGTACTTCCAGAGAAATGTCACATCACAGTAAGATTAATTACCAGCAGCACATAATATGGTTTCTTTCCTGTTCTCATTTAAATCATTTCACAGTAATTTACTTCTTCAAAGGCTTATTTAAGACAGCTGTTATAGTGTCCTAGTGGTCAAAAATTTGGCCTTGATTTGGCTGGTTTTACCGCTTAACAAAACCCAAACATCTTTTCCTCTTTCTTGTCTTTCTCTAGGACGCCACTTAATCAGTTCCCAGACAAAAATGAGAACACAGACAAGAAGACACTGCTATGGCATTTCCAGTCTATTTTGTCTTCTCTTTGACACACTTCCCTGTTCAAAATAGTTAGTAAGCCTAAACAATACAGAAGCACTATTAAAACCTGTCCTTGGAGTTCTGCAGTAAAAAGCCCACCTCCATACAAACTTAAGACTGGATGCGTGAAGAGACAAAGAGCCTTGAAGAGTGACCAGAGAAAGAGCCAGGAGGAGGGGAGCAAAAGGATCCTGAGGGTCACCACTTCACCTTCTTGAAGGCAATCATCTTCATTCCTCAAGGGAAATCAGAGCAGCAGTTTCCCAAATGCTGCCAATTCAGTGGCGTATTCACATTTTGTCAGCAACGGTATAAAAATCACCTCCCTGAGCCCTCAGTCCTTTTCCATAGCACATCCCCATGCTAACGTATGAAAGGAAAGCTAGTGGTCCACCTCCCAAAAACAGCCTTTCAGGGAAATTCTCTTGTGAGGGCAGCAAGAATATTATTACAGTGCACCTGTATTGTTGAAAGAAGACACAGCGCTCACTGGAGTGAAAAGGATCCTCCGGACAACCTGGTTCTTTCCTTTCTTACACTGACTCTGAATGCTTGCATTATTGATGTGAGCACAGCTGCCTGCTATCACTGACAGACAAGAAGAATCAAGTTGTGCAAGACTGGTGAAATGTTTTCTTAACATAATTATCAAGGTATTGCAGTAGCCCTATACTAAAATAGGCTTCCATTTAGTATTCCAGTATAAAGGCTCTTCTGAAACAGTAATTTTAACTCACGATGCACATACTAATGAAATGTTACTGTAATGTTCATCAGAGTGCTAATGCAATGCAAAATTCTATTGATGCTTAATTTTCAGATTGCTGTCTTCCGTGTATGTCTTCTGAGAATAAGGAACTAAGAGTTACTCATTCTAGCAGCAAACTCCTTGTTTGTCTCTGCCAATAATAAATTCATTCTGATGCAAACATTCCTCTTACTTCCACTGGTGAGACAATGTCTTACCTACAGATTATGGTAATCAAGCAAAACTGTGTGTGAATTTACTTGTGAAGTAAAGAGAAATCACTCAACTGCTGTGGAGTTTGGTTAAAAATGCTGCATGCCACAGTCTTCTCTTTTGATGCAATGCTTTATGTTTTGTAGTAGTTTATGAAAGATGGGAAAAGGATGAACAATGCAATGGTTGCTCGTTCACAGGGTAAGGAATTAGACAGGGACTTTCACCCACCCAACTAACAATTTTCCTTGTGTGGCAGTACAGCTGTGCTAGTATGCTTAGTAAGCCTGTCTTTTGAAAAAGGATCTCTGCAAGAGGATGAAACTTGATTTGGAAGGGAAACAGGTCCCAGTTGCTGCAGGGGTTTGGTGGATATTTTTTCTTTTCAAAAGACCAGGCTCTTTTTGCACATTCTGATTACTTCTCAAACTGTCCTTTCCCAAGCATGTTATTGAAGTGTCCTTGCATCTCGGCACTGTTCACACAAATCTTTCTGCTCCCAAACCAAAGATAATCTTTATCTCTTAATTCCTGTACTGCTTCCCAAGCAGTTGGGGACACACACACCCCCCAAAATCCTACGCCAAAACCACAACCTAACAACAACAAAAAACCAAAACAACAAATAAACTAAATTGTCAGTTTGGCTTTGCTTCAGGAAGAAAAAGACTACTTTCCCCTGATTTCTGGTTTCCTCAAATGCACATTATACCCTTTTTTGTCCTAGCTCTTCTGTCTGCAGTCTTCAAGGCCAGCAATCTATTTTTCTTGGGTGAAAGCTAGGATTGTCTGATGCTAGAATGTGTGGTTGTTTTACTCAGAAACCCAAGACACAAAAATTAAAAATACTTACGTTCTCTTCCTAAATCTTCCTTTTACTTTTATTTATCTAGGTTTAAAAAAACAAACCTTTTTTCCACTTGTCTTTCATCTTTCTTCCCAACATTGTGAATGTTCCAAAACATGAGGTTTTTCCCCTCTTCCAGTTCTCTCTTTTACTGAAGGAAAGCAGTATTTCCTACATTTGTAAAGGATTTCTCAAGTTTACAATATGAACTCTGAAGTCAGAGCTCAAGCAGCCCATCCAGAAAAACAGCTACTGGGCACTCACAACCTACGCCCACTGTGAAAGTCGTCATGCTGGGTGGAAAAGATGTGCACCCACATCCTACCTAGGAAGCTAAACCCATTGCTCCTGGCAGAGCACAGTGCAGCTCTCTCCTTCCCCATGTGTCTGGATTTCCTTCCAAAGGAAATAGCAATGTGGAAAGAAAGATAAGAACCCAGGTCTCATCAAAACACGCCATTTGGTCAGGATCCAACCATGGGTATGAGGTCTACAAGGTGTACCACAGAGTAAATCAGATACAGTCTCTCAGGACTAAATGACGTAAAGGTTGGCTTGCTTTCTCTGTCTCTCTCTAAGGCTGCCTTCTTGTTCAAGAACAGCAACAACAAAGACCATTTAAGAAACTGTTAGACAGCATCTCAATGGCCAGTTACTTATCAGAAGTAGGGAGAGAAGCCTCAAAAGAGCTTTGAACAGTCTGAACTATAGATAATACTGCTAACCTGCTGGTAGATTCAATCTGTTGTTAAAACGAAACTGTGACTTCTCAAAGAGAATACTAAAAAGAGTTTATGAAATGATTCAAACACAGGAGGGCCCAGAAGGCCATCCAGGAGGGGAAGGGTTTGAGGAAACATACAGGGAGAAAGATGATAGCTTATCTCCAAGGCAGGTGATCAAATAAGTAACACACCTGCAGCCAGCCATGTTGTATTGCCAGGAACAATTTCAGGCTATCAGCCCACAGAGTGTACAAAACTCAACAAACCTCATGCGCCACCAAACATACCAGAATAAGCAGAAACTTCTATCTATTCCACACTCAACAAAACCTATTTTGGAGAAAAAAAGGCTGTCAAATTCCAAAATCCACTCATGTGTTTACACTATGTAGATGCCTAAAATGTACTGAACATTTAAGCAATGGAGATTTTTCACCTAGTAATTAGACTTATAAAAAAAACCAGGAGTATTACGTGGCACATTATTTTTAAGTACTCTGCAGACCATACAGAAAATATCACATCCACTTGCCTACATTTAATCATATGAAACCTCCTACTTAAGTTCTTGTCAACAGTAAAAGCACCAGTTATAAACCAGTCCTCCCATCATATATGAAAGACAGCTGTTGATTGAGTACCGATTTATTCCACCTAAATCTGGAAAAAGAAAAAACAACTCTGCATCCACTAAAAATATTAAAAACTATTTTCAACACAATTCAAGCAATGATAACCATAGGATCCATACAGTACTGACATGTGCTAACACTTCTGCTTCCTTTCTATTACTAATGCCAGTTGCAATCATATACATCATTTCTCAGTAGGACTGATGCCATGCTGTACTTATTTTTCAACATTGACAAAAAATAGGTAACAAAAACATATAATACACAGATCGGTTTTCTTCTAAGCAAAAGAAAACTAAAGCTCAGTTCTTTGCCTGATTCACATTTACACAATCAGGCAAAAAAGGATTTTTTTCTGTTTAGTAATCCATATCATCCAAAGATGATTTGCTCAACAGAAGGGAAAACCATGTTTTCTCTTACCTCTTATGCTAGCCTGCAACTGAATCAATAAATATTAATTTATATATAAAATTTCATGAAGATATTCTCTTTAGAAACTATATTTTGCAAGATACTTGTTTTGAAATGAGAAACCTCTTTTACAGGCTTTCCTAGAACAGGAAGATCTCGTGCTTTGCAGAAGGCTCCCAGACATTCTTTACAGTACAGGCAACATATTTATAGGGATGGTTTATCTCATGAAGCCATTACTCACCTATAGGCAATTGCAGAGACCAAATTCATTCCCAACTGTGAAACATCAATTTCAGGATCTGTTTATATATGGGAAAATAGCATTGAGACCATATTAAAAAATTTTAAGCTTTGCTCAGGCCAATTTGGGGTTTTGAAAAGACCTATGTGCAAGTCATTTCCTACACTTTACACAGGGATTAAAAGCCATGCTGATTACCCATAAACTTGAACAAGCAAAGAAACAGTAATATTTGTCCAGAAGAAGAGCATATGCATAACATGTCTGCATATTGATAGTATGAGAGTTTGGGGGAAAAATTAGCAATTACTAATCACTCAGCCGATATAAAATTATGTTACTGATTTATTCCTAACAAGTTCTAAAACAGTTTTATCATCAGTCCCGGTTGGCTTTTTCTTCTCTCAGCACCCTCTAGATTTAAATCAATATATACCAGCAACAGGGCCAGTCTTATCCAGGAACATATTGAGCACTAAAACAGTTCTGTTTATTTTGCTGTCTGGACTGCAGCTGCCCATGGTGGATGAAAAGATGCCTGTCTCTCATAAATGTTTGCTGTTGGTGTAACTGCTTTCACTGGCCCTGTTTTTAAGACTAATGACTTTCACTTCTAGTATAGCATCTCTCAGTACAGTATTCATTCAACAAAACTACAGCAGTGTATCAGTCTAAACACACCTGGTGTCTGGCCTCCAGTGCTCACGAAATGTAAATTTAAATTCAAGGTAGAATATCTACTTCAAAGTCAGTTATATTTTACAGTGGTCTTTTGTTACAGAGGAATTCAGTCCTCAGTGGTTTGGGGTTCAGGAGAGGCTACCATCTTTCTTAGGAGAGATTTATTCTCTCAGTTTCACAAAAGAGCATACAGAAATTCAAGTAAAGCAATGACCCATATGATTTCTTTAAACAATTCAAGTTTCTGAATGTACAAAATCTTTGCGGAAGTGCCCAGGAACAACTCTATTTTAAGGCTGGCATTCTAAAATCAGCTTCAAATGATATCTGCAGTCCTGTTTTCCTCTAAAAGCTGATGCTTAAAATCAGTCAGAAATGTCAGACAGAATAATTGCTAAAGCTTCAGACTTTATGCCAGTTTTCACTTGCCTTCTCTGTGCACTTTTTAAGATAAAATGTGGGTCTTGAAGAAATAGTTCCTTGGCAGTCCTGTTTTTCATTACTGACCAAGTTATCTGCAAGAAAATGTTGCTTGTCCTACCAAAATAGGAATCTCAAATACAACACATAACAATTTTTTTTTCATGGTTGAATTTGGTATTTTTTAATCAATAGGTAAAATAATTAAATGGATGTGCAGCTAAATGTTATCATACATAAAACATGTTACATTATAATAAAGTGCATGTACTGCTCACACAAACACAACTGGGCTATACAACAGGGCAGCTACAGAGAACAAACCTAGAAATAGTAAAAGAAGAAACCAACTATACCTGGTCCTCATTCAATGTTGTATTTTCTGTCTGTTTTGGGGGGAGGGTGGTCCTAAAATAAACATATATTTGTGTTGATTTGCTAGCACCTAATGACTTATTTGTGATGAACTTTAGAACGTATGTATGACTTAGGAATTCTAGCCAATTCTATAACATCAGCATGCAGCTTTTACTTAAAAACTGTAAACCAAAAAGGTTTCTCCATCATGAGAGGCTTCCAATAGAATCCTCTAGCTAAAAGGCAATTGCAAAGCCTCAACTTTTGACATCACCTCAAGCAATAGTGCTTATGATAAAAGGAACCAGGAATCTTTTCCTACCTCCTAAGAGGAGAATGCAGAATGGAATTTCCCACCAAGTCAGAGAAAGAAGCCTAAGAATTTTAAAGATACCTGGCATTAGACAGAGGATATCTTTGACTCTTTTTGACAACTCTTCAGATTCAGATACCTAGAAACTAGCTAGACATTATATATCTAGATAGATATTTTGAATTTGAAAATATGCAGTTGCACCTGACAAAAGCTTTAAGGAACTGGGACAAGAATACGGGAAGATTTGATGCTAACCCATCATGCTTGTAGTGGCACAGGGAGCAGCAATCACAAATGGGAAATAGGGGAAAAGCACTATCCCACACTTAAATGACACAAGACATGAGCACACCATCGAAAATTCTCTGTTAAACAGAATACAGCTACTGTGTCTCAGGTAGCTAGTTATTTTAGAATTAATGAAAGCTCTGATAAGTTCTTTTTACTGATAGTAGTTTTACCTTTTTTTGTTGTTGTTGTTTAACAGATGATATATAATTTATTTTTTAAGGAGCACAGAACAGAGGCCAGGTGTATTCCTCTAATGGGAATATGACTATGAAATCAAAATACTTGTGTTCAATCTTCAGTTTTCATCTGCCAAACTCCTAACAAATCTAGAAGAAGGGCTCCCAAACAGCAGATGGCACATAACCACTCTCAGGTTCCTAGCGCTGCTGCTGCTGCCAGATGAAGCACTGAAGCAGGGATGCTTTAAAAACCCTGATCTAGAGCTTTAGAAACACTGTTCTGTAAACTACAAATATACATTCAAATTGGCATCTGGAACATCAGCTGCTTTCCTCCTGCATCAGACACCGTCACTTCTGTAGCAATTCAGCCAGTGTTACGTAAGGCAGCACAGACAGCAAGACTT
Organism: Strigops habroptila; assembly: GCF_004027225.2. NCBI lineage: Eukaryota > Metazoa > Chordata > Aves > Psittaciformes > Psittacidae > Strigops > Strigops habroptila. The sequence goes on along the minus strand of NC_044277.2, from coordinate 72,274,490 downwards.
TCTGCTCAGCATTAGTTCTTTCACATGGGTAAATCAACTAACCAAACATAACTGAAAGACTTGCAAAATGTTACTCTAGTCTCCATTACATTGCTTTCACAGCAGCATAACTATTAGGATGTTTCCAGATTGATTTCTGATGTGTTATTTTGCTGATATAGTTCCTGGATTGGGTTTAGATTTGTTCAGTGATGAAAATGAGAATTCAGAAGTACTCAAATGAACATTTAGAAACACTAAAGCGGGGGACGGTGGGTGGAGGAATATTTGAATACGTGCCTGCTTCATCCCATTTATGCTGCAGCGCTGGTGTATCTCTTTGAAGTGCTGGTGTGGGGGAAGAAACTGCATTACCCAAATACCATTTACATAATCATTTTTTCCACTTTTAAAGAAGACATTTCTCTCTCTTTAATTTGTTCCTTGTAATCATATACCTGTGACAATAAACGTAAAATATATGTTAATTTACTCTATTGTTTCTACTTCAAAGAAAGATATTACCTCCAGCAGAGCAAGCATTACCCTTATGGCACTGACAGAAAAACTGTACATTGACTGGTAATTTATTGTTTTGCTTCCGTCTGAATCCCCTCCCTATCCTTGAGAAGAAAGAAATCTCTAGCTACTGTTCATAGTTCTGAAGCTCCAACCAAGTGCAGATAGCTAGATATTTATAAATCATATATCTATAACCCTGGTTCTGGGGACTACATTACACAAAATAATATACATATTCATTTAGACTTTTCTTGCAGCTGAAAACTGCATCCACATGAAGATTATATTCACAAAATATGCTTGAAGTTAAGGCTCTGATGCATCTCACAGGAGCAGTGGGTCTGGACTGTGCTGCAAATCAGTATGTGTTATTCCATGCATGTAGTTATTTCTGTGTTTGTTATTAGCACTGTCCAGAAGGCAGATAAAAAAAAATCTAGTGTTTTCATACTGTGTAATGACTAGATATTACCCTCACACTCACCAAGACTATACCAGAAGTATTCATCTATGTCTTTTTTTAGGTGTTAATGTCAATGGATCCTGTGAGGGAAACCTTCAATTCAACCAAAACTAACTGGAATTATGTTCTGTGGATTACTCCACACACTAATGCCCACCTTCAGAGCATTTTACCAACTCTTCATAGCCCAGTGCTCTCTCCACCAGCAGAGAGAACTGATCAGTGCTGGTAACACTTAAAGAGAGGCAGAGAAAACAGCTCCAGAAATGTGTGCTCTTCTCCACTGTAATATCTTCAGACTGAGCACCTGCTGCTGTAAATCCCACTTAAGATTTCCTCTGCTAGGAAATACAAACACCAGGTTCCCCATCACCCCCCTGCAGTGATATCACTCTGCCATGCCCCACAGCCTGTTCCCCACTGTGGCCCAAGGTCACCACACAGAGCAGAGCTGGCCCTCAGCCCTCCCACCAGCCAACACTGAGCAGACCAGTAGCACACAACACTTCTTCGTGCCACTGTGGGCTGGTGCAGCACACTGCCTGCCTGCTGCACAGAAGAGGAGAACAGGTCTATCTGCAGTGATTGCAGCCAGGCCCCATCTCTACGCATCCCAATTCAGCAAAAGATACCCCATTTCTTGGTCTAGACAAGAATTCAAGTATTGCTGTGGATAAAAATGCTTTTCCTTTTTAAATCGTACTGGTGGCACGGAAGCTCATTATGACCATCCTTCGACCTAAAACATACTGCCTTCTCCATACTCACTTTCTCTCACGTACATATGGATGATAGCTGTCCTCCGAATAACCAGCTGCACAGGCGGGCATCAGACAATCCATGCTGTTCCCCAGTTTGTCAGTTTACATGACTTGCTACTGGCAGAACTATGCTGCAGGTGAACAATCACACCTTTGATAACCTCATCCAAGTGGCAAACTCTGATTTATTTCTTATCTCTTTTCTTACACAATTTAATTATTTCAGCCAACACCATGAACACATCTCTGATGCAGCCGCAAAGGCTTGTCCAGCTGGAAGGACTGCCAGAGCCAGCTCCTGATCAGCAGAGTGGCAGGCAAACAGTGGCAGGACCAGTCGCAGGATGCCACTGCCCGAGCTCCAACAGCACCCCAGGGTCCGACCTCAGCCTGCCCCACACAGACTTTGCATGCTCTTTGCCCCTTCTGCCTTTGTCCAGGCTTGCCACTTTGTATGCTCTCCCAGATCAGCACTTGACAGGAATACTCTCTCTACAGCATTACCTTGATCCATTTCAAAGTGGTCCTTGGAGGTTTTACGCCACTATTTAACTGCAATAAAGTAGGACATTGCCAAAACACTGCTGTGACAAGCAATCGATTCTGCTCTGCAAGGACTCCCTGAAAAATCTGAGAGGTAAACACTTGTGGTGGACACTAATCCACAAATACAATCCGATGAGGAACTTTCAGTACTTCCACCAAAATACAGCTGTTGCTACAAGTAGCTGGATTTATTCTCCTACAGGTAAAACCTTCATTTTGGACTATCAATATAGACATAACAATAAGTTTCCAACCATAAAACTTGCTTCTTTTATAGAAACGTAAAAAAGATGCCAGATAAAGTAATTTACTATTCCATTACCTCAAAAAAAGGACACTATTCTAGGGGAGAAAGAAGGTATTTTACTAAACTCATACTCTGCAAGTGGTAAACTGATTCTTCCTCACATCAAAATACCTCAAGTGGGAAGCCAAGACACTAAGTATAGAATTCAAAGTTCTTGGCTTCTGAGACCAAGGCTTTTCTGGAATAAAAAGATAAAAATAAAGAAAACATTTTTAAAAACAATTGCAATGTGGCATGTAATTTGTCCAAATACATTAGTTATCTCATGGAAATCCAGTGCAATCAGAGACAAACAAACATTACTGTTGACATATTAATAACCTGCCATTTTTTATTCATCTGAAAGCCATCTATAGCAGGCTTCATAACAAATCTGAATGAAGTTGGTAACAGACGGTATCTGTATCTCATCTGAAATGTAAATGAGTCATTCTTGCCTTTTGGGGGACTAGCATAGAAGAGACTGCTCTTCAGTCTTGTGCTTCAAAATAACTTTCCACTTGTCACACACAATATCCCCTTTAATGATCCCTGCTTAGTATTACTTTCATGATGTCCTATTAAACAAATGGGGACATGATGCATTCTCTAAAATTCAAGTGAAGTCAGATATTTAAAATCAAAGTACGCACATGTAACTTAAGACCGGGTATTGCATTACATCCAAAAATAGCATGCTTACATTCAGGAAATAAAAAAGGGAAAAAATAGGGGTATGAGATGCTGCGCAGAAGGGCTGCGAACTATTGACAGTCTTGACTGTTCAGAAGAGATGCCACTCCAGGGGAAATTTCATACTCTGCTTCAGGCCCTGCGGAATATTGGAATTGCTCCAGCTGGTTCCTCAGCTGTTCTCCCTTCCCTTAGAGTAAGCTGAAAAGCCATTACCCCCTGAGTACAAAGAGGATAGATCATGTGTCACCTTTGCCTGTATTCATGCAAATATCTTCTGATAATCATGATAAAATGCTTGCCCAAGCACAATGGATTAATGACTGCAACATACTCTCAACTGAGCTGTTCTATGGTACTTTGTCAACATTAAAACTACGTAAATGTCAAAGTGGACAACAGCAATATATCATCCGGGAATTTCTAACTGTAGTAATCTAATTACAACCTTTATAACATTGCTTTCGCAGTGCAAGAGGTTTAAACTGTAATGAAGAACTCAAGAACAATCTTATAAGAGGCTTCTTTGTAGCTTTTAAGCCAGTTTTCTAGACTGGGGAAGGAACAAAGCCTTCTGCTAGAAGGATGGATAGACAGATTGGATCAGATACAGTATTCTGGGAAAGATGCAACTCTGGATATGTTGGTGGAAAGAATCACTGTCCCACATCACACTTGTCCCATTTTGGTGGTCCCACACACTAAGAGGCATGTAGAAACAGACAGTCACTTTAGCTAGATCTTCAGCTAGATCTGATGTAAGTAAGGCTGCATCAGTGTGCTAACTACAGTACTATAACAGAGTTAATTTACTGTGCTGACAAGGTCCACTGTCAGTGATTCCCAGCTTCAAGATCAGACAGGACTGCCCACCATAAAATTACTAGGCAGTGAGGTGAGGAGGAAGCTTTCACTAATCAGTGGTGATTATGTCTTAATACTGCACAATGATTTCTGATCTGCTCTACTATGGATGTTTTTATGCATTCACAGAAATTACATACTTCAGTCACTGAGGTCTTTTTCATTTCCTCCATTTATCTAATATTATTTTTTCTCTAATAGTAGAAACTTTCTCTCTTTAACAAAACCTGAGAGACGTAAAGTGGCATATTTTGAAAGTTGGCTAAATATGCACTATCCTACAAGTTTAAATGAAATCAGTGAGATGGTAATTTGAAAATCAGAATTAACAATTGGAAAAGTTTCAGAAATTATAGACAAGTTTAACTGCATCATGAATAGACCTGCTGTGTCCTACTCCTTTTCCTGCCCTCAAGAGTCTTGTCCAAAACAACTTGATAAACAGGTTTTGATTAACATCCATCTGAGATATTTAAACCAGAGCAGAAGTCGTGGCTATACCTCTTTGAAGACTCACCTGATAAATCAGGCCCAACTATTTTTAAAGACCAACTAAAGACTGCTAATCTGCTGGCAAGCAGTGAAATACCATGTCACGGTGTAGTAACTACAGTAGCATTGATGCTTGAGCAGATAAAACTGTGGCAAAAACTGTGGATGGAAAGCCTAAGAAGTAAAGGACAGACATTTCCTGGAGCAGAGAGCAGGGAACCTTGACTATGGGGCTTTGGCTAGGAGGACTTAAAAAGGAAGAATGGAAAAAAAGGAGGAACTACTGAGAGAGAGGTTTGGGAATAATTTAGAAGTTCCCTTTGGAACAAGAGGGGCTGGGTATAGGAGTTGGGTTATGTTGGAGTTGTGAGAGATTTGAGTTTTCAAGTAAAAGGGGTGGAAGTCCATTTCTGGATAACAAGAACCTATGCTTCCACAGAGCAGCTTGGCAGCTCCGCCTGCGCAGGCACCAGTGCTATCATGATTTCTCACCCCACCAGCTGCCTAATGCTGCCTCTTCCCTAACTTGTGGCTTTAGCTGTGAAAAATGTATAGCCCTGAATATTAAAGTTCCATAAAATTAAATCAACACTAAAAATAATCCAATATCTCTAGTCGGAAAAATAATGGCACTAGGAAAGTGTCACTAGTTTGAGAGCTGAAAAATGTGTTCTTCAAGCAGTAATTCACTCAATACTAAGAAGAAACCTAACTAGAGCAACATCTTCGTTGTATAGACACAGTTATGAGTGTGTTTAACTGTGCAGTTACAGTTTAGGTGATGGCTTCATTTGGAGGATCTCAAGGTTAAGACCTTGAAGGAGGGGTTAGAGCACTGCAGTTCTAAACAAGTGCTGGGAGATCATTTAGGTGCTCCATAGTTCCATAATGGATGATGATACTTTGCCAATTAAGAGGATAGTGAAAAGGTAACTTCACTAAAAACCCATTACATTTGGGTTGTAAACTTTTTTTTTTTTTAAATTCCAAGTATAATAAAATATGGAAAAGCCAACTGGAGGAAAAGCAAAAACTTCACTTTCATTACCAGTAAGTCACTTTCATTACCAGCAAGTCACTTTCATTACCAGCAGAAATCATATTTACAGCTATCTTTCATGAGAAGAACAGTTTTAGACATTTTTTTCCCCCAGAAATTTGCTTTAAAATATATTCTAAAATTGTGAAAAGCCTAATGTATTACTTCATATTGCATGACTCCAACAACAGATCCTGCCTAAAAAGAATGACTTCCTTATGCATATTCTGCATTAAAATTAATCTATTCAAAACACACACCCCCTCTTGCTAGTGTTATTTTTTTTTTCCAAACACCTGAGAAATCATATTAATATTAGTGTGCCAATTCTTAATCTTTTGCAGGGTGTTGTTTGCCATCCCATTCCTATCCATCGCTACTGAGTATACAAATAACAAGAGTTGAAAGTCTATTTCTTGTACACACAAAATGCACACTGTTCCTTGTCTACTCAACCAGGGTTTTCATTTACCATCAGGTTACGTTAACTTATTCCTAACTAAGACTATATTTCTTTTACAGTTTTAACTCAAGCCTTCTTCACCTTTCCCTTCAGCTGTTATCCCTCCACACTGCTGCCCAGGAAGCATCTATTGTTCAGGACTGTGTGACCAATTTTCGCAGCTCCCAGAAAGAACTAAAACACGAGACTAGCAGGGAAAGCTGTCTGCTAAAAAACCCAACAGGCACCACTTTTGCATGAGCCATTAGTTTGCCTGCACGCCCAGCTCTCCATGCTGCAGGAATCATATCATCATAGAATTAACTTGATTGAAAAAGACCTTTAAGATCATCAAGTCCAACCTCTACCCCAGGACTGCCAAATCCACCACTAAACAATGTCACTGAGGGCCTCATCTACACAGCTTTTGAATGCTTCCAGGGACCATGATCCCACCACTTCCCTGGGCAGCCTCTTTCAATACCTGATCACACTCCCGGTGAAGAAATTTTTCCTAATATCCAGTCTAATCCTCCGCTGGCTTAAGGCCAGCTTGAGGCTGTTCCTTCTTGTCCTATCGCTTGTTATGTGAGAGAAGAGACTGACCCCCACCTCGCTACAGCCTCCTTTCAGGTAGTTGTAGAGAGCGATAAGGTCCCCCTGAGACTTCTCCAGACTAAAGTGGAGTGGAGGTGTACAGCCTTCACTGTGCTTCTAGGCAGCTCCTTCCAAGCCCTGAAACCCCAGGACCTGGAATTAACTCCCAAAGGTTGTGGCCAGTCTAACTTGCCTAGTCCATCCTCTCTAACAACCTTACACAGCAACTCCAAGGTTTCTGCCCCATTCCTGGAAGTGTTCAAGGCCAGGCTGGATGGGATTTTAAGCAGCCTAGTCTAGTGGAAAGTGCCCCTGCCCACGGCACGGGAGCTGCAACTAGATGATCTTTAAGGTCCCTTCCAACCCAAACTATTCTATGATTCTCCAGCATCTGATGCTCAGCCTGTGCACACCAATATGCAGCCATCTGCCCATGGGCACAGGTCTCATCTCATGGAAACAGATGGGAGGCAGAAGCCAGACACAGCAGTGGTGGGCTTTTGTCCTGACCGGTTCTCTTCCGGTCAGGACACTGAGACAGAGACTGCAGCAATCCTGAACAAAGGAATATATCTGGCCTGGCAATCTCAATCTATCTGCTTTGATAAAACAGGTTAAAAAAAGAAAAATCAAAACCCCAAACCCCCTCATGTAAGAACTGCAACACAATTGCAAATGTACTGAAAATTGAAACCTGACATTTCATTAAATATATCCATTTTATTTATAAATCACTATGACATGTGGTTGCTGAGCATGGTAAATAAGAAGAATGCAAACTCTACAACTACACAAGAGGAAAGTTATTTTGTTCTGCATTTCTACATTATGTGAAACACTAATCTGTGATCATTACCACTAGCTAAATAGTAAGTCACAGAAACGATGCAAATTCTGTGGATCCAGATTTTCCATTTGTAGCGGTCTTCAGTAGCCACTATATATCCCTGAAATACTGTAAAATGCCATATGCAGAATGTTCACATGGCTTGAGAAAAGTAGTACTTACTGAAATGGGATTAAAAGTAAACAAGAAGGGATGCGAAGAAAATGAATTAAGAGGTATTAAAGTACAGATTCTTTTGCTAGCCCCTCTGGAGAAACATATCCTGTAACCATCTGCCTACATCACTAATGAGTACAAAACACTTGTGCTCATCTAAAGCAAATCATGTGGCAATATAGAAGTAAATATGATTCACACGATAATGTGCATTTATTGCACTTTTCTGCACTCTGGGCTTTGTTAATAATCGGTATTCTGCTTTCCAGTCTCCATCTAACCAAAGAAACATGATCTATCTCAACTTTTCTTGCAACCCTGACCTTTTAATGGAATTTAATGTATAAATTAATGTCATACAGACAACGTACTTTCCTTCCCTTGTCAATACTCTGCGTCATCCAGTAGACTTGGCAGTTAATCTGTACTGGACCTGACAAAGACCCAAAATCATATTTGATGCTCCTAAATAAGTTCCTAAATGCTGAGTAAATTCAGGTTATTGCAAGAAGAAAATAAAAAACATCCATGTGTATCTAAGCAAGACTGTAATCTCATCTATGTGAAAGTAATTTAAAACACCGTATAATACTTGTTTATAGACCTGTGTAAGTAATATGTACACACTGACAGGAACTGTCATTAGATAACATATGCAGTCTTAATGGGTAATCAGAGCATGACATGAAAAAAAAAAAAGACTCTCTACCTCATTTAATTGCAGTAAGATTTTTTTTTAGTTCTTTATGAAAAGTAGAAGTTTTCAGGCACATGTGTGTTTAATAGGATTTATTTAATGTTCACCATTTTTATATGAAAGACTGTTTAATCCATTTCCTTCCTCACTGTAAATTATTTGCAAAAAAAAAAAAAAAAGGATGATAAAGACTAAAATAGCATAACGAAGAAAAATTTATACAACACTGTCACATAAAAAGTACAATCCTATTTACTTAGGATCAATTCTAGCTCAGACTAACAAAACAAAATAAAAGCCTTTTTTTTGGGGGGGGAGGGGCAGGTAGAAGCAGAACTGCAATGTGGTCAAGGAGAATCAATGACAAAACTCTAAATGAGCTCTCAGATATTTGAGCTTGCAACACTATCACCATCCTTGACATCTACAAGTTGTTATTTACGAAAACCCATCCATACTGAATTAGGCAAAAAGTATTGTTGTAAGACTACAGCTGACTGCAAGACAAAAAATACAGGGTAATGAAAAAAAACAATGTATTAAATTGAAGAAAAGCTGTCTTCATTAATAAGTGAGAGAGGAGACAACTGTCAAGGTAAATATAAGAAGGGACTGCAAACTTAGGAGGAAATATATGAAAGGAAGTGTTGAAAAAGGAATACGAAAGAATTGTGAAATAACCAAAAGAAACAGAAAATAGCCAAGGGACAGTCATAGCACAAATATGCAAACTGATAGATTACAGAAACCATCTCAAATTGGAATATTACGACAAGGAAGAAATCTAGAAAGCACTAGTGTGTAAAGAGACTGCAAATTACAAAATGCAAATTACTTTGCAATGCCACATGAAGACATGAGACAGGGAGACTGTAGTTACGAAGTTGTCACTCCACCTGCCATCTTGAATAAGATTCTTGCAAAACAAAGATATTTGGAAATCAGTCAAATGTTGCACAAATCAGAACATTTAAGAAGAGATTCACATTTGCCAATTTAAGCAAAGATAATGTCCTGGAAAGTAAGATACAAAATTTATATATGTATATAACTTAGCTAAAATGGTATGTATAAGAAACAAACAAGAAAAATGCAATCTAGAATCCAACATGATTAATATGTAGTCAAGTTCTAAACTGTTCAAACTAAATCTGCCAGAACAATATAATCCAAAAACTTCAGATATTACACAAAATTGACACTACTGATAAATGTATTATTTTACAGCAAGTTTATTTTAAGCTATAAAATCGACATGAAGCTTTCTAGTAGTAACAGAAATGTACCTTTTTCTTAACTGGTTCAACAGTGCATACTGTACTGCATGAAAATGTGATTATTCTTCTTAAGCCTTGTGAATGCATTACGTGGCGGGACAGAGGGTGGGTTTTTTCCTGATAGGTTGAAAAGGTTCTTCTCCCACTGTCACAGATACTGTGTGTAATTCTCTTTGCTTTTGGGTTGCCCTGAATGAAATGTCTAGTATTTCAGGTTGTTGTTTGGGGATAGGTTTGGTTTTTTGGGTTTTTGGGGTTTTTTTTTTTTGTGGTTTGTTTGGGGGTTTTGGTTTAGGTTTTTTTAACATATCCCTGCCCCGAAAACTCTAAATTAGTGAAACCTAGTCTGGGCTTTCACTTACACTACTTAATGTTTGCTGTTCTCACTCTGCAAGTTCAGATGAACTGGGATGACTGTGCCTCTTCTTTCTGTGAGGATGAGCAACACTCACCTACTGTGGTCAGATGACGACAGGCTGATCAGTGCTGCTTCTCGCACTCAAGGACTTTTTATTTTTGCAGAAGAGACAATGCTTTTAAAAGACAAACACAATATAAACTGGTAGCTAAGTTCCTGTTATAGTGACCCAGGAGGCTTAGCTTGTCCACAGTGATGAAGCTGGGAGATGTTGTGTCCTTCTTCCCAATTCGAATGTCCCAAATAGTTACTGGTTCCCTTTTGAAAGATTGCTCCTTTAGAAAACTGTCAAAGTCCTCTTGCCTTTCCTGTTCTCAGCCATTCTTCAATTAACGTGTAAATCAGTCTCATACATTACCTAAAGAGGCAGCAAACTCACAAAAGAAAAATAGTTCTGGGATTGTCCCTCAGCAACACTGAAATGTTTTCTGAGAATTGACTATTATCTCAGTCCATTATTTTTCTCCTTCCTGTTTTTCTAGGTAGCCAATTGCTGAATCAAGCCAATATAAACATAAAAGCTATGTCCCAATATAGAATCATAGAATAGTTAGGGTTGGAAAGGACCTTAAGATCATCTAGTTCCAACCCCCCTGCCATGGCGAGGGACACCACACACTAAACCATGCTGCCCAAGTATCTGTCCAACCTGGCCTTGAACACCGCCAGGGATGGAGCACTCACAACTTCCTTGGACAACCCATTCCAGTGCCTCACCACCCTCACAGTAAAGAACTTCTTCCTTATATCTAATCTAAACTTCCCCTGTTTAAGTTTGAAGCCATTACCCCTTGTCCTACCACTACAGTCCCTGATGAAGAGTCCCTCCCCAGCATCCTTGTAGACCCCCTTCAGATACTGGAAGGCTGCTATGAGGTCTCCACACAGCCTTCTCTTCTCCAGGCTGAACAGCCCCAACTTTCTCAGCCTGTCTTCATACAAGCAACATAGAAATATACAAAGAATTATTTTGTCATATAGCAAAGTAAAAAAAAAACAAACAAACAAAAAAAAATCACTAAATGAACATGAATAATCTCTTGAAAGCACATCTGTTTTCTCATTCTCTATAAATTTACCATTTATAAAGTATAATTATGCATACAACTTACATTTTAATTGTACATTATTCTTAAAAATCTGAACTTAAACACATTTGAAATCATAAAATAACACAATTCTGACATAATTATATTTTGCATTTAAGATATCTATACAAAATTATTAATCTAAATTTTACAAATTATATTTTTTCATAAGAATATATTAAACATGCATCTTCCACAGCTCATACCGAGTAAGCCTTACGACACCAAATGTATTTCTACCTCTTTATCTCTTCCTTTTGTAAAACTCTATAAACCTAGCACCTTGCTTGTCAAGAAATTCGTAACCAGCGGACCATACTGCTTTCTTCCAAATATTAGTTAATTTAAGGTAAGCAATGTTCCCTAATATCTGCATAGCATTGTAGATTTGCAGACTGGCAAGTGAAACTGAAAGCTAATTCACAGACAGCATATGACAAACTTCAAACACACAGGGGAAAATTCTGTTACCTGCTTCCTAGACTAAAAAAACAAGTGAACTTCTGACAATTCAGATACTAAGACTCATTTATTTAGCACCACAATTATGCCTTCTTAAAACTTCATAAAAGCTACAGAAACAGGGAACACCCTCAAACAAGTAAACTGAAGTCTTAGGCAGCTTGTAGGAAACATCTTCACCACCCATTTATTTCTTTGTGTAACAACTTACTAGCTAAATTTTTACAGTGCCAGAAACCTGCAAACAGAAACAAACAATTTGAGACAAATGCTGAAAAATAACAGAAGGTCAGGATCTATAATACACCCCTTCGTTACCTAATTCACAAAAATAAAAACATACAATATCATACCAAATGGTCAAGTGAAGGTGCAAGCCTTTCCATGGCAGGCAGGTAAGCAAAGTCTAAGCACTCAAACAAAGAGACCCACGCAGTATCATACCAAAAACTTCCCTCTGGGAAGTCAGGTAAACTGTTACATTTCTGAGTGGAAAACAAGTCCAATTAAAGGCTTGCACGGCTACCCTAAATTATACTTGTTCACAGAAAGTTCTGGATAGCTTCTTTAATGGTTCTCTGGTAGCTCCATCATACAAGCAATTGTCAAGTAACATGTACTATGAAATTAATAGATGTTTATGTTTATTTCCTAATGTCAAATCAATTATTAAGCACTTAAGAAGCCTTATGAATGTCATAAGTTATTAATTTCCACGTGTCATCTGATCTTTTGACATCAGCAACATCCAAACAATATTACAGTATTTGAAATTAGTATTACTTAGTTTCAGTACCCTCAGAAACATTAATATTTTTATTGATAAGTGTTATTTTGCATTAGGGAGAAAAATCTTGCCACATTCAGTTTTGCATATTTATCTGAGATTCACATTTTTATCATAGTTCAATGGAGTTACCTTAATGCTTCCCTTAGCAAAATTAATCCACAACTTGCACAGCAAATATCACACAGCGCACAAATTATGCAATAATCTTCATGAAATCTACAATCAGCTCAGCCTTTGCACTTAACTGTACACTCTGAGATGGAAAAATCACTACAGGAAATGGAGTAAAGAAAAATAAACTATCAGGGAAATAAAGGTTTCATAAGGTTCTTCTGATCCAGTCTCTCCTGCTTTACTTTACATTAAACCTCTTTCATAAACCTTTTAATGAATGCCACAAGAGATCAGAAATATAGCAAGTTTATTATCCCCTGATGTTATAATTCTTGAGACTACTGCTCCAGAAGAATGCTGGAAGGATGAAAGACATTTAAATAACAAAAATCTCTGAACTTCTATAACTCAGAAAATCCATCTTTTCTGTTTTTAGATGGGCTTCAGGCACAGGTCAAAGTAAATTGTTGTTTAAACTAGTTCAGTAGAACCCAGATGAAAGTAGTGCATAGGAATAAAAAATTAAAAGGATGCTCCTGAATCACTGAAGTCCATGTCCCTGCTATCGAAGACACTGAATGACTCTCTGCTAAGGACAGCATTCCACTGTAAAACCAATTTATTATTTTAATCCTTATTATCCTGAGGATATTAGCCACTCCACAAACCCAGTGTTCTAATGGCTAAGGGCTTTATTCCAATTTCCAGTTTAAATTTTGTTAATGGCTGGCTGATTTTTTTTTCTGGTGTGTATGTGTCAATAGTCCTTTATCTTTTGTAGCTTCCCCTCAACTTTGATGTTTGCAACCACAGATTATCTGTAGATGGCAGTCACACCACTCTCAGCATTCTTCTCTTCTGCTGATCTATACGCAAGTCAAGTTTTTCTCATCTCCTCTCACAAAAAGGTTCTTTCTCCTGGTGATTTCACCTGGCGCTCTCTTCATTTGTTCCAGTTTCAGTATATCTTTTTGAATGTAGGGGATGAGAAATTTACATAGGTCATCCAGGTGAGGTTTCATCCTTAGCTGGATACTTTGCCATCATAACTGAAATCTTTTCTGGATGCATATCCTAATGATCCAGTGGCCAACTAATGCTTCTCTTCTTCATTCTGCTTGTCCCTGCTGATTTTCTACTATTAACTCTCAGCCTATAGCTGAAATTTCTGCTGTTAGTTCCCAAATGCAGGCACATCACATTTCCTATTATTAAATTTCATCTAGCTGCTATTACAGCAGCCCTCAAGGTCGTTCTTTTCTTTCCCATAACATTCTGATCTTTTGCTCTATTAGGAATCTTTTAACTGGGTCATCAACAAATTTCATTATAGCGGTGACATTCTGTCACCCCACCGCAAGTAAAAAGCACTAATAAAGGCAAACATTCCCCAGAGAGCCCCCTGAGAATTCAGCCAGCAGTCTTCCTCCCGCCTCATACACTCTGAAGTCACACCAGCTGCCATCTATCCTCACCTGTATGTACAGTTATTTTAATAACAATCCTCTCTTCTGGCAGTGCTTCTAGTCTTCCATTTGGCAATAAAATAGATATTATTTTTTATTTTCTTTTGACAAAATTGCTTTCCCTATTTAAAAAAGAAATCCTTCTCTTTCTACGAAGAGCTATACCAGTGCTTTGCCATGACACACCAAAGGTTAACAATGGCACATTAGTTATGCTAACAGGGTGTTCCAAGGCTACACACACTATTTTACTATATTAATCTACTATATTACTGATTTTCATGACTGGCAGGTCTCTAATAGCTCAGCTTTTTCCTGTCTTCTATACAGATGTAGCCATACCAAACTCAATAAATACATTTAAATGTCTTGCTATTAAGCCTGTGAATTCATATGTTTATAAAAAAAATAATATTAAGATAAAAATCATCAGTTCTTCTCCTTCCTCATATGTAACTGCAAATATGCTTTACACTTGTGGATTGTGGGTTTCTTCCTTTTCTATCAATCACACCTACTCCCCTAAAGCACAGTATCATCTGCTGGGCAGCATTTTCCAGTTTCAAACAAGCCTCCTGGTTTTCCTTATGTCCTTTTTGAGGTGACAATTCACTTAAAAGGGACTGAACCATGCTCCTACCAGATTTACTTCCTTGCTTGGGATACTCATTCCTGATAGTCTAATTAATCTTAAACTTGAAAAAATGTCAAGTCTCCCCCACACTCCAGATCCTGAGCCAGCAGTACAGCCGACAGCAACACATCCTCACTTTCATATGTTGCAGGGACTTCACCGACACTCGCCCTGCTCTTCTCAAGCATCTAACTTCTTTTATTTGCACTGCACTGATATAATTCTGTACCTAGAGAATTTTAATGTACCTAATTCTGTAAAAAAATAAATTTTTATTTGCATCAATATAATTCTGTACAAAGAAAATTCTTCCCTTTCTGTGGGCTCGCTGGCTTGCCCTCCCACCTGATACAGGAGCTAATTACCACAACTGCAGAAACTCTGTGCAGGCTCTCACCCCTCAGCCTTATAACCTCAGGAACCAGGAGAGTATCAAAAAAATTAGAATTATAAATACTAATACAGAAAATTTTCCCTGCACTCTTGTAAACCAGAGCTGCTCCAAGGCCCAAACTGAACCATTCCATACCAATGCATCAAAACAAAAGGGCTTTAGATTCAGCTCAGAAAGTAGCATTTAGGCTAAGATAGACAAACACATATTCTAAACACATCACTCTCTGGATAATTTTTTTTGGAAACCAGAAGTGTCAAATCATGCTTGAAGTAATTTCTGTGCTGTAACTGAATATAGACAAGGAGGAACACATCTGGTGCCTGGGCTGTGCAAACGTATTTATAATTAAGTAGAATTGAATACCAAAATCCAGCAAAGATAGAATTCATTAGGCTAGCATAATGCTGTATAATTACTTCCTTTTTTTATATCATCCACTGTATGCTTTAAGAGCTCTTTTTACCCACTGATATCAATGTGCTATGACATATTTACGTACACCCTGTATAAAAGGTTGAGGAAGTATTAGACATGTCAGAGATGACATGGAAAGGCGATTGTTGTACAATAACTACGCTGTCAGTGAAACAAGAGGAAACTATTTTAAATTCATTCCCTGGCATGAATGTAACTCTATAGATAGGTACTGGATTTACATCTTGTAAGGAAAGGTGCTTTTTTCTAGAGTAAGGAGAAGATCTAACATGACAAAATCAGTACATCACCTTTTCCCATCATACTTCCTCAGCTTCCCTGCCTTGCATTACTGGCATTCCACCAAACACACCATCCACTGATTTCCACACGGACCTTTCTAAGCATCACCCTTGGGTCTTTCCTCACTGAAACTATTTCCACACATTACTGTCAAACCTTAGATTTGGAAAAAACTGCCAGCAGGCAATTGCTCTCTCTGAGCCTCTGTGTGACCTCCTTTGATCTACTTTTTTTCCTACCACCCCTGGCCAGATGTTCCACAACTCCTACCACACAGCCCAGCCTCCCTCCTGGGCTGTAACACAGTGTATTGTGTATCAATGGAGGTCCTATCAAAGCATCCGAGTTTCCCAGGACACCAGGGAAACCCAGGGGCTCCACTGCCAAGTTTAGCACTGACAGAAACTTGGGATGACACCAGTACGAGAGGGTTGCAACGCTTCTTTAAAAAAGTGTGTCAGGTATCAAAGATATCTGCCATCACTGTCCTAGTTTTTTTCATGTAAAGCCACCCACTACCTCACTAAGGTATGCCCCCTCTCCTTCTCAATGCACTTGCTTCTCTTCATTGACCATATAGAGGAGTAAAGGACCTACTTAAAGAGGTTAGTTACTAAGGTTAATAGTGCCAGTATCCTGGCTGCTCTTGGAGATAGCTTGTGATAATGCCCATGCAGCACAGTGACAATAACAGCATTTGCATCAGGCTCAGGAGGCGATTGTGGAGCCAGCATGGGGCTTACAGACCAGCTCAAGGGATGAAGTAAAACCGTCTACAGCTGCGCTGGCTTCCCCTTCAAGCAGTGGCCAGACATCTACCTGATAATAGCTCTCTCTCCAAAGCTGTAGCTGCAGACAAACAAGAGACAAGGAAATGCAGACAGATAAAAGCAGTCTGCAGGGACAGCAAAAAGATAGCTGAAACCAACTATGATTTGCACTTATTTCACATTAGCCTACAGCTTTCTAACAAAATAAAAACAAAAAAAACAAACCAACACTAGGTCTGTCCAGCCACTTCATTTCCAGCCCTCTACTGTTTGTGTAAGTTATTTGAGCTATGTGCCTGCAGGCTCAGGAGGCACTGTTCTGCATTAAATATATATTGAGTTCATAACCAAAATAGTCTCTCTGAAGTGGCATTTTTATTGTAAACAAAACCTGCTAAAGTTCACACCTAAGGTTCCTTCAGACAGCAGAGAAAAACTGCAAACAGCCAAGAGGAAGATTAAAATCATTAAGCCTAAATTCAAAGGATGCAGGGTTGTCCTTTAAAGGGAGAAGGCTTGACCAGAAACAAGAGAATAACATGTTCTTTCTATAAACTATAGCTTACAGAAAAGTTATCTTTCAATATCTTTCAACTGTACTAATCCTAGTACAATTAAGAAATGCCATATTTTTAACAATCTTAGGATTGAGAAGACATGAACGATACGATGAAAAGAGTATTTTTAAACTCTGCTGGACCAGAACAAAAGTTAGGCTGTAATTCAAAGAAAATTAAAGCACTTGTTTAGTAAGTAAGTGTGGATGAACATTTCTTTTATTTTCATAATTTTCTAATTAGCTATGTTGACAAAGACATACTTGAAACAAATATTATAGATTTCACACCATATTTCTTTTCTTTCATAAAAAAGCATAAAGGAACAACAAAAATACCATAATAAGCCACAAAAAGTAGTTTTAAAATTCATAAAATGTAAAACTTCAACAAAGAAACTGTCGGTGATCACTGAGGAAGGATTTTTCAGATTTGCTTTCACGTGTGATTATCGGAGAGAACACCGATTACTGACCTACATATTCTTGATGCAGAGCAAACAAAACACCAGCATCCCAGGAATATACAGCAGCATTTTACTGCTCACAGCTTTTTTACAAACCTTCAAAAACATCAAACCTGCAATTAGCCTATTGTGTAAGGTGTCAAATGCCCAGAAAGATTCCCATACCGACATTCTCTTAACCGACATAAGGTGAAAGAACACCTACAAAAGTGATCAACAAAACAGCGCCACTATTCATAGGGGAAAAAAAACCCAGTTTGGGGGATGCAGAGGGTCCCACTGCAGGGAGCCATGCAACCTCCAACTCCTAGCAGTGGCGAGGGGTCACCCTGGCACAACCCTTCTCCTGCCGATGCTGAATGCACAGTGGAGTTAGCCACGTATCTGCAGCCGTGTCCAGGCTTTCCGGAAATCCCTGCCCACTGTGGACTGGAACCTGCGCAGTGCTAGGCAAGGCAGCTGCCCGGAGCCGTCTGCTGCTGGCAAAGGAATCCATGCAGCTCCCTCCCAAATATCTTCTCCAAGCAACACTCTCACGCAAAGCAAGGAGCAGACTGGAAATCAGATGACTTGTGTCCTGCCAACCTGGAAGACAATGCCTTTCCCCAGAGCTCTGCAGCCCTTCCTGCTCACATGGCCAATCACGTCCCTCAGATGCTGTGGGAGTGCCTACATTTTTCCTAAGAGGAAAGAAAGGCAGGACAAACCACCTTCACAGGCTAAATACAACCCCGGGACCGAGACATCAGCATCCCTCTTAGATACGTTTTATGCCCCATGCTTTTGAAAATCATTATCATATCTTTCAAATAACAAAATTTAACTCAATAGAATTTGCAATGAACAAAAAATATGGTAAATTAAATATCTGCATCTAAGCCTGAAAGCCTGAAATATTCTAGCGTAACATCCCACAATTGGCAATTAAAATAAATAAATCAAAAAAGTAAGACCAAGTAGATTATCTAGACTTGATATTGCAAAGATACAGGGACTCCCATGGTGAAATCAGATCTAGATAAAAATATTACATGTTCTTATTTGCTTTTTATTACATGCAAGTGTGGCCTGGTTTGGTAGTTTCAAATACTTAAAAAGCAAACAAACAAACCAAAACAAACAGGAAGGCAGTTTCATGGACAATTAATCATTGAACCTCCCAAGAAAATGAAAATATAAGAGTCACCCACAAATTTAAGGGCTCCAAAACTAATATTACCACATACACCAGTAATTTAAATCATTTGAATTAAAGATTATAAAGGAACTACTTGCATACTTAAAGTTCAGTATTTGCATAAGTCTTTGCAAGATCTGAATAACAAGTCAGCGAATTTGTTTCAAGTCTATCTTAAACACCTAGAAGGCACCCTGCACACAGTACTACCATTTAAAGGTTATTCTAAACTCAGGGAATCAGCATTAAATTTTCAAAAGACATATTTATATATTTAAACACTTTTTTCCATCCTTTGAAGAGTTTCACAATTATTATATCAGGAGTATTCCCACATAGGGAGGCTTGGGAAATGGAAAAAGATATGGCAGAACACAGAAGAATTGATCAGTCAGTGTTAGATATTGCACATAATTTATTCGTATTTCAGAAGAGCTGCTATTAGGATGCAATTATACTTTTTGCTTTGTCTTCATTACAAAATTTTTTAAATGTGAAGGGTACTTCACTGCTTTTCTACTCATACATTACCCTAGAAATGTAATGAAAGTCCCAATCCTTTTTTCTCATGTGTTGCTAGAGAACATCTTGAAGACCACAGAAAGCCGACACAGAGAAATTGAACATTTTAAGCTGAAGAAGATAGCATGAGTAATCTTGAACCAAAGTAGCATTTCTGTCATGTTAATTGGTCAC
Source organism: Strigops habroptila (assembly GCF_004027225.2). Classification (NCBI taxonomy): domain Eukaryota; kingdom Metazoa; phylum Chordata; class Aves; order Psittaciformes; family Psittacidae; genus Strigops; species Strigops habroptila. The sequence continues at coordinate 72,255,077 of NC_044277.2, read as the reverse complement.
TATAATCAAATATTCACTACACAAAGAAGTTGGAGACTGGAATCAAATGTTCATTATTCAAAGGAGCTTAAAAATATAAAAATCCTTCAAATATTTCCATATCCTAAGTATGTGCATCTCTTTGGTATTTATAAATGCATGTAAACACTTAGTCACAAAAACAGTTCATGAGATGTCCCATAAAAATGAATGTGAATGATTTTGCATAGAATGGGTCTTGGAAATGTACCCAGTGGGAGCAAAATTAATAATAATGTCAGTCTTACCTGGTCCCAGGGACAGATGATTCCTCCGAAACACATAAAGAGATATCCCATGGCAACAAGACATACCCAGACCACCAGAGAAAATACACGAAGCAGCTTCTTAAACACAGGTTCTATGCAGACAAGGATAAATATAGCGAAAAAAATTGCCAAGGCCGTTGGAACAGTTATTAAAAATGCCACGTGGTCTTCAACTTCCTGGAAACAGAGGAAAATGAAAAGGAAGTTAAAACCTAATATACTTAAAGGTCAGACAAAAATCATGTACTCTAAACTGATCGCACATGGAGATCCCAGAACGACATGACTGAATATCAAAAGTGATTTGAATCAAAATATGATTTCTTTCACTGTAAGCTGTTACACGGCGTAATAACTTCATAAACAACTATTAACCACACTACTGCATGGTACTTCTTTTACTAAATTGAGCTGCAGGAGGCAGTGGGAAGGCTGCGTAACATTAGGGAGGCTGAGAAGGAGTTAGCTGGTTCCACGTGCAGCCTGCAGTGGACCCACAGCTATGGCCAAACAGCGAAAAAACTCCCCCACCAGCACACACAGAAGGAATGGAAACTTGCAAGAGCAAGAACCTGCAGGAGGAAAAGGTTTCCCTGAAGCCAGAGGTACAGAACCGCTTCGCTGCTCTGCAGACTGAAGAGGAAAGACCTGTCACAACGGTAGAGATGCTGGTGGTGAGTACGGCAGCCCAATCTGCTCCCTGTGTAACAATCAGCACAACTAGAAAAAGGTGATGGGTGATAGGCGACTCTCTTCTAAGGGGCACAGAAGCACCCATTTGCTGACCTCATGCACTCTCCAGAGAGGTGTGCTGCTCACTGGGAGACAAGTAAGCCTTGTACAGTCCACTGACTTTTATCTACTGATGTTGTTTCATGTGGGCACCAGTGATACAGCCAGGAGCAGTCTGAGGAGGATCAGGAAGGATCACAGAGCACTGGAAGCGGCAATAAGGGACTCTGGAGCACAGACAAGTTTTTTCATTAGTTCTTCCAGTCAAAGGGAAGGGGTTTGAAAAGGCCAGTCAAATCTGGTGAACCAACGAATGGTTACAGGACTGGTGCCACAGACAGGGGTTTCGCTACTTGGACCACGGAATTCACTTTTAGAAACCTGGCCTGCTGGGAACTGATGGAGTCCATCTGTCAAGAGAAGCAGAAGAGCATCTTTGGTCATGGGCTTGCCAAGCTGGTGAAGAGGGACTCAAACTGAAGTTGCTGGGAGAGGAAAACCTCAATCTATCCCACTCCTACCAGTTTGATGCCAGTACCAGCAAGAGATGCCCAGAACCTGGAGAGGGGTCACAGGTCAGCAGGAGAGCACCTGAAGCAGCAGCACAAAGGAATTCCAGCTACTCCAGACAGTAAGTTAGCTTCATCAGGGGTCCAACTTAAATGCATCTATGCAAATTCATATAGCATGAGGAATAAACAAGAGGTTGGCAAGATGCTCAATACAACCTGGTAGTGTGCACTTGCAGCCAACCGTATCCTGAGCTGCATCAAAAGCGTGACCAGCCAGTCAAGGGAGGCAATTTTCCCCTCTACTCTGTTCTCATACTGCGAATAATGTGTTCAGCTCCGGGACCCCCAACATAAGAAGGACATGGACCTGTTGGAGCAAGTCCAGAGGAGGGCCACAAAGATGATCAGAGGGCTGGGGCACCTCTGCTATGAAGACAAGCTGAGAGAGCTGGGCTTGTTCAGCCTGGAGAAGAGAAGGCTCCGGGGAGACCTTATAGAGCAGCTTCCATTACCTAAAGGGGGCCTACAGTAAATCTGGAGAGGGACTTTTTACAAAGGCATGTAGTGATAGGAGGAATGGCTTTAAACTGACAGAGAGTAGTTTTAGACTAGATATTAGGAGGAAATTCTTTTCTGTGAGGATGGTGAGACACCAGAACAGGTTGCCCAGAGAAGCTGTGGATGCCCCATCCCTGGCAGTGTTCAAGCACAGGTCAGACAGAGCATTGAGCAACCTGGTCGAGTGGAGGATGTCCCTGTCTACGGAACTAGGTGACCCAAACCATTTAATGATTATATGATATTATTTGAAGCAGATTGAGAAAACTGTAAACCACACTACAGTAATGCACCAGGCCCACAGGACTGAGAAAATTAAAAGGCAAACCCAATCTGCATTAGTGGAATATTCTTTCTGCTCCAGAATTCAAAACATTTCTGTGATTAATGTGGTTTGTAGGTGAAATTCAAGCATCCCTATTGAATACTGCAGCTGTCAAAATGCCTCCCAAATCAACTATGTGACCATAACTCTATAAAAGCCTTTTTGACAGTGATATTTGCCAGGCACTAGACATTTTGCATCTGTTTAAAGTACTTATCTGGAAGGACGGGCTCTAGATTACATATATACATTTTCTCCCAGCAGCTGCTTCCTTCAAAATGTGCAAACACCCAGAGCAAGGACTAGAATATAACTTGAAGAGAGATTCAGAATAAATAATATTTAAATTTATTTACAAAAATTACATAGAAGTTACTACAGTAGTATCTTTAAATCACCTAGTGATGGATGCATTAAAGAAGAATAAATATTTGATTTTATATTCCTGTATGTGTTGAAAAGCATCTCTAGTTGAATTACAACAGCACTACCTCTAAGTCTGGTCATAGGATTTTACTCATTCCTCCAGCTGTTACGAATTCTAACAAACAGCCTCATTTGTAAAATGCAAAAAGGATTGCAAAAGCAGGTCCCAAATGCTACTGTTGCAACAGCATAAAATCCTCCACTAACCACACACTTCATGCAGAAAAGCTTCGTATTCATTTTTCCCACTAGTGAAATCTTGGGAACAATTTGAAAGTACCAATTTGATGCTATGTAAGGTATCTAAGCACTTCTTTGTCCTTTGTTTTGTAGTTTCTTCCTTAGCACCCTGATAAATCTTGTTTATGGGTTTTCAACTTAAGTACTTCACATTTTTCTTAAAAGCTTTTTTATGTGATTTTTTTTTCTTTCTTATGTGCAAAAGACTTGCTACATTTGGAGCAAAACTAAAAATTTACTGGTAGATATGCAGATTTAAAAAAAAAAAAATTACACAAATTTACAAACTTTGTCAGCACTATTTTGTTGGTTGGGGATTTTGCTTGTTTGTTCTTTTGTTTGTTTTCCCCAGATTTAACAGGTTTAAGAACCCGACATCTATAGAGACACTTGCTGTAAGGTTCTTTCCTCATCCTCTGTTCAAACTTCTTTGTTTTCCTTGCAGCCCTGATTCCACGTGTACTGCATATTGCAACCCACGCCTGCTGCATCAGAGTCTGCCCATTCCAGTGGCTGCAAACCCAGCACCACCATGCCTGCACCTACCACAGCACTGAGCAGCCCCTTGTACACACAGACCCACTACAGAACCTCAACCAGCCACCTGCACATTTCAGGAGGAGAGGGGAGAAAAGACGGGGGAGGCCTGTATTGCCTCTCTGCAGAGCGCATCAGCTGCGGTTCTACTCAGCACTATATGGCCTCTAGCCCAGGACCAGCCACTGCCCCAGCAGGTTCAAAGCAAGGGAAACACCATGATGAAAGTCCACATCTGATTGTGCAGACCAGATTATCCTTCACGTACCCTACCCTGCCTGACAAAAGCCAGCTCATCTTTCAACTCCTCTTTCTTCCCTTTTAAATATAGGAAGTCATACATTTCAGCAATTATCGCAGCACTGATGATCAAATATATGAGCAAAAGAAGAGTCGAGGGCCTGAAAGAGATGGTGCTAACTTTGAAATGCAAATGCTAATATTCCAAATATTAAATACACACATGAAGGCTTTCAAGCATTTGGGCAGTCAAACTGAAAACAAATTTACAGGCTTAAAGTTGGGCATAGAGATAAGTGTCTGCATGAGTACTGAGCTGTATTAAGTAAAATACATGTAATCTTGCATAGGAAGAGACAAAATGTAAAACCTAACTAACAGTAGTAACAGCTACTGATTTATGTCTCTGAATTTTGTGATTTTTGATCATTCCCATCTCTGCAATTTGTTTCAGTGAGTTGATTTAATAATGTCACTACCAATGTCAGCCCAGATAACACCAAATGCATTTAACTTCAACCTTTAACTTCTGCACTTCTAAGCGGCATTGCAAAACTCTTGTTGCAAGGTCAGAGAAATAAGACCCTTCACCAGTGACAGTACATTAAGTTCCTTGCACCATCTGTCATGCAGTCCAGGTCACACCACCACAGGAACCTGCAAGCTCCTGGAGGAAGCCAAGACTTAGCAAAACCACAGATTGAAATGACAACAAATTGGTATTTCAATTATAATGATCATGCTACACATATCCTAGCATGAATATCCACACGCATTTCAACAGCACACTTCTCCATGTCTGTAAAAAATAAAAGTATTGTGCTTTCTAGAATGATCTTGCTTCATAACACATCAACAATATTTAGATTTCAGTTTCGAGCATATGTATGCTCATACAGCTAGATATTTTTATATGTATTCTATCGTTAGATCAATCCATCAAAATCTTTGTTCCAAAGTAACAGCTAATCAGTCAATTTCCTTTTTTTAAGTGTACGCTGATTTCAACACTTAGCTGAGCCATTTTGATCACTAAATCTAAAATTTCATTTCCACTTTCTCCCCTTCTCTGGTTGCCTACTGCACAATTTTGCTTTTTTTTTTTTTTTTTCTCTTTTGGTTTAAATATATGCAGAGAAAAAAATCAAAAACAGACCATCTGTATCATCTCCTCCTCACAGGTGACTGCATGCAACCTCCTTGACTGCAGTGGGACATTACCTCTCAGCTGACTACACAATAACCTGCTTCTAATGCCACAAGCTGATTGCTCGCACCATACATGGTGTGAATTCTGAAGGAAAACTGAAATTTGAAGGCAGAACAGTACACTCATTAGGCAACTAAAAAAAAATGAGAAAACTACTGCTATTACAATTTGGATCCTTTCCAGAAAGCCTGAATGTGTACAGGGGGCTTTTACACAATCCTGCCTTTAAAATACACATTAATGTCAGGTCAACAAAAGCAAGCTTGGAAGGCAGGGGTTTATTTGGAAACTACTTTTAACAATATTATCCTATTACTTCACAGGAAGTAAATGTTTATAAAATTGTACCTTTGAGAGAAAGACATTTAAAACTTTCAGCTTCCTGATCAATATTTGCAATCATCAGTGTATTTAGCGGGTTAAAAGACGTTGGATGCAAAGACAAATCCTGAAGGCTGACTATTCCGTTACCTTTACCATTTCCGAAGGAGGTAGGAAAAAATCGCAAGCCAAACCAAAACAAAATCCACCACTTTCCTTACTTTTTTGTTGCTAATCTCAGAAATTAAAATATACCAGAGGTAGTGGAATTAAAATATCAGCATGACACTATTGAACATAATGGCTAAGCCTGCAATACATGGATCTTGCCTGACAGATCTGTCTTCCTGAGTGTTTTGTGTCTTGCTGTCTTTTAATTACTGAAGAAATTAAAAAGTCTACTGTTAGAAATTTTCCCAACGCCCATAAGTTCTTCAGGAGTATGTGATAATCTTGTTATCACCACTAAAATCTGAAGAATCACTTTCACTCATTTTTCCAAAATCCACAACCTTCTCTCATTCTACATCCTGTTCTTTCCTTTTCCAGATAATGCCATGCCCTCAGTTTAATTTTAAACAGCAAAGCTGCTGCAGAGCATTTCACTGGTTTATATAAAACCATACAGCCTGACAAAGTACTCTATAATAGGAACAAACAAGCATTTAAAATACTGGGTTTAGCATAAAGTCCTTTAACATAGTCCCTCATTCTTTTGCTACTTTTTCCTTTATTCTTTTCATCTACTGAAATTCAACAATCTATATACAGAGGACTCCTGCTGGGATCTGAAATATCACATGCTTTGAATTAACTCAAACCATTTACTATACCAAATTCCTACTAAAATCACTTTTTACTGAGATCAGTAAAACACTTTCTAAATGTAAATACAAAAACGAATTAGTAAGGTTCTTCAGGCATTAAACATATGTACGATTTCATACCTCTATTTTCAAAAATTTTAAGTCTTAAAAAAAATGTTATGGGGCTCAAAGATTACTAGCTTACTGACAAAACAGGGCATCTTCCTTTAAACAGCCTAACTGATGGGAAGAATCTCTTTAGTTACCTCTGTAGCAAAAAATGCCCATTTTTCCCATAAAGCCTTTTCTAGGACTTGAGAGAATTAGAACGTTTTTCACCCTTCCCTTCATAAAACTGGACAGCATCTCAATTCTTTAACACCTCACAAAATAGTTCTCTACAAAGCCAAAAAGCTGCAAAGTCTTCTGGCTACTTGTAACTCTTACTCCATGATTTTATATTTTAGTGAATTTGCTTACGGCTGAGTGCACTGTGTGCCATCTGCTAGAGAGCTAGAAAAATCTCCATTAGGAGGTGCCATGCCCTGCTCCTGGCCAAGCAGCTGTACAGCTTCATCTAGGACTTCACCATTTAGGACAACAATTGAAAAGTTTTGGACGGCACTCTCAGATTTCTTGTCCATCAATTCTATCACTGTTAGTCCATCTTCACCTCAGAAACACTGCAGTGCGTTTAAGGCCAGATGCTGTTTCCAAGTCCACATGGTATTTTCTGGATCCACAACTCAGAAAAACTCCTCTGCCTTTCGTGTCCACCATTTATCTTTCATAACATAAAGCTTTGCTTGTTTTTCTTGCTCAGCTGCCTGGTTAGAAGCTTTCTCATGTGCCTTTTTTTTTTTTTTTTTTTTTTTACCTTTTACTGAGTTTTGTTCAACATGTTCAAGGACAGCCTTGAAGTTTGTGTCAATGAAGCTTTTGATTTTCACTAAGGCCCTATGTAATTGCATGCCTGAGATTTTTTTGTCTCTGATTCGGCATTCACTGTTTGGCTTAGCAGATCAATGATAACAGCATCAGGCTCAACTCCATTTGTTTTGTGGTGTCTGATGTCTTGAGAAATTCAGTTCTCTCTATTAATGAATCCAATGTGCAGTCTGCACTTGCTGTTAGCATTAGGTGATATCTGAGTCCTGACTAATCCACAATCAGTCCAACAATTTGCACATTACGTGTATCAGGTAATTCTGACTGGCATGGCAACTGCCAAGCTGCTGTGCAGTGTCATATATAACCAGCAAGAAGCAGTTCTGCATTCATGGCCATATTCTACACCATTTTGTATTCATTAGTATGTGGGGACATTATTAAAGTTTCAAGACTTCATTCAAATCCTTCAGATGACATTCTGATCACCTGGAGCCTTTCTTCAAACTCAACAGTCATCAACAATGTGCGCTGTAAAATCCTCCCCATATGAGAAGTGTGGCATTTTGCAACAGTGCAATAATTGTGCTGAAATCAACAGGAACTATTCTTTGACTTTACAGGGTCTGTCCCAGTTAGCACATAGGACTAATAGTGATAACACAGATAGGATGACAAGCAAAGGTTCAATAAGCAACTAAGAAAATGTGTTAAAAAGGGAATTCAAAGAAATGGGGAAATTTTGGAAATAGGGAAGGAGCCTCTAGAAGATAGCTGAGCTTAATCTAAAAGAATGAGTTTGAGGGCACTTCAAAGGTCATCAGAAAACATTAAAACTGAAGAGGTTATAGAAACATAGGACGTGGTTTAAGAGAAGCAGTAATGTCATGGAGACCTGTAGTTCTCAACTAAAGGAAAGGATGTAAGTTGATTAAACTCAAGTGAGAAGAAAATGGTAAAGAAAAGCCAGAACAGATACTTTTAAATAAATCTGCAGAAAAATAAAACACCAAAGTGAAAGCATCCACTCTTCTATATAAACACCAAAAGCGTAAGTAGCTAGATGGAAGACGTAAAATGCCTGTTGTTAAAGCAACAGTATTTACACAGTAGTCTTACTGAAAACTCGATGGAAAAAAGACCATCAGGAGAATAATGAAAAAGCAGAAAAGGCTGAAAGCTATACACACAAGAAAGGTTTGTATTAACAATCTAGGAGAATCAACTATTAAGTCCCTATGAACCAAAAAGCTACACTGAACAAAAAAAGGCTTATTAAAAAAACAAACAAAAAAACAACAAACAAACAACAAACAAAAAACAAACAAACAAAAAACCACAAACAAATACCAAAAAAACCAAAAACACACACACAAAAAAACCCCCAAAACCACAGAATGACCTAGAGGACTGGTCATCCAGCCAGGACGGAAACTACTTGAGCTTCTAAGAAATGCAGAGATAAGAAAGGCTGTCATAGAAAAAAACACAACAGGTCAAGGGATACTTCAGTGACTCCCAGTTAGACTGGCGAAGGATTGCAACAGCAGATGGAAGCTGAGACCACTGTGTATATCTCATGCACAGCTGAAAACCAAAACAAATAAACAAGTAAACAAACAAAAAACCACCCATACACAGAAACACTCAATCTAAACTCAAGAAGTGGAAAGAACCTGGTTCATAAAACATTCCTACTGAGAAACTGCTTTATAACATTGACAAAGCTTGTTAAGCAAACAAATGAAAGACAAAATCCAAATACTAAAATTGAAAGGGGGAGCTAGAGGCTTACATATTAAAATCTTTGTAGGTGGCCTGAAGACACTATAAAACTCAGAGGCACAGGCCAAAAGCTAATCAATTCCCAAAAACTACTTGGGAAAGACCAAAACACAACCAGAATGCCTGAACAGCCAAGCATGGAAGTTTCTGAAATCTATCTTAAAAAAACGACAATAAAAAGAAAAGGATCATAAAATTTATCAAGATTAATATAAAGACTCAGTAATGCAAGCGAAGAAAAGAGCTTGAGAAATCATTTCTAAAAGTATAAAAATAAGTAGTAAATTATTATTTTTGAAACCTAATCAGAAGTTGGCAGCCTGCTAAAGCATTTCTAAGCAAACAGATGATGCAGGTATTAAAAAGAACAGCTAGAGAAGAGCAGACTGTAGCAGAAAGGGGTTACTGGTTTTTTTGTATCTGTGTTCAGCAATGTGGTAATTCTCATTCCAGAATATTTTATACAGGGGGAACACATCAGAAGATCTGTCTCAGACTGAAGTATCAGTACAAGGAATTAGCGAGAAAAGAACCACCACAAAAGATAAGGTTCACCAGAAGAGGCCAATGGGACTCAAAGCAAAAATAGCTAAAACTGCAGTCACATATAACTTCCAACCCAAAGTGCCCCAGTATCCAAAGACAGGAATGTGAAGTGACTCCAGTCTTTCCCGGGATCACTCTCAAAGACTAAGTGAAGTACAAATAAGTCTGGTATCTATCCTGGGAAAATTTGTTAAAAACAAAGGTCTCAAAGTGCCCACAAAAGTCCCCAGGAATCCTAGGGTGTATGGTTTTCAGTATATCCATAAGCAGTTTGGGAAAAGGAGTGAATAGCAGTCTGACAAAGATAAGGGCCAACTATGAAAAATCAGAAAAAGAATCTCATAATAGTCACTACTGAGCAAGAAAATAGCAGATGAATTTCAGTGGACATGTGAAGTATATGAAGTAATACAGCTCAAACAAAACAATTCTTATTTCATACACGTGACGACAGGCTCTTGGTTGACTATTAACACTTAGAAATGGAGATATCTGACATTTATCATAGATAGAGTTGTGAAAACATCACTTGAGTGCTCACTAGCAGTCAAAAAACAACTCAAAATGCAGAACATGGGAAAAGAAACAAAGAGAGAACATCATAATGCCACCTCAATGCATAATGAACACTGTAAACAATTCTGGTCCTATCATCACCACTTCCAAGTGAAGGCAAAATAAATGGAAAAGATAGGTTTCCAAGGATAGCCAAAGCTGTAACACAGTGGCTAGGTACTAATGGAGTAACATTCATATTTAAGGTTTCTCTTCTCTGCACGTCCTTTGAGACTGCTCTTTTGATTTTTAAAGGTAGTGTCCATCTCAGACCAACAGGGAACAACCTCTAACTGAGCTGCCCACATACAAATGTGTAGTAAATAAGTAGCCAGGGAACCCCACGAGCCTGTGACCATTCCTACTGTATTGTATGCCATGGGAGAGAGGGCAGTCACCTATCCCTGCCAAAAACGTAATTAGCAGAATCAGGATATGTGTGCTTATGTATTTTATATACATAAATACCCCTTGTGCAAACCTCATGCACCTAACCTGAACAGTAGGCAGCTCTTCCCATTTCTTTATACATCCTCATTTGTCATATTGGCAGCTTTCCCAATTTATTTTCCATCGATTTGTATCCTCTAATATCATTAACTGCATGTCATATAAAATTTGTCAGTGCACATTACCATTTATTCAATAAGCAGGTGTTCAGAGGGCCCTCAGGGGGTCAGGGAACATGAACGGTCCTGTCATGCCTTTCCGTCATTCAACACCATCTCAATCTTCTCTCAGGCTGGCAATTATCAAAGGTAGCTAGCTCTACTTTAAGACATTTAACAGCCTATGAAAAACAAGATGGTCCAACCCACTTACTAGTGGCTACAATATTCAGCTAGAGCACTTACAAAATTGTCCTAATGGCACTTGCTGGCAGCCACAGAAGATAAACCATGTTCCAGAGAGCAATGACAGTTAATTACACTCAGCTCTCTGAAGTGTCCCCTTCAGAAAAGGGCTGAGACAATATGCAGCAAAGCGAGCAAAGTTTGTACCTTGATGAAACTAATTATTTCAGGCTCCAGAGCTAATTAGCACATACTCACATCATTTAGAATATTTGTAATGTAAATGTAGTGATCAACATATTCTTTTTTCATGCTTTATTCTACACATATTGGTTCTGAATTCCTCTACGAAGATGTAGCTTAATAACTTAGTTTAGCTGTTTTTTCAGATGTTCTCAAAATCCTTCCTCCTCTTATTTTCAAAAATAATCTTAAAGAAACTCTCCAACAAATGCAACTGCTATTTATGCAACATCCCAAAATGTGGATACATGAAGATAAATTGAGTAAAACACTTATGAAAAATTCATGCTTTGCAGTTAAATATATTCAAAATATGCCATTGTTGAAAGAGCTCCATCAGTTAAACATTATGGATAACACATTACTTCACAGGACTCAAGGATATGTTTTTCAGATTAAACTGCACTGTAACACAACAGTGAAATTATGGCCTTCTTTGTACCCATATAGACCCACGGAAGTCAGCATTCATTTGATTCTTTGAGCTGTTCAATACTGACAGTTACATATTTTGGCTGTCATTTTTAAATCAAAGGTAAAAGGTGGCTTTCCCTCACCACTTTACTTCTGACATAATAATTTGAGAATCCGGCTGTAATCAAGAAAAAATGTCAAGATGGAACTTGCTTAAAAGTAAGGATCAGAAGCTTTGAACCACAGAGCACACATTCAGCACACGGGGAAACTGTTCATTTTAGAGGTCTGGTTAATGAAGAAAAAGGTAAGCTTAGGCTTTTTTCTCTACTGGCTCTTTTAAAAATACATTTGCCACAATATTCCACAGATTTAACATATCGGCATAATAAGGTAACATGAAAAATAGTTTTAATATCAGAAAGTCACTACTGTCATTGTGTAATTACTTTTCAAGTTTTTCCTAAGGTTTTGCAATTACTTACTAAACACAGTTATTGTTGTAGAAAATGTTCTTAAAGTTTACTCCCATAAGGACACTTTCCACACTCTCATGTGTCTCTCAGTTCACCTAACTTCAAACCAAAGAGCTTTCTTATTTCATTTCTGACTCCAAGATCAAACCCATGTTCTCCAATGGGTATTACTTCTACAATGATAAAATTTCAAATAAAGGTAACCAAAACATTAGCTTACATTTGAAATATAACCATGCCAAATAAAAGCTCTATAGAGGAGCAAAACTTCAGACACATTCACAGGAAATAGGTAAAAAAAGATTGTGCAAATACAGGCATTTCTATTTAGCATTAGCTGAGGACCTATTTAATGAGTATTATTACCCCATTGCATGAAGGCACAGGTAAGAAAATAGTAAAAATCAAAGTAACCAAAAACAAATGGGTAAATTCTTTTAGTGTTAAACAGACACTTCATCACTTGAAGAAGTGTCTAAAATCCTAACACCTACCAGTCAGGTCTGGAAATTGCCTGGGCTTGCTGGGACAGAAAATAAGTCCAAGTGAGAAAGTGCGGCCACTTTCTGGCACAAACTAGCAGCATGCCAATGGGGATTACAAGAGCAGTTACTGATCTGGACAACCTACCACCTCCTAGGTCTTGACCAGAGTAGACTGTGCTCAGACCACTGTGCTGCTACAAAGAACCACCACAGTGGCTGCACCAAAGAAAGGAAACCCAGTTTCCTGCCAGGGTCTATAAAGTAAGGGGAGTGACTTACAAGGAGCAGCTGAGGGAACTAGGGTTGTTTAGCCTGGAGAAAAGGAGACTTGACTCAGGGGAGACCTCATTGCTCTCTGTACCTATCTGAGAGGAGGTTGTAGCAAGGTGGGTGTTGGTCTCTTCTTCCAAGTAACAAGCAATAGAACAAGAGAAATGGCCTGAAGTTGCACCAGGGGAGCTTTAGATTGCATATGAGGAAAAATTTCTTCACTGAAAGGGTTATCAGACATTGGAACAGGCTGCCCAGAGAAGTGGATAAGTCACCATCCCTGGACGTACTTAAAAGACATGTAGATGTGGCACTTAGGGACATGGTTTAGTGGTGGACTTGGCAGTGTTAGGTTAATGGCTAGACTCAATGATATTAAGAGTCTTTTCCAACTTAAATAATTCTGATTCCGTAAGAGTGGGAGCACCAGCAAGCAGGTCCTGAGCCAAGTTCAAAGAGCATCTGTTTTCCTAACATACCTCTTAGGAGAAATAAAGTGTCCGAGTCTTCCGCCTGAATTCCGTCTTGCTGGAAAAAGAAGTGGGGGAATCTAGTCTTTCTACGATTTTCCTGCAGGGTGGACCAAAGTACTAGTAAATTGGAGACAGGGATGGAAAAATTTTACCTGGAATTGAAAGGACAGCAATCCTACTTGTCCAGGCAGTGGGCATTTCTACTCTGCGTGCCATAACATTTAGGGTCTTTAAGAGGTCCCACAGCACACAGTTGAGCTGCCTAAGGAGACAGGTAGAAAAAGCAACTTCTAACTACTTTTGGAAACCCCAGTGAGTGGCTGTGAAAAGCCATCAGTCCACATGAGATCTCATGGGACTATCCAGTGATCAAACACCAGACTGGATGTACCTGAAGCTATAAGGGAAACATATCCAGGCCAGAGCACATCTTACCTCAGCTGCCCTCCAGAGCACACTCTGAGCATGCAACCAGAGTCTCCTGCACTCTAGAGCACATCTTCCAGGTTAGAGAAACTTCAAAACTAGAAACATGGATGGTGGAAGAAGTAGATGCTCACACAACAGACCTGAGGGCAAGACTAAGAGGTTGATGGGTACTGCTTCCTCTCGTCTTCCAGGCAGGAACAGCAAGGAACTTTTACATCACATACCACTGAGAACAAGAGTTCTGTTTATAGAAAAGAGATAAAGAAAATGTTTCTATACAGGTTGGAAAAACAGACAACTGGGAGGATAAGTGTAGAGACAGCCTCACACTCCTCTGCACAGATGGTGCAACAGTCCCTTGAATTTTCAGCATCATCTGAAATTCAGTGTCCGGAGATTGCTTATTCAAGATATAAAAATAAAAGATCTGGAGAAGAAAATGTGTGGAGCCATTTTTGGTTTGGGTTTGAGGGGTTTTTTGGTTTTTTTTTTTTTTCCAATAGCATCAGGAATGATACTCAAAGAAAAAAACAGAAGGCAAAGAAGAGGGGCAGAACTGTGCTAACTCACTTTTTTCTGGTGTCCAGATCCCCAGTCCAGAAGTAAACTGTTAAAATCTGTTGGCATCTTCCCATCATCACATATCAATAAGAGCTGACTGTTCTTTCTGAAATATGCAGAAGCCACTGCGGCAGCACTTAGCTTGTTTGGGGTCACAGCTTGGCTTGGGATGAAATACTACAGGTGTTCAGCTACACTTTGTTCCCATGATGCTGGCACACCCAGCCGATCAACAAATTTGCAGATCACTTCTGTGTTAAATGTCCATGCCATTTGGCATGGACACTCCAATCTTGGATTGATGCATCGTGCAGTCTGGAAGATTCCAGTGACTGCTACCATTATAACAAGGAAGTTTTCTTATTCACATCACAAACATAGGGACTGAGATCTCTGGTTAATGTCCTTAATCCAGGAGACCTCTTGAAAGCTCAACCAAAGAAACCTGTTCACCATTTTTATAGGAGTTCTACGGTTTCCACAAATGGGTCAGATATCTTTGTCTACAAGGAACTTAAAACCAACTGAAAAACTTTTAAGCAAGACAAGCAGATGGGTATTCATAGGTTCATGGCAGACCTACTATGAAAGTGCCAATACATGATTTGTGAATCCACATACCTGGCTTGATGCTGATAAAGACAGCATACAATCATAGCCCAATCCATCATCTCCTTTATTCCCACTGCACCTCAGTAAACAACAGCTCTAGTCAGTATGTTATTTGTCATTTTTGTCAACTGCACTAATGATTAGAATTTGTGGATCCACAATTTTGAGTCATAACCTGTGACACTAAATAACCTTTCCATTGCCAGGATATCCACAAAACATTAATTTATTAAGATTACAGTTCAAGGCTAAGTACTTTTCCAACATAGCCATACCTATGGTTTTATCCAGTACTTATTCTGCATTCTTGTTATTAAATACGAAGGATAAAAAACAAGTATGCCACTGGCATGTCTTTACCTTGATGGCTGTTTCCAGGCTTGCTAGGGACTGGCAAATGAGACAAGCTTTTAGCAACATTAAAAGTAACCACAGATGTACTG
Source organism: Strigops habroptila (assembly GCF_004027225.2). NCBI lineage: Eukaryota > Metazoa > Chordata > Aves > Psittaciformes > Psittacidae > Strigops > Strigops habroptila. Next base: position 72,239,909 of record NC_044277.2, on the reverse strand, counting down.
GGAGAGTCATTAACAAATAAAACAAGAAAAGGCTCAGACTGATGCAGTAGCGAGAAATGAAACCAGACACAAAGCTAGGCAATTCCTGCTTCAGACAGGAAAATGCAGCAACCTTGGGCCTGAGTAAAGAGGTAACACTGGCTACAAAAGTCATGCTCAGACAACCAAAGATATTACTGGAAGGAACATTTGGCAGGGATGGCAATATCCTAAGACTGTATAAAATAGCTAGCAACTATAGCTGCCAAACAGCCAGCAACTATAGCTGGAAGAATATATTGTAATATGGTGCCTAGAGACAAGACACAGAAACACAGGATTTCCTCATGGAACATTTTAAAACGGGACTTGAAAGCAGAACTGTATGCATAATTACAGTTGGAATTATGGAAAGAAAAGGTATCATAAATACACTAATGTTTATCTGAATTCTTCCTCATCTTGGTAGTAGCAATAATCTGGCAGAATGAGTTTGAGAAGAGGTAGGATACCTCCTGGGCACAACAACCACAGTATCAAGCATGCAAACAACCCTGTCTCTGCTTGTCCTTCAATTAGTGAGGATTTTCCCACCTCATTATCTTTACTGGGACTTAGCTTTCTTTTGGGGCGAATGCATAAACTGGAGTTTGAAAACAGTGTATCAGATGCTTTGTCTTACTTTCAGTCTGCAAAGATTGCAAGGAATGCTTTCACACCTTGGGTACTCTTGTACTTTGGTGCTCTTAAACAAAAAAAAAAAATAAAAAATAAAAGCTTTAACTTACACAAGGCTGATCTCAAAAGATTTCCTAAAATTCAGAGTACAAATGAACTTACAGTACGGCCATATTATTCTGTGCAATTAGGTTACAACAGAGCATCTCATGGATACGGATACACTACCACCACAACATCAGTGTGGTGACCTTTTGGTGTGGACAGATGATTTTTTCAGATTCAGAGTACTGATAAGAACATTACTGGAGCCATGCAGCAGATGCCTTTATGCAAACACCTAATCACTCGAGGCACTGTGATGAGAATGGTGGAACATGTCTTCCACAGGTACTTTTTCCACATGGACTTGAAGACTTTTCCCCCTCCATTTCAAGATGAGATTCTGATAATGAAAATCTGGAAGGGTTTGATTGATACCCAGTTTTTACCAGAAGCAGCAAGTATTTCTGTTAGAGTAAGACCAATTAGAAGGAGGGAGGATTTGCTGTCATTCTGACGAAGGGCCCAAAGAAATATCACAACCCACTTAAAGCCCTAAGAGGCTTACAGGACTCTTCTGATTTTCTTCTCTTTGCACAGAGACAGGTTGGCAGCTATAAAGTTTTAATGTGCTCCTTCAGAATAAGGCAGCTACCTCTGCTTCCATGCAGGATCAGCTGAAGGTAAATCCAGTGAGTCTGATGCCAGAAAACCAGTTTCTGCAGAAGGTACATCTGACATTTTGTAGGTACACCTCCCTAGTTAATTGTACTCCCCCTTTGAGAATGATTACCTACTCCTGCTTTTGCTACAGAAGGTATTTGGGCATGTCAATGATGTAAGTGTGCAGCCAACCTTTAGTTTCTTTGATTTATGAGTCAGTAAAAAGGTTCAGGAATCACAGCTGAGCTTACCACTATGATCAGGAACTTCTCTGGAACTTCAAAGAAGTGGTTGAGGGAGATAAGTAATACCTCTGTTCCGCACTCAATCATTAGGCAGCTAACCCAAAGCCATCTCATGGTGGTTCAGAAGAGGGAAGGCATCAGAATGCCACACTGTAGAAGCACTTTTCACCCAACACATGCTCTACTTAGCCAATGATACCATCAAGAAGCATGCAGCTCCACATCCATGTCAATACATAGACAACCACATCTTAAGAGCTTTGCAAAGTCACATGTAGCAGCAAAGATCTGGGAGACAGATAAGGGCTGCAGACTAGTGTTGAAGGTAAACACCACACAGCAAGATTGCAGTCTTTGAGCAAGGAGCACAGGCCAGTCTAAAAGAAAACATGTACATCATGCAGCAGACTGTGGACCTTGAGTTTTGGGAAAGGAACAGAAAGAAGATCTTGACAGACTTGGGTCTTCTCCCACTTACACCGCAAGTGCTAAAAGATTCTGATAGCCCTGAACTTCAGTTTTTAATTGAAGCCTGTATCTAGGGACTGTGCACTTCTTATGTCTAGAAAATATATAGATAAAGGAAAGTTATGGCCTTCCAATAAATTGTACAATTTGGGCATCATCCCTGTTTTCAGTTAGAGTTTTGTTTAACCACATAAGAAACAAAACATCACAACTGCAAATATTTTGGATACACTCACATTTTACACTATGAATTTTAAAATGTTTTTTCTTTTTTTTTCTGCTACAAATGGCAGTTATAATAAGTATGTTCTGGCCAGAGACAAAACTGCTCTAGATATCACTAAAAATGGTCATAAGTTTTTAGTACTAAAAAGGGAGAGGAGGGCAACTAATGAGTTTGCCCTATATATTATATTGAAAGAACAAGACAATAACCAGACAGAAAATGAAGCTGACCCCTGGCATTTCTAAGCACTGGAAGGCTTTCACAGGTTCGGGAAAATAATTTACTCTTTATCGATTAAAGCAGCAGCTAAACATGGATGACTGATCTCATTTTGCCAGTTTCAGTTCACGCCAGGTACAGACAAATACAGGGGATACTTTGACACAGGAAATTCAAAGGTTGATACTATCAGTACATTATTTAAAACTCTAAGCTGTGAACGATCATCTTTCAAGCAGACTCTGGGTTTGAGGAGATAGAGTGCTTAATTCCAGAGGTCAAAATCACAATAGTTTTCTGAAACAAACAAAAGCAACATCTTCCAAGAAACTGCTCTCAGTAACAATCACAGCACATTGTCTGAAAGAAAAGTAATCAGATTTCCAGGCATACTCTGTAAGTAATCTTTTTTTTTTATAAAAAAAAGGTTTACTATAATTTTGCAACAGCTTTTATAAATTTTTCACCTGAAATCAGGAAGGCTACAGCTCATACTCTGACAGGTTGAAATAGCTGCGTAAGTGGAATACACCCCTGTGTTGTTGGCTGTGTCTAGGAACATTTAAGAACACATTGCCAATAAAAACTCAGCCATCACAGTGATATATTCTAACAACCAAATAAAAAATTAAAATAGAAGGAAAGCCTCTAATTTCCATTGGTTTCAGGGTTGTTTTTTTTTAAGAAAGCCTAGAACATAAAAATGGTTCATGCTTCACGAATATCCATCTTTTCTTAACAATGTCCAATCCCACATTCCATGTTCTAAGCTGTTCTTTGAAGTATAAGTGAGAAATATGAATCAAGTGTTGTGGTGAGTCATTTTGGAGTTTTGTTTCCACACCGGGCTTAAATAATTTTCAGTAAAATCTTAACTGCTTTGTACAAAATCTAAAGGAAACAGTGTTGAGAAAGATTTCCTTTAACTTCAAATGCACAGACCTACACAGAACTATCCCACTCGTTTGCACCTCCTCTACAAAATTAAGTCTTCTGTCAAAACAATCGTATACATACTAGATACACAAAATAAAAACAAGGATACTAATACTGACTCTTGTGGCTCAGACACTCCTGTGTACCCCTTTTACATAATCAGGCATAAAAAAAATTACTAAGATTCCACAGCTATATGAAAAGGGTATTTATTCAGATGTGGGAGAAACAGATCTAAACCTTCAGGAATATTTTAATCACAAATGCAACCAGAGCTAGACTATAATAAAACGCTTTTAGGTGAAACTCTGGGCAGGGCTCCAAAGGATTTTGTCCAACATCCTGTGGCTGGAAGTCAGTATAGGCAAGCTTTCTCTTCGCCTGAAGTTACTTTCATCCCTCGACTGGAAACTTTAAGGGTGAACCCCACCTCTCTCTCCACTCACCCTTCCAGTTGTTAGCCACAGGAAGATAAAGGCTCAGGAAAAAGGTTTTAAAAGCATTTCTTTTCCTCTTCTGGTATGTCTGGAATTCCAAATGCAGACTGAACTATAAAATTCACTCTTTCTGAAGTAGCAATGCCTGGCAAGATCCAGCCAGCTCACAGTTTTGTTTCCATAACTTTTGGCCATCCTTCAATCTGGGCCCAGGGTTATGCCACCATTGTTATCGTGAATGATTTACCTCAAGAAACAGAATTATGAAAATAAGCCTGTGCAACTTGTAAACAAGCTGTAGATTGTACCATGAAGGTATGAAATTTAGTGCTAAATACTGCCAAGCCCAAGTTCTGTTGCCTTGAGTGTCGGCGAGTATTGCGTATGTCTCCACACCTAACTATGCCTCAGCCTTAGTATCCGACAGACTTCCATTTCCATTACTGGTCCTTGCAGCCATGATGGACAAGCACCCAACTTAACGCACCAGAATGAGATATGGTGCTGAACCTGTATTTTGTACACAGAGCTTCAAAACTGAAACATTTAGGCATTAAACAACTCAGTCATGAGGTGTCACCATTTCTGGCCTCACATTAGCTCTTTTACAACTGCTCTGTATTTAGTAGAAATGGCACATTAAACAAAAACCTCAAAAAACATTTAATACAAACACCAAAACCAAATAAACCACCAATTAACTCTAAGTTTAGCCAATCCTGAAAGCAGTTCCTGCAGTTTTTAAGAAAAAAGTCTGGTCACGAGCAAGAAAGCAGGATTCTGTCTATTTAAGCAAACACCATTACGTGCAGTGCCTCTAGAAAAAAAAACGTTAGATTATACTAAATTACTCATCCTCACTCTTAATGTTCAACAAACATTAAGCTTTTCAGAAGACTATTATTTAGGAAAAAATAAATATAAACAATAAAAAGTCTGATACTCCTCAAATCCCCGTTCTTTACTTCAGAAGCACACGGTAACGCAAACAGCCTGTTTGCTAACAGCTAACAGCAGGAAAACTCTGTAAGGAGCAAGAATTTTACTGCCCTCTGCAGCTTTTCCTTTGCGTTCAACGCAAGGGCAAAACGCCACGGATTTCAGGGTGAAATAAACTGATACCGACTGTCATCTGCCGCTGTGACATATTTTTCCTCCCAAAGGCTGGAAACCCCGCACTGAATATGAAGAAAAGGTATCCAACCGCCCGAACTTCACCTCTCTTTTTAAAAACGAAGGCTGCGCTGCCCCAAAAGCTTTCTTGAGAAAACGGGTCAAACGCTAGAAAATGGTATAATGAGGGGGGGAAGACTGAGGGAGCAGCCCCTGCTTACTTGCCATAAAAATGTTACTTCAGGTACGGGCTGCATTTTTGTGCGGCGATTTAAACCTTGCCACTGAAGAGGCCAATACGGCCGAGCTGCCAGTCGGAAAGGAACGGAGCCAATGAATTAAGTGAATTAAACTCGATGCGCTTGTTGACTCAGTTTTCGCTCCATCAGCCGTGCTGCCGCCGTTCCAGCGTCGCCTCAGAACACCGGGCAGCAAAGTTTGGGCGAGGGGTCCCCGGGTCCCGCAGCCGCTGCCCGCTGCCACCCCGCCGCCTCCCGACACCAACTTTCCTCCCTAGGAGCAGCGGCACCGGCTCTCGCCCGCTCCGTCCCGCCCCGCACTGCGCGGCTCGGTTAGGCTCGGCTCGGAGGAGGGCGCCGAGTGCGAGGATGCCAGCCGGGTGGGGAGATCCCAGCCGAGCGGAGGGAGCAGGGACGCCAGGCGGCGGGAGCGGGGATGCCGGGCGACGCGGGTCCCAGCGCGGGAGGGCACCTCTTACCAGCCCGGAGGCGAAGAAGACGGCGAGCAAGGCCAGGCAGGCGCCCATCACGATGAGGAGCAGGAAGACGATGAGCGGGTGCTGCTGGCTCATGCAGTAGTAGGACTCGTAGAGCCAGTCCCGGGAGCGGGACTGCTCGCCGCTCGCCCCGCAGCCGCCGCCGCCCGCCTGGTCGGCCCGCTCCAGCAGGTAGCGGCGTCTCCTCCTCATCATCATCGCCTCTTGCCACATCGGGCAGAGCCCGCGCAACTCCCTCAGCGCCTCCGCCGCCGCCGCCGCCGCTGCTGCTGCAGGAGGCAGCCGGGGAGTGGAGCGGAGCGCGCTCCCGCGCGGGAGGCGGAGAGGAGGGGCCGCGGCGGCGGCGGCAGCGGCATGGTGCGCCGGGCAGCCGCGGCCGCCGCGCAGCCAGCCCGGGGCTTGGTGCGCCTCCGGAAGGCGCCACCCCGCACGCACATGCTTGCCCGGCTCCTCCGGAGGTGGGGGCGGGAGCCTCGCTCCTCCTCGCCGGGGAGGGGAGCGGAGCGGAGAGGGCGGCCGCCCCAGAGCAAGCGCCCAAGGGCGGCGGCGGCGGCAGGAGCAGGAGGCGCCTTCGAAGGCGACCGTGGAAACGGCCCCTGCCGGCGCCCTCCCGCCCAAGGGCGGCGCCGGGAGGTGCCGATGGGGCACGGCCACCTGCCGCTGCCCGGTCACCGCCTGTGTGCGGCCGGACACCTCGCCGTCCCCGGCAGGTGCCTCTCCCGACGGCGGCAGTGATGCAGGCGGGAAGCGCCCGTTTGCCGCTCCCGCGGACCCGGGCCTGCCCCGCTCCCCGCGGGGCAGCTCCGGGGCGCGCTGCGCCTTCCTGCGAATGCGTGGCAGCACCTCCCGGCGCACGGAGGGAGATACGTGTGAAAAATCTCAAAAATTACTCCCACGGGCAGAGGGCTTGGCAAAGGGTTTCGCTGGGTACCTCTCCCTGAGGCTGAATCTCCTTTTTAAAAATCGTACCTCAGTTTCTGTCAAAACCAGAAAACTGAAACCAGGAGTTCCAGTTGGGAAGCAGCAGAACATACTGGGAAAACGGGAAAATGTGTGGCTTTCCTTGTTCCAAAGGACTTTGTTATGTCTAGCAAAGCAGGCACTTGAAACAGACTGGACATGTGACCCACTAAAGTTACACATCCATCATGCACAGCATTTACCAGCCAAAGTTTTGTAAGCGCATACAGGCGGTTCTTCCCCAGCCCACTGCTGCCCTGAATGTCATCCCAGCAGGACAAATCTCTCTCTGCCCTTGCCAGCCCACTCTCTGGCCTCTGCTGTAGCTTTTCCACATGGTGGAGGATGCAGGCCTGCCTAAGCTTTCTCCTAAGGGAGAGGAAGAGACCAAAGTGACATGGATGCTACCGGGCCAAAGTGTCCCAACTCCTGGTGACTAGAGTAATGTCAGGGGCAAGAGGGACTTGGGAGTTCTATGATACTACAAAAGGTGAAAAACAGGGGTTATAAGTGAGAGATGAAGAGCAGAGGGCTAACCATTAGCCAGATGGAAGAGAAAGCCAGTAACTAGGATGATATGGACTGAAACTGCTGCTTTAATGCCTAATGCTGGCTTTTTTCTTTGCCACTGCATGGGTTTTTTTTCCGGAAGAAGAAGAGGTACACCAACCACCAGTGGAACAAAGCAGAGAAACCAATAGTACCTATAGTTTGGAAACCCTGTCCATACACTTGCACTTCCTAGATTCCTCAGGTTTGAAACAAGGATGAGGCCAGCACTTCCTTTCCCCCTGTTTCTCTCTGCTGGCTGGAAGGAAGAAAAGTTCCTTGGCTTTCACTCTGAACACCCTGAAGTGCTTGCTGGGGCAGGAGGAACAGATGAGGAAGAAGTGAAAAGTTACAACTGCACCCACTGTTCTGGGAGAGAGGGCGAAAAACTCTCAGAATCAGCAGTGATAAGATTGAAGGATGAACACAAATCTATGTGGGGAGAACATTCTGGCAGAATTAATTGCTGGGAAGAGGTGGGTGTGAGAATTTCTGCAACATGAAAAGGCTTTACTTGCAGTCACTTCAAAAACTGTGGAGTTGGCCACCCTCACTGTCACACACACATATACAGTGGGATAAGCAAGAAGAGTTCAAAAAAAATCAAGAGACAAACCAGAATCACAACATAAAACTCCTTTTTAAAAGCAGATTGCGGTATTTGGGATTTGAAGGCATCTGAGTTTTGATCTCTCAAGGGTGGAAAGACCAGTACCACATATACACTTATTTAAAATACAAGAATAATAACATCATTCTGTATGTACTCACAAAAGTGTGAAAGGTCTTAACAGGCAAAATGAAGTGTGTTCTCTGCTCCACACACACAACCACCATTCCACCCAAAGTATATGAAACATACACAGTATGTTAAGACAGATGATGGTACTGGTTGTCTGTCTTCCTCCAGCTGATTCTGCTTTAATAGCTTTCCACGACTTTCTGGCTCTGTGAACTTGAACAGAAAAGGCAATTCCAAAGAGTTTACTATGTCGAGCGTGTCATTTGTTTGTTATTTCAGCAAGATCTTCTGCCTGTAACAGCTAATTCCTCATTGTATTAGTCTCATGCAATTTCTCAGGAAATAAGATTATAATTCCACAGCAAAAACTTAATTAACCCAAAGGTTACCCAGTGGTATCTCGTGCCTTTCCAGAAAGATGAGTTCAGCATAAGTTTTTTCTGAAATACCAGATATAAGGTGCTTCACCAGATAAGCAAGAGGAAATACCAAGTTATGTTTCCACTTGACTGTTTTCTTGCCCACCTGATGGACTCGCCCCCTCTACTTTCCTCTCCAAACTAGAAACCTGCATCTTTTAATTCATTTTTCAAACTCCAGCTAGGGACATCCCACACCTTAAAGTCTAAAACCCCCATCAGTCCTTAGAGCAGATCTATAGTTAGAGGCAAAAGTCCAGTGAAAAAAAAATACCACATTGCCATGTAATTAATGATTGCAGCATTCTATATATGGACAAGGTAATTAAAACTGCACAGTACTTAAATCTGAATTGAACTTCTAATTTGAACCCTCTACTTTTTAACTAACATTAACTAACACATTACCACTTCCCCCCAAGATACATTTAATTAATTAGATGAACATTATTACAGTCAAATGACAATTATATCACTGCTAAAGTTTTGAAATGCCGTATGTTTTTAGACACCAACTTCCCTAGGTAGCCTAAAGCATATATCCTTACTTGGCTCAACTTGAAAGTTTACTGTGCCTCAGGGAAAAGGAAAGTACAGTGAATTTTATAATCTGGGGTTGAAAAGCAAAGGGCTTTCAAAAAAAACCCTCTCCATGTATTCCAGTTTGTTTCTCTAAAAGGGTAAAAAAGCAAAGCTAGCACTTAAGATTGCCAGAAACTATCCATTGTATCCCCTTGGGATTCCAACAACATCAAAGTATTTGTTCCTTAGACAGATGGTGTCTAAGCATCTGCTGTACCCCTCTGGAGAAGCAAAACAACACAGAACAAAAGGTTAAGGTCTACAGCTGCTTGTCAAAGCAAGCATGTGCCAGAGGCATTACACTTTCCAGTAGCACATTGATTAACCTAGAGAACTTCTGTCTGGACTGTCTCCAGAGGTCCCTTCTAGCCTCAGCTGTTCTGTGATTCTGCGATATCACTGCTTATTACTAGTGTCAAGGGATCTGTGATAGGTCCTAGGGAGAAAGCTAAATAAGGACGGGAGATACAGTAAAACCTCCTGTTCCCTACATCACTTTCTTTGCCACTCAGGCTCAATCAATCTCCATCATCCCTTTCCTCCATTTTCCCTTCCCTGTTGTCTTCTCCTGTATGGGTGTTCTGGTCAGGGATGCAGACTAGCTCTCAGCAGAGTGAGAAGAGAGACAAATCCTTTGCTCTCAGCTACTCTGCTCAGCTCAAGGATATCCCTAGCCAGAGGAAATAAATTGCAAGAAAGAAATGCTGCGTCCCACAGTTCTGCAACATAGCAAGCATTCAGAAGACCCATAGTAATTGGCCTGAGCGAAATACACTGCCCACAAATCCACTGGTGGCCAGATTCCCCCCCTCAGCAGCCAGCCACCAGAATTGCCTAGAAGAACCAACCCATTGCTATAGTCTTGACACTGTGCTGCTACCGCCCACGTCCATACCTTATGCTGAGCTGCAAATTCAGGGCAGGTTGCCCTGCCAATAAGATGACACACAGCTGACTGCTGAACTGTGCAGCACAGCCAAGGACAGGTCAACAAGCCCTGCTTAGTGCTGCACTTGGGAGACGCCAGCCCATGAGCCATCCCTGCCATAAGAGCAATAATACATCAATACATGTGGCCTGTCCACAATTGTGGAAGGGGTGATTAAATTTTGTTCAGGGGGCCTGCTGTTCATTCTCACCTTGAAACCCGTAGGCTGAGAAATAATAAAACTATATAGGCAATTACGTAACAACATTAACGCCTCCATCAGGGGCACACAACTTTTTCTTATTGTTTAATACTGAAGACTGCTATTTTTTACTGAATTTTTCTGGTTTCATTTTATTGAGCTCACACATCAGGACGCGTTTTCTCAAGCAACTGCGGCTATGTGCTATTGTTGCTGTTCAAAAACTGATGACAGAATGATCTACAGAAATATATTTGATTTCACACATCTGGAACCTGGTAAAATTCACTTTTGACTCAGTACAGACTTGCTTGAGCTGTTTAATATTATCATTCAAAGGTGCTAAATTACAGTCTGACTGATCTATAATTCCGTGTGTTCTTTTACTTTTCTTCCTCACCCATTTTGGAGCTAGTTTCTAACTTTTGGGTCTCTCAGCCTCCATAAACTTTTAAGAATAATTACTAAAAAATTCTGAGGCTACTGAAGAAACTACTTGAGACCCAGATGATCTGATGATACCTCAGTAATCTCTCTTCTTCCCTGTTTTCATCACAGATGGTAACTACATTGATCATCTAGCCAGAGATAACCTTTTTATTAAAGATTAAAGCAAAATGCAGATCAGTGTTTTAGATATTTTGGTGCCATCTGTTATTATCTGAAGAGTGGGTCAACTATTGTCACAGTCTCCGTCTTTCAAAAAGCATATAATGAATAGAAAATTATACGGAAGTGCATTAATTTTCTCTCTGCTTGTACCTTGCCCTTTCTTATTTTGATCACACTGTTCTTTATAATCACTGCTATAATTAGACTTCCTTTCCAAATTCTGTACTATATCATACTTTTCCAGTTTCAAGACATTAACCTCCAGTTACACACTTCATAATCTTTCATATGGGGGCAGTTTGCACTTGTACTAATTTTGTAGTATTATTTAGGAAACCATCTACTCTTCCAGATAACCTGCTTTCAGGTGGGAAATCTAGGGAAGGTGGGAAGAAAGGAATAAAACTCTTCAGAAATTTAGAACTGCTCAGGAAGTTTTATAAAATTCCAAATTAACTGGACAAACTCCAGACCGATACTGCCGGCAGCTCAGGAAAGACCTGTTCGATATATGACTACAGTCAAAACACTTTTACAGCATTAGAATGCATAAAGAATACGATGGTGAATAATTTAGAGCTTACAGTAATGCCTTTGTATTGACTAATCACACAGCTTCATCTTGAGTCATATTACCCTACTTACCCAAACTCATAAAAAATATTGCAGAACTAGAGACAGATTTTTCAGAACACAAGTAATCAAAAACAACAAGGAAGAGTTGCTTCTATTTATCAAGTGTATAGCAGTGTTATCCACAGAAACGAAAACATAAGAGGCAACACAGTAAAGGCACATAACATGAAAACTTTAGAGAAGACTGCTTGGTAACTTGTGTTTTCTTTATCTTTTTGGAATGAAATGCAAAATTAGTAAGTGGGATATGTTATTTCACACAGCCTGTAGTTAGTCTGTGGATCTCTGTCATGAGAGGCTTTTAAGAACAAGAATTTATCAAGGTGACAAAATGGATTTGGTTTTATATGGTTGTCAAAATAAGTCTGATAATCACCAATAATAGCATACGTTACAATGAATATTGATCCTATTGTTACGTGAGTCATGTCAGTGAAAGGCAGTAGCTACAGAGATGAGACAAAAATATGAAAGGCAAATTGTCACAATGGGTTTCTTGCATCTTACACTGAATTGTAATGTGGGTTTTGGGAGGGGTTCTGTTTGGTTGGTCGGTTTTTGGTTTTTGGTGGTTTTTTTTTTCCCTGAGACAGTTTATTGCACTGGATTATTCTTTATTTTCATTCAGCTGTGGTAAATGGTATTCCTATTCATTTTCATTGATTAAAAAAGTTACTGATTTCCTGGATACAAGGCAAGACCACTGATTCAAAGGCCACTGACTCACACAACACAATCTACATATTCTCCCTGCAAGAAGGCAGGCATGTATATGGTAAAATTATTTTGTAGACATTTTACCGTGATCTTTACTCCACCTGCACAATACACTCAAAATAAAATAAAATACACCTAAGCAAACTTGTGACTATGCAACCCTTCAAAGCTATTGCAATGATCAGATTTTATATGTGGCATTTATGACCTATACAGATTAGTTAGGTTAACTCATACTACAGAACAGAAACATACAAAACTAAATATAAAATGAGCAGTTAAAATAAATAAATACATGTAGCTACTTTCACATCAAAGAAAACCATATTCATATGCATTTAAAAAGCCTTTTTTGCAACATCTCTGTCATTGTTTCAGTGTTTCCCTCAGTAGTTGTCAAAGTTATTTTAAAGGAAGCTCCCTCCTAACAGGGACTGCAAATGAAAGTACAAATTAATGGTACAACCCTTCAAAATTCAAGATATGATTCCAGTTCAGAAAATACTTAAAAGCAAACAGAAGTTTATACATGTTCCCTCCAGGACTTCTGTAAGACTTTTTGAAAAAACTGAATTAATCAGTGAAACAAGGTGTTGCAAGATGGAATAACCAGTGTTTTTCTTAAATGAAACATTTCCTGCTCTCAATTTTATAGTTTTTTTTTGGCTTGAAGAAAGCCAATCCGGGCTCATGTTTTTATCATTATAGAGCTATTATGTATTTAATGGCCATCAGTTACTATTTTGCTTAGACAAAGAAAGGAATACTCTAGGAAATGTTATCAACAAGTTAATGCTTAAATTCGGTTGCACTTCAGCACAAAACAACAGAAGAGTTGAACATCATTCCAGATTTGGATCTCAAGTAACCTTTGTCCCTGATTTTCCCACTTGCCAGAGCTATAATGTCTCTCACATTTCTGTAGAAGTCCTGCATTTCTTCATCTCCTTTTCCACAGCTTTAGCATGTTCTCACAGACAAATGCCACATGCTCCCTTTGGAGATGGAGCTGGCACTGTTTGCTTTCAAACAGATCTCTGCTGGGCTACTTAGTGACCTCAGTATAAATGTTTTAACCACAGATGGCTTCCGGAATCATGTGAAGCAGTACGAGGCAATGGTTTCAGCTGCATATTTGATAACAGCACGCAGCTGACAGCAGAAAGTTGTAAGAATTGGTAATGCTCCAGGACCCAAGTTTGGGGAGTTCTGCCAAGAGCAATGGATCCCAAGACTATGGAGAAAGTATTATTTCTGGAGCAAGGCAGGAGGGACTGAACTGCTACTGAGGACAAGAGGTTACTCTGGCCATGAAATCCAGTGGTATTGGACGAGTAATAAACTTGGGTGCTGGGGTTTGAGAGGCTGAAGTGATTTCCTGAAGGGAGGCTTTGGAGTATGTGGGCTGAATCCTGGCACGGCATCATACCTTCAACATAGGGATTGTGGGTTGAAAACACAGCTTAACCCTACTGCAGCTGCCACTAAGGAATGGGGAGCTGTAGACTAAATGTCATTGGCAAATGCAGCCCAGCCCTTTGCCTCACTAGTGAGGCCTACTAGACGTTGGGAAAGCTTCTCTAAAGAACATGAGGATTACTCGGTCTTGTTCCTTTGGGGAAAAGGTACTGATATGAATCAACAAAATACTCTAGCTTCAGAAGTTTTCTTCAAACCAGCTAAATGATATACAACTGGGTACTGCTGACATGTATTTGGAACAGAAGGTTATAAGTGGCTGTTATAGAAATCTCTCAGATATTTGAGCACCACTTTATCACCAAGAGTCGTTGTGTAATTTTTTTGAGATCAAGATCTCAAAAACTAAAGTACCAGAGACCTGTGCATTTCTCAGGGGCTTTCTGTCTTCTCAGGACTGAAAAAAATCACAGAATCATGGAACAGTTGAGGCTGGAAGGGACCTCTGAAGATGCCTAGTCCAACCCCACTGCTCAAAGCAGGGTCACCTAGAGCAGGTTGCTCAGGAACATATCCAGTTGAGTTTTGAAATCCTCCAAGGGTGGAGATTCCACTACTCTGGGCAACCTGTTTCAATGTGTGATCACCCTTACAGTAAAAAAGCTTTTCTAAACAGAATTTGTTGCCTTACATTTTGTATCCATTGCCTCTTGTCCTTTCACTGAGCAGCACTGTAAAGAGCCTGACTCCTTCTTGTCTGCTTCCTGACCCCATCAGGTATTTATCATGCTTGTAAGATCCCCCTCGAACCTCCTCTTCTCCAAGCTAAACAGTGTCAACCATTCCTCATAAGGCAGATCCTCCAAATGGTTAATGAACTTCATGACCCTATGTTAAACTCACTCCAGTATTACCATATCTCTATTGTACTGAGAAGTGCAGAAACAGATCTAGCACTCAGATGTGTCTCACCAATGCTGAGAAGCAGGGAAGAATCATCTCCCTTAACCCTCTGGCAACGCTTTTCCTAACACAGCCCAGTAGGCTGTTGGCTTTCTTTGCCACAAGGGCACATTGATGTCTTATGTTCAGCTTAACCATCAGGACCCCACTGGTCCTTTGTTATCAAGCTGCTTTCCATGCAGCTCATAGTATCAGATATCAGGTAAAGACCTACATGTTCTTAAACCCTGTTGTGCCCTCATAAGTATCCTTACTGATTGTTAGCATTATGATAGGATTAAAAAATTTGTTTGTTAATCCAAATATTTCCAGTGTAATTTTTTAATTTTAGTTCCCAAGCCTTCATGTTTTACCTCAAATAGCTATAAAAAGTTTTCCAAGTTTCTGAAGTACTTTGTGATCTCCAAGAAATAAAAGTAGCACAAAAATAAAGACATTCTTTCCTACTTATACAAGGTTGAAATATTTTCCACAGGGTTTTTCAGCTTAGCATAACACAATGCTTTTCTGTTCCTTGTCAGTTTCCAGTATATAAATGGCACAACATTCATCTGACCAGCACTAATTTTTTTTTTTTTTTTAAGATAAAAATACTGATCTGATCAATTAGTAACTGATTTTGGTGTTGTGCATATTTTTATTTAATATAGGTCTCAGTTATAAGGATCAAAGATTTAATATGCAAACATTTAGAACTTACATGACTGTACCGTTTTCTATGATATCTCAAAATACGATGGTTAGTCTCATAGGCATAAGAAAGCATCCAGTAAATGCATTTTTTAAGTTAAAATCAGAATAACCTTGATCATGCATTTTATACCAATACTATCAGTCTCATGCTTCTCAGATGCATGTTTATTGGACATATGAGTTATTTATATTGTTATTGGAAAACCACCTGTGCTAGTTTGAAACAGCTACTTGATGAACTGCTCTTGAATCCATGCTAATTAGGTGAACATTAGACTATTGTGATGACATTATGCTTACTACAGTAAATAACGTAATGTAATAACTGTCACTACACTAGTATGATAGAATACTTCTACACCTCCTCATTTTCACTTTTAAGGCACAATCAGTGATTTTTGAACAAAGAAGTTACAGACTATTATGTATAAGGAATGCAAAATAATATATGTTAGTGTGTACATTCATGTATCAATACCCCACACTTAGATTATCCTGCATAATTCCTATCTCAAAAAAAAGCATTGAACATGAAAAGGTATGGAAAAGGACAATGCTCTCAAGTTGGAGGAGAGACTTAACAGAACAGGACTCTCTTCAAAAGAGGACATATCCTCCCAGTCTGAGCGAAACTTATGAAATATGAAAACTGTAAAGGCAGTGAATAAAGATAGCCTTATTAGCTTTTCATTATTTTCTCTAATGGAAAAACTAACACATACTTGGTAAAACTGTCATATGGCAGGCTTAAAGCAAAGAAACATTTATATTTGGAACAAAAATATCCCAAAACACAATTAAGTTGCACTATTCACTGCTAGTCACTATTATGGAGAGTGTGTATGCATTCATTAAAAATGCACTAGAAAAAAAATCAAGGTGTTAGATAGTCAAGGGCTATTAAAAATTATAATCAGGGTAGAAAAGCTTTCTAAGGAAGACCCAAACAAGTTGATCCATGGAAACTGAGTAGTTAAACCAGAGGGAGTATTATCCTATACATGCCCTGTTCTTACGTGCCTTCTCTAATCTCCACTACTAAGAGGCAGGAACTTGTGCAAGACAGCCTGGACAGTCTTGTGATTTTTGTCCTTGTGGAAAGACATCAGAATTAGTCATAACTAACTATGGCAGTTCTCATCAAAATTACATCAATGTTGTATTTTATTATAAAGGCCTGTTTCATTATCAGCTCCTAACATCATACCTACAATATGGATTTATATTAAATTTCCATGTAGGTCTCTGACTGAAAACAAACAAACAAACAAACAACATTTCTTTTAATCATGAAAGAGTAAATTCTTTGTGATGCCAGCAATTTAGCTATTGACATGATTTTTCACTAGCAATGTGTTTTCTTTTTTGTGCATTCATAAATGTATAATCATCCAGTAGTGGAGTTGTGCTTAGTCACACTGGCCATGTACTTAGTGATTCAAACAGTGTAGCATCTAAAATTCGTATGCAGATAAAGGCAGCAAAATGAGCAAAACAAATGTGATAGAGAAATAGTTAAAGGATGTAAAATATAGACTATATCAAGTACTACTTAAAAACAAATTTGAGGCTTTGGAAAGGAAATAGCCTTTATAGAGAAACTATTTTAGTTTTAAAGATAGGGTAGAAAGAGTCACATAATAAAGAAATAAGTAGACTCCAGAATAAAGAACAAGCAACAGTTTGATGACAGCTACAGAAAACCAGTTAAGGATCAATATGAAACTTGAAACATTTGTCCAAAGTACAGCATCAGTCTTCAGCTGAATGGTAAAGTCAAAAGAGGGCAATAGACTGATGAAGAAATACAAAAGAACGCTTATGTGACTCAGTAGAGAATACTTGAAGACAGCTGTGACAGTAGTGTAGGAGTATTTTGGGAAGTTATCAACATATAGAGAAAGGGATAAGAATTATAAGGTAATCTAATAAAGAATACGATTAGGATAAAATCTGGTTACGAAAAATATCCAATTATAAAACAATTAAAGAGGTCCTTTGTAGTGAAACAGATTAAAAAAAAAAAAAAAAAGAAAACCAAAACCAAAAATTGGCCATTCTCTAGGCAGCTGAGACATTTAGAAAAGAGTAAAATTTGTAAGTGTAAGTTTAAGTACAAGTACAAATCTCAAAAGGCAATCAAAATTCCCAGGAGCAAAGTATGAAATGTTCGTAATTGTCATGCTGAAATACTAAAAGCAAGAGGAAAAAAATCTAGTGCAATCTTTCCAAATTCATAAACTGATTATGTTGGTCTGCAAATTTGAAAATATCCAAAGGAATGAGGAATGATAACTTACTTATAAAAAAAAAAAAAACCCAAAATAAAACCAACAAAACCCAAACACAACAATGACAACAAAAAAACCCAAAAAACAAAAAAAACCCCAAAAACCTCAAAACCCACAAACAAAACAACAAACAAACAAACAAACAAAACCCCCCAAAACAAAACTTTTGCAATGATGCCTAGCTCTTAGGCTATGAAATCCTTTTTCATTTTTTTACTACTGCACTGTATTTTTACATCTTAAACACAAGAGAAATACAGTAATATTCTGGATCTGTGAAAAGCTGATCCTTTTAAAATTAAACATGTTCCATTCACTGACTGCTTGGGGGGGGGGGGAAATAAATTTTTTAAAAGCTGCACAAGTATTTTGATTAAGAAAGGTCACAGTAATACATTATGAGGTTGTAGGGAGATCAGTACTTGCTTTGTCTACTATCAATTCCTAATTAAGCTAGGGAACTGTTTTTCTGCCATTCACCATGAAGTAGCTGTGCATGTGTCCCTTTTATTACCAAGTTCACAGGTCTGGTAGGAAATAATGAGTTGCACGAGATTTTTTTTTTTTAAATAAGACTAATGTTCTTTGTTGCTATAGAAAAAGGCAGAGGATAAGGTATAACAGAAATAAGGACTTAAATATGTTATTCTTCCACAGACCCTATTTGATCTTAACCTCATTTATTTTATTAGACTAACAGGGTTTAGCAGGGAGAACTGGAAAACCTTTCAGGCACATGTGTTTCATTCACATCAATTTTCAGGTCTGAATCAAAAGCTGTAGAATTTATATTAAATATAGATTGGAGAAATTGTCCTAATTTAAATGAGACATTTCCTTACACTGTGCATAAGCAAAGTGTGCAACTCTTTGCTGAAGGATACAGTGAATGCTAAATCTTTCCAAGGGTTCAAACAGCAACTTTGGAAAGCTGTAGGCTGGTGAGGGGAATCTGCTGGTGACTATTAGGGTCAGAAACAACCTTCACTTCAGAAAGTTGCTGAACAACTGTTTTTCACAGCCACAAATTACTAAAGGATGAAAGGGGAGTCAGAGAAGGCATCACTACACATTTTATCCAATTTTTATACCCCTTCCTCAGAAAAGGAAGGCTCAGCCAATCTGGTATTTCAAGTTAGTTTTAAGTGTAGGTACAAAAAAAAAAAATAATTGTGAAAAGTTTGGATTGCCCAAACTATTTCCCTTGAACCATTTCAGTTTTCTCATCTTGGACAGCAGCAATCTGTACACATTGCAATGCTCCTGCTATTATAATTTGAGTTTCTGGAGTGCTTCAGAAATCTTGGAGGATAGTCATTAAGACTGATAATAGAAAACAGATATTTTTTCAACAAACAGATCAAGGGATGCAATTTAAGTTCTCTCCCACACTGTACTCTCATCCAGAACCCCAAATGTATAAGAACAGTAGTTAAATTCAATGCTACAGAAGCATCGTTCAAAGTAAGCTGCAAAGCCATTCCCTTTCCCTCTTTTACTTTTCCTAGAGAATTCTCTATCAGTAAATTAACTGGTGAATCAAAAAACCCAGCCCTTATTCGAAGAAGGTGAACCCATGCAGAAACTGAAGAATATCTGCCTTTGAAACTGACCAGATGACTCTGTCCACTGAAGAAAAGACTACGCTGCCCAAGAAAATTTTAGATCAGTTGGTTGTTCCTTTCGTCCTTCTTCCCTCTGATTCCTGTATAGAAATGGCATAAGCACAGTTCCAATGC
Organism: Strigops habroptila; assembly: GCF_004027225.2. NCBI lineage: Eukaryota > Metazoa > Chordata > Aves > Psittaciformes > Psittacidae > Strigops > Strigops habroptila. The sequence continues at coordinate 72,220,715 of NC_044277.2, read as the reverse complement.
AACAGGAACAGTTGTTCTTCTCTAAAAAAGACAGACATCCGTACAATGATAAAAAAGCACAAAAATATTAGTCTTAGCATTTTGCCAGAAATTTTTAAATGCGAAATACTAGTGAAAAGACAGACAATTTAAATTACACAATTACTTCTAGAAACTATAATTTAAAAATAAGGTAATTCTTTTATTATTGTTGGGCCAGCTCCCAAGGCTGTCTAAATACTGATAAATCCCATTGAAATAAGGCTCACAGTCCTCCAAACACCAAGACCTCAGTACAAACTGTTTCTGCAGGGATCCTCAGCATTCCTAGGGGTGTGATTTATAGAACTCCTCTGGTGAAAAGAAAAGGGTCTCTACATGGCTTTATGTTTTCTTTCTGCCATACAGATTTCCAAAAAAGTAAGAAGCCTTCAGTATGAACACTACAAATGGACTTAAATCACTTCTGTCCTAACTGTCACTCAGTTTATAAACCCTTAAAACATTCCTTGGCAAAAAGCTTCGCTCATTCAAATTACTGCAAAATATTGGAATGTTTTACATGCACAGATGATGCATAAGGCTATTCTGGTGAATATATAAGAATACGCTCTTGGTAATCAAAGCTATTCATTACAGAGTAAAAATCTGGGATTTCCAAAGGCAAGGGCATACTTTGAGAATTTTTCAACAGGTGGGATGATGGCTGAATGACAATTGGGAAAAAAAAAAAGCCCAAAGCCAAAACAACGCAAAAATCCCACAAACTGTGAGATACAAATGTCATATAAATTAGAGGAACACAGGATTAAAATGGAAGATGTAAGTAAATTAATTCTTCTCTTTAAGTCAAAATGCCTTAAACAGATTAATTAAAAATGCCTGAAATTTCTGGGGGAAAAAAATCACCATTTTATAGATAGAAAACCAGAAACACAGAGCAAGTGATATAATCACCCCTTGATAACACTCTGACACTTCTCAATCTCCCTTCCTCTCTGATAAGGGCATGTTTTGAGAAAAGTATCTGTGACTTAAAAAAAACAGATCACAGACAATTTGCATTAACTCACCACCCCCAGAACATACTGATAATATTAATTTCACTTTATCATATAGCTAGTATTGTAATAGAAATGTACTAAATAGCTATTAGCTTCAGGAGCTTCTAAGTGAGCCTGGAACTTATAAGAATGCCAAAAAAAAATGTTTTCATTAACACTGCATGGTTTCTGATGTTGAAGGCTAGAGTGAAGGACAAGTAACAGAGAAGCTATAAAAGTGAGTAATGTATAATTAATATATTATATGGTGCCAATGGATAAAGAATAAAGGTCTTCCTGTAACACAGAGGTCCTCCTTATTTTCAGAGGAAATCAGGCATGGGAAGGAAGGAACCACATCAAGTATGATTGAGTACAAAGGTCTTCAGACGCTTTGAAGGTCGACACTGAGCCCTGGCTTTGCATGAACACAAATTAAAAATAAAGCATGTGAAGTCTTCAGCCTGAGAATAAAACTTATTTCAATTCTTCAAAATACATGAGGATTGAAACCAGACAGTTTATCTCAGAACAAATATTTATACTGACTGAAATCCCATTTGGGTAAAAATATTCTTGTGATAAGACAGTCATTCCTAATATAAAGTATTCACTGCCATATTTGCCAGAGGTAGCCTTTTCTTCTTCCCTCATCTATAAATAACTGCTGTACTTTGTTTTATTACTGAAAATATTGCTTCACTTTGCTTAAACAGGGGATATGATTATCATAACATTGTTACTGTTATTATAAGCAAGACAATAGCATTAATGTAATCATGAAGATGAAAAATCAAGTGCTGAAAATGCCAGAGCAAAGGCTGAAAGCTTTATCCGTGCCATGGGTATTTATCTGTATCCCCAAGAAACTGTAACATGCTATAAAACAATGTGGAATATCTTCTCTAGCATAACAAATCTATATATGGAGCATACATTCTTCCTCAATGCGTTTGCTTTATAGATTTGTGTGATTTACAAAGCTTGTCATATTTAAGCAAAATTGGAGATTAGCATAATAGTGTAGGAATAGCTAAACTAAAATTTTATAAGAGAAACTTCTTATGCTTAGTGCTTTTATTCTGTAGGGGAAAAAAAGTGAGAAACACTTATTATGTGAATGGATTGTTAGTTTGGAATGGATTAAAATGAAGTTGTATACTAGTGCCAAACAGTTACATAAGAAGAAGGCATGCAACAAAGTTGTGCAAAGTATCAGGAAAAAAAATAAAACTGGTATCAAAAGCCCTGTGAATTATAGATCAAGTGTCATATAATCAACTGAACTGTAAAAGAGTAAAGCCCATAACTTTATGCTTTGTTGAAAACGTTGGCAGACGGAGTAAATTCGTTTTGCAAAAAGGCAGATTCAAAGTGTTGAAAATTGCATATTACATGTGTCATAGATAATGCAAAGAATTTGTCTTCCTGGTGTCTCGATACAGCTACCACTTATAGGAAAAGGCACCAAATTTGAGAATTCCTGGGATCAGAATAGCTCATCTCAGTGGGAAAAAGAAAAAAACCAAAAGACACATGACATTTTTCAGAGGAATCATGATGATTGTGGTTAACAGCTTTACCTGGAGCTCAAGACAAAGTGGTGCAATTCTTGATTTGCTATAGATTTCTGGAGTTGTATCATTTTAGGACATCAGGAAAGTGATTTTCCAGCTTCCCAAAACTGTCCTGAAAATATAGAGATTAATTCAATATTGAGATACTTCTTGTGTACTGATGACCCTTCTAGTAAGAGTTCTGTAGAAAGCAATAGCTTTATAATGCTTAAATAGTCCCAGGAAAAGATATGCAAGCCTTTATGGTCTGGAGGATACACAAACCAAGCAAGATTGCCTGTGCAATCCCATGCAGGGCTGGATGTTAGCATAAGAACAGACATTCAAGACTGGCAACAGATTGACAGGTGTCAGTCCCAGCCACCTGTCCTTGGAAGGGTGCTCCTGCTTTCTCATTCTCGGGTTAGTACATGTCTGGGTTTTTCTATAATTTTGCTCTAAAAGAGCACTGTCTGTCTTGCAGAACATCCACTGCACTCTCATTCCACACCTGTCTCTACACCCAATGCACAAAAACCTCCAAATAAAATCTTCAGAAATGCTTCGGGATTTGTTTCATGGGTTTAAGAGCAGGCAAATAAGCTAATTATAAGGTTCTTCCTATTCTCCCACTTTCCTTGTTTTCTGTTTGGATTCACTTTTATATTTGGCTGGATTTTGTTTCCTGTTTTGTTTTTGGTTGGTTTGGAAGTTTTTTTTTTGTAGGGGAAGTGGTGGTGGTGGTGTTCTGGCTATGCTGTCTATGTTAGAAAATAAATGTTTAGGTCACAAAAGAAAAGTCCAGGAAGCCTAATATTAATAACAGGTTTTTATAGTTTTCCTGTTGACCAGCCTTGGTGAATTCCTAGAAAATATACTTTCCCCTTAAAAGGAAAAAAAAAAAAAAAAGTATGCAGAAGAAAAACCTGGGCCGGGTTAAAAAGATGAATGGAAAAGCAAGGAACAAAATAAAAAAGACTATGGTGTAAAATTATGTATAATATATACATCATATAATTATAATATAAATGATGTAACAATAAAATTTTCTAATTATTTGAGTTGTGAAATTAAAACCAAAGACCTACTGAATCTCAGGGGATGCTATGACAGGTGCTATGGAGGGACCTGTTGGTTAGGCATAATTTTTTTCAGGGTCAGTTGCAATCAGATGGCTATCAGAGTAAATATAATTAATAAAAAAGAAGAGTCTGCCCCCTAATAGAGGCAGAATATCTGCGCAGAACAGGTGCTTTTAGATCAGCTAGACCTGATTTAATTCAATCCTAGGCACTGGTGGATAATACCTGATTTATGTCTGTGACAGGGTAACAGACTTTGGAGAAAGAAGATAGTTGAATAAGGTTTTTAAAACCACCTCAGGTGGTATTCTCATATGTAAACCAGGGAAACAATCCACAGATTGAATTATTACTGAGTGGGTGCAGAGTTGCTAGAGATCAGAAAATTTGTGCCAAAAGAGCAGCTATTTCTGACTCAGTGAGAATGAATGGAACAATCTAGGAAAATGCTGTGCAAGTCTGTCCTAAGTCTGGTCCTGGGGACGAGATAAGATAATGGTTTATTAAATCTGCAAGTGAGATCAAGCTGAAAGAGGACTCAAGTACATTTGAAGTGAAAATGAAACTTAAGAAGCTGGAGATATGCTAGAAAGAAGTAGGATTTTCCAGCACAAGAAACACATGGTGCTACCTGTAGGCAGGAGAAATCCACTTCATACAGAAACTTTATACAGACCAGAAACAGCTGGTCTAGTACAGACCTGCAAAAAGGGATCTAAAGGTTGTTGCAGGACAGTAATAATTATATGTTCCCTCAAAAAACTACATATCCCCTGGAGTTTATAAGTAGAAATATAGCCTCTGATTCATAGTGATTCTGCCACTCCACTCAGCACTGGTAGGGCAGCAGCTAGGGCACTGTGTTCAGAGTCTGGCACTGCTGTTCAGTGAGGAGCTAGACCAGAGTAAAGATAATCTATAATATAAAAATGAGAGTGGGTAAAAGATGTAAAACAGAGCAGTTGGGGAACAAATTCTGAGAAAGAAGAGAATAATTGGTTCATATGATAAACAGAGGGAAAAGTAATGGATTGTAGGTTTAACAGGGAAGATTTTAGTAAGTCCGTAGTTTGGGGGTTTTTTTTGCCTAGAAAGTTTCTTACATCACTGGAACAAGTTAAAGAGCAGCTGGCATGATGTACATAATGGTGAATGACCCTGGTCTGGACCATGGGATGGACTAATGACCTCTTGAGTCTGCTCTTCCTATGATGACTGCTGCAATGGTGTGACCATGAAATTTGGATAGTTGCAAGTTCCACGGTAAATGACTGTTTTTAGTACTTGAGATCTTCAACTCTGAAATATGCATAAGATAGAAAAAACATTTTGTGAAAAGCTTGGTTCAACATCGTCTTGATTTTCAGACTACTAACCTGTCTACTAGTACTGCCTTATGTAGACTTCAAAAATATTTCACCAGGTGGTGCTGTTACACATAACCTTCCAAGTCTTACCCTACCACGTGAGCACATGGTAGTCTTGGCAAAACATCTGTGGTTTATGCAAAGGTGTCTGTAGAGGCAGAATTACTTTCGGTCTTTAACATAACTGTAAGAGTTGCAGAAAGAGGAATTGTCTAAGAGGCTGCTTGGCAGACTTAATTCCAGATTGCATAAACAATATTGTGTAAGTATAAAAGTATAAGTGGGAGTAGGAGTAGGAGTAGAAGAAAAAGTAGAAGTAGAAGTAGAAGTAGAAGTAGAAGTAGAAGTTGTGTATGTGTATATGTGCATGTATGTGTATTTTACAAATATATCTGCTTTACAGGTTTATTCTTCCTTCAAAGTCCTGGATATGACTTAAAAGAACTCTGCTGTCCATGGCTGGTGCATATACAGCTGAAATATATAAAAAACATGCTCTACGAATGTATTTTGAAAAGCACAAGTAAGATGAATTCATTTAGGGACTATTTTTATTGTACAGCGTAACAAAACAAGCCTTCTGGAGTACATGGTTAGCAAAGATAAGCTTTATATTTACATTAAACTAAACAAACTTTTGGAGACTATAATTCTGCATTCTAAAGATAAAAAATGTTTACATTGTCTTCTAAATGTTCTCTTTTAGAAAATGAGAAAGTTAAAATATATTAATACAGTCAATCTTTTTACATTACATTAAAAATATAGGATACATACAAACGATGAAAAAAAAAATAAATCATAGAATCCATAAATCGAGACTAGAAGCAACTTCTGATAGTCATCTAATCCAAGCAGGTTCCTGCTTCAGTCAGGCTCAACCAGATCACGTTGTTCAGGGCCTTGTCCAGGTGAATGGATGGAGATTCCACAACCTCTCTTGACAACTTATTTGAGTGCTTAATTGCTTTCTTTGAATCTAATCAGAATTTTCTGTCTTGCAAATTAGGTCCATTGCCCTCTGTGCAATGCACTCAGCACCTCTGAGAGGAGCCTGGCTCCACTTTCTCTATGCCATTCTGTTAAGAACTTTATAAAAGCAGTAAGAAATCCTCTTGACTTCTCATTTTAATGCTAAACAAACCCAGTTCTCTCGCTCTTTCCTAATATTTCATGCGCTTCATCTCCACTGGACTCACCCCAGTATGGTGACATTGTTCAGCTGCAATTTGGGCTGCTGCAGTCACTACTTGTCCCATCCCCATCTACTGCTGAAAAGAATCTGGCTCTGCTTTTTCCACACAGTCTTATTAGACAGTTGAAAACAATAAGATGTGTCCTCAGCCTTCTCTTCTTTTAAGCGTGAGCAAAGCCAGGTCTCTCAGCGTCTCCTTGTAGGCCATGTGCTGCAGTCCCCTAAGCATTTTAATTACCCCTCACTGGTCTCACACCAGGATGGCAATGTCTTTCTGTTAGTGGGAAGCCCACAGGCAGGCACAGCAGTCCAGCTGTGAACAGGCCAGAGGGGAAATATCACTGCCCTTGACTTGCTGCCTACACTCCTGCTAACACAACCCGATGTGTTGTTGTCCATCCTTGCTGTAGGGGCACGTTGCTGACTCTTATTTAATTTACATCCTTGCCCGTTTACACCAGGGTTCCCCATCCCTTTCCTGCAAAGCTGCTTTGTAGCCAGTTGGTGCCAAGCCTATATTGCTGTACAGAGTTACTCCACTGTTGAACTTCCTGAGCCTCCTGTCAATTTATTTGTCCAGCTCATTGAGGACCCTCTGAATAGCAGCCCTGTCCTTCAGTGTATTGATCCTCATCTCTAATTTGGTGCCATCCATTAACTTTCTGAAGGTGCTTTCTGTCCCATCAAATTATTAGCAAAACCACTAAAAATATCACCACAATATTAGCCTCTAAGAGATGCCACTAATAAAGACTTCCATTTGGACTTCGTACTGCTGATCACAACTCTTTGAGTCTGAAGGTCTAATCAATTTTTCATCCATCTTACAGTCCACTTTTCTAGTCCATATCTTATAAAGTTGACTACAAGAGTACTATGTGAGACTGTATCAAATCTTTTGCCAAAGTCAAGGTAAATATCATGTACTGCTACCCCCTTCTCACAGAGCCTGGCATTGTATTATACTAGGCAGGCAGGATTTCCCCTTGGTAGATCTATGCTGGCTTTTCCCTATCACCTTCTTGTCACACATACGCCTGGATAGGGCTTTCAGGAGGGTTTGCTGCATGATCTTCTGGGGGTGGAAGTTAGGCTGACAGGTTTGTTGTTGGGCTGACAGCAAACCGGCGTTTGCCTTCTTGATCTTCCTGAAGATGGGGGTGATATTTGTCTTTTGCTGCTCATTAGGAACCTCCACCAGTTGCCATGACCTTTCAAGGATGATAAAGCATAGCCTTACAATGACTATGGCCAAATGCCTCAGCAACCTCAAGTAAATCCCCTATGATGCTGTGGATTTGCATATGCGAAATTGACTTGATTACTTCCTAATTGTCTTTCTGTAAAATGGGTAATGCTATATTCCCAGAGATTCTGCCAGGAGGCTGAATGACCTGGGAAGCCAAATGGCAGACCCTGCCAGTGAAAACTGAGACATTAAAAAGATATTGAGTACTTGGGCCCTTTGTATGTCCTTGTATGTTGATGAACATACAGAAGTTCTCACTGTCATTCTTTCCATACCTTATTAGTTTGAATCGCAGCTGAGCTTTGGCTTTCTTAACTCCAACACTGCATGCTTATGTGTGCATAGCGCGACCAGCAGGTGATCCTGCCCCTCTACTCTACTCTTGTGACACCCCACTTTGGAGTACTGTGTGCAGTTCTGGTGTCCTCAACATAAAAAGGACATGGAACTGTTGGAGCAAGTCCAGACGAGGGCCATGAAGATGATAGGGGGGCTTGAAGAGCTCCCATAAGAAAACAGGCTGAAAATTGGGGCTGTTCAGCCTGGAGAAGAGAAGGCTGCATGGAGACCTCTTAGCAATCTTCCAGTACCTGAAGGGTACAGGGATGCCGGCAAGGGACTCTTCATTAGGGACTGTAGTCATAGGACAAGAGGGAATGGGTTCAAATTTAAACAGGGGAAGTTCAGGTTAGATGTAAGGAAGAAGTTCTTTACTGTGAGGGTGGTGAGGCACTGGAATGGGTTGCCCAAAGAAGTGGTAAATGCTCCATCCCTGGCAGCGTTCAAGGCTAGGTTGGACAGAGCCTTGGGTGATATAGCCTAGTGCGAGGTGTCCCTGCCCATGGCAGAGGTTCTGGAACTAGATGATCTTAAGGTCCTTTCCAACCTTAGCTATTCTATGATTCTATGATTCTATGTGATATCTCTGTATTCCTCCTGGGTAGCCTGTCCACACCTCTGCCTGCCATGAGGTTCCTTTTGGAGACTGAGCTAGGTCAGGCAGTCCTTGTTCATACTGACCTTCTGTGTGTGCATCAGAGTGACCTGCTATTCTTTGAGGAGGATACCCTTGAAGAACTAACAGCTCACCTAGGTTCCTCTCCCCTTTAGAGTTTTTTATCTCCTGGAAGTCCATGGTTTTGATCTTACTATTGTTTTGCTCAGTGTACTCAGGATTTTAAATGCCAGAATCTCACAATCAATACAGAGAAAGCTGATCTCAGCCTTCATGTCCCCCTGGCAAATTTTTTGTTGTTTGTTAGTAACAAGTTATACAAAACATCTTCCCTGCCTGGTTCATTGATCACCAGGGATAGAGCTACATTCTAACCTCTGTCTAGGATGGATATTCTCTTGATTCCTTGTTATAAATATATTAACCTTTAAATTGCAGACAGTAAATAAACAGCTCAATGAATATTCAATCTGTTTCTCTTCTCAAGATTGAAATAAAAAGAATCATAGGATAATAGGATGATTCACATTGAAGAGGACCTCAAGTGGTCATCTGCTGCAAGGTCAGAAACTGCTGACCTCAAAACATGGTGAGCTATGAGTCAGACTGTGTTACTGAGAGCTTCATCCAGTCTGGTCTTGAAAACTTCCAATGGTGGTGACCGCACACAACTTAGTTAGGTGAACAGACCTTGCTTGGCTGTCCTCATAGTGAAAAAGTTTTTTCTTATATATAGTCTGAACCTCTCTTGGCTCAACTTATGCCTGCTGTATCTCATTCTCTTGTCCCTGTGAATAGCTTGGCTCCGTCTTCCTGATAACTTCCTCATGGGTACCAGCTGAATGCTGTTAGGTTCCCCAAAAGCTTTTCTTTTCCTTGGGCTGAACAAGCCTCATTCCCTCAGCATCTCCTCATATGGCATATGCTTCCTCAACAGTTTATGCCATCAGTCAGTTTGCAGAATTCTGTGGCATCAGGACAAAGCTTGCCTCACATGTCATTCATGGAATCTTTAGAACCTACTTAGGGATTTGAAATCCCACTTTGGTAACAGACCATCTGGGACTCAGGCATTGCACTGATGAATGTGATGTATTTAATTTTTGGAATGGAATGGGAAAAAAAAAATAATAAAAGAAACAAAGTTAAAAAAAAAAGGTGAAAAAGCAGAGTACCTAAACACGATTTTCAGAGATAAACACCTAAAAGGGTTAGGGAAGGCATCCTCATAAAATAGTAAATATAATGACATTTTTAACAGTTTTGTGTCTTTTATCCATTTAAACTGTATAGAAAAGCTTCTTAACTTCTTCAAAATACAAGGTAGACCATTAAAGACAGTAATAGTATCAGAGGTATCATCTCACTGTAAGGAAAACTCCCACTCAGAGATAACTGTGTCCTGCTACCACTTAACATATTTGTTAATTTCTGAATAGCTCTAGCAATTCCAGTTATTTAAAATTTGGCTATAGGATAAATTTAGTATTTTCATCTTATACATACATATATTAACTCCAGTTCATTAACTTCTCCTCCCATCCGTACTATATCTAACTATGTCAAAAGTGATATACATGGTGGCATTATAACTTTCCGATGTTGTATTTTATCATAACAAGGAATTGTTACCTTATTCCTTTGGATAGAGGGAAAGTAAAATAACATCTATCATATCTAAATGGCCATGAACAGTAGTAGTTCATGACTGCAGTGATCAAAGCTTACCAAAAGGTTTAAACTAATTTCTCACAATATTGCTTAGGTGGGATATAAATAATACAGATCTTTGAGCCATCTTTCAGCTCAGGGATGAGTTTCACAGACTTGTTAATTTATGTGAGCTGAATGACTAAGGACTTCTAAATTGTCTCTAGGCACTTTTAGCAACACTAGAAATGAATGGAACTCTTTTCCTGCATGGGTTAGGGCTTTTTCCTAATTAGTAACTTCTGTGAATTGTTCAACTATTTTTGATTGAATATGATCATGTATTGCAATCTGCCTTTTGTTTGAACTCTTCTATATTTACTTCTAATATGTGTGTGTGAATATATATATGTGTATATATGTGTAGAGAAAGAAGTATTTGGGGATATGCAATAAGCCAAGTTTGCACTCACATACAAAGCAGGCTGGAAGAACAACCAATCAGACAGTGCAAACTATCAAAGATGTTTCAAGAATTACTAGGTTGAATTGATTAAAAATCAGTTAGTGGAGAGAAGAGAGAGAATATATCATCATAGGAAAAAAAGATCCTAAATTTCAGGGTGAAATTAAAGGACTTTTGAATGGGTTCATGCATTTTGGAAGGTGGAAGAAATTTCCACATCATCCAGATCCTGGAAATCCTGACTCAAATGCACCTGCTGTTTCTGTCCAGCCTTCTATTATTCAAAATAGGAAGTATCTGTTCCTATGATGGTCAATGTAACCAGAAGAACCTAAAATTTGGGGCGGGTTTGAAGTGTTAATTGGTTTATTTTGAATGATTATTTGTCAGATGTTTTGACAAATGTTAAGGCAACCTAGAGAGTGCTGCAGAGCCAATACCACATTTTCTTTGCAGATTAATACATGGTTTACAAGACCGCTAATAAAGTTTCACAAAGACTGTTACTGCTTTTGGTAGACTTGCTTTTGTAGATTATTGTTAACCAGGGTAAGTGAGGCATTCAGGATCTAGCCCTAATATTAAACATGCTATAGAATAGAAAGAGTACATATGAACTATCTGCTCTATTTCAAGTATTTGACTAAGGCAAATGTCATATCTATAACTGAAAGCATTCTAAAAATATATAGCTCTTTACAGACACTTGTGTTAATGATAGCTCAAATCTAGAGCTGCTAGATGAAAGCATAACATCAGAGGAACCCATAACGGCAATTCTCACTTAGTTTAGAGCTGACTTTGCTATCTAGCAATAAACTATGTGGGAATAATTATCTAGCTGAGCAACTGGGAAATACTTGCAAATTTCCAGGCAGATGGATCTTGCCCTAAAAACCACACTGCTCTTAATTTGTTGTGCTACTCTTATTATCATATTGCTAGTGAAAGGCAGTCACATATCAAATTGTGACAACTGTCATGTTCTTCTTTGACCTCTGTTGGTCCAAGCTATGACTATAACTTCTAACATCACATTGCTGTGTCATCACACTGCTTGTTTCCACTTTCAGACCGGTTCAGGATGAACATTATGCTTTCCTGGGGAGGGGACACTCTGTAATTGAAATTCGTTCTGTTGATCACAATACCCTCTCCCAAGTGGACTTTCTGGAAGAGGAGGAGGTAATTTCCATGCTTGAGACAGCATTTCTTCTGAAGCTAGAAAATATCTAGCATCCGCTGAGCTTTTAAATGTTCTATTTAACACATATTGCTTTGTTAATGCCTAAAATAATGTTTTTTAGATAGTTGCAGTGCCCTTTCAGAAGTACTATTGTTTACTCCTTTCAGAAAGAAAGATAGTTTGAACAAATTGGTGTAAACCAAATAAATCTGTAAGGCTAGGAAAGAACAAAAAATCCCAATAGTGTAGTATGAGCATTAGCTCCTACTTGCATGTATAATTGTCTTAATACTTATTATTTAAATGTACAACAGTACTATTTCAGAGACCTTCTTTCATTTTCTAGTATCCTTTCTTCGGGTAAACATGTAGAACTTTTTACTTTTAAATGGCTGACCAGTTCAGAATTCCTTAAATCAACACAATGTACTTCAGAAAAATTGAAAATTGGAGTTTAATAATTTAAAAAAAATTGTTTCCAACATGCAGACGTGTTGTTTTATTTATTCACATGAGTTACTCCTCTTAATTTATCATTACTCACAGCAATGATATTAAACATGCACATGGGGACGAATAGTATGATATCACTAGATCCCCTCCAGTTCTATTTTCTAAGATTTCTTTCAAATCTCTAACACTTTTAGCATCCTCATTCAGCAGCTTGCTTATCTGGGAAGTATATAAAGGAGATGAATCTTACTTACTGTGAATTATATCAGTGCTTTAAAATGAAGAAGGGCCAATGTAGACATTTTTTAATTACAATGTTTATCTTCAATTATCAAAACATTTTGTTAGCCATCATTAACTCTTAAGTATGAAAATTGCTAAAATTAATCCTTGATACTTTTCATGGTGTTTCTTCTACAAAATTAAAGATTTTTTTTTCTTATTTCAGTTGCAGCTTCTGTAGAAACAGCAAAATAATACAAAGAACAAATAAATGTAACTAAGAAATGCTAAATATAAAATTACATTTTTACATTTACTCTGATTTTCATCGTAACGGAGTGAGAATGCACATGTATTTGGCTTGTCAGCGTTGAAGCTGATGAAGCTTTGCGCCAGAGGCTCTATTTGATCTTAAGTGTTATTAAAAGCTGTTCGGCCCAGCGAGGACAGGGTCACAGTTTCTGAGAGCAAGAAACTATGCACACAACAAGTCAACAAATAATGGAAGAATTCATGTCAGTATGATCCAGTCAACAATTCAATGCCACTGATAACAACCTACTTAAAAATCCTGGTTTCAGAATTCAGGGAAGGTCATGGGAAATGCCTGGGGGCACAGAGGACTGAGTTTGTGAACACCCCAGTGAAGATGGACTCACCTAAATCTTGCCAACTTCGAGGATACTTTTAAAGCAGGTCAACACACACGTTAAGGATGGCAAAGGAACCTCAGTGTCTGTCCTGACACTCCTGACATATGGCCAACTCCTGGAAAACCTTTTATGATTACACCACCATGCAAAATATGCTAGAAAGAGCTAAGAGAACAACTGCAAGCTCTTCAGATTATTATAATTTATTTTTCTCCTTGTAACTGTTTTACCTATTTAATGAAGGCTGTCATCTTAAGCATTCTGTTCTGTAAGCTAGGAAGTCACAAGCTTGTTCAGTCTTTCAGATCATATATATTATACTTCAGTTTCTTTCCATTTTTATCATCTGAACTTTCATTAATAGCTTTACATCTTTCTTAAAAATTAAACTTTCCTAATAGGATACAGTACTCCAGCCTTACCTTGCTCTGTACTACAAAGCAGTTACTTAATATGTCTGTTTATACTTCCCAGAGTGATGTTTATCTCTTTTCACAGTATCCTGACACTGTTGTGTCACCGTCATGTCATCATCCTCCGTAGTCTTTTATATGTTTTTTTGCACAACTGCTAGAGACTCACTTCCACTGATGTCATCCAATCTTCATGCTGTTTGTTATTCCTGCATAGGATTAATTTTCACCTTCTGCTGAATTTAATTTCTTTCTTTACTTTCCTTAAGTAATTTTGTATTTTTTTTCCTTTCAAAAAGGTTCACTGAAGTCAAAGTAAGCAAAATTTGTAGCTTTTCCTCTCTCCAAGTAGAGCAAGAAGCAGTGGACTTTGCAGAGTAAATTCTGATTAGATATTCAGGAAAGATTTCATCTGCTAAGAACAGCAGAAGAGTGGGATAGAGTGGGTGTGAAGTCTTCATTGCTAAAGGTCTTTCAGATCAGGATCGACAGGCATCTATCAGGAGTGACATAAGTACAAGTACAAAAGTACTTTATTCCAGTAATGGAATAGATGAGGCTCCTTCCAATGATTCTCTGCACAGGGGAAACCAAGAATTGTTTTCAATTGCATGAAGCTGCAGAGTATTTTTACCACAGGGCAAATAAAGAAGTCTCAATTAAGGAACAAAAGCTACATTTTAATCATCACATTTGTCTACATGGGGCCCTTGAAACTAATTCCTAAGGATTTCCAAGGAATTTGAGGTTTCAGGTGTTTGGAAATGTACATGTATGTAGACAGAAGCTATTATTTGAATTGCTTTAAAGCACTTTTGTACAAATGCAAAGCATATTGTATTTGTAAGTTGTGCCCTAAAAGCCACTCTTCCCAATGAAATGGAGGGCAGCTATACATGTGATCTGCTATGGCAAGTCTCAGGGACTGCTATTAAGATGAACTGAACAAATGGTTTTATGTTCTAGCAGCAACAACAATAAAAAAAATCATACTTCTCTTTCCCTTCTCCCGCCCCACCAATATTCTGCTTATGAAAAAACTGCAGGGTCAGACAGCCTCACAGAGATAGTCTCAGCTCAGCCGTTATCTTGCACATGAGAATTTAATCTAAACACAAGAAGATAAAGCTATCACAAGGAGATCTAACAGGAAAGCAATGGTGTACAGTAAATAACATATTAGACATGGTCAAGAAAACAAGTAAACAAAGTGACTTTGCAGCAGAGGAGCGCCTGCTGAGTAAAAGACAGTTGGGAAGTACAAGAAATGAAATAAAACAGATGTAAGAAATACCTTGAATTTGTGACTTGAGTGGCAAGCTTCTTCTCAGAAGTTTAACTTCTAAATCCTCCAAATAACTATGTCCTTATACAACATCAAAAGGTTAACAGCTAGCATGTAAAAACTGTTAGTAAAAGTACTATATAAGAGAATGAATAAGAAAAAAAGCTCAGTCATCTTAAAATAATAGAGTATCTGTTTTTATAAAACAAAGTTAATCCAGCAAAAGAAGGAATTAAAACTCCAGCAAATAAATAGTTTAGACTTGAAAAACAGCAGAGATTAGAAATAAGGTCAACCACAATTAAATTCTTTTTGTAATAGATGCCCACTCTAAAAGTTTCATAAGGTAAAGAAAAATAAATATGATTAGAAATTTTATATAATTTGATTTATGTTTTTTTATTAGAAAAACAAATTTAAGAATACGTAGTCATAATTCAATGATACCATTAAGGACAAATGGCAACTAGGATCTGTTTTTCAGGGGAGTTTTGCCATTTGTAGTTTCTTCTGCTCCAGAACAGTAAGGAAACAAACAATAAATGAAGTTGCTCTGAATCCTGAGTGCAATTCTGACACCTCTTTGCATTTATGTACTTCATGGCATTTGGGAGAAGATTGCTCGACAAGAGCAGCGTTTTATTGTTGGCAGACTATTGGGTGGAGCATCACAGCTCTAACACCATCTCATCCATGCCATGCACACAGAGCACTCTTCCCTTCCAAACAAATTCCCTACTTCTTTTCAAAGGGAGCCAGCTGCTTGAAAACAGAGCCAGGAGCAACTTCGCATTTGAAAAGCAGCAATCATCACAGAATTTGTTCCCATGTAACACTTCTGGGCACTATTTTGTTTTGACATGATCTCTTTCTCCCCTTGCTTTTCTTTTACATTAGGTCTTGCCTGTGAAGCAGTCACACTCCTTCAGTGCACATTGCCTATGCTGGATCTACCAAGAAAGCTAACGTTCCCTCTTTAATTGATAGCACTTTGATTCTGGCTCCATTATGTAGAGTGGGATATGTAACTTCTACTGAACTTTTGAAAGCGTGGTGTAAGTGTGACGTTGCATTTGTCCTTGTGGGTATCTTTTCCATTCCAGTATGTTTACAGACTTCCTGCTGCATTATTCTTCTGATTAGCTGCAACAGATAGGAGCCATATGCCCCTCCTCCTTTTTTTAAAAATAATCATAGGTAAGCACATGTTAGAGAACACAGTTTAGCCTTATGAACTAAGAGGTTGAAAAAAATTAATAACTAATCAAATTGCTCTTGCTGTCGGTTTGAAAAAAAACCCATCACCTGAGTGCAAGTCTAGGCTCACCAGATCATCACCACAAAGAACATGTTAAAGGATGCTTAAAAAAGGGGTGTTGAGTCAGCCACCAGCAATCAGGCACAGTAAACACGGGTTCACAAAGGAGAAGTCCTGTTTAACTGATTTGGCATCTTTCTACAATAAGATAACTCACCTAGTTGGTGAAGAGAAGGTGGTGGATGTAGTTTTTCTGGATTTTACTAAGGCATTTGATACTGTCCCTCACAGTATCCTTCTGGACAAGTTGTCCAACTGAGGGATGAGTGGTTTCTTGGTGCACTGGATGATTAAACTTGTCTAGATGCTATAGCAGAATAGAATTTGGCTATAAAAACCTAACATATTTTACTTACTAGAGAGAATCTCTTTCTAACAGAGTATAGGGCAGATTGGAAATCCCTGAGGTGTGAAAGGGAAGAAGAAAAGCCAACGGATAGCTATCTGCACAGAATGAGAAAAAAACCTCCTATCTAATCCCACTGTAAGTAGCTTTGGTTTATTTTTTTCTCCCTTTGCTTCACTGATGAGGCATTTCCAGCTTCGATGTTTACTCGAATGGATGCAGTAATCAGAGCATTCTAGAGGTTGTGAATAACTTCTCTTTACTTTGTCTTACTGTACTTTGGCTGAAGAATGATTTTAGCTGCATAATAGTAGGGTATCCCTCACAGAATGGTGTAATGATTATACAGATCTGGACACTGAAATTCAATAAGCATTTTCCAGCAGAAACTATGCTTGCCGGGTGGGGAGATGGTGTCACAGATGTACCTGAGGGAGAACATCCAACCCTGGGATCCCAAAGCTCCTCATCCCTGCTCAAAAAACATATTGCCCAAAATGCTGCTTGTGTAACCCATACTTTAGTAAATTCAGTCTTTAATTTAGCTGTGCTGTATTCCTGAAAAAATATGGCAAGCCTCAATGTTCAGTTAATAAGCACTATGGATATGAAATCTCAAAATTTTGCTGGAGGAGAACAGAAGTGAGACTGTCACACATAGACTGAGCACTATATATTACAAAAGTATTAGCTTGCTCTTTAGAGGTTCCTCTAGTCTGTAGGCTTCTTTTGTTTCAGATTCTGCTGGCTGGTATGTTTTGCTATAAAGTATTGTCTTTTTTATACTGTTTCTGAACATGTGCTTCCTCTGAGGTGTAACGTTGAAAAATTCCATTGAAGAATCTTAGCAGCAAGGGTTGGTGAAACCATTTTTAATACATTCATTTTACTGATTTTTAGGGGAAAAATATATCTATACTGGTAGTATGAATGTTCACTAACTAGCTGGCATGAATTAAACAGCTGTGAAAGACTGCTGAATTAAATACATTCAAGTAAAAGGAAGTATTACTCACAGGCTCCATGCACCTGCCTTAGATGAAATAGGCATCAGATACTAGAAGCAGCAGAGCCTTGTTCCAGTGTGAAAAGAAATTATCTTATTCTTTACATTCAAGAGGTGAAATCAGTGTACTGGACTGGCTACAGTTAAATAATTGACACCCCATAAGACAAGCAGATGAGATAATGCTGAATAAATAAGGAGAGCCTAATAAATGACTGAACCGTATGCAGCAGTGTGAAGGGGTTGTTTTAATAGATTTGAAAGGGGTTTTGTTTAGGGCAGAGAATTACAAAGATTTATTAGAACTGTGAAGAGACAGCATAACGTAAAGCATATGTTTTCCTCATCTTTAGAGAAACTGTTGCTTTATTCAGTTAGGAATAAATAAGAAATTGGGAAAACACATGCCTCTCAAAATGTTGCACTGAGTTGTAACACATGAATAAACAGAAGTCAATTAAAAGTTGCAGAAATGCTACAAATATTAAATCCCAAAATACTATACAGAGCTGTTTACACCTTTTCTCAAATGCCAAAAAAGGTACTTGAGGCAAATACGAAGTAAAAATCTTTGTGTATTCTCCGATTATTCTAGCAGAATTTTAAATTCAGAAAAAAGGAAGTTCCCTATTCCAGTCTTTCCTCCCCTCCCACTTTTTCCCTCTATGCTAGTGCCTAAAAAGTCACACATGAAAAATAAACGTGCTCATTATGCACTATTAGTTTCAACTCCATTTGCCTGGTTAATCTTTGAAGCATGATGAGGTATGAGGAAAAAAGTAGTATTTCTCTTTCTGTATAAATTTCAGAAGTTTGTTTCTTTAAGTCATTATTTTCTTCCCTATATAAAGGTTGAGTGAACATGGGAACACTTTCAAATAAAAATTAAGGACTTTTGCTAACTAATTTCACCACATTGGGAAACAACATGACAGTAGAATATTAACTTTCATATATAATCTTTGAGTTTCATGTTTCATAGGTGGCCGTGTTTAAAAGGAATAGTATATTTATTTTCTGAAAATATTAAGAAGGTCTTCCTAAAATATCTCAAAGTCTACTAGGATGGCTGACAAATTTTGGTAATTTTTCTTCTGTGTTTTCCTCTCCTCAGGGGGAGGAAAACTTGTTCCTTTGTCACAGACACTAACATATCTGTCAAATTCCAGACAGTATCACTGCCTCTGGAAATCTACTGAACACCATACAATATTTTGATCAGAATATTAAAGCTTCCAAAAAGGTATTTTATACCTTTTCCTTCTTCCTTGCAAGTGAACTGCATTGGCCTAAAACTTAAAATCAGCATTAATGTGTCTTATGATTATGAATGTATTTTGATGAAAGATCTTATTGCAAGTTAAGCATTCAGTCATAAGTTAGACCTGATAAGTGCCTGCAGTCTGTGTAAGAGGCATACTGATGAAGTACTCTGGTTTTGTTTACTCCACATTTTGGAAATGTAGCTATACGGCTGATTCATAAAAGGCTATTAAAATGTTACCTTTTTTAAAATTTTTGCTGTTGCTACATAAAAACATTTAGTATCACATGCATCATAGTATAAGGACTTCTGTATATACATAATATTGTCTTATTTGTAACAGACTTCATTATGCAGTTAGTAAGGTGTAGAAAGCAGAAGAGGAAAGAATAGGAGCTGTGCCATTCCCTTTTTTTCAAAAGCTTCTTATAAAAAGTTCTTATATTGCTTTCTATCTTACATGCTCTCTATCTCATGTAGGACTGATTTCTAATAAACACAACTTAGTGTTGTAGGGAGCAGCGAACATGTTCCCTTTCCTACAATACCCCTCTGGAAACTCAGAAGTGAAACATCCCATATTAGCTGAATCAGAAGAGTGAAAGCACATTGCCTGCAAACCATGAGAAAGATGTCTGAACTGGGGCTAGTCTGTTATTTCACTCCCATGGCTATTTTCATTCATTTAGTTCTGCTAGTTTGGACAGACATGTTCAATATGTATTTAAGACTAAGAAAGAGTCAATAAGCAAATGGGTTTGAATGATGTCACACAGTTGAAAAATTCAGACTCCTATTGTTTTCACCAGACACTCTGTCTGTTGCTGTCCGTTTCCCAAATATTACTAACATTTTGCAGAAAAATGCTGAAACCATGGGAAACTCTTGCTGCTGACACTGACTCCAACAGACAGAGTTTATGTGATATATGGGCAGCTGCAAAACTGATGCTCATTTAAGGTGATTAAGAAGGTTGTGAAGCAAGGATGAAACAGGAATAGGAGTGGAAAACAGTATAGGCTTATGGAAAAAGTGTGCAACCATCAGCTCTGAATAAACCTGCCACACCTATAGGTCTCTACCAATGTGCAGCCTGTGTGAGTTGTGAACTCCCAACCGCTTGATGCCCCTCTTCCAGCCCTGGCTGCTCTGGGATCCCTTTGGAGCAGACCAAGGCACTCCTAGCTCAGAACAATCTCCAGCAGGCTCTTCCCAGCCAGCTGCCTCTTGTTAAAGATGCACAGATCAACTAACAAATAAAACAGATATTGCTGTCACAATCTAGAACTTACATTTCCCATAGGAGACAAATTTACTTTGTGAAATGTGAAACAGCAGCTGATAAAGTGCATATGAGATTATTACTGACTGGATTTTTCTATTATATATTTCAAATGCTCAAACAACTGCTCTGAGAGAAATATATCTAGCTTTTTTCCTCTTGTTCTGAGATATAATAAAATCTTTCTACATTTTAAACTGCCTTTTCTTATGTTTTGCTGTCTTCCCAATGCTGGTGCCCCTTCATTCTTGCAAAAGCAGCCTGTGTTTCACATTAGTCTTTTCACAGTCTGGCTCTCACTCTGAAATGTTCAGATCTCTGTGGAAAATGTACAAAAAAGTTCACAGTAAGTTGTCGATGTCTCCCTCTAACTTTTCTTTTCCAGAGAACTTCGTAACTGCTTCACTATCCAATCATTCACTAATTTTGTCTCAGTGACCACTTTTCTGGGAGCGTTTGAAACAACTGTAGGCAGCTACATTTTGTACCTTCTAATTTGACTCTGGTTTCTTTTAAAAATGCTCTGAATGTTTATCATGCCATTCTGGCTAAGGCTGCTCTGAGTCACATTCTGCCAGTGTCAGTTCAGTCTTCATCCTAGCCATCACAGTGTCCCAGTCTGACATTTCAGGCCATTAATAAAGACATTTGAAAGAATAACTATGTATGAAATATTACTGTCATGGATAAAAGTAAATCTATATAAAGAATATTATCACTTTTAATTATAAGAACTTTAGAGCTATAATGTAATTGTAAAAGTCATAATCACTATATTACAGTTAAAATATAAACTTATAACTGTAGTAAAATAGTGTTAATAGTAACAGTAAAGATAATATTCATTCTATAAGTGATTAAATGGTGATGAAGCCAGTATGAACTAATGCTTATGACAGCAATATTATTTATAATATTTCCTGGGTTTGCT
Source organism: Strigops habroptila (assembly GCF_004027225.2). Lineage (NCBI taxonomy): Eukaryota > Metazoa > Chordata > Aves > Psittaciformes > Psittacidae > Strigops > Strigops habroptila. Next base: position 72,199,814 of record NC_044277.2, on the reverse strand, counting down.
GTGTTAAATATTGTTTGATTCCATGTTTTATATCTTAGTATGGCCTGCTAAAAGTGCATCAGCCATAAAGCATATGTATTTTGATTCCTTCCTTCTGTATATGTCATCCTCCTTTCAAATATCCCACTCAGCGACAGGCCGATCATTTTTTCAAAGGCTATGACAGACAACCACTGACCATAACCAGTGAGATGATAGGTTTATACAAATTGCCTCTTCCAAGCAAGGTGGGTGATCCATAATTCCAGAATTGCCTTCCTTGTGGTATTAAAATAGTTCTGAGTAGCCAGCTAACACAGCATTATTCTTTTTTATCTTCCCAGGGGAGATTTTTACTCTGAGTCAGACAACACTGCATGGAATTTAGTACTTTTCTCTCTGCACCTTTTCCTTAGTTATTAAAAGCTTTATTCTGCAGAGTCTCAGTGGAGATAATAGAATAACAATACCCCAGCCTTAGGTCTATGTAAGACCTAAAAATATGGGGTTTGCCATATCTCTCTCGGTGATATTCTGCCAGTTTAAATTATTCACCAAGTAATGGCTTATATTTTGTAATAAAATGATAAAATTTCCTTAAATACATGTGTTAAAACAGGCTACCCATGTGATAAAATCTTCAAAATGCCCATAGGCACCTGCACTTTTATTGCTAGCCCACACTGTCAAATAGCCGTGTATGCACTAACCTCAGGATGGTCTGTACACCTGACCTCTACAAGACACCATAGCTCATCACTTGCATCCAGCAGGCAGCCAAAAACCCTGCACAAGCTCTGGGTACAGGGGATGGGAACCAGATGTATCGTATCATCAGTGTCTATTTGTTGGCCAAGATTAGAGATACTTATTTCCAACCTCTGCAGCCTCAAGCATGAGGCACCCCTGCCCATGGCAGGGGGGTTGGAACTCGATGATCTTAAGGTCCTTTCCAACCCTAAGCATTCTATGATTTTATATAAGTAGTTCCCCGACAAATCAGTTAAAATGATTTGTCAGTCACTGTAAGCCTTACCCCTTTTTGGACACAGTGTAATAAATAATTCTCTTTACTAACTATTTCTCATTCTCCCAGAAACCATTAAGACATTCTAAGTGCATACCTTGAGTTTCCCATTAAAAGACATATTAGTAAGGTCATGGGCATAGTTGTCTGTATTATAGTGTTAAAAAACATTCTCATTTTTAAAAGAATCAGTTCTGGATTAAATCATTGCACTTCCTTTCAGTCATCTTGCATTTTTGCACCACCTCAGCTTTTTCTTCCTCTTGACTGGGCTTTCAATATCCAAATCAGTCAGGCAGGCTCAGAATTTAGAAATATCTTCTGCTGATTTTCTGTGTCAGCTTTTTACCATGACACATACTTTTCTGTTGATTTTTCCTCAGTTTTCTGTCCTTACAGACAGGGTTATGTGTTTGGGATTTTCTTATCCTTAGAAAACCAAGCATTGCAACTTTGAGTTTTTTTGCTTTCTTTCCATGAATCATGGGTATCAAGACATGCTTTCTCTTCTCTCTCTCCAGCAAAATGTATGGCTTCAGGTCCCTCCTAAGTAGCTATCAGAGTATGTAAATGTTACAGTCAACTAATCTCGAATTATGCAGTTTCATCAGCAGCCTATCTCAATGTTTTGAGTACACATTGCCCATACAGTAGTGTCATCAAAGCCTCTCTACCTCTACCTTCACTTTAGGAGAAGCTATTTTTCTAGGTTTATAGTTGTTTTTATGAGCAGGGCTTATTCATAACCTATCACCACAGCCAAGTTTGTTAAGAATCTGTGTTTATACTTTAGATTTGAAGAAAATAGCAATGAAAGGTAGTTGACAGTATCAGAATTTGGATAGCTGTTCTTAGGTGCCATAAAATAAAGCTCTTCTTACCATGCTAAAGATGAAAGGAGACTTTGTCTCCTTTGAAAATTCTGCTTTATATCATGGACTATTCTTTCAGTTTGATATTACCCTGCCTACTTTGCTACACTATACTACCACATTTTTTCATCTTGGGGGGAGACCACAATACATTAAATTACTACCTGTGAATCAGCCAGAAGTCAATGAACCATCCTTTTGATAGAGCTGAGCAAATAGAACAAGAAGCAGTGTAGTTTCCTTACCTCATATTCATCAATATTGGAAGTTAACTTAAATCTCTATGAGATGGGGTGGGAGAAAGAATGCTAAAACCACCCACAATCATTCAGGAGTGGTGATGGAGCTGCCTGATATTGCAAGAAGAGACTGTTATTAGAAGTTCATGGAAATTGGAGAGGAGGGAAAGAGATGTTTCCCGATGAATGGCAAAAAGCAAGTGTCACACTTATCTTCAGGAAGGGCAAGAAGTTTCTCCTCATATGTCCTGTGCTGCAGCCCTTTAAGTATTTTGATTACCCTCTATTTGACTCTCACCAGGACAGCCATGTATTTCTTATCCTGGGAAGCCCACAAGCAGGCACAGCAGTCCATCTGTGAACTCCCTAGTGCTAAACAGAGGGGAATGTTAAACCTTCCTTGACTTGCTGGCTACATTCCTGTTACCACAGCTGTTGACCACCTTAGCTGCAGAGGAATACAGCTCGCCCATGTGTACTTAAAGCCCTTGTTGTACACCAGGATTCCCTGGTCCTTTTCCACAAAGCTGCTTTATAGCTGGTTGGTGCCCAGCCTGTGTTGCTGTACAGCTATTCCAGCCCATATGTGAGACTTCTGGCGAAGTACAGTCCGAAGCACTGGCCTTTTTACAGAAATCCTAGGAAAAGAGTTAGAAGGCGTCGCCATTTGTTGAAACATTACAAGGGAGAAGCAGCTGACAGATATTCACCACAGAAGAGAAGTAGCCCAGTATATTTAAAGACCGTTGGGTAGAGGAATCAACAAGGATGATTACAATTTTCTGAACCTTAACATATCTGTTCTGGACTGAAGCTAAATTTCGAAGCTACTGTTACAGTTTGATTATGTTCCTTGTTGTGCTGTCTTTCATGTTTAGTTGTTGAGATGGCTGGCTAGTTCACATTTAAAAGGAATCTACACAACAATTCTGATTGTTTTGCCACTGCTTGGTGATACAACTCCAGAAAAGTTATAATTATTCTTGATAGAGGAATAGCATGAAGCTTTATGTTGAGTCAGAGACTAGTTTATTATAACAGAATAGATAAGAAAGAAATGTTACCTGCATATGGGTTCTCCATCTTCCAAATCAATCCCCTTCTTATTCTGCCTTTTTTAAAGACACATTTACATAACTACTAATTTTATAGAGAAAGACGTGATAACATGATCAAGCATAGAGGAATATAACTCAAGCTATAGACACTGCAAGAGACAATACCCAGTTACAGATGAATCTAATTCAAAACATATGGGCTGGGAGCTAGAAGGGAATAAATGGCTAAAGCATGCAATGTTATAAAATGTAAATTACTATTCCATAAGGAAGGCTAAAACTACAATTAGCATAAGAGGCTGTACAAACATAACAAAAGAGCATGGAGTAGGGTTTTAATTAATAGGAGAAAGAACAGTATAATCACAGACTAAGATCTGTCTGTCTCTGTTTCAGCCTCTGGTTTGCATTGGAGTCTTGTTAATTAAATATTTATGACCTACCTTTTTTGCCAATTAAAGAATAATCATGTCTATCCTAAGCTGAAAGGTCATTTATCTCAGGAACCTTGCTCCAGATTCACTCCTTTCATGGCATGTCTTTTATTTGAAACAGTTCTTTCCATGACAGCAAGTATTGAAAGCCAAAATTGACTGAAATTGCAACTTGTCAAGCTATTCAAGAGTATACCAGAAATTATATTATTATATGGAGCATGTTTCATGACTGAAGAAGCTTGGGGAAATGTTTTTTTGTAGTTAACATATCTCTATGCTATTTCTTTAAACAAAACTAATGAATGCATTTCCCATAATTCATGTTCTTGCTGCCTAATATGACATCAATGTGGAACACTTTAAATTATATGAAGTTTTTAGTGTTTCAGCTGTGTTTCAACACGTGACACATCATAAACTTTACAGCAAACTAATCCTGCTTCTCAAAGGAAAAAAAGTGTCTTTTTCTTCTCTTTTTAGAGGTGTTCTATAGGATTTCTACAATCTTTGAATATTTTATGGCAAAGTCTTAAAGATTTACCTTCTAGAAATCTAATTTGCATGTGTCTTCTTGGTTTGATTACAAAATGTAGAATTCAGATTTTCTTTCCCTTCCTTTCCCTTCCTTTCCTTTCCCTTTCTATATTTTCTTCCTCTGAATTTCAAAAGAACTTTTAGGTACATTTTTCCAGGTCCCTCAGAAAGATAGTTGAGGATAGTCTTTATAAGGAGGTCCTAATATGTTTAAATAATTTCTTGAAGCAGGTCAGATGGGAAACAGCTCTCATCTGGAAGCTATACAGGCCTAACAGGATTGACTGTGCTTGATTTACTACCCCAGCCCAGAGCAATACCAACACCGAGTGCTTTTTGATAGCACACAGAGCAAGCTCACAACTGCTTGCAGCCAATTTTGCAAAGACACTCCTTAGCTTGCCAGTGGGATATGAGCAAGATGCTGCCAATGCTGTTGTCAGGAAGATATGGGTTCTTGGTCTGTACGAGAAATTGGTGCTGGAAACAGAACTTGATGCCCATAGAAGCACTGGTTTCTTGTTAATTATTTAAAACTACCTTAAAAATGAAATAAAACACCTCCAGACTCAGAAATATTCCTTTTTAAAGCAAGTAAATGGCATTCCTGCAAGAGGCAACTTGCCAGAAACTTGCTGGCCATTACCACCAATCCCACTGAGGGAAGTAGAGGTGCAGTGTTTAAAAGCCCCAGGCCTTTCCTCATTATCTGATTGTTTCCTGAGCAGGAATAATTTCTGTCCTCTCTGGCAAATTAAACTAAAAAAAAAAAAAAGAAATCCAAGCAAGCTACTTCCTGAAATTTATTTCTTTTGTATCAATCAGCAGCCTGTTTTCTTGCATGTCAGACCAGTGCCCATGAGCAACCTGACCTAATACAGTGTAGTTAAGATAGATAGATTTTTAAGTAACTTGAGAAAAAGGGATAGGCAATGTATCATTTCCTTTGCAAACGTATGAGATGTGAAAGTGGAAATGTTAAAACATTTTAACAGTAACTCTTGATTCTAACTAGTTTTCATGACTCATTCAGCTGGTGAATGAGCAACGAGATTGTGCCAGAAAAGGAACAGATGAACAGCTTATTTAAATTAACATATGTTTACTCATGAATCTGTTTCCTGTTCTGATTGCAGGTAGGGGTGAGCTAACTTTATATTGCCACAAATAAGCTTAAAAGCAAAGAAACTGGAAGCGTGAATTGAAGTAGTGTAAGTATCATAATACTTCTGCCTGGTGGTGATACCTGCCTAGAGCTTCTGCCAGCTAGTGCCACATCTGTGTGTCATGTGACATACTGTTATGCACCATACTAAGGTTAAACAACCCTGTCTTCTGTGTAAAGCAGCTTTCAATACCCAGTTAAATTTTTAACAGATTCCTGTAGAGTGCTGGAAAGGCACATAGTGCAGGGTTTCAACCAACACCTAAACCACGACTTTCTGAGCCCTCTTTTCCTCCCTATGTGTTTGTTTGATGGCTCTTAATATGAACAATTTCCTACTTCGTCTTTCTCTGAGGACTGAGGTGCAGCACTTGGATGAGGCAGCTGTAGTAAACTGACTCATGCTCAGTTTATACTTAATTTTCAGGTATCAAACTGACACTCTTAAACATGGTAGAATTGCTATGCAGTGCCCCACTGGGTTTCAGATGGATGCTTTAACACACATTTTCTCAGCATTTGGCTTTTTAAGGCTTTTTTTTTCTACATTCCCCATATTCTTTATCATCACAACTGCTTTTACTTGCATCCTTTTTCTTATTTTTTCTTACTCCTCTTATTTACTCATTGGAGATTCATGCAAGTCTTCTAAAACAAGTCTCCATGCCACAGTATCTAATAAGATTTTTTTGTACTCCTCTGCTTGTAAAGTGCTTTTATTGTCAGTTTCTTTCTAACCAGGATGACTAACATGACATCGCTATACAACATCGAGATGGCTGAGACTGGCTAATGAAATTTCAAGCTTCAAATGTACCCAGTGGAACTGTGCTGCTATAGAAATTATATCAGGGTGGGTTTGGTTGTTTTCTTAATTAAATTTTGTGTGTATGTGTTTATGTGTGTATATTACCTGAGGATAGGGGGTTTTGTCATAGAAAAGCATATGGGGCTTTAATCTCCAACCCCAAGTTCAGGTTACCTGTTACTTACATGTTCAGATAAGCTAGCTCCATTTGTGGATGGAAAGTATAGCTGAACAAGCTCTTATACTATGAATGAGGTAAAATTCTGCCAAAGTTTAGGATTAAGCTGAGGGTAAATTTTCTGTTAATGATTGTGGGGTCATTTCCAGTTTGGAGCTCCTCAGTACAAGAAAAATACTGCCGTAATGACCCAGGGCTAGTGGAAAGCCACCACTCGATTATGGAGCTGTAGTTCATGATATGCAAGAAGAGGCTAACAACTCAGTTTATTTGTCCCTGAGAAGGTTAAGGAAATATATTATTAGTGTTTGAACTATGTAATGGGAGGGTATGGAAACAATGTAGCCAGATTCTTCTCAAAAGTGCAGTCTGGAAACACAAGGGGCAATGGACATAAGATGCAAACAGAAAATTCAGAATAGATAAAGTGTTTTTACTTTGAAGATTGATGAGAACTGAAATAACTTGCCAAGAGAGGTTATGGAATCTCCATCTTGGAGATATTAATATTTCAACTGGATGGTGTCCTGAGTAGACAGATTTGACGTAGCCCTGATTTGAGTGGGAGGGTTAGACTAAAAGAGATCTAGAGGTCTCTTCCAACATGAAGAATTATGGGCAGAGCTATGCAAAATGACAGGTATTTCTCACAGCACCAGTGCATATCTTCTCCAACCCTGTGGTGCAAGGAAAGTAATGCCCAAACTTCTAAGGCTGAACCTCCCTTTGTGGTAACCCAGTTACTTATTGAGATACAAAAGAGGATATGCACTTCTAGGACAGTGTCATATTCCCAGTGTCCTTACATGCCCTCAATGCAAGAACGCTATAATGACATCATACTTCTTTTGTTGCAGATCTTAGCAGTTCCTCTCCCTAGGCAGTGTCCTTCCAACCATCTTTCAGACCTGTATGAAAAGGCATTTGTCTAATTCCTCCATGCCCATTCCACAATGTGGGCACTCTTCAGAGTTTACATTGGTGTGTGAATCCTCTCTCCTGTGTGGCTTGAGACACTTTGAAACCTTCTTGCTTAATTTCTATTAGCAAGAAACTATCCTTATTTTCTTTTAGGCTGGATAATAAAAATAAAAGGCTGTGTCCTTGAGGCAGTGGGAGAAAGGTGTCATATACACTCTTAATCTTTCTCTGTTAATACTACACTTACCTTTACAGCAAATTGTAAGATAATTTGTGTAAATTTATTATTTAATTAATTTATTATTTTTAAATGATCAATTTTAAATGTAGTGGTACATTTGTTGTTTCAGTTATCTAAGGAGCTCATTTTAAATAACTCAAATTGCTCTTTTGCCTTCTCCCTCTTCTCTGCCTCTTTCTGTACACTATACTCATTACTGCTGGCTGAATAGCTTGGTCTATTTTTATACTTCCCCCCCAATGTGTTTCTGGCATCTGGTCTCTAACAATCTCCTCAAATGAGCTTCCCCTCCCCTTTTTGATCTCCCACAGAGCATGGATGACTCAGCTGAGAAAGGTAGAAGATGTGAGTTTGTGTTCCACTCTAGTCAAAGATCAGAAAATGGAGTTGTGATGACAAGGCTGGTGGGTCTCATCTTCATCTCTCTATAAATACTGTCTCTTCTGTTTCCTTTGTGGGCATGGACAGTTGAAGGGATTAAGTGGCAAACGTGCTGAACCAGCTCGGCTCACATTCTCTGTGTTTATTGAGCCTGCCCAGTGAAGAACAGGAACCCATGAGAAGGGATTAAGAGCAAGCGCTACCTCTCAGTACAAAATATATAGTGATATTCTTTTCCAGACCTCAGACACTACAAATAGCATGCATCCCAGACAGAATTGAGATTATTGATGACAAACTTTGTAAATGTGTCTATACATGTATAATTACAGTATTCTTTATTTCTAAAAATTAAAGTGTTGTGAAAATATCCATCTTAAAACTCTATTAAACCCCCAAATTTGTAGGTAAGAGTTAAAAAATAATAGAGTTCTTTTCATTCATCCTCCAGGTACTGCAGAACTAAAAGAAGCTGGGCAGAATCCTTTATGGGAAATGGCACTTCCTATTTCCCCCCCAGAGATTCAAAACATTAAGTCCTTGTTCCGTAGACAAATCCTGACAGTACAAATAACTCCTTAGTGTCAACCGGGGGTGCTAAGAACATTAGAACAATTGTATCGGGTCAGAGCAGACATCCGTCTAGCCCAGCATCCTGTCTGGTGGGGCCTTAGCGGATGCCTCGGAAAGTATACGAGAACAGAGCAAGCATATAATGATGCTTCAGACATCTGGTGATTTGTAGCTCAGAGATTTTTATCATCGAAGAAAGTGTCTTGGAAGTAAGTGTTGGGAGAGTTTTCCCCCCCCCCTTTTTTTTTACCTTCTTTCCTTTTGAATACCTTTAAGCTTTCAGACTCCACAGCCTGTTTGTAAGTATTTCCACAACCCAGTGACGTGTCGTGTCATGAGCCATGACCTTCTATTTCTTCCAAATCTGTCATCACTACATTTATTCAAAGATCTCTAGGTCATTCACAGCTTGGAGTTTTGTTTCATGTCAGTCATCTCCTTTTGTGGCTGAAGAGTCCTAGCATTTTTAGTTGTTTCTTGTGTAGAAGCTACTCCATACCTTTGATCACCTCTTTTGCCAGTCCTACTTTGTTTTTTATGAGATGAGGAGCAGAACAGAGCAATGCTGAGAAATGTTAGACTAATGCACAAATGCATCAATCCTAATGCAAACCCTAGTCCTGACATTGCAGATTATCATGCTCTCATCGCTGAAAAGTGGGCCTGCTCCACAGGAGAAGGTGAGCCAGAAGCCAAGGGGGATGGCGAGGCATATAGGTCACCTATATGTAAGTTAGTCACCTTCACTTACAAGAGGTGCAGTCCCACATCAACCAAAACTGAAGAGCATATACAAAAGTGGTGACCAGGTTCAGCTGATAGGCCAGTGACTGCTGCACAAACCTGTAGCAATGAGGCAGACCCAAGATCAAGCCAGGAAGACATTTCACCAAGTCAGGGACAGCCAGGTACATGGCCAGGCACAGGCACAGCTGTGATGTAGCTCAGGGCCTGAGCTTACCTGCACCTGCCAAAAAAAGGAATGGAGACCCCCAACAAAGCTTCTCATAGACCCTTCTCATGTGTCCCTTGCACAGCACTGGGATCTGAGATGCCACAGCAGCACTGTACCAGAGCCAACTGTTAGCTCAAGCAGTCAAACCCTGACCAGGGTGGAAGAGGCAGCAGAGTTTCTGCACCTTGTGCGGGGCCTGGACAATCACTACGTACGAATGAGAAGCTGGAAGTGAAAAATGCAAAAAACTAGAGAAAAACCTCATGCTGTTGTTGTCACAAATCCATTATGCTTGTTTGAAATGCTAGATGTAGTTTTATCTATCTCAACAAATCTAGTAATGGTTGTTTGTCAGTTCATTTTTTTTCTATGTGTTTGAAACGTTCTGTATGTTCTCCAAATGAAGTGGAAAGATTTGGCTACATTTCTTTCATAGTTTTCCTTGTTTGCCTATTTTGAATTTTCTTTCTTCTCTGCTGCTTCCCAGATCAAAATACATTTCCACTCCAGGCTGTGATTCACACTTCTCTGGTTTAAAACTGTACAAGAAAATATAATATCTGGAACAGCAGAATGTAACAGGCCATCTAACAGCTTCAAAATTGAGAAAATCTGTCTGAAGTAGATTATGAGGAAAGCATGTAATATTTCTTAAAAATAAACAAGTGAAGCAATGCAAATATTCATTTCAGATATTTAGATCATTATTCCTTAAAGTGAGTGGCAAAATCCTGTTAACTTCATTAAGAGTTAGAATTTAAACTAGAAGAATAACACAGCTATACAAACCAAACAAGACATCAGTTCTGGAGCCCTTTGTTAGCTTGTATATATTGTTTGAAGTGATTAAGACACTGAATGCCTCTACATATGTGTGGGTACATAAATATTCATGGACTTTGTGGACTTAATTTAGATCTTTTACTTTGATCCATCAGGTCATCTTAAAAAAGAATTAAGGCTTGCCTCAAAATAATAGTTATGCGATACTGCTGCTGCAGGTCAGATCTCACAATTAGCTACACTTCTTTGTGGCTCTTCAGCTGTGAGCCTGTGAGTCACAGACAATGCCATTTGGCAATAGTTGCCAAAACAAGAACTTTGTGAAGAATTATCCTCAGGTCATGAAAGAGACCTTGTCACAGAAACAGCTACAGAAGGCAATTTTTCTGTTTGCAACATTTTTGAAGTAACAGTACTTGGAATAAATGAAAAAAGATACCAAGTGATCAAAACTTCTGGACTGAAGGAACGTACAACAGTGCAACTTACCAGCTACATGTACAGCTTCAGGAAATGACTCACCACTGGTAGCAACAAAAATTCCAAGGAATGACTAAGGCCAGGGTGCAAAACTGGATATATTTTATTCTCTCTTACATAACATCTTCCTTCAAAAATATTGAATGCATCAAAAATAAAATGAACTGAAAGATTGCACCACCCTTGAGGTACACAAAACCCAAGTATTAGGTTGATTGAATGACTGGTACTATCAATTTTCATAGAACATCTTTCAGAGATTGATAGATCACATGTTTCTTAGCTGGTGCTGCAAATTCACCACTTCTATTTATAATACAGATAGAAGACAAAATTTTAAACCGTAAAGTTTTCCATTTTCTCTCAGTCACCTCTGAACAAATCCTGAACTGGGAGTGACCTGGAGATAGCCTGGCTCAAAGATAAGTTCAAGCTTGTTCTTTTCTCTCAGTCCTGAGCACCCATGACCATGGTATTTCCAGAACAGTAAGACTTTGAATTATAATTCTTCTTTCCCAAATATACTTAAAATTGTACATTTTTAAAGAACAACAACAAAAGACCTTTGCGTTTCCCTACTAATATTCTTTTCTTTTTTAAGGTTTTATTTATAGGTTCATCATCCAAAACCTGGGGAATAGGAGCTCCAATTTAAAAAGTCACCCCCGTGCAAAAGCTGGTATTCTCAGGCAATCATGTAACTCAGACACTAAGAAAAATACCAGTATTATAAAGTTGGCAATAAACACATGAAAACATTAAAAATCCTTCATCTCAGTGATGAACCAAGGCAGCGTCAATAGACAAATTTATATGGTAAATTAATTACAATATTTGCATTTTTAAAGGTTACACCATATGGAGCATAATACCCGAGGGACAATAATCCTCGTGTATTGTTTTATTTAGAGTTACTCTTTTTTCCACTAAAAGGAAAACTACCTTGGCTATTCTGATTTTAAGGTGTGATTGTGTGTTAGTAAAACTACATATGAAGAGTAAAACAGTATTTACAGGCTAGCTGTGCTCTGGTCATTAACCTGAATTAAATTTGCATTTTAATGGGAAATACACATTGCTAACTGCGGGGGGGGGGGGGGGGGGTGGTGTGTGTGAGGAAGAAACCCACAACAAAGTGAAATATTAATATATATTTGTTTTGGAGGCAGAAATATGTATATACTATAATAAAGAAGCTTATGAATGCCAGTGTGTTTACAACTCTCACTAGTCCATGATGCATTCGTTGTGTCAACAGTGTGTATTTGCTCAGGAAACATTAGTTCCTGTCAGCATCTATGTATTTTACTGGCAACAAAAGTGATGTAGTAAACAGCCACAACTTGGAAAGCTCGGGTCTCCTGAAATGCCAGTCTCTCCTCCTTTCTAGCCAGTATTCTAACACTCAAACCAAGCGCAACCAAATCACTCATTCCTGCTCTGTAAATGCTCAGCTTATTCTCTCTTCTGCAATTTATTTCTATTTCTGTCATTGCAAGGCCCTGTTTTAGAAGCTGATGCATTTGTGATTTCTACAGTGCAGGAGATGAGAGGTGCTTCTGCACAGTTCTTCCTTCTCCCTGTTCTATCTCTCCCAGAGATCACTGCTCTGGTGGCTTTAAAAAAATTGCATACTACTTTTGCTAAATTAAACTCTCTGTAGCTTTTAATTAAACTTCCAGTGCTTTTGTTAATAGCTGTTCCTATTTGGGTGTAACTTAATGATAATAGCTACCCTGTAAAAATATGCCGCTTTCAAGGATGAAATGTCACCATCTAATCTTTTCTCCTTCATTTATTTTTGTCTTTCCTTTACTGGAATGTTTCTTATCAGCTTGCCTTGTCAGAAGAAATAAACTCTTTCTAAAAACTAATTCTCTTCTGAATACTAACAACCTGGCACTGGAGAGAGGCTCTATGCAGAGCCACATCTGTGCTTTGCTTCTGTTAGAGCTGAATAAGAAAATGTACATTTCAAATCTGATGTATTTTTTACTTGAAAAGGAGCAGAAGTGATAAATATAGCCTCAGTTAGACATGAAAGAAAGCCTTGTAAGAGAGTTAAATTCTACGTTTGTTACATTTAGCTATTATGTCTGAAGCTGTTTTATCTCAGTCCACTTAAAGTATACTGGATATAATTACTTTAGCTATATTGAGAACCATTATCTAAAAAAACCTTACGAAATAATGTGGAAAATTTACAAACTCTTTCGGTCTTCCTAGTTTTCATGCATATAGTTGTGGTTGTGATAACGGTGAATCTGAACATTCTACCATGAAACTTGAATTCTTTCACTTCTGGAAAATAAAATATTTTTATGTCTGAAATTCTGTGTCTGAAATTCTACTATTGTACATCTGTTGTACATAGTACATCTATTGGTAACACCCAGCTAATTCTCAACAGCTGTGTTAGATCACCAAGGTTTACAAGTTACCTGTTCTAAAACTGTATTTTGTTCATTAAAATAAGAAGATAAAATCTAAACCTCCCATAATTTACTAAAAATGCCTCTTATTTCTACTCCATTTTCAAGAAGAATTATAACAATAAAGGCAAGTAACACTTGAATTGTGTTTAATAGATGCAATATTGTGTGTTATGACTCATTATTTTATCTATTATGGAAATGTAACTTTGTCTGGAATGGGTAATAGTAAACAATTGCTCACAGTGATGAGAAAAACTAAGTGTTCTTTTAAGCGGGGACTGTTTGTGACCTACAGGAAAGAAAAAAATTGATAAACAATATTTTAATGAAACCCATACCTGGGGGCTTAGTAAATACTACTTAATATTAATCCAGCATATATAGAAAATTGGATTCTGTAATTATGTACCTAAATATAGACCAAACATAATACTAAACATAGACCAAGGGGCTTAATGTTTAATCACCATTTTTGGGACAATATTTACAAAAACCAGTAGCAGAAATGTTGCCACTGGTCTTCAAACTGTCCTCCAAAATACCCACACAGAGTGAGCAGTCCATCTCCTTATAAACAATTGAGTTTGTGTTTCAGGAAAACAAACTAAATATGTGTAACTGATGTGATTAGGGACAGCTGAGATTTTCTGCTGAAGTGATTTACTGATGCAACAAGCTGTTTGTACCAAGTGTGGTTCATCCTGGTAAATTTTTAGAGTTCCGATTTTGCATCAGAAAGCTCACAGCAAAATACTTCATTTCAGCTTGATTTAATCCTAAGCAGAATGTTTTGTGTTGCCTTATGAGTCCTGTACTTCTGCCTCCTAGTGTTTCCCTGGGGTCAGGCTACAGCTCCGACACAGGACTATGAAGATTGCCAGAGCACCACAGGACTGGTGAGATCCTTGGCACATAGTGAGCAGTGTTGTAAGGCCACAATGTCTGACACATGGGGAATCTCTATTTTAATCCAGTTATCACCTTCCTCCTCAAGGGTAACATTCCACCAAGGAAGACACAGATTAACATTAAATATCTTTAAATTAAGCACTTCAGATCATTTCACCAAGCCAAGAGGAAGTAGTTCAATTTGAAGGATTTTTGAAGAGCTTTGAAATTAAATTGCTGATATTTCTTGCCATACATTTTTCAGAAGTTCCCATTTTGGAAGGGAAAGGACATAAATATTCTTTACACTTTAGTGTAGTTCTTTACAGTTTTCCACAGAAATTTGTCATGTTTGTAGAAGGAGAAAACAATCTAAAAGGTTTTCTTCCAAACTTTTTTGCTTCCCAGAGCACTTTAATACTGTTACTGTAGAAAGCAGCACATGACATCCCTTCAAGAACATGGAAATATCTAAGCAGTGAAGGAGAACGTAGTGCTGACCATCTCCTGTGAATAATGCTCTCATTCAATCCACCTCTGTAGTATCAGGTCTGGTAGGAGAAAGAGTGAGGTGAAACCAGATATAAACACCTGTGACGGTAATTAACTGCAGAAGGTGAGGACAAGAGAAAATTATTTGCACGAATAGTTTTGTGCAAACTGTGGAACTGGGAAAATGCAATAATGACCTGCATAAACAGAACTCTTCCAATAGGATCAAAGTAATTTCATGCTTGAGGAACTTGGTTAGACTTTCAAAAAGAATAACTTCTGCACATAAAAAGGATTAGAAATCCATAATCTAATTTATTTTTATTGGGGTTTTTTCCTAATTTCAGGCAACACTTACAATTTCTAGAGGATTGGTTGAGGATTTTTTCTTTCTTTTTTAAGTTTTGTTCCTACATTTTACACGTGATCTGTAGGGCTGAGCCATTCCATCTGGAGATAACACCTACAGATAAACCATGTCTAAATTGGCACAACAGAAAATGTAATTGGAAATTATGTAATATAGCCCCTCATCCTGCCGGAAAAGCAGATTTAAATAGGCATTTCATAAAGTAAGTGGACTAATAGGTTGATCTAAGATCAAAATACAACAGGCCAGCTGAGACCCCAAAGACAACAAGAGACCTTACCTCACATGCTAACTTTTACATATTGTGGCCCAAGTGGCAGCCAATAAAATCAGTTCTAATTATAGCACAATCATTCATCATCAACAACAATGGCTATATTTTACTATTTGAATTTATAGGAAATGTTTTGCTATAAGACTATTTCTACCCAATATGAGAGATAAATCATAAGTCAAGACTGCATTATTATAGTAAGTGTCCAGTTGCAACAGTACTGACTACAATCTCACTTTGTTCAGACATCAATGGCTGGTTTGAGTTACAAGTCTGAAAATTTGCCTGGTCATTAAAAGTGCCTCCAGTATATATGAATGAAAAATCTCCTCTTCCCCCCCCACCCCTTGCAACCCCCCCACCCCCAGTATTTAATAAAGGCATTACTCTTTGGGAGAAGAAAAGATAGAGAGGTTTTATGTAAGTTATTTGCATTATCTTTGCAAAACACACATAAACTCCAGTATTAGCATATCCAAAAGACAAATACATGCAAACAAAATGCCATTGTTACTGTAAAGATTCCATGTCTGCAGATCTGCCAGCACTATTACAGGTCATATTCTGGGGCTTCTCCAGCATCACATAGGTATCTTGGTGGAGGAAAGCTTCTGGCTGGTTAGCCCCTGCAGCACTGGAGGGACTCAGGAGGAATATGCACTGGTCAAAGCTGCTTCTATGCCACAGATCTAGTTTAAGGACTAAAGCTATACACTGTCAGCAGTACTCATTACTACTTGCCGCCTTATTTCAGGTCAATCAAATGTCAGTGTTCTAAATTCAAAGGCTGGACCTAAACTTGCAAACTATTCATCATTCAAACTATTCTTGATGGACCTAAGTGGGTGCAGAGAACTGTCTGTCAAGATTTTTGCTCTGGTTTGGAGACTTCAAGGTTTAAAGAAAAAAAAGTAAGAAGGATAATTGTGTAATATAAGGAACTACGATCTTGATTCATCCAGAAAAAAACCCTGACACATAATAGGGGAAATTTTGTCCTGGCTTCAAAATGAAAGAACACCACTTTTTTTTTTCCTGAAGCAAAATAAAAATTCACATTCAGATATGGTTTATAAAGATCCAGGAATGGGGCCAAAAAATGTGATCTGGCACCTTGTGCATTTGCCTCTGTGCAGCAACAGGAGCAACCTCCTATGGTTGCAGAGAAGAACCAATGCCAGCAAGACTCCCAATCTCTTTGCTTTTTGCAGCAAAGGAACTGTCAGCGATGTTCTGTTACTGCTATGATGCACAAGTGACAGACATGGCCTGCCATATATCTTAACTCATATGCTGGGCTGCAGAATTGCTTTCTAACTGCTGTTTTTTCAAAAGTGATGCTCTTTTGTGAATCCCAGCTGTGAAGGGGCAGTATGAAGCAACAGCAGTCTCTGTGAGGGTGGTAGCAACACTACATAGGATGCAAAGCTAACACTCCCACTCACCACCTCCAAGTTCTTCAGAAACCAAACAGAACAAATGCAGCACCCAGTCCCTCCAGCAGATTTTTCCAGTTCCCAGAGTACTTGGTTACTCCAAGTTATCTTCACTGAGCAAGCCTAGCAAAGATTCCATCCCACACACATATACATCCCACACCTGTAGCAATTCATGATACCAACCACCTACCAATATACTTCCCATATGTCTGCTCAGTTTTCCAAGGAAAGCAGCTACCAGCTTTCCTGTTCCACACATATGTACATGCTCTGAATCCTACCGTAACACTGCACTTGCAGGACGATTTAATTAAGGGATGACACTTGGCATGTAAGTATACCAGTCTGCAACGTGCCTCAATGAGTTTGAGAAAGTATCCCATGTGGAGCAACATAAAACTTGGTAGCTCAGTTAAGAGAAAACAGATGGTAATACTGCATTCCAAAGGATCTTAAAGAAAAGCTTACGACATGGGAGCAGGATTTCAGCCACTACAAATGCTGTAGGCTAGGGTTTCAGATAAATTGTTGAAAAGCATCCTAAAGTCTTCAGCTATTAAAAAAAAAAAAAAAAAGAAAAAGAAAAAGAAGTCTTTTCAGCTCAGATATCTGAAGTTCTGCTCACAGCTTTTCCTGGGGCGAATAGTGGGCAATCCTTCTCTTTGCTTTCCATGGCCAGGTTGCTCTGCTGAGAGAACCTTATGCCTTTGCTTCTCCTTGCCTTTTGGCTTTTCTTCAGCTTTCATGAACAGGCTGGCTAGAGACAAGCTGAGTGCTTTCTCCCTTTGTCTCTGCTTCTGGCTCTGATGTTTAGAGATATTTTAGGGCATTGCAGACTGGGAAGTGGGCTTAGAAGATGCTCTTCTGAAGTGTTATCTGGGGATGACTAGACCTCAAATGGGCCACCTCTCGGTGCTGTTGCTGCTGCTGCTGAAATTACCCCACTTGTCAGGCTTAGAAAACAGTCTGCATATGAATTGGTGCAAGAAAGGAGAAAGGGAACAAGCTATTAACTGAGCAGAAGATGGATTATTCATGGTTTTGACAGATTTTGGAGCTGTCCCAAAGTACTGTCAATTGCCAGTGGTAAATAGCCAAAAAATGAAAAACGAGCTCTTTTTTAGGCTGTGTCAGCGATATCAATCAGAGCAGCATCCAAAAATCTTGAAATGAGTAGAGCACATTTCTGGCTGATGATGCTCAGGCAGAATATATTTAAAATGGAAATAAAAATAAGGACATATCACCTAAAACTTTTTTTCCTAACAATGTTTTTTTCAGAGACTACACAAAAAGGGAAGGGGTTTTTGAGCATTTCTGTTTTTTCTTAATTGCTTCTTTTCCTACAAATGCCTAGGTTGATTTTACTGCGACGTTTTTTGGCATGCTTATGTTTAATTTTCAGGAAGAACAAAGATTTGTTATGATACACAATGTACATCTGTTATGCTGCTGGGCACCATGGAGAGAAATAGTAAGGGGTATTAACTGATGTTAGCTTTGCCACAGACCAATATCAAATGCACACTTTTTGCCTTCATTATTTTTATTTATTAAAAAGTAAGTACTGGAAAAATCTCAGCATCTGTAAGGCACTTTAACAATTGCTGTTAAATTGTCTGTTTCTGAAAAACAGGCAAAGAGCCCTTATAAACTACTGTGGAGGTCCACATAAGAGACGTAAAGTAGACAGAAAGGTTATGAAAGGTATGGAAGGTTATGAAACCCAGACTTTTAACTTCTAAGCAAAACTAGCACACTTGTCACAGTCCAGATGCAGGTTTCTTGGGCTTACTGTTGTAAAGGGAACCAATAATCGTTATAATCATGAACATTTAAGGAAATGTTATTCCTCAGTTCTTTGTCCAGGTCTTGGAGAAGCATGGAGAATACAGCACAGCTAAAATGGGGACTATGTTAATACCTAGTATATGCTAAAAATCTCCTGTAAAGGACAGGACTTTGAATATTCCTTTAATGCTTTTTGTGAGAAATTTTCACAAATTTAAAGTTGAACTATTGTATTTCCTTAAGATTTTTTTGTTCTTTTTCTGCTTAGTAACACATAGTGCCAACAATTTCACTATGTCTATTTTCATGCCTTCCAATTTTAGCTCTTGCCTTTAAGGTGAAAACCGAATTCAAATATCTCATTAATTTTTTAATGTAAGCCTTATAACTAGTCTCTTAATTGAACTTCAAAAGAGTTTAACTGCATTTCCTTCAATATTTATCTTCTCTCTATCTTTCCAATAATCTTGGATTACTTTTTCCTATAATTCATTATAAATTATTCAGCTAGTAACTTCTTAATTTGAAAATCCTATGGTCAGTGCAAGGCTTGATCCTCCAGAATAATTTTTCATGTATATCACTTACACAGTGAGTAAACTTCTTGCGTTGCTATCTTTTTCATAAGTTTTAGAAGCTCACATAGAACTATACAACATTCAGTGAGGTCATTTGCTCCTCACTGTATGCCATATTGTTTCTTGCAGTAATGTCTACAGCCCTTAGTACAAACATGTACCAATATACAGTATATAAACCTATGATTAGAATGCTCTCTCTTTTCACCTACAGCTATATTAATAAGCATAATATTAAATTATTATACTTTAAAAATTAGGTCCTTACAAGTCCTATGCTAATACGAATTTTGAAAACTGTTAAGGATTTCATATCTAAATGAATGCAAGTAATTAGCTTCATATTCTAGCCTTAGTGTAGAGTTAAAATCCAGTGAGGTTCAGTGGGAACCTTAGACATAGGACTGAAGTTGATCAGTGTTTGGCAAATTAATCGGTCATTAACAGCGCATAGACTGTGCCTATTAAACTAGGGTTTCATCCTATGCCAAAATTTAAGGTTTTTTATGTTTTATGAATTTGATTCTATGGATTAAGGTATTATTGAAAATGCTGAGAATAGCTCAGTTTATGGCAGCTTCAGAATTAATTTGCTGCCCATTGCTGTTCATTTGAATTTGAAACCCCCCTCAGAAACTCTCAGGGATCCAGCTGACGCAGTGTGGTTGTTGCACACCTACAGGCTTACACAGAAGCAAGGAGTCGGGGTGCAGGGTGAGCAGTGTGCTTGAGAGCAACCTGCTCCAGCACCGCAGGCCCCAGCCTGGGATTCACGTCTGCTCCCTCCTCCATCCAGCTGCCAGACAAGGGCAGCTTGATGAAGAGATCACGCAGCCCTGGCTGGGACCTGGACTTCCTTCCACCTTACCAGCTTCCCTTGTACACTCCCTCACTCCTTACCTGTGTTGACTTCCTGATCTTCCCTCTGCCCTTGACCTCCACGCCAGGGAGGTTTGTATGCTCCGAACCATTCATCTCCTTACCCAGCCAGCATTTTCCCTTTCCTCTTCATGCCAAAGGTGTGTTTGCTTCAGTAGGTGCAAACACTTTGCCCTACCTCCCCTTTATTTTTTGGCTGCCTGTGGGGCAGCCATACAGAGCCAACAGGGCACAATGCTGTCTGTGGCTAAACTTGCAATATGATTTATCATGTGATGTCCAGACTTACATTTAATCAGAGGAACATTGTCAAATTAGCAAGAAACACCCTTGTGCTCCTTTGATAATGGCTACTATTATATATATAATATTGATTTGATGCACAATAACATGTCTAATAATTATATTTCTACAGTCTGTTTATTCAAATCATTTTAAAAGGCTTTTGCAATCAGTAATTATGGCTTAGAAATCTCTTCTGAGTATCACCTTCAATTCATGGCTCAGCAAATTGATAGCACTTAGCAGAAAAAAATATTTTTGTTTTCCTAATTTTAAAATTCAGTGAAAAAATTTTCCTTTAAATGAATTGCATAAAGATGTGTACCATGAGTGGACAAACACTATGGAAACTAAGGCTAATACTGTGTATCTGAGATGATATATTTTAAATATAAGCTAATATTTGGATGATAAACATAAAGAAGTCTAATAAAATGCTGGCTAGTTGTAGGCATATTATTAGATACATAAACAAGTAATTAACTGTATAATTTTTTGTTAGAATATGTCATTGCAGTGTGGCATGTGGCATATAACCAAATAATTCAGTAAGATTTGAACTGCATGCACCACATTGTCCCAAGATAAAATCAAAGCTTTGTCTTTTCCAAAGCAAATTACTGCAGAAAAGCATTACAGGGACTCTCTTGGTCAAAGCAGTAATGTATAGTGGCATTCTTCACTGCTGCAGAAAATCAGTACAATTTCATTACCCTGCCTTCCTGAAGGGCAGCTTGATGTACTTACATTAAAGTCTCCATCTCCTACCTGTTTCTTAAAATGCTTGCTGTTTATGTCTTCGAGGTTTTACTCTAATTTTAGCAGCAAAGAACCCTTTAAATCAACTCATTTTAGAATTAGCTTACTAATATTTTTATCCTGTATTTAAAAAGGAAGCCAACCCTAAAATAAAAATGGGGTTTGGTTTAACAACTTATGCAATGTCATGCAAATCCCACAACATCTTTGCTTACCAATTACTTTTTCTCTTAGCTTGTTGCAGTCATAGATAAAACCCCTATTTTGCTCTACTGTTTGCTTTACTGTTTTATTTAAGCCATCATGGGATGAGCATTTCATGAAGGACGATAATGAAAACATACCATTAGCCCTGAGTTGCAGCAACATAAACTGAGATAAGAAGCAAAAATGAGAAGCAACATGGAAGGCTGGAAAAAGGACAGGGCTCCCTAAAATGGGTCTGCAGATAAAAGGAAACAGTCTCAAAATCATCTCTAAACCATTAGCATTGTAGTAGTTCATACTACACAAGACTAATGATTATTCTTCATAGGGAGTGGAGATGTGCTAAGGGAAAAAATACTTTTTTTCATTTATACAATCATATAATTTAGTAACCCATATTTACATGATCTTCAAGATGTCTTTGGTCTTAAAGTATTTTAGCTAGATATCTGTCTGCTTTAAAATAATGGTATATCATAATTTTCTAACTTCTGTTTTTGCGTGTCAGATTTATTGCTAATATCAATGTCAACTTGAAAACAGCAGGGACTAACCTCCTCTGTAAAAAGAGTATTTTATAGGACACAGCAGTGCAAAGTTCCACATGCTGTTCTGCATTATAATTCAGTATTTAACAGGAAAGGCCACTTCTCAATGTAAAATGTAGTTCAATTTTCACGCTGTTTTCCCTCTTCAGGCTGCTGACAACTTTCCCAGTTAGCAGAACTGAAACACGTATTTTAATAAAAGTTGTCTGAGGGCTCAACCTCCTCCACCTTGCACAAAATGTAACAGTAACACCGATACTCATCCAGCCTGGGATTAGATGAGTTTCCTGACTATATTTTAGATGGTACAAGACTTGCGGTGTTTTGAAGGGAAAAGATGGGGAGTATGGCTGTAATGTTTTATATGTGCACTCACATCTTGGGACTTAACTTAAGGCTGATTTTCAACTAATAAACAGCTGTCAAAGTCAGTAAGTCTGCTTCTTTGTGGAGGAGAAATTAGTAATATGAAGTCTAATTATTTTCTAAGCATAAATTGTTCTGTTTACACACACAATCCCACTCTTAGTAAATGCTTTTTCCAGCTTTTCCCTATATCCCTAAGGAAAGCTATATCGCATCTACTGCAGAGTAGTAGCATACATGGAGACCTAATTATCTGAGATACTAAATAACCAACAATAGCTGCATCAATTTTGCTCAGGATGCAGATTGATGCTCGTAACCAGCTTTTGCTAGTTAAAGATTTTGCTTGAAATGAAGGGAACTGTGAGTTTCTTTATAGCTGTTATCTTCCAACCCAAAAAGAACAATAATTGTAGTATCCACAGCAGTCAGCAGGATACCTGTTAAATCCTTTCTGCATGTAAAAGTCCCATTCTTGTTCATGCTATGGCTGACCAGAGGTGGCGGGAAGCAATATGGCAAGTTCCCTCTCCACAGCTCAGCTGGCCTGGAGACATAAATCTGCCTCATCATTGTTACCACTGCATGTAAACCAGTGTCTGTCCTTTACCTGCCCAGAACCATTGCACACAGCCATGATAATACAACTGAAAAACAAGTGCGCACAGCGTGGTACGAACAGGCCAGCTAACCTCTGCTATCACTGAATGTTGAAGAGAATCTGCTGTGATATCTCTAGATCTCTTCTCATTGGAATACTATTTTACCAGCAGTGATGAAGATCAAGTTTGACAGAGTCATGATTTCTTCCTCAGGTCTCCTGACAGCTCATGCTACTGGTCCGCACACTCAAATACATTCAGAAACCAGAAGATACACACATACACTTCTTCTGTTTTCCCCAAAGGTGTTCATCTGAATGACACTGGTGCTTTTCCTCTTGCCTACTTTATCTTTTTTATATCCAGCGTGTTCCAGGAACTTGTGAACATTATTCTACTTCAGCCTATACTTCTGGTAAAAGTCACATACCCTTAACTCAAAGAATTTATTTTGTTGTTCTTGCATAATATGATTTACTTCACCCTTGCGTAGGAGCTGGGATGGAAGGAGACACTACAGGAGCCACAATCATTTTTGTAATAGGAATCCTCTAGTCACAACCAGCGAAGGGATGCTTTCAGATTTGCGCTTGATGTGTGGCACTAGTCTTACTTCCTTATGTAAGCAGAGCATGAAGAAATAAGCTAAAATGCTGGGAAATAATGAAATGCATGATCTAGAAGAAAAACTAAGAGCAGTGAAATAAAAAACAAACTAAACATTCTGTGCACCACAGTTAAGGAAACCTGGAATGGCAAGATTCTTAAGGTATCAAAACCCCAAGAAAGAGCCTAATCTCCATTTTACATCTGAAGTGTCAATTTTACCATCTTTTTACAAATGGAGGTTTACTCTGCCATTGTTACATGGATTATTCTGAAGCCTCTAGCCAAATTATTAATCTTCACTTTTTCATGTGATCAGCCTCAGGAGAATCCACATGAAATCAGTGACCCTCACACTCTTCAAAAATTATTCCTTAGCTGAAAAAAAAGATAATGGGAGAGGGAATTGTTGTGCCATGTAGCTTTATATCAAACAAACTAAGATGTTACATGCATTATGTACATTATTCACAGTGGTGTTACTTAGCCTATATTTAGGCTTATCCAAGAAAAAATGAAAAACAGCTACAGATGGCCACCAGTTACATGGAGCAGCCTTTTTGATTAATGAGTAAAACATCCTTTTTTAATTACTCTTTATGAACAATATATAAGTAGCTAAAAGGGATAGTTCAACTTCACTTGGGGCTAATGTTGTGAGTAACAGTAGTTATGGACTGTGATTCACCTAAAATACACCAAGCAAGATGTGATTCTAGTTCAAGACCGTGTGCCAAGTTGATGGTTTCTCTTATCTGTTACCCTCTTGGTGTGTGCTGGGGGCAAAAGTGGTGTGTGAGGCATACTGTCCTCAGAAGACTCTTCTTCAGGGTGGAAAGTTGAGATCTCTTGTTACAAGGGTGTTTTCTAATTCATCATCTTTTCCTGATAGCAAGGCTTTTTATGTAGAGCATTACAAACATCATTTAGAGAAGCACGAAAGGGGTGTGGTGAGTCTGCTTTGGATATGGTGACTTCTGTATGCCTTGTAGGAAGTCAATGAGCTTAATCACTCTCTCGATAAGCCTAGAAGCCTTTAAAGCCTCCTATGGTGTAAACAGGGGAAGAAGATACCTGTCCCAGAGGAGGTGAATTGCAGCTATATGCAGGCATCTTCTCTGGGGAATGTGGAGGATGACACTTACTTAGAAGAATTACAGCTTGTATAACAATAATTCAAATGCATGGTGTGATATGGAACCTTTTTGTTTCTCTTTACACATTTGTTTTTTGTCATCAACGAGATGTATTTTATTCCTCCTTCTTTCATGGAGTCAGAGCTTGGCAGTGTTTCTTTTGTATATACAATATTTTTAGAACATTTATCTAGCTCCCTACACCACATTTAAGAGGAATGCCCATAAAGAGCTGCAGCTTTTTTTTTTCTCTTATAGTAATAAACAAAAATTTCCAAGTATAAATGAAATTATATCAATATAGAATTATTTAATTGACACCAAGAAAGAAAAAAAATGGAGGCATGAACTGTCCCTCTCCACCCCTATCAGAATTTGTTAGAAAACTCAAGAATTAACAATTCAAGCCAGATTTTTTAATAAGTAAACATGCAGGACTGCGGTCACAATAATTAACATGATTACTGCATCTAAATACTGGTCTCAAATGGAGTTTGCCAAACTTAAACCAAACCAAAGACAACCAAACAAAACACAACAACAACAAAAACCCCAACCAAGTTAACCAAGATTTTCATTGATTTTTTAATGAGTATTACAACCTTTTAAAATTTAGGTCTAAGCCAACATAATTGCAGAAGATTCTCTGTTCAGATTTCTATCCAGATACCGTAAGTTGAACTAGCAGAAATACTAAATAACATTTGGAGTGAAAGTAATGTTTCAGATGATAAAGTTACGTCTATATTTTTTCAGAGAGGTGATGTAGGTTATTCTAGCCCACTAAGACAACATTTACGTGGGTCATTCTCTTTCACAGCCACCAAATGAGAAACCGAGCTGAAATACAGCAGAAAAAAAAGGTTATTTTTCACTTACAACTACATTTTAAAAGGTTTCAGCTACATTTTCGCTTGATTCAACTCCTGCTTAGGGTTAAAATGCCATTCTTCCGCTGTACCAATCAAACAGCCTGCTATTTTAACAAACATAAATTTGGCATGTTCACACTCTCTTCCAAGCGTTCTTCCTAAGGCACAGATCTAATCTGCTCTGAGCCTTTGAGATTTTCAGTGGAAGTGCCTTTGCACTTTGAGGTGTCATGATGTCAAGTCTTTTAAAAAATGAGAGACAACACTTTGCTTATGGCTCTTGATAGTACTCCAATGACATCACTTGTACACAAAGTATTTTTCTTTACTTACATTCCTTTGAGGGTCTGATTGGAGCAGCTTGGTGCAATCGTGCAGTAATTTCACTAGATGCTAATTCCAGTAGCTTGTTGACTCAAAACACAATTAGCTTTGGAGATTCTTTTTAACAAATTAGTTATTATGGCATGATGGTGCCACAATCATTATATTACAATATACACCAGCTGGTGAACAGGTGACACTGTCTGGGAGCAAGAAGTAGGGGTGTCCCTAGGGGCAGCTCTGGGTGTGAGAGAGAGCTGTGGGAAAAAGCTGAGGTGAGCACTGATTGTTGCCTGGATCTGCAGACCACACCTGGCGGAAGGTGAGGCCAAATGGTTCTCATGAGTCGCTCCTCTTGCATTTATTGGTTTACATTTTAAAATGTCCTTAAAATGCCTGAAGACAAGATGCTACGGTGAACAAAGGGTTACCCAAAAGTCGTAATAGTCCAAATCAATGAAACCTAAATAATCATAAGCACTGAATCACATTATCGTTGCGGATAACCATTTTGGATAAACCCAGCTCCCACACAGAATAAAGTTGCAGGAACTTGATTATTTTCTAAATAACTTTTTCTCTCAACTCTAGGCACATCTAGGAGAGATATGGCAAAATTCTGGGGTTTTATGCTGCTACCTGACTTGTCTAACTCTGTTCTGTCACTTTGTATCCCACGCTCATCAGGAAATGACAGATTTTTTCACAGGCATACACAGGCCAAGAAAAACAACAACCACTAAAAGAGGGGAAAAGGGAAGATTTATAAAATCACTTCAAAAATATTATTTAAAAGATTCTTTTCTTCTTATGAAACAAATTTTTCAGGGTTAATATGAAACTGCGTACAATGTCAAAAATTTAACAATTACTCACATGTATAGGCCTGATATATGTCTGAAGAGAATGGTCATTTAACATCTTCTTTTTTCAATATTGAAATATAAAATGCAGCTACTCCAACCATTATCTGCATTTTCCCTCCCATTCCAAAATCACTCATAAGGACATGTCTGGTTATAAAAGGCTGGATAAAACATGGTGGATTACTTAGATTTTAAATAAGAAATGGCATGAAAAAAACCCACTGATTTTGCTAGCAAAAAGGCAAGGACAAAACCTAGTTGATTCAGAGATTTTTGAAGAAAAAATACATATTTTAGTGCTACAAATATAAATATTTTTATTCCATATTTTTTAGTTCCACCTGAACTCTGTGATAGAGGGACACGGTAAATATCCAAAATTGTTAATGATGAAAGACATTGAATCCACTCTTTTCCTTTTTTCATTTTTCCCATAAAAATAAGGAATATAGCAGTAATAAAAAAAAATAATTACTAATTATTAGGACAACTTAGAGTAAACAGAAGTAGACCTTCTGTTAATGAGTGAAGGCTGCCTATTTTGTTATTTAAGGTTATTAAAGAAATTATTAATGTCTCCTTTACAAAGACAGCATGCCCTCCAGAATCTGGTAGGGAGGGGAAATGAAAGAGCTTTTATAGCTTTTCTTTCCCACCTGTACCCTTGCTCCCATTTACACTGTCTGGGCTGTGGAACAACTAAGCATTTTTTTAACACATAGTCTGAACAAATGGCATCAACTAAAACCCTTTTTCTTCTTTTTCCCCATAGAAACTAAAAAATGATCTTTGATTGCTTCATGTCTAGCAACCTAATGCAGTATACTTGACTATGTACCTTGAGTTTTTTATCAGATTTGGTTGGACAAAGTACTGAGAATCTGAAACTATAAATGAATGTAGATATCCATCTGGAACCTTTCTATGGTGGTTGATGGATGATTATAGTTGAAATAGAAGCATCATGACACATTTGCAGAATCAGTCTTCATTTATGTGTCTTCTTTTGATCTTTTGCAGATAAAAAAGAGTAGTCCTGCACTTTTCATCCTGGCAATGATTTCTTAGCCATTACCTTTAAAGCTGTAAAATTTCACAAATACAGGAGTTTTAGTTTGTACTAGTTTGCCATATATCTAGGTCCTAAGCAAAATTACAATGCATCAGAGAAAAATCTTAGTTTAGTAGAAGTAAATACAGTTTTATTTCCTTTAGGGGGGTTCAAATAAAAGCATTTTAACAGGGACAGATATTTTTCAACAGTTGTGATCTCATGTTAAATTTAGTAAGTTATATGACAAATAATTTTGGGGTGCTGAATCACATTACTAATATTATACAGAAACATATCACAAACAAAGCTTGCTTCTTCTTAAGCAAATGTATGCAGAATAAATATGGAGGAACTATCACAGAAACCCTTGATGATTTTTAAAAATGTGTCTGCCAGTGCTATGCATCTAGAACTGATATAGAAAACATTCTGAGCTAGAAATGTAAAAATCCCAAGATTACAGAATTCATCCCTCTGGAAGTGCAACATATGCTATATTACACTTGAGTCAACAAATTGGCATTTCTGAAAATATAAATGAAGCTATGATTCCTAACATGTATCAACATGGTATAGCTTTAGAGCATGAAAGTATTTTTGTAATCTGATTTTAACTGTTTGACTAAAACTAGTAAAATAAAAACAGATTGGCAAAGATAGTTTTGAGAGGTACTAAGTATGTGTTTGTGTGCAATGAACATGTACAGCACAACTGGCTGTTTCCTGATTGTACTGGGTCTATGTGACAAGATTTTGGGGGGGAAAGGCCTTACACATTAATATAAACATATATATAGATAATAATATAGTTCCCATATCAGTAAAATAAACATTATCCATTCCAGCTGTATCTTAAAGAATTATTATGAGGCCAAGTCGATAAATCCTGATATGAAGTTTTAAAACTGTTCAGAGATTTTTTTTTTAATGCCAAAGAATTCTCCATATAATAAAGCCCATCTGTCATGATCTGGACCATAGGATTGGCTGAGCAATGCCCAAGTATTTCTGCATGTTGAAATGGAATAAACAAAAAGGAATGGGCACTCCAATGAACCGCTTGACCAAGTATGATTTGCTGGCTAATTCTTTTAAACATTTTGCTATTGGCATATGCTTTTGAACATCATAATGTGGCCTTTAATATCAAGGATATAGGCAAGGAAAAGGTATGTTGGTAGCATATTAGCTTATTCATAATTGCAAGGTTGAGTGCTAATTAAAATATGGTTATTGCACATGTATCTTAGAATCATCTGTTCAAAATCTACCTCCCCCAGCCCCGAAGCAGTGCCTAACTTATCTATGACAGTGACAACAGAAAGTCTTACATAATGGAAACTTCATGACACAAAAAAATACTCTGGAATATTTTAGGTCTTAATTTTTGTCAGTAATTTTTTTCTGAACGCAGGTTCAAGAATTACTTTATAGTTCCTGCAGTAACATTAAACTTTGAGAACCTCAGTAGCTACTTCCCTGAAATATTATTTCTGTTAAAAGAGTGTTGGTACATGTGCAAAGGCCCATATACTTTCTTGATTACAGGATCCATAGTTTGTGAGCTCATTAGTATGTGAGTTCTTGTAGGGCTTTCAGATGTCACTGATAATGTTTCCCAGGGCAAAGAGCACAGAAGCTTGGAGTCTTGGCCATTTCAAAAGGATGAACATCAAGAAATCTGGAGTGATCCAGGTGATGAGATTACTCCAGAGCTTCAGGATACAGGCCTCCATTTTGAGTGCTAAATGCACCAATTTCAGGAGAAGAGCATGGCCTTTGGCCAAGTGGGCCCACTTCTTGCATTGGAGACTGACTTCTTCTAGAGGAGGCTGGCTGTGTCTATCCTATGTGGGACTTGTCTCTTTTGGCCTATCTGTTGTCCCATGGCATTGTGACATTATTATTAGTAATAATGCAAAGGCTGTGCTGCATCTGCCCAGAATTGTTGTTCTGTAATGTGAAACTGAAGACACATCCTGCAATATGGCACACTAAGACCTACACAAACTACTCTGAGATAAGGCTGAGATAATACATATGGTAGCAAGAGTCAAAACTGCTCGTCCTTACTGAAAGCTGAGAGGTGTCCAGAACCATAGCTGGGTTTTGTTCTGGGTGCAAGACATTGATTCACTCCAAAAGAAATCCTGAGGCTGAATTAAAACGTGAACAAGCAGAGGAGCAGAATTCCAGAGAGAACTGTGAAGATGAGAGTCTAGTATAGATAGCAGGGAAGCACAGAAGGTAGTAAATATATTCAGTGCATTCAGCATTTCTATATAAAAATGTCTTTTTTCTGGTACTTAATGCACAATATTAATTTTAATAACAATATATGAACTGATTGTACAGAAGTCTTCACATTCATAGTGATCCACTTAGCTCCCAAAATACAGACCTCTTGCTCTTTCAATTTGATTCTTACCACACAAATTCCCTATAGAGTTACCCAATGAGCAAAGGGATTCTTATAGCTAAATGCAGGGAAGCTGCCTTGGAAGAGGTGGCAAATTCCCCCAGATATCCAACAAACTCTAGTCTAAACATCCAGGGCCTCATTCCAAGTAAAAAAGACCCTTCAATCTCATTTGAATATTTAGGCATATGCGCTGTAGTTGGAAGCCATGCATGATTCATCACACCATGACACTTTCTATTCAGCCATTCTCTCTTCACATTTTGGAGTTTCCAAAGACATTGCAAGCATTCCCACTCCTACTTCTGAGGATGGCACTTACCATGAGCTCCAGCAAATAGAAAATGCAGCCAAGGCAGACATTAAAGAGTTTCCCTTAACCAAAACTGTTGAAAAAGCTTCCTATCCCACTAAAGACCCAATGGATCCCATAATACCTGGAAGGTCCCCATTTCAGAGCTGGCATTATAGGAGACAGGTCAGCACTACTACTGCACTCCAATACAGATAGGGAAGGGGCAGCATGATTCCTAGGGTAGAGGACCATATTGCCCATCTGGTCAGTCAACTTAAGGATAGAGTTTTTGGTAAATAGCTGGCATCCTAGTTGCACACTGGAAGAGGTTAAAGAATTTCTACACAAAAATAAAAATTAACAAAGGCAAAATCTATGCCTGATTTAGGTAATAACACTCAATTTAATTCTAGACCTGTAGTAAAATAGTCATAACCCCACTCTTGGCCCACCTCATCACAGATACATATAGGTCTCCATCTCTCAGACTTCGTCCCCACACTGTCCACCTCTTGTTCCTCTCAGTGTACATTTCTGGAACACAGACAGGTTTTTATTGCTCTCAATCACTGATATGAGCCTTTGGACAAGATGCTGTTCTCTCCTGTAATTTGAGGCAGAAGACGTTCTTCATCTGGCAGAATGTCTCCAAGTACTCAGCATCCCAAGCATGCAAATCTGTTCTCCAGCCAGTAAGGAATCTACCATGCGAGAGCCATCACTCGGTTCTAACCACAATCTCTCGAATTTCTTGTGCTAACAAATACTTTTTCCCCATGTCTGGAATGTACTGATAAGGGATTGTAATAATTATGTGCTTGTGGTCCTGACATCTTCAGTGGTTCTGCCTTCCAGAACAACTGCAATGGATGAAGGAACTCCAGCTACTGTTGAACACTATTGACCCTCCTGGAGCCACTTGCAGTGAAGAGCTAAGTGGCTGGAAGTTTTCTGCTGCTGAATGTGGTAATGAACAAATGCCATTTGCAGTAAGCACAGAACACAATTGGTTTTTGCAACGTTTTTGACCAGAATGGTAAAAAAAACAAAAAATCAATGTAAGATGACTGTTTTGATTCCCTAAAAAATGTTGCCTATCTATCCGTCCTTCTGAAACAGAAGAAACTGCCTGCTCCTCTGGGTAGCTACACGTGACATCAAGAATTCTAGCTTGGGTTTTGAGTAGCAACACTTTTCTTCTCAGTGCTCACCTGTACTACCAGGCTCCTTCCATATTCAGAAAGATGTAAAAGACTTGATAATACAGGCTTCTAAAATACAGTAGGAAAAGCACTACTCATTTTCCTTTTTTTCTCCTCCAAGCTCAGCAGTGCTGTTCGTTAGCACTAGTGAAGGCACTGCAGGCCTACTATGCGATTGCTAATATTTTGTAAGCACTAAACCATTTTCAAGTTCTAACTACTACAGAGGCTCATGGTTTCTCAGAACAAAATACTTTATTTTGTATTTTATTGGTATCTGCCTTGCATGGACAACATGGTGCAGCTGAGATTAAGAGAGAGAATGAGAATGAGAAGACCAAAGCAAAGAGCATTATGGAATGAGTACAAGAAAGATGAAGCAGGTATACCTGTTGAACTCATATTTTAGTTTGTATTGATATGCAGTTGCAAGAAAATATCTCCTTTTCTTCCCTTTTTTGTTTAGAAACAGCTGCCTATCTCCTTTATCTGTATGAGTCTGACATAAAAATGTGTATGATTATACATTTAACAGAGTCTCAAGCAGTTATAAACTAAGGAAAGAAAAATAATATTGATAAATGCCCTGTTAAAAATCTTGATTCAGAGAAGCTCTTTAAATGATGCCAAAGAGTTGTCTCAACTTTATTAAACGTGGACTAATGTATTCATCAACGTGGCACAGAACCAAAATCAATGACAATAACTTAACTTCAATATGCTAGATGTAATGGCTACATTTTAGAAGCAACATTATCTCAAAGTGGTTTTAGCCATGCTGCTAGAACAAATAAGGACAGTACTTATAGAAGTTGAATGCATTTCAATCCATTTAAATGAGGATGTATTCAGTTGACACTACCAAACAAGCATTTTACTTCAGTAGACACAACATCTTTCCAATGACTTTAGGTATAATCATCAGTCAGCCACAAGTACAGTTCTTTCTTACAAACCTGACCAATGCTGAAGGCAGGTAAAATAACCTCAGAAGATTTGGTTGTTTAGTGCTTCCTCTGTATACTAAAAAAACTGTACCTACAGAAAACAGTTAGAAAACATTTCCAGAACCATTTTTGTAAAATGCAAATCTTTTCTGCTCTCTCCCCTATTCCCTAAGCAAATATTATTGGATATATTACAGTTCTGAGATGGTGGTAAGATGTGCTGCACCATGACATGTCAACCCATTTCTCTGTGCACTCACCTTTTCCAGACATTTTTACAAATCCTGACACAGTTTTGAGATATTTTATGTTCTGCAGGTGATGTTAATTGCTTTAGAAATAGATTACCTACTAGAGAAAGAGGTGTGAGATAACTGAGCATCCAAATCCCTGCTTTATTCATTGTTTAAGTGGTAATTTCAAAATCTGAAGCTGTCTAAAGAGTCTGTCAGAAATAGCTGGGAGATATAGAGGGCAGTCAGAAAACCACTCAGGGAATTATTTCTATTTGGTTGAGCAGCTCAGAGTGCTTGTCAAACGTTAGCGGAGTAAGATACTTTGACTTCATGAAGTGACAGTCAAAGGGGAGCTGAGATGAAATCATGGTTATGTGCCAGCCTTGGAATTCAACCAACCTCTTCATCTCAGTAAAGGATTTCTTCATTTTTGGCAGCAGGTTCCACAGGTTGATTATGAACTCAGTTTTGAAATATTTCCTTTCATCAGTTTACACGTCTCTGAGGAAAAAAAAAAAAAAAAGAGAGAGAAAGTGTGAGTATCCCAAAATATTTCTCTTCTCTAAATTTTCAGTTGACATAAGTAGCTCCTGTTTTAAAAGAGCCACTGACAATGTGCAGGTTAAGAAGACCATAATTCTGACCAATGAAAAAATAAAATACAGGTTATTTTTTAAAGAAATATTAGTAATCCTTGCTGTTAGCATCTCCCTTCTGTATGCCCTTTATTTGTGAATGACTCCTGGAATTATCTGCGTGTCTCTGAATAGAGAATTTTACAAAACTGTATGACAGTTTAGATGTGACATAAACAACCTGTTTTATGGGCGATGATGTAGACAAAAGTGCTCATTACATGCTGAATATGAAACTATTATAATAAAAGATACCACAATTTAAACTAAAAAACCTATTATCTTAAAATACCACATAGAATTTAAGGTATGGAATTAACTCACTATCAGAAAAAAACTAGAAGCAATCTGGATAAGTTAACAGGATTTCAAATATTACTCATTTATACAACTAATTTCAACCTAATGGCTGGCAGACTTCTGTCTGCCTTTCATGCTCATTGGAATGCTTTTCTCCCTCTGTTTTCAAAAGTACCAAACACTAGGTGGATGCATGTCTCATGAGAATAAAATCAATATTGCTATATGCAAGGCGATGCACTTGAAAAACACTATAGATCTCAGTTACTTTTCAGAAATAACTGATAAGCCACAAGACCTGTAATCTCAACTAATTAGCTACAGGTTCACTACAAGCTATCAAGATTAAGCACCAAGGAAGGCAAATGCAATTCTATTATGTATGAGGAAAACATTTCAAAGAAAGAGAGGTAAATATTAGTATTGTTATAACAAATAGTGGTGGGACCCCATCAGGAATGCAAGATAAACTTCTGACTATCAGTGCTGAAAAATATGAGTGCAACACAGGTTAGGTTCAGGGAACTATAAAACTACGTCTATGTTGCGGACGTAGGCACCCCATAGCATCTTTTCCCTACGCCTTGCTGAAAGGATAATCAGCTGGAGGCTGTTGCTGCTTCATTTCACTCCTGTGCCTTGATTTTCTTCCCATGCAAATGGAGGAAAAAAGGCTGTTGTACATCCAGATTTCACCCCAACACAGAGCAAGAATCCTACTAGATAACACACCTGCACCTGGGAAGTGTCCCTTACTTCCAGAGGACAGGCATATTCTTAATCACCAAGTCAATAAAAAAAGTCTGTCTTACTTTACTTTCTTTATACTTTAAATGAGACTATAAGACCTTGTTTTTTCCTAATGTTGCGCAATTAAGTCTTAGCTGGAACAATTGCTGTCTATAAATAGAAAGGAGCATTAATACCAGGGAGAAGATCAAAATGATAAAATTGTCATAAAAGCAAATGGACAAAAGCAGCCTATATGTAAGTGTACCCAGGTGAAAAAGAAGGTGCATAGCAAACATAAGAGCAGTGAAATTCTGGAACACCTTTGCAAAGGGAGATCTGGCTGTTCCCAAGCTTTATTGCTTTTGCAAATGGAATTTCAAGTGCCTAAGAGGAGGATTATCAGATTTTGTCTTTGTGCAAGGAGAGGCCAGGACTCAACAAGCCCTAGTAAGCCTGTCTCTGCAAGATTTCACTAGAAACCTTGTCGTCAAAAGGCTGTTTCTCATTCACATGGACTTTTTCAAGGAGAACACCTACACCTGATTGCAGAATTATATATTCATAGTAAATGAAACTGTAAACTTTTTACATTTCTGAACATTTTAAGATAGTGTAAAGCAATCCACTCAGTGGTAGTTCACTATATTGACATGGCATTCAAAGCGTGATGCGTGCCCAGAGGGTGTTGTGTTCTGGAATGAAGCACAGTCAACAGTCACATTGGACTGTCGCATGAAGCAGGCCACAGCTTGCTTATAGTCAGCTAGTGATACCTAGACTGCTACAGGTTGTGAATTTGTGTATCAGCCATACTGTCAGACCTCAGAGAAGTCTTCTTCAGAAATCATACAAGATTATGATGAAGTGTTTTTAGCATGCACTCTGAGATCTGTTGTTGCATATTCCATACATAAAGGGTTGCTCAGAGGATGCAGTCTTTGAATAGCTCTGACATTAATGAGGTCCTCAGGTTTTGTTCTTGCTTCTGAGGAACAGGTGAGGAAAAAACCTAGGTTTAATATCGTGTCTTTGTAATTAAACTGTAATCTGTTTATTTGTTCTTTCCACTTACCTGCATAAAGAAACGTGTTATTTATTAAGTAATAATGCAAACACAATAATTTCACTAATATACATTGGAGACAGGAGTTTGGAGAGAGAAAGAACAACTGTTGAATGCTCACTTTGTTCAGTACTGCCTAGCATTAACTGACATGAGCAACAGGTACTTTTATTTGATTAAAAATTGTAGGGTGATAGAAAGGTAAGGTTTACTCAGTCAGAAAAAGGGTTAAATTCTGTCCTGCAGGCTGAATTGAACATGGTTCTCTCAGGAGATGTGCAAGGTCACACAAAGATAGCATTCCCACTCCTGTGTTTGGTTACTCCCTTGCTTGTGGCAGAAGCAACATTCTGAAACGTTTCCATTAATATGGTGGAGCGTAATACAGCCAGGATTTCCCTACTAGTAGGACACTACACAGCACTCCAGAGATACCCAGTGGAACACAGTTATGTTAGGGATTGATACTGCTTCTTACCTCAATGTGAACTGGCCAGACTTCTGACATGATTCTGCCTTCACCATTTCCTTAATCTGAACATCTAAAGTACTTGTGGATGTTAGGCTAGTACAACAGCAACTAGAGTAGAAGATCTTCTGAGCAGAGAGGTTTGTAAATATGTCTCCCTCTACCTACACTGTCTCCTTTCACAGTCCCTTCCAGCCTTGCTCTAACAGGCTTTATCAGATTTCCAGTTGCAGCAAATACTGTGTTAACTTTCTGGGTTTGCAAGAAACTATGTTTGTGTCAAGCCCTGTTTTCCCTGAGAGTTTCTTAATGTACGTTATGCTGCAGACTTCCAACTCTCCCTTCCCGCCATCACAATCCAGAGAAAGAAACCACACTTCTCCCTGTTGTCCTCCCACTGCCCTTCTAAGGGAAGATAATGTATAGCATCTGTAAGCTCCAGATAAACAGCTCCTACACAATATGTGTTATACAATTAGCATCCAACTGGCAACGAGACTGCCTGTTAATTATAAGTGCCACTAAGCTAGGACTGAACCTGACTTAGTTGTTCCTATATTTATGTAAAAAAAAAAAAAAAAGCAGGTTCTACAAACATTTGTATTGAATTATACAAGATCACGAAGGTATTGCTGTCTTTGTAGGGATAATTTTTGCCTCAAACACACAGAATTCTATCCTATCACTCATCTGAGAATATTTTTATCCTCTCCTTTTTTTTTTTTTTTTTTGGTAGCATCTGCTTAAGAGAAACAATATGTTTCCTTGCAATAAACAAATACTGTACACAGGGGAAGGCTGGCTTCAAAGCTTAAACTCCTTTCTTTTGGCTATACACTTTTCATGGTTGCTGAAAATAATTGACAAAAGGCATATTACTTACTTCAGTAATTGTAAACTAATAAATGTTTCTGAATATCACAGCTACAAAGATTTGCACTAGTCTCTTGCAGTTTCCTAACTACAAGCCTGCATATCGTCTATACTAGGAACACAATACTATTAGGAAAATCAACTTTAACTGTATTTGAACACACTGAAAAAGAGAGGACTGCGCAATTGGTACAATTCCTATGCAGTCATCAAAGCCTTTTAATAGTCCTCCCTCTCCATGTTGCTGTTTTACATAATGTCGTTAACAATACATATATTCAGTGCCAGTTTTCCAGGTTGAAGTTGTACTGTAAGGATTATAGAAAAGCTCAGCTAGAAAAGGACCTCTGGAGCTCCTCTATACTGAATTTACTTTAAACAGGACTGGCTTCATAGCTACTAGGTTGCTCGGGGCTTCCCTGTAAGGGATGAAGATGATTTCCTGTTGAGGGAAGATGACTGCGTGACTTTCTGGGTAGTGTGCTGTGATTCAGCTGACTGAAATTAATAACACTAGCAATAATGAATACGTGTCATTTAAACTTCAGAACTGTCTTGTAGACTTAAGACAGTTAGGCCTACAACATTTTAGGCAACAATAGGAAGAGCTGAGAAATCAGATTTTCAAAGTTCTGCACAGGGGAAGCCAGGAGAGGAGGTATCCAACATGTTGTAAAGTATCACATGAGATACCTCAGCAGAAACAAGGAGAGACATGGAAAAGGGAAGGCAGAGGAATACAGAGCCAGGAAAAGGAAGGTTTGTATTTAGCTGTCTGCTTATTGGAGGAACAGATTTGTGAATTTTGCCATCCTTCAGCTTGTAATAGTAACAACCATTTTATGAAATATGTTTTCTCAAGGTCTGCTTTCTTGTTTGTGTAAGGCAAACCAAGAACTTTTCAAATACTTATACTAACAACTGGCCATGAACCTGGCTGTATTCTGCCTCAGTTGTGCCTTGCGTGCTCAGCAGCAGATAAAAAATTAAAATTGGCCCAAACAGTCAAAACCTGACTCCTCTACAGAAGCAACACCTACAGATGCTGTAAATGAGGCTGCTGTCTCTGTATCATCAGCTTTTGACCTCATTTTGCTTAATGAACACCTCAGAGAAATTGTGAAGGGATGGGAATAAGTTACAACTGACATGTACTGTGCATCAATGGTCCTGACAGCCAGAATAGTCCCTCTGAAACAGTATTGCCACTGGAAAATAGAAGAGCTCTAAGGCTAGTTTAGCACATTTGTTGTGTCAGACCACAGCATGACTCCCCCAGCAAGAACATATGAAAGGGAGGCTGAACAAAATCAAGCTGCACATGTCTCATAAATGGCTATTTGCCTTGATTCTGCAGAACCCTTGCCTGAAATTATTATATTACAGAAGAAAGGTTTTCATAGATCATTTGAATAAGAAAAAACAAATACCAGAGTTTGATATAAAGTATTTGTCCTGAGAACTCTACAATTTTGATATATGTAAACATGTTTTTGGTTATGCAACATCCAACCAAGTTCATTTTAAGCAATTGCCTAAAAGATGGGTTTTATTTATCAGAGCGGTCTTCTTTGATTGATTTCACTAGATTTTTCAAGGAAAAGAGCCCTCTATCATATTGATATTTCTAGCTTATGCTTTTTTTTTTTCTTCCTTGTGAAGGATTAGGATTTTAAAAGCATTCTAAGAAGGCGTGCGTGAGTTGGAAATGAAAATTGTCATTAAAATTCTGTGAAATGGAGTACTGCAGAACTTTTTCAGTCAATTCCTTTTGATTTGTTTCTCATAATCCGATTGAAAATTGATGGTAATAGTTAAAGTGCATATTTGTAATATATGTAATGGAAAATGTAATCTCAACAGGTCTGATTGATAAATAGATTTTCACAGTCTTTCTACTAACTTACAGAACATAGAAAGAACGTTTTAATTTTTAAGTGGACAGTATTTTAAACAGCATTTAAAAAGAGGAAAGGAAAATGGCACTAAATTAATAACAGGTAATAGAACTCAAATAATTTTGTAACTTTCCCCTTTAAAATGTAATGTAGGCATTTGCCTCAGCACTGAATCAGTATTGAAAAATATGTAAGAATTATCAAATGATTACAAAGCTAAATTATTTGAATTTTCTCCATATGGTGTAAAGTAAACAACAATCTTGACACAAATCAGAGTGCCTGTTTGACATCAGGATTTCTGCCAAAAAGTAGGTGGTTGGGACAGCATTCATGTCTTCTTCTTCTTCTAAAATTATACATGATTGTACTGTCAAAATAAAAAGGAAAACTTTGTGCAGTTTTCTAACCTGATATGATAACAGAATCTGCATTTTCATAGTCTGAATGTTGACAAGGTCTGATAAAGGAAACACATCTCAGAAGAATGGAGAATGAAGTGACAACTGGATGAGACAGAAATACCATATGAAGATTAATTAAGTGTCTTAAGATAAAGAATATGCATCAGTAGCAATTGTTAATTAATAGGGACACAAACATTCGTAAACAGACTATTTTGTTCTTAATCCTAAGCAAATTGTTTCTGGTACCATCTAGTGTCAATTTACAATTCACTCTCTGTGACAGTATCGAGTACTTTCAAAATTACCTACTCAAAAAAAATCACAGAAGTAGGTAACATTGTATGGTAACTGTTGGCAATGAAAATGAGGTTGTTTACTATAACTTGACAGGGTATGGCCAGCTGATGCACAATATTTTTTAAGATGTGGAAGTAGCCACGTCCCATGCAAACTTTCCCTGCTTAAATCGTGGGACGTCCAGGACAGCATACACCTGGTGATAACCTTCCATCAGGATCTTGAACAGACTCTGAAGGAGTGTTTCTCATTGCAGGCACTACTTTCTGGCAGGAAGGAAAATTTCAGCTATTTGAGAGCTCCAATTGCAAAGGACTTTCTGACAGGAGAAAAACTTGTCTTGATCCTCCAGAAAATGAAAACTCTGTTCAAGTGTTGTATTTGAATCCTTATAAATACACAGGTGAGATGTTATCTATCTAGTGTGTATGGTACACTCTCTTCTGTGTGTTTGGCATTGACAAGTATCATTCCTATACGATAAGTGCAGAACAAACAGTAGCAAAAGACATGTTATTGAAAAAAAAAAATCTTATTTTGTATAATATCAAATCTCACCAGAGATCTGGGCAAGGTTTTTATATTTGGGCTGCGATGGAGGAATTGAGTGAAGACTTTACCTGTCACTCAGAAAAAATGAAGGTGACGAGGATGCACAAGGGCAAATGGTAGCATATCAAGACCATCAGCAAGAAAAAGAGCTGGCTGCTTTGCTAAAAAATCTGGAAAACCAAGATTGTTCAAAAAGTGCCTGCCTGTCACTGGTACTTAACGCTGCTATGAGGCAAATTCTCTTCCAAGCAGAGTTGGACACTTGTAAAAGCTAAGACACAGATACTCCTCTTTTTTTTTAAAAGAGAAACAATGATTTCTTCAGTTTCAGGCTGCTATGTATTTCATATATCGTAATAGCAGTATGCTTATTTAACTAAATAATAAAGATCAGGAAAAAAAAGAAAAGGCAGATGGCATTAATTAGTTCAATTATTTATTCCACTTCATGTAAATAAAGAAGTATTTCTGTATCTTTGTAAATGTCAAGTTGTCTGGAAAGGTTTTGCAGTCTACAACCTTAGGAGGTTTCAAAAGTCACCTGAACAAGGCTTTAAGCATCCTCATATAGCTTTGAATTTGGCTTTGCTCAAAGGTGAGGTGGGACTAGAGACCTTCAGAGTCCCTTCCAAATAACTTCTATGACTCTGAGGCTCTATTTATGAATAGCAGGAGAAAGAAAGATCTGAGAAAAACTGTGCAGTTCTGACCAAAAGTTCATTGTCCCTATGGAGAGGTTGAGCCTTGTCTGTCAAAAGTTCCCATTTTTCTCTAAGTGGTCCTCTGATGCCAAATATTTAATCAACATTTTCAGTCATTTGCTACCATCATAAAGAAAAAAACCCAAATCAAACCAAACCAAACCAAACCTGGAATATGCAGCTGTCTTGTTACTGTCCTTAGCATTAGTACAGCAGAAAAAAGATGTTCTTGACCTTATAGAGAAGTAATTAGTTAGAGGAGAGAAAATACTACTGTGGCATAAAAAATATAAGGTAGGAATATAATTATTAGTGGTTACTGAAGATTCTGCAGATAATTTTCTAATGTCCTGTCAGATCACAATTTATTTAATGTTCTTAAAGGAGATGGCACTGTCATACACAGCTCACCTTCTTAGTTCATTTAGTGCGTAGGTTTATTGACCCCTAATAATTCCACGACAGAGGCAATAATGCTGAGAATCTGAATAATAATGATAAGCATCCCTTTTTGCTGTCAGAAGATATAGCAAAGCACATCTTTAGCTGCACTGTACTAGAGAAAATGCTTACAAAAGTATGGGTTTTTTTACTATGTTGCTTCAGTTTTGATGAGCTATTGCAGTAATTTGCTTTCTGACAGCCTCTAGGAACATCCCATTCAAGGATCCCTTGTGCTGAACTACATAAATACGTGTGTGTGGTTGGGAGTGTTCAGTCATCTGGTCTTCAAAGGAAAGCTTAATTGGAACTATCACCAAAGGCAATGAGTGATAACTCACTATTCTCTAAGCATATAGGTATAACTATGCCACTGTGACCCCTCTACTACTTGCACAACTTTTGACATGCCAGCAGGCATGAATGTGTGTATACAAGCCTCTCCCTATCCACGAGCATGTACATTTATAAAATCTGCCCTTTCTTTCACAGCCCCATCTTTCCCTGCTGCATACCATTGCTGCCCTCCCTCCATCCTCTCCATTGGTACAATAGCTAATACTTTCTGACCTCATTTAGGCTGCCTTCCCTTCCTGCCATTCAGGGGAGCTCAGCTGCTCAGAGGCAGAATTGTCTGTCATGATTTTCTGGCAAAGAAAATAAGAGGAGTCTATTTTATTTTTTAGAACAAATGCATTCAGATTTAATTTAGTATTGTGAATATAGTACTTCTGCACAAATATTCCCATGATGGTTACAGCTGGCCCGGTGCAAAATGCCAGCAGTACATCAAACCTCTCCAGCCCTGGCCTTATTTACATTTACAACATGCTCATTTTCACATCCATTGAATCCTTTGACTTTGTTCAACTGACAAGTAAATGTTCCATTATCATACTTTTGATAATGTGGATGCAGTTTCATGACTGCGCATGCCAGGAGTGGAAAGTAAATTAGACATGATGGAGTACCAATTTGATGCAGAAGCATTCCCATAACGGAGTTACCTAAAAGTCAAATCCCTCTGAACTCTTAAGTCAGATTTCATTAGAGGACAAAAACATCTCTCTGTTTTGTCGCTTGGTGCAGAATCTAGTTCCTTCACTGGCATTCTTTGCGGGGTGAGGCAGCCTTCCCAGTTGTGTTTAGCAGTCCAGCTCCTCTCCAGTAGTTTCCTGGGTTAAGCACGCCATATATAACCACCTCTGCATTTCTAGGAATGTCTCTCCTTCTCTAGTCTGCTCTAAAACTTGACCTGGGCCTGCTTCAATCTGGAGCATGGCAGCCACTAAAGAGCAAAGAGACACCCTATTACCTCGAAGGACAGCCACTCTTTTTATAGTAGGACATACCACACAGTGTGCATAAATTAAATAATGAGCAAACCAGCAGAACTGTTCCAGCATATTTTACATTAATACAGACCATTGAACAGGCATCAGAAAACCTTGTTATGAAACAATAAAGGATCTGAAAATATGAAATAAGAATTTCTGGACTTTAATGTCCAGAATCCTCAAGTGCTAAACTTCATCACTAGACTTTAAGTATTTCTTCAGTATTTTGTCAAGCTGTTTAAAACATTAGCTTTCAAGATGTATCTGCATATATTTTTCCTGATCCATAAATTGTGA
This sequence comes from Strigops habroptila, assembly GCF_004027225.2. Taxonomy (NCBI): domain Eukaryota; kingdom Metazoa; phylum Chordata; class Aves; order Psittaciformes; family Psittacidae; genus Strigops; species Strigops habroptila. The sequence goes on along the minus strand of NC_044277.2, from coordinate 72,157,314 downwards.
GTATTTCATATTTTTCTCTCTCTGACTGTTTAAATTCAGAATTAATGTTTTCTCTGTTACTAATTATGACATACTGAATCACAGCTGACAGAATTGAAGCAGTTAATGAAAGGCCATGGGACTACTTCCCTCAATTCTGCTTATTGACAAATTGAAAATTCACTCTCTTGTTAACTTATGTTCAAATGAATATTCCTCATAGAAGTGAAATAATGGGAAAATTGCAACATGCATCAGCAGTGCTCCAGTAGACCACTGTAATTGTGAAAAAATAATGCAGTGGGCAGCAAAGAGATGTGCTGACTGTTCGTCCTGGATCTAGGTATCAAAATAGATGTGCTGAGAAAAGCAGCATCTTTAAAAAGGTCATGTTGTCCCCATTTGTTATTTTTTTCTGTAATTTATTACCTTTCTCTTATACCTTTCTCTGAGGAGAAAGAATCAGATTAGTTTTCAAGGCCTTTAGAAACTGTAGGTGTGTTTAGGATTAATTTCTGCAGCTCAGGGTGTGGGCTGTGTGCCACCCGCAAGGAGTGGCAGCCTCAAACCAGTAGCCAGCCAGATAATTCTTGTAGCAAGCACAGTGCTTCTGTCTCTGAAGAGTCAGAATATGCCTCCTCACAAGGCAAGAGGGAAGAGGACAGAAACGCTCAAGGGGCTGAAGCTTTGTCTCTCCCGTGCCAATAGAATCATGATGAAACGATAAACCAACACATACGGAAGTCTGCATCCAGCTGCAGGAACCCCCCATGCATCAAGTATACATGATTTATTCTTAACAAGTATCACACTAGCAAAGTGTACTATTATGGTGGTGAAGGAAATACACAATAGGTGCTTTGTGTTTTAGAGTTACGCTGCTATTACTCCTGAGAGATTCTGGAGGGCTGCGTTACAGTGTGCAGCTCTGATCACCACAGCAGAAGGTCTGCAGCTGTGGTCCATATTACACTAAGGAGGCCCAGAAGTCTGAGACTGGTGAAAATGAAAGACCCATGTTTTTATATCCTCAGTTCGAAGGTGATCACATGCACATGATGGGAATTACAGATAATCAGCACCCAAGAAAGGGTCACGTCACTATTAAGGCTCTTGTGCTCCAGCTCCCCCCATGTAACTCTTCTGTGAAAGACGTGAGATTCAGACACTGCCTATGTGCTCCTTTGCACAAGCACTAAACACACACAAATATTAAAATTTTAAAGTGGCCGTGTGTACAGTCATTATGCTGATTATACTGATTTGTTGGAGTTACTGACACTGATTTTTGCGATGCGAGATTTCATGAGACTACAATTATTGGAATTGTTTACTTCTTCCCAGTCATCACACTTTCTATTTTAAAAATAGAGTGTAGGTGAGGAAGACAGCATCATCCAGAGAGATGACAGACATTCCTACTGGAAAGCTATGTATCAAAATGATACATAGCACATCCATGATATTAAGTCAAATAAATCCCAAATCATGGGTCATATATAGAAATCCAAAATTATCTAAAAAAAAAAAAAAAGAAAAATCTCATTGAGCTATCGATATTGATACTCTAACCAATTTGTATCTGTAACTATTTTCTTTATGTCAAATAGGCAACAGTATTTCAACTGTTAAAAGATCTCATTTCAGCAGAGTTCACATTAAGAAAGAAGACGATATGAAAATACGGAATACAAAGAAACACTTTGCAACCTTTTGTAATGACAATCTAAAAATAAAGGTAGAAAAGCATAAATTATGTAAAATGTTGAAAAAACACTTTCTGAATTTTCAACATCAAACAAAGGAGCTTTAGTCTCCTATAAAAGTTTGTCTGGGTTTTTTTTTTTTAGTGACTACACAGGGAAAGCTGTATATATTAATTTGTTTGGTCTCTTTCTTCTGGAAATAAGCTTTTGTGCCTCTGCAGCCAGACCTCAACCTCTCTATTATTTTCTCTACTCTGGTAAGACTTCCCAAGTTCTGTTCTCTCTTCTTCATCTGCATATCATCCATTGTTTTTATGTACTTTCTTGGTTTCAGCCACCACATGTGCTTAGCAAGAATACACACACGTTATCTGCAAGTATACCTTGTCCTTCAGCCTTTTCATTGTCATTGCCTCTTTCTCACCCTCCTCTGAAGGTTTGCTATGAACTCAATCTGTACACATTTACAAATTTGTCATAATAATCCTGCCTAATGTGTTTTTTCTCCATTTTGCATTTTGCATTTCCTAGGCCTGCACAAGAGGAGAAAAGCACAATAAGAGAAAGATTCAATCAACCCTTTCATTATGTAATGTTATTCGTTCATAGTCTTGTGATCTGACAGCACTGATATGAGAAACTTCCTGGTTTTCTGGGAGATCTCCTTTGCTGTTTCATCCTCGACAGTCCTGTGCCCACCATTTCATGTTTTAACAGAATATGGTGAAAAAGCTCTTTTCTAATCAAAACCATATGCAATGTACTTTTTCTGCATTCTGTATTTTAAACTTCTGAGCCAATTGGCTCAAAAGAAAGTATTTTTCTCTGGAAAATCATCCTGTTTTCAAACTGAAATGGAAGTAACATACCAGCTGAATGAAAAGGATCTGTATTTTTTGGAGAATGTAATGAAACTGAAGAATCCTAAATTTTAGAGGAGTTTGGCTTTCCTTTATGAATGCTTTGATTTGATGTTAAATGTTGTATTCTTGGGTAGACTGCTGGAGAAAAAGTGAATTGCAGGGATGAGAGAGAAAAGCGCATTTGGCAAAGTGGCAGGTAACACAGTACGTCTGTTTACCTCACTTAAGAGACTGACAGGATTTGCTACACACAGAAAGAAAAACTAGTTAAAAATACTGTAACGTGTCCTGCTTTTGTCCAAGTGCATTAATTCTTATTTGTAGGCGTAGATGCAGAGCAAAAGAAATAAAATCATATTAAATCCGTAAGTGTCTCAAATTTCATATTGGCATTCATTCCCAATTGAAATAGTTCCAGTCAATTTTGTACAGATTCTGCCTTGATGACAATCATAGAATGGTTTGAATCGGAAGGAACCTCTAAAGCTCATCTAGTCCAACCCTCCTGCAATGAGCAGGGACATCTTCAACTAGATAAGATTGCTCAGAGCCCCATCCAATCTGACCTTGGATGTTTCCAGGGATGGGGCACCTACCACTTCTCTGGGCAACCTGTTCCATTGTTTCACCACTCTCATCGTAAAAACAGTCTTCCTTATGTCTAGTCTGTACCTACGCTCTTTTAGTTTAAAGCCATGACCCCTTATCCAATCACCACTAAAAGGCCCTACTAAAAGGCTGTCCTCTTTTTTCTTATAAGCCCCCTTTAAGCGTTAAAAAGCCACAATAACATCTCTCCTGAGACTTCTCTACAGGCTAAACAACCCCAACTCTCTCATCCTATCCTCATAGGTCATAAAATATTCAACTACAAGTACCTGATCTCAGACTGAAACATGGCTCCTGGGCAGGGACAGTTAGGTCCATCCCTACCAGAACATTTTACACCTCTCAGTAAAATCTGATTAGTATTTCCCCTCCATGACAAACATGGAGGGGAAGAAAACTATGTTTATGCGGAATTCCATGTATAATGTCATTCATTTTAATTAGAACCAAAGCTTGTCTTGCTTCATTTTGTAGTACAGAAAAAAGGATGGGAAGAAAATTCACCACAGTTCTTTGTACATACAATTTAAGCAAAAGGGAGTAACTGCACAGGACTTGACAGTGCTTTTGGCTTCTTCTTTTTGACAGATAAAGGCAGCATTAACAATGCTGCCTCAGATTCTTGTATAACTCGTCTTTGTCCAGGCCATGGAATGTCTCAGATGGCACAGTTGAAAAATAACTTCTATATCTACTGCCTATGTTGCAAACTTATGTGTTATTCAGCCATTGTACTGGGTTGAAACATAATTAATTACATTTGCATTTTTTTGTCAGCAAGGGAAACCAAAAAATCTAACTTGGTTTTCTTGGTTATCACTAGTACAGCACCAAATTAGAGTTTGTAATAACTAGTTGATAAAATACATCTGAATGTGCCACACAGGAATTGTAATTAGTAGAATCTTAAAATTTTTTATTCTTTTTCTTACCAGAAATGGAACCAGCAACATACCTCTTTTTCTCTGTGAACTTCTTCCAAAAGTTTTTCTTGCTTTTTTATCTGTTTAAAGAGAGACTGATGTTCAGCCTCCTTCATTTCTGTAAAGTGCTTGAGCTGTTCTCAGCTCTGCTGTAAGTAGCATTGCAGCTTTGTTTCCTTACTTTCTCTCTCCTTTACCTTCTCACACAGCCACTGAAGCTTAGTCTTTGTTTCTGCTAACTATTAGCTCACAAGAAAATGCCTACTTGTGTAATACAGGCTACCATACATCATCTTTTTTTCCAAGACGGCTGCTCTTTTTCTTTCCTCTGAATACATCCAGGCAGATTTTTGATAGTTGCATTCTGGAGCCAGCTTTTGTTTTTCCTGTGAGGAAAGTCAGGAAAGGAGGTGGAATCAACGACAAATGGATGCTGGAGAGTAATCTGAGCCCAGGGGTAGGGTTGGAATGAAGAATTATCAGTGATTTTAAAATAGAAAGAAAGTGGATGGCAGAGCAACTGCAGACAGTAGACACATGGATTTAGGACAGGGGGCTGAGAGTAAAGGGCTGGATGGAGGTCTAAGTGGGAGCAGAAGCTGAGGGGTGGAAAAAGATAGTGGGCCAAAAGGGGGGACTGTGGTGAGGAAGAAGGTGCAGTCCTGTGGTCAGAAGAACATGCATCAGTACATGCTGGGGGCTGACCAGCTGGAAAGTAACAATGCAGAAAAGGACCTGGAGGTCCTGGTGGACACCAAGTTGAACAATGTGTCCTTGATGCAAAGGTAGCTAACAGTATCATGGGCTGCATTAGGAGGAGTGTTGCCAGAAGGTTGAGGAAGCCGATTCTTCCCTTCTCAGTGTTGCTGACGCCACATCTGGTATTCTGGGTCCAGTTCTGGGCTCCCCAGTACAAAAGAGATACTGAGCTACCGGACAGAGTCAAGTGAAGGACCATGAAGATTTTTAAGTGACAGGACCATCACTTAGATGAGGAGAGGCTGTGGAATCTGGTACTGTTCAGGCTGGAGAAGAGAAGGCTCAGGGGGATCTCATCAATGTATCAACTGGAAAGGAAGGTGCAAAGAAGAAGGGGCCAAGCCCTTTTCAGTGGTGCCATGACAGGACCAGAGGCAGTGGGCCACAAACTGAAACACAGGAGATTCCTTCTGAACACCAGGAAACACCTTCTCACTGTGGGGGAGAGTGAGCCCTGGCACAGGTTGCCCAGCAGGGAAGTGGAGTTTTCAACGTTGGAGTTATTCAAAAGCCATCTGGACATGGTCCTAGGCAACTGGCTCTGGGTAGCCCTACTTGGGAGTAGGGGAGTTTGACAAAATGACCTCCAAAGGTCCATTCCAATTTCAACCTCTCTGTGACTGTGAATCGCAGGGGAGAAGGGGTTTTAGGAGTAGAGCTTTAGTAAAGTTGTGTTATGGGAATTCAAATTTGGGGAGCTTACAGATGGGAATATTTGAGGGTTTCTACTGTAAAGAGTAACCTGAAGCTCTGGAAGTGGAAACTTAGAACCATGGATTTTGGCAGAGAAAGATGAGAATTACACAATGTTATTCCCATTTCTGTTTGGGGGACAAAGGAAGTCAGATAACTGCCTGCTTCCACTGCACAATACTGAAAGGCACAGGAGTTGAGACTGCGGTATCTTTGTTACTCAGTCTCACTTTGTTCAAGCAGTCATTTGAGACTATCATGTTTCTGACAACATGCTCATCTGCTTTTATACACACACATACATGCAATCCCTACTCCTGTAATTACAAACTGCAGAGTTTAAAATACTGTGCACTGAAAGGAAGCTTAAAATAATGCTTATTTCACTAACTGCAACACAGCAGCTTTAACAACATAACATAACATAGATTGCTATTATCACCAGCAGTGGTACATTTTTTAAAGTTTGCATGAAGCAAATCTGACAGGAAAAACCCAAATCCACAGCTTCTTTTAAATTTTGTCATTTTTTACCCTGACATATGATGGGTCTTCCAACAATGATTTGCTATTCTTACTGTGATTTTTTTAAGTTTTGTGTTTGTTTAATTTTCTTTTTTAACCTCCTGTTGCTTTAACTCACTTTAAGTATTATTTGTATGACAGATACATCTTATCTTCTTTGAGAGGCAGAGATTTATTACCACACAAATTCCTTGTGAAGACAGCTGTGTAACCTAAGAACAACATGGGAGAGAGATATGTGAAAAAAGTTAGTTACCATATTTCTTTTACTGGGAAACTTGTACCTGCTTCTACACCCTGTTTCTCTCCAGTTTTCAATTATTATTAATACTTGATTACTAAATTATTAGAGCTTTTGAATTTTTCCAGACAATTTCAGCCTCCAACAGGCTCAAGACTGCAGGCATGTAAAAAGAATGGCCTAGAGAAAGAGTCAAAAGCTAAACAAAGAGTTCCCCCCACCTGTTTACCTCTTTTCTCTCAAATTCTCACAGCCTTAAAGAAAACCTTCTTATTTGGTCAGAACAGAGCAAGCTGCAGGGCATCACAAAAGCCAGATTTCTTAAGCTTCTGCAATGCTGCTTTTCCCTTCCCTGAAATGTCCTCTAGTAGGCTATGTCTAATGCAGGAAGCCATCTGAGCCTTGAAGCATAAAATACTGAGACCAAGACAATAGCTTAGGGACATAGAGAAGAACAGGGATGAGTGGAACTGCATGGGATGCAACCATGGTGAGATAAAAGCATTGGCTAATTCCCATACATCAGGTCTTAATTCCTAAGCTGAGATGGTGGGAGGAGAATCCTAGTAATTTTAACAGAAAACAGTACAGCTCTTTTCCTAAAAGTGGTGAAGAAAAATCCGTAGAAGGTCTGAAGTCACTGAGAGGAAATAACTCTGGCAAGAATGGCCTGCCCAGCCTAAAGCTGTCTCCTAGAGACTTCAGTGATTTTCATGGAAAATAGTAGGGAAAACATGTATTGCAAGAGGAAAAAGGCACCAAGAAACGCACTGAAAATTATGCGGATTTTGCTCAAGGCACATAACTAATGCAGTTCCAGGATGGTTATAACCAGTTTTCTTAAGAAGTCAACCTAGTTTTATAAGTATGGAGTTCTTTCAACTTATCACCCAATAATTCATGAAACAAGCTTCAGATCTCACTGCTCTTTGTAGTCCTGCCAGATACACCTCAGAAGACTACTTAAGTGTAATGAATAGCAGGATAGATTTACAGAACTACTTGCTGAATTCTTGCCCTGCTGTGGTAAGGCCCAGTTGAGGTGACATACAGGTCACTCTGGCACTGCTTCTGCAACTCAACATGGAACTTTGTTTTCATACAGCTGTGGCACATGTTGCTGCTGACTGTTGTCTTAAGGGACACTGCTCTTAATATTAAAGGAAGATTGCAAAATGTTTAAGGAAGATGATGAAAACCCCTTATATTTGGGGAAGGCAAAGTGTTTACATGAGGTACCTTTGCACTATTTAAAGGGACTTGCCTGCAAAATAAAATTAAGCAGAGGGAAGAAGGAAGAGCGAAAACATCATTTCAGAGAGCAAAAATTCTCATTCATACTGAATTTCAGACAGAAGCCCAACCAGGAAAGTCTGATTTATTCTCAGCCATTGAAATAATAGAGGCAGTAAATTAACAGTGTCTTACTTCAGGGAAAGCATATAAATTCTCTGGAGCATAACCACAAAATGTGAGACAATGCTCCATTAGGGTGGCAATCCACTCCCTCAGTTCTGCGTGGCCTTTTTCAGTCAGGGTTTGCTATCCCTGAGTGCAGATTTGCAACAAACAGCTCAGATGCAGAATTGCATTTCACCTTTGGTTCAAGCTTATGGGGCAGATGGGGCTGGAAGAATTCATGCAAATGTTTGGGAGAAGGATACATGCATAGTGAAATCTACAGCTGGATTAAAAAGTGCACAAAATCTGCAAGTCCTGTGGAATCCTTAATGTTTCTTGGACAAAGTATACTTGAAGTAGATGTTGAATATCTAGGTACAGTATGCTCACCCTGTTGTGTATGAGAGAGAAACTGTAAGAGGAGGTTTCAGTACCCAGAGCTCACACTGAGATGTGTTTCAAAACCACCAAACATAAAGCAGATTCAGTTTTCAAACCTTTAAATAATGACTAGGCTCGAGCCTAGGGTGTGGATCTGGATAGAAAGGCTCTGTAACTTACATCAACAGCCAAGCTGCAGACCTGAATTCATAGCTCTGAAAGGGTTTGGATCTAGGGTTTATAGTCAAATACTCTATAAAAACGATTGAAACAAAGGCAGTCTAAGGGCTAGGTAAAACACCAGTGATTAAGAAATTCCCAAACTATAATGGGACAGGATTGGTGTTTTAAGATTTGGATTTATTTCTCATTATCCTACTCTGATTTGATTGGTAATACATTAAACAAATTTCCCTAAGTCAAGCCTGTTTTGCCTGTGATGGTAATTGGTAAGTGACCTCTCCCTGTCCTTGTCTCGACCCATGAGCCTTTTGTTATATTTTCTGTCCCCTGTCTAGCTGAGGAGGGAAGTGATAAAGCGGCTTTGGTGCACACCTGGTGTCCAGCCAGGGTCAGCCCACCACATCCTTGTATTTGATTAAAACATTTACTAGACCAGAGAGAGACAACCACTAATTAAGTGTCTTTGTTTGGAATATAGGAAACCACTGGAGCAGATAATGACAAAAAATGCTTCATTAAAAATATACTTATTTTTCCAATTAATAGCTTAGCACCAACACCCGTCAAATAGAAACCCGAAATTACCAACTGCAATAATTGAAAAATGACTGAAGTATCAATAATAGAAAGTTTGTACCAGAAAACTTTAAGTTGATATTGAAAATCATTGTTAGAAACAGTGTCATGAGGAGCAGCCCCAAAATATTTATCATGCTTAATATTGTACCATTCCTAATGCTATGTACACACACATGGACATCTGGTTATCTTTTTAAGTAAACTTCTGATTATTTAATTTGCATATAGCCTATTATATTCATGGAGTCTAACATTCAAGGAGTCTAACAATTCAGGCATGCAAATGCAATCAAAAGCTCCATTTGGTTTTTAAGGGAGACAGAGGGAGTTCTGTTAAGCATTTTAAACTGGCAAAACCTGTCTATCACATTATAATTGGCTCTAATTAATACTGCCAGAAGCTACAGCTATAAAAATCTTTACCAAACACTGAGTCACACTTAAACTGGTGCAAAATCCTTCTTTTGCCCAAGCAAACATTAGAGAAAATCACTTCCAATGTGTTCCTTAAAACTGAGAGCTGACTGATAACTGTGAGTGAAGACAAACATATAAGCACAGGAGAAGCCATTTTGTTGAAATCTAGGATATGGTGCATTTTCCTAAATGGTCAAGATAGGTGTGAAAATCAGTGAATTATATTGCATACATAATGCATGTACGTATGTTTAGTCAGAGTAGAAGAGTTAAGCATCAACCTTTTAAAGATGGAAAAGTGGGATGTGAAGAAGTGTGTCTGTGTAATGAGCTTGTGTGATAATTCAGCCAGCCCTGAGGCACATGGAAACAAGTGTGGAAAACAAACACCATGTAAAAAACCTTAGCCATCACACACAGAAACACCTAACCAGAGAGGTACACAGTGCCCCTGCCCAAACACAGTTCAGAAAGAAACTTGCACCTGCTGGAGGCTGGAGAGAGTCTTCCGTAGGGGAACTCCCTATGCAAAACAGGGATATCTACACCTCTCAGGACCTTGGCCCATGGACAGGTATTGGAGGAAGCAGAGTCCAGCTCTACTGGGAGAAAGCTTTGGTTCGAGTAGATGAGATTGGTACCCCCACCTACTGCTGCTTGGCCCTGAGGCCCCTGCCTTTGTTGGGATTTATTCTCTTGACCACTGTAGGACTTGCAGGGCAGGAAGGCTTTGGGTCTTTGGAGTAGGTGGTGTAGCTCCTGCCTAAATGTGCTCAGGTAGACTCAGTTGCCATTTCTGAGAGATCAATTAATTTGTCAAAACAGTATATCAAACCAATTGGGGGGATCACTGTGAAATTTAAAAATCAGCTGATTCTTTCAGAAAACATCAGGTTGTGTCCAAAATGTGTGCACCTTACAACAGTCCAGTTTGCCCTGTTCAGAAAAAATTGCAGAGTTGTGGCTAACAACTGACTTTGAATTAGGTCACAACCATTAGATGTTGTAGTTCTGGACATGGTACAGCCATTGTTGGAGCTAGAAACTAAGGAATATACCTGGTATGCTACAAATAATGTCTGGAATGCCTCCAGGGTTTTTAACTCTCTGGCCAGAGAAGTGAGATTCCCATTTGTCTGCAGTCTGCAATACCCTAGGAACCAGCTGCCATCTTGAAGGAAAGGGGGCAAGAGTCCTGCCATCTGTCATGGCTTTATCCATGAAACCTTAGCAAGACACTTTGGAGAACATTTTCACAGTGCTGATGAGGTACTTACTGAATGAACAAACCCAGACAAAAAACTAAGCAAAAGGCAACAGGTGATCATTGCCTTCTTCAGGTAAAGTTCACTGACTTTATACTGGTTTGTGATAGCCCAAGATCACATTTTAGGTGATTCAAGATAAAAAGTGGCCAATATTCCACTAAATCAGAATAGTGTTGTTACTCTTGCGAACCATTTCTGTCCTTTTCACTTTATTCAATCCATGATATTCATCTTCTCTGATAGACTGAAAAGAAACTTGTATAAAAGAGCAAAAAAATGGATTTCCTGTTAACTTTGGTTGCATGTATTGATTCTTTGTCACCAGTTGTGTGGCCGTGGGTTCTCATCCCTTTCAAAGACACAGGTAAGAAAGACAGATTTCTTCCTACCACAGCCATTTCCAATCAATCACACAAAAAAGAAACAGTGGCATCCCTTATCCTGGGAGTAAGAAGAGAGTGACCAAAAATCTCTTCTAGCTGTACAAACAGCAGTTAGGAAATACAGACCCACATATCATATGTGGAAAATTATGAGTGAGTATCAAATTCATTTTGAGGGGCATGGCATAGGTTCTGTGGAGCAAGCCAGACATTTCTGCATTGCACTTTGGTAAAATTGTTGACTTTTCCTCAAAGTCACAAGGGAAAGAAACGCATACTTTTACAACCCGAAAGCAAGTTTTCTGCTTGGAGTTACATGATTCTGGTGTCTAGAGGGTAAGTAATAAGTCTATAATATTTCAGTTTGAACTTGTGCTTGTTCTAGCCCAGGCAGGCCGTCTGCCTCTGTTGAGATTTCTTTTTTGGTTCTTTTCCCAGGAATCGATGTGTGACTGGGAATACACAGTATCATTATATTATTTGCTGTTTAAGGATAAGTTTTAGATACTAACTCTTCTTTGCAGCTTGTTTGAGCTATAACATGGGTGGCTCTCAATGAAGTCTTTTCTCAGGTGAGGCTGGAAATTTCTAATAGTCCAGGACAGCTGCTTTTGTCTCTAGGATAGCTGTACACGTGACCTGCTCTCATAGTCACGGTGTGCTAGATGGTTACACTCAAAATAGTGTTCAAAGCAGAGAGGAACACAAACTAGGAGTAGAGGTATGAATTAATGTTAGACCAATTAATGTTTAATTGAATTAATGTTAGACCAATTAATGTTTAATTGTCTATTTTTATGTGCTTCCTTGTCACAGCTCACTTTCTGTCACTTCTTTCAGACTAAACATTGAAAATTGCATGTCTTTCTGTAAGTTGCATCTATTCCTACATAGCAGCAAGCTGCTCAGAACTGTGGCAGAACCCGAATGTTAGTTCTTAAATAATGCAATGTTGGACCTTTTTTTAATGTCTAGGTGAGATTGTGGCACATAGCAAAAGTGAGATTTGTGATCTTTGTTAGTAAAAGCAAATGAAGAGCAGGACATGAAATAAGGCAATTAAAAAAAAAGCAAAATCTTTGTGTTGAAAGCAATATTTTGTTGCAATTTATGAAAAAGGAGTCCTTTTGTAGTGCTTTTAAAATCCTTTTTTTCTTATAAGTAATTTAGCCAATGAGTGAAAAGACATTAATATGAAATTGGCAGGCCTAACTCACACACTTTTCTTAAATACTAGATTTATCTGAATTTCTTAGATAAATGCTGGGCTAAACTAATCCCACTTCAGCACAGTTCCACTGAAATGAAGAGATAGGTCTTGTAGTGTGGTGACTGTTCTTTCCACATTCAGAAAATGGGCCAAAGTGCTCTTACGAGAATTCTCAACCAATAGTGGAAACATATTTATCATGAGAACATAGGTTTGAACAAAGATGAAAGTCCAAGAAGGAACGGAAGCCAAAACTGCAATTCTAAGAAATTCTAACCTCAACATACGCAAATCCAATAAAAAAAAATTGTGGCAAAGTTTTTATTTCAATGATTAGATCTTCAGTTTTCAAGTAATGCCCTAAATTCTTGAAAAGTAGTGGCAAGTTAAAAATGTCCTTGAGTAAAAGTAGCATGATACTGGCCTATGAACTCTGGAAGAAGGAGAAAAGACTTTAAAACATGTTTATCTCCAAGTCCATGGCTGAAATGGACTTTAGAAGATTTGTGGGCTCACAGCTATCTCCAGGCATCTGATATCAAGGGCAAAAAGCACTAACTAGACTAAACAATCTCCATATACAGTGTCAGAAAGTTAGTCAGCATTACTAGAGCATACAATTAAAATGACAAGATAAAACTTGACTTCAGCCTTATGCTTGGTGCAATGAAGAACAATGTCATTTTTGTAGTGGATTTAATATTCCAAATATGTTTAGCTAAACTTCCCTGGGAGGAGAGAGAGAGGTGCTGGGAGGAACAAATGGAAATACAGGCACGCAAGCAATTTTAAATAAGGTTTAGTTAGAGACTGAATAGTCTGGTTTCCTTTCTTGGGTATTTAAAAGATAAGCATATTAGTATGGGTGAAGTAATTCTAAAAATAACTATGAGACTTGATGCTGGAAACAATAAATTTCATAGGGAAAAATGTGCATTTGTGTATGTAAATATAATATATTTATGTATGTGTATGTGTGCATACATACTTATAGGCCATCAACCTTGGAGATTAATTAAAGTTACTGGTGAATCAGGGGTATGTAAAAAATCAGTATAGCATGAATCAATTCAGGAGCTCTGTAGCTTCCCTGAAGCTTAAAAACCAGAGCAGCCTGATGTCAGCAATCCCATTTGCAAGGTAAAAATCACATATAAATTACAGAGATGCAGTAAGAAGCCCATGTAAATTTTAATGGTTGATTATTGTTCAACAGAGGACATGAAATGAGACCTAACTAGTGGCCCAAATTGCTAATGAGAAAAGTTGGCACTACTGAAAACTTCTGCAGCCTAACTTGCCAGTAGACCTGCACACACTCCAAGACAGTCCTTTGTTTCTTGACCTTACTTTAGGATAGCTGGTTCCCCAATGATATGCCACCTATTCACTAAGCACAAGAACGAGGTTGTAGGTCCTAGATAAGTGCTCAAAACTTGAAGCCCTTTTTAAGCGGGCATATAGCATCTTCTCAAGGTGTTTTTTTTACTGCTGGTGCAGTTCCAGCTGTGAGACTTGAGTTTGTACTGGGACATCCCTAAACATCTTCCTGAACTGGGAATTTAGGATTAGCAGCACTCCATTTATCTGTCTTCTGGATCCCTGTAGGCCTTCAGCAAGGAACAAGATGCACAAAGGCTGTGTGGCATGAACAGTAACCAGACCTCTGAGATCGCCTTATCTCCTGCATTTCTAACTTACATCTCCACATTCCCAGTGTGACTGTACAGACACGATTCTTCTCCCCCTTCCCTTTGGAGGCTGGGAACAAGCCAGGATCCTTCTGAGAGATTTTATTTTCCCTGTAGGAGAGCAGTGCCCCAAAATACAATGGCATAATTCATCAACTCCAGTGTTCTTGGGTTTGCAACATGCTTGGAGAGTTTGCCGTTGGAAATAAGATCATGTATAAACATATGCAGTTTGTTAATAACAAAAAGGAAAATAAAGTAAAATAGGCAATATATTTTTCTGAGTTTTAAAGAACATACGCTGTACTGTTCAATTCTAAGCCACAGTGTAAATGTTATGTTGAAACCTGTTATTGAAATGTCTAACATACTGATTTTTGCTAAAGAACATTAGGTTTTCTAAGACTTTTTAAACAGTTATTCATAGATTCAGATTCCATTGTTGTTCCTTATACAATTTATAATGCATTCTCATCTCTCAATATAATTTATAATATTTAACTAAGAAAATATATGGCAAGCCCTCTCTGAACTTGACTGAGTGCTATTAACATCTATTTATAATTTTATTTTACATGCAATTTGCTTAAGGTTTAACTTCTAGTGTAATGCTAAATAAAATTAGATACTCAGCCTTGCTTCAAATAATTAATCTGAGAGTGAGTAAAAAAAAAAAAAACCAGTTTCATAAAAGACTATTTTAGTATTCCCTAATTCTCTCTCATACATAGAGACTCTTAAAATTAAACTAATTAGGCAAAGCTGCTAATATAAACACATTTCAGCACCTGGAGTTTCGTGAATTGTATTTTATTCCTTTTTCCACTCACTAGCTTTGCAAAATGGGAGGTAAATCATCAGTAAGTGAAGTTCATGTGTGTTAGATTCTGCAAGCCTGCATTTTCACGATATAGCTGGCTGGAAGGCTTGCAGATGTTGGTGTGCAATACTGGAGATGTCCTATCTATTTTGAAATTTGACCCCATAAGAAAGGGAAAGAGCAAGTGGCACAAAGTGGGATACATGATCTCACTTATATCAAGAAGTATAAGTAAGAATCCTTGGATATAGTTATTAGCACCTGTCACATCATGGGCCTGTAAAAATTGATCTGTTTTCTGTTAGAACTATTTATCATTGTAAACTGCTTTAGGCACAGTCACTAAAATAGAAATGCTAAGGTCCAGTCATTAAACTGTTATGAGCACTCAGCAGCTTCATACTCGACAAATATTCTTGCAAGATCACAGACTTCATAGCAGTGAGTTGTGGATCTCAGTTGTGTGATAGCTCTTAAATAGAGAGTAGGAGTTGTCTGCTTGGGATTTTGGGGTTCTGAGTTATGGCCTCAGTCTCTTGTATCCCTGCACTCACAATTGGTTTCATATTTTTACTAGAGGTCACAAAACAATGTCCTGAAAAGACAACCAAACAAGGCCAGATAAATTGGTCTGCATGGGGCTCTCTGTCAAGCTCTACACCTTATTATCTTCTTTTTGGCTACTTCTGCAATGAGGATACTGTGTTGCTTCCTTTTCCTACCTATTTAGTAACTTGGTCACATAGTCACATTAAAAAATCTCTCATTTCACAAGTGATTTCCCTGGTAAAGAAATGCATTTTTATAGTATATATCACTAATCACCTAAATTAGATTTAGCAAGATGAAATTTCAGGGTTGCTTAAAGTCATCAAAACCCATGTTGCTATAGCACTGTCCTGCCCCCTCTACTGGTAGCCACATATTTCTGTGTGCTCCCTGGCAGCAGCCTCCCTGATCATATGCGTGGGGAGTGGTCTGAGCATTAATTCTCTTTGGTTTTGGTTGTTTGGTTTTTTTAAACCATGACGCTTCTATGATTTATTTTTGTGATCGGATAGTTTGGCTGACAGATGGCCAAGTCAGCTAGGTCAATCTGCCCAACTATCAAAAAAAAAACTGCCAGCAAAGGATGCCATTTCACATGGAAATTATTTAATGGAAAATTAATCACCTGCTGTGAGTTAACTTCTCATTGATTAACCTCCATGGAGAAAGTCATGGCTGCAGCACTGATTGCTGACATTGGCTGTGTTTGACCTCAGCAACAATACATCTTTAAAGTCATGACAGCCTGGATATTAGCAGTAAGTAAGGATTGTTAGCGATGGTTAACAGCTGTTTCAGAGCAGAAATCTGTTTTAGTTGATAGAGGGGCATAGATGGTACTGCTTGTCAGGTGGATATAAATAAAGTTTAAAAGAAAACTGATCGTCAAGTAGATATGTGAGGGACCGGTATCAGGTCAGTGTCAGAAAACAGGTTGCTAGCCTTGAAACAGAATATTGTATTCTTCAAAAGGTTAAAAGATGGCAAACATTTTAGGCTGTGAATAACTTTATTTAAAGGTTATTTAAAACTAACAGAAAATTTAATCTCTGGTCTTCTCATTTTTCTGTAACAATAAAATCCATGAAGACTTCAATTTTCCCTGAATGAAGAAATTATATTACATGTAAATTCTTCCTGCTATCATTTTCTTGCCCAGAATTGGGCTGAGCATGTTAAACCCAGGAGGATCAGGTCATCCAGAGACGGATGCCAGGAGACTCCTGATGACTTTAGGTGTTAAACAGTGCAAAACTGCTGCCAGGATTTACTGATACTGAATCTATCCTTTGGCAGAAAAACATGTTTATTGATTTTCACTAGTGGACTGTCAGTATCTCCAGAGTGGGACGTATGGGTTTCAGAGGGTTTTCTTTAAGTTACGAATCTAAAATGACAGGTAGACTATTTTACCATTTCTTTCATGTAACCATACCCCTCTGCATGCCTCCTCCTCAAAGAAGGGGGTTTTATACATGCCTGCATAAAGTACAGATATGAAAATTAGTTCCTCTATAAAGAGCTGCAGAAAGCTTAAAAATTATTATTTTCCAAATGATTCTTATTTTCTTAGAATTTATGGCACACATGGGAAAGCTATTGTGTGCCAAATGTGAAAAAAAAATGTCCACATTTTAAAAGCAAGGGTCATTACTAACTGAATAACCACTAAAGAATGCTGGATTATTCATTTCTCAAAAGTTTTTCAAAACTTCTAGGAAGACAAGACTGAAACCACTTGACTGAATTCTTAAATACATAGGACCCTAGCCATACTGCTGCATAGCCTGTGAAGACTATAAAATAAGGTCAATTTTTAAGGTCTCTTGTGACCTTATTTATTGACCTGGTTTATGAAAACCTGTATTTTCAAACAGAAGCAATGTTGAGAGTTTCTTTAAAGCTATAATTTAAAACTCCTTGAGAATTTTTAAAGAACAGTAAGTGCTTTCAGACACCAATTGTTTTGTATCAATTGAGGAAAAATATAAGAATATGATTTAGTTATACATAAAATCAATTTCCCTTCTGGAATGATAGAATCATAGAATGGCTTGGGTTTGAAGGGACCTTCAAAGGCCATCTAGTCTAAATCCCCTTGCAATGAGCAGGGGCATCTTCAACTAGATCAGGTTGCTCACAGCCCCGTCCAGCCTGGTCTTGAATGTTTCTCTCTGGGCAACCACCCAGTGTTTCACCACCCTCATTGTAAAAAAATTACTTCCTTGTATTTAGTCTGTATCTACCCTCTTCTAGTTTAAAACCATTACCCCTTGTCCAATTGCTACATACCCTATTAAGGAGTCTGCTCCCATTTTTCTTATAAGTCCCCTTTAAGTATTGACTGGCTGAAATAAGATCTTCCCAGAATACATGCATTGCTTTTATGTACGTACTTATTAGAGGATAAGGAATTATGAAAGTCTCCAGTGCCACGTTGATTAAATTTTGCACGTATGTGTACCTGGGGCCCAACAGTTGGCAAAATCCATTAAATCAATGCAACCTGTTCTACAGCGTGCTGCACTGAAAACTCCAACTGATCTAATTGGTCACTGTCCCGCATGACATCCTCCACTCTAAACTGAAGAGACATAAATTTGATAGATGGACCACTCGGTGGTGGGGAACTGGCTGGATGGCCACACGCAAAGAGTTGTGGTCAACGGCTCAAGGTCCAACTGGAGACCAGTAACAAGTGGCGTCCCTCAGGGATCGGTGTTGGGACCAATCCTGTTCAACATCTTTGTCAGCGACATGGACAGTGGGATTGAGTCAGCAAGTTTGCCGACGACACCAAACTGTATGGTTCGGTTGATATGCTGGAGGGAAGGGATGCCATCCAGAGGGACCTTGACACACTTGAGAGGTGGGCTGATGCCAACCTCATGAAGTTTAACCAAGCCAAGTGTAAGGTCCTACACCTGGGTCGGGGCAACTCCAGGCACAGCTACAGGTTGGGCAGAGAAGAGATTCAGAGCAGCCCTGCAGAAAAGGACTTGGGGGTGTTGGTTAATGAGAAGCTTAACATGAGCCAGCAGTGTGCGCTTGCAGCCCAGAAAGCCAACCGTATCCCGGGCTGCATCAAAAGAATCGTGACCAGCAGGTCAAATGAGGTGATCCTGCCCCTCTACTCTGCTCTTGTGAGACCTCACCTGGAGTATTGTATAGAGTTCTGGTGTCCTCAACATAAAGGGACATGGAGCTGCTGGAGTCAGTCCAGAGGAGGGCCACGAGGATGATAAGAGGGCTAGAGCACCTCCTGTATGAAGACAGGCTGAGAAAGTTGGGGCTGTTCAGCCTGGAGAAGAGAAGGCTGCATGGAGACCTCATAGCAGCCTTCCAGTATCTGAAGGGAGCCTATAAGGATGCTGGGGAGGGACTCTTCCTTAGGGACTGTAGTGATAGGACAAGGAGTAATGAGTTCAAACTTAAACAGGAGAAGTTCAGGTTAGATATAAGGAAGAAGTTCTTTACTGTGAGGATGGTGAGGCACTGGAACATGCTCCATCTCTGGAAGTGTTCAAGGCCAGGCTGGACAGAGCCTTGGGTGACATGGTCTAGTGTGAGGTGTCCCTGCACATGGCAGGGAGGTTGGAACTAGGTGATCTGAAGGTCCTTTCCAACCCTAACCGTTCTATGATTCTATGATTCTATGATTCTATGTGCTGAAACATGCAAGCAATCTGTGTGTTATGATGGAATGTTCTCCTGCACGAATATGAATGTATTATACCTTTCTGTCGTGTTCTGCATCTTTGAATCTTTTGAGAAATAAAAAATATTTTATTTTCCTCTTCTCTATTCAGTGTGTTGCTTGTTACTAATCAGGCTGAAATTATTTCCTCTGATCCACTTCCTCACTCATGCAGCTGAGTCCTGTTTGCTTGCTTGTTTCTGCAGCTGCAAAAATTAAACAGAAGTCTTTTCCACTGTAAAAGCACAGCTATTGCAAAATGGGGGAGGCATATGTTACTTCTAATGACTCCTGCATAAATGGTAGCAGAGCAATACAAGTTCTCAACATTAAGGAAACTGCATACAGTTCTTATGTTTTTGCCTAAATCCATCAACTTCCGAATTCTCAAGAGTACAAAGTACCAGTGAATATGGATTAAGCTTTTGAGGCCAGAATAATTAATTGCATAAATATAGAATTGGAAACAGACACTGAAGTAAACTGCCAGAAGGAACATTCAAGATTCAAAAACATCTTATGATGGTCATGACACTGAAGCAACATACATAGCACAAGGACATCATTATTTGAAGGTGGGCGACAGCTCTCCCTTGAGAACAGGTTAGGGAAACACCCTTTGGGAATGACCTAGAGTTTAGCTGTCTAGCTGCTGTGAGGAACAAGGTGGACTAGAAGACCTCCTGAGATTCTTTCCAGCCCTGTGGTTCTATAATCCCTCATTTTCTAGAATGTGAACATTAATGAAATCATTACTGTTGCTTACTTGATCATAGATACCTCCTCCCACATATGTTTGTTCAAACATGGTCTGGTCATATACATCTGTGTATCAATTATAAGAGTAATTGTACCCGTAAAAGCCTGAAGAGGAGCTCAATCATAGCTTGCGTGAGTGGATATCAGCAGTCTGGATGAGACTCCAGCCCCTTCTTCTGCCCTCCCAAGCTTTTTATTTTGTTATAGGGAAACATATTTTGTAAAAATCCATTACTTTCATGCTCTAAACCAGAATTTTCACCTCAGTCACCACCTTATGTGTTACAATACAATTCAAAAGAAAAGATCAAGCAGATGGATACTTTGAATGTGTACTTTATCTTTTAACTAAAGGGCAGGTGGTCTCCCAAAACCAGACCTAAATCATCCTTAAAGTAAATTTAACCCAAGCATGAAGTTAACCAGCTGCCTGTGAAAGCTGTAGCAGGTTTCCTGTATTATCCTCAGCTTTCCCATGTATGAACCTCTGAACTTGCTTATAGAGGAGAGATGGTAAGGAAAAGGGATCAGGACTATAATAGCTTGTCATCCTCCAGAAAATTCTGTTTAAAATAAAGGAGTGATCCCTGCTTATTTCAAGCTTGTATGGACTATTTTAAGGAGAAGGGGACGTGTTTTGTAGTGGTCAAGATCTTTATGTGACCCTGAGTTAGGTATCAAGTTAGGACAGAGTGAAACTCAAGACAAACCCTAAATTTTTAGTATTTTCCAACTGACTGCTACTGGGGTGCAATCTCTGAGACTGTAGCCCTCCATGGGATCACCAGTTTTCCCACCCACTGAGTAGGGAACACACCATTGTCAGTATGCTATGCTGCCAGCTAAAAATTAAATATTACAGTGATATCTGTAATAGCAGGTATGCTCCTGTTTTGAATCTAGTTGTCATGTGAAAGAGGGGAGATTTTCTCAACCCCTAGTGTTTGATTTGCCTATAAGTGCCCCAGGAAAGCTGAGACCCTTGTGCCCAACCAGTCTGCTGGTGTTCTGTTATAGGGACCCTTCACTGAACAGTCCTGCTGGATCGGAGGACAACTCGACTGACTTGTCAGGGAAATGTGCAAACAGCATTAAGGGGCACCCCTCAGCACGTCTTCCCACTTTATGTTACCCACTGCCAGTGACTGCTAGCACCCATGAAGGACTAATACTAACAGTTTACAGAATAACATTATTAATATAAAATCGTTACAAATTAAGATTCAGAGATTGCCGGAGGTAGGGACTTGTCTGTAAAAACAAGCTTGAAGTGATAGGCAACCAGACTATAATCACTACTATCAGCTACTATGGGTCAGTTATTTAGTGCGCATTAAGCTACAATTCTTACCCAATAGATATCCCTATGGGGAAGAAGACAGGTTCAGCCCGTCAACTGATCTCAGAAGTTATGATGGAGTCTTCTCTGCTTTCCTTTTCCTAATTTCACATATTTATACAATTAGATTCCAGTTAGTAATTCCATGTAACCCTCCCACCATGTACAAAATGGTAAGCTAATTTGCATAAAGTTACATCGTTTTCATCAAAAGGACATCCTAGTCATGTTTTGCTGACGCATGGCAGCCATATGTTGGCGATGTCCATGTGCCGTACCAGGCTTCAAGGATAGTCTTTCCTGATTAGAGATTCATTAGCTCTGTTTCTTAATCCACCTACGCAAGGGCAAAGCCTCCTCTCCCGTTATCAGTTCTTTGTTCGTAAGTGTTGTTCATCCTGACCTTGTAGGAGGCCCGTGTATCTGTCCAGGCTTCTCCATAACAACACAGGTTTCAACATGTTAACTGTATGCCTATGGAGCTTGAGTGACTCTGGTCATACTTTGTTATTGATGGGTGCAAAATCCTGTTGCTTTGCTTTTACAAATACAAATCTAGTTTCCTTGTTTGGCAGCCACTGTGTCATGGTACATGGTGCCTTCAAGTTCCCGATCCTGCAGGGAGTATAACAGAGCCTGGTCACAAGGTCTTTGCTCTGCTCCACCTCCATTCAGTTTCTTTTAGCCTATACCAAGGTTACAGGGTTGCCTGGAGAACTGTCACTGGGTAGATTCCTTCCATGTCAACCGCATCCCATCCTGGAAGTAGCAGATGCATTTTACTCTAAGTGTTATAACTTTCGGGGACTGGAGGGAGGTGGTCTCTAATTTCCCCCATTTTCCCACACTAGTCTTTAAATCTAAATCAGGAAAGCAGCCCCATTCACTGACATTCATATCCTGCTGGAGAAGAACATGACATCAGTGAATGGGGAAAAAAGGCACACTGGAAATGTTTTGCCATTCGTTCATTACTATTCCTACACACATATCTAACAAGCAGACCAGTAATTTCACATTGCAACTGTTTCAGAACTGACAGATAATTTTGTCATTCTTAAAATGTTAAAATCATAGAATCATAGACTGGTTTAGGTGGAGGGGACCTCAAAGCTCATCTAGTTCCAACCCCCCTGCCATAGGCAGGGACAGCTTCCACTAGACCAGATTGCTCAAGGCCCCATCCAGCCTGCGTTACAGGCAGTATAAGCATGTTGGTGTTGTCTGCAGGTGAACAGAGTTTTGTGTTGTTGGGGAAAATCATGGGTTACAATGGTGCTAATCTAAACGTGAAGAAAGGTTCTCAAGTGACAACAATTTATACAATCATGTCTCCATCAGTTCATGTGTTTGCCATCTAGGATCTATCTCCTGTCTTATTTATGATCACTGGTAGATTAAACTCTGATTTGGCACAAAGATCAAAATTGTGTGGCAAAGTTGTTCTACATCACATTTTTAAAGAGCCATGTGAGTATAATGTGCTACGTTTCACAGAAGTTCAGTACTAATAGCTATCTGGACCAAAAGGCTATTAAGCAAGGACAGTTAGACTAACAGCCCTGTACTTACCAGCACTTTGCAGTGCACTGGTCAATATAATCAAGTCATCCTGGGGCTCAACATCACAAATGTGCCACTTGGAGTTAGCTTTAAGTGGCAGATGCAATTTACAAGAAGCAGCCTATTCCTAATGACTGTTAAATGCTTACTAAAATGCCAAAGGCAGAAATCCTTCATCCAGCTCCCAGCATCTTAAAATGGGAATGCTAATCAAGAGGGAAGCATGGAAACACCCCGAGATGTGATATCCTGGCTGCAGTGAACAAGTAATGGTGGTCAGCTCTTTTTCATTAGCTTAAATACTTTTGTTATTGTTTTAAATGGGTCACAAATCCCTAGGATTATTTCAGTAAACATAAATTAGAGAGGGATATTCCATGTGAATTTATGCTGACACACCCAAGGAGGTGGTAGCTTTTTGGGAGGGGCAGTGTTAATCTGCTGATACAAAACTTTTCACTCATTGTAGGAGGCAG
This sequence comes from Strigops habroptila, assembly GCF_004027225.2. Lineage (NCBI taxonomy): Eukaryota > Metazoa > Chordata > Aves > Psittaciformes > Psittacidae > Strigops > Strigops habroptila. Next base: position 72,134,300 of record NC_044277.2, on the reverse strand, counting down.
AATTCTACATCTGGTCATAACTGACACAGTGGCTAAGGAGCTCCAAGGGCTGGGATAGTGCTAATATCATGCCACCATGGAATGAAGAAAGTAAAGCAAGGGCAATTGATGCAACAATTGGTTAGTTAAATTATAATAATCCCAGGCAGGAGGGGATGAGGGGAAGGGTGGGAACAGAAACAAACGAAAAAACCCCAAAACCCAAAAACCATGGACTACAACAGCAGAGGAAATAAAGAATAGAAATAGAATTAGTGCTGATAAACAGACTGTGAAGGAAAGCAGATCTTCTCAGACACATCTGATTTATTCTTTGACACAAGTGCAACTGATAGTCTATAAAACCTCTGATTTTCAAGCACATCAAGCCATCCAGTTTGGGGTGGTTGTCCAAAGAAACAGCACAACCTGAGAATGGCTCCACCATTTCATAAAATTTGGTTAGTCTGATCTCTAAGAACTTGCATGCAGATAACCCTTCTAATTGATTTAAAGGCAGTTTTTCAGGAACAATTTTTCTTCATTTTATTATCCTGTATTTGAACTGAAGTTTTTCGTTTTCTCCAGAAACTTAAATGTCACACTGGCTTATTAGTCTTTCAGCTACCATAGTATGTCAAGTGTACGCATGTAAGGTTGGATAAAAATTGACATTGACAATTGCGAACCTATTTGTTGGACGGTGACCAAACATTTATATTCTATTTTTAATGATTATCTACCTATATCTTCCCCTGTTTTTACTTCTCCGTATTCTGGTTTTCTTTTATCATAGTTTGCGTTTTTCTCAGTTTTGGGTTTGGGTTTTTTTTTTCTACTTTTCTCTCACTTTCCCTTCACCTTTCTTTCTGCTCTGCTGTGCCCCATTTTTCAGTCAGGGCAGTTCCTGCAATTATAATCCAGTGAAAAAAAAATGCAACTGATTTGGACCTTTATGAATATTTCAGAGTTACACCCAAACCTTAAAATGTATTACTGGAGAATAATAAGACAGACTAAAACCAAATTACTTTTAAAAAGCACTGCTGTAGAAACTGAAATTGTAGATCAGGATGAACTCATAATTACCAGTTAGACAAAATAAGACAGATAGGAAGAGTTCAAACAGCAACTTTTTGAATGTCTTGTATAATCACTGAATTTTCCGGTGACTGCACAAGAACTACACCTCACAGTGACTAGAATGAACAAACCCAGTGGTACTTTTGGGACCTAAGGTCAAATATACAAATTGTGACTAATGCAAATGGCTAATTTTCATAGAACTCAAATGACATAACACTAAAATGCTTTTGTTTTACTTAAAGATCATGTTAGCATCATTGTTGTCAGCATGACTTTTCAAAGCTTGTCTCTCTGAAAGGGAGGAGCCTTAGAGAGCACACTAAAGTTGCAATTCCCAGTTTCATTTTTATGGGTCACGCAACAAGGAGTTGTTTTCATTGACTCTTCATGCTAAACGCAAATCAGTCTTCAAAATTTTGGGGCCTACACCTTTACTGTTAGTCCACACAAGGCTCTGAACTCCCTATTACTGATCTTCGCATACCAAAACATACCTGGAAAAGTAAGCTGTTACCTTAGGGCAATTTAGCTGTTGCCTGTTTGTCAGGGTACATCAAGGGCAGGCTGCTGCCTAAGGGAAAGCAAGATCCCAGGTTCAGCCAAGAGTTCAGATTGCCAAGTCCACATGGCAATCACTATTCGGAAGTGCACAGCAATGAGGCTGGTCTGGGATCACACCAAGGAGTCATGTCAGCAAGTCAGGATGAAGAAAGACCAGGTCTGGAGACAATGAGCAGGGTATGTCAAAATCCAGTGAGCTCCAGGCAAGTACACAGTGACAGACAAGCCTGCAGTCAAGAAAGAACATCCAGTGTGTGGACCAGGGTCAGGATCTGGAGCAGCGGAGTAGCTGGGCAGGCACAGGCATGGCTGCAAAGCAGCTCAGATGGGCACCAAGGGAGAGAGCTTCAGCACAAAGGCAGCTCCCAAGGCAAGGAGAGGGGACCACTGTTGAGTCTTGTTGCCTTTTTCTTCAGTACAGCTTCTATCAGGGAGCTAGGCATGAGTGCAGTCAGCTAGCAGGAGTGCAGTCAGCTAAACTTCCAGAACAACAGGAGCATGCTCTGGGCCCTGGCGCTGTTAACTGCAAACGGAGACGTCTTTATAGGCAGATATAAAGGATGCCCCAATTTATACAGCACAGCAATGTCAATCTAAAGAAGGATAAGACTCTGTATTTGGGAGCTAAGAGGCAGCATCAATGTAATGTGTGAATTTTCATTGAACCACAGACTGTATCAGCTGACAACTGAAACTGAAAATGTAGGGCTAACAATGCTGAAATTTTCAATAGAAATGTAGGCTTTGCAAGCCTGTAAAGTGTCTCCTTATGAATGTGAGCTGTTAAGCACTTTAGGAGTGATTCCATTCAGCAGTCACTTACAAGAGAACATTTGTACTGATTCCCACAGGAGATATTTCAGGATCAGATCACCAGGATGTGCAACCTGTGCAGTTTAAAAACATAATTTATGTCAATGGTGAAGTTGTCATGTATAACACTACACTACAGGAAGACTTTGGTAGAGTTTATCAGTGTGGGAAACCAGTGAAAAACCTACCCTCCATTAGGAAAATACTCTGACTTTGGGCTTGTAACTCTCATGAATTATCATTTGAGTCTAATAGTCGGAGGAAACATTATTCATACTGTCGAGATTTAGTCCTTTCATCTGAATTATCTGATTAGTCCAATTAGCTATAGAATGTGGGTAGTTTCAAAAATTGCATAGATGACTGGAGACTGAGAGTAAGCACCCAGAAATCTATTGTGGATAAAAACTATCCAGAGTCTCTCGGTAAAAAACAACCACCAGAAAAATGGAAATGAGAGAGGTTGGGAGATTGCTGCATATGATACTTGACATTACTGTTTCCCAATGAAATACCTGGCTGAATTAGGTAGGATCTATTCCTTCATGACTAATTTTATCATCGTTGTGAATTTTTTTGTATTTTTCCGGATGTCTCTGGAAAGTGTAGCATACATAGCAGAAGAGTAAACTAGCAATGGGAAAAGAGTTAAGAACTTCCAGGAAAGCAGAGAACAAACATATTAGGGGCTGATTTGAAGCCTGCAGTTGACTCAAAATGTAGAGGGGGAGGAGATAAAATAAAATGGAGAAAAGCCAAGAAGCAAGAGGAAACTGCTTTATTTCCTGTCCCCCATGAATCTTACTCTTTGGAAGTGCCCCTGGACTAAGCCACATGCATAGTATTTCACAAACAAGAAGAAGTCAGTGTCTCGTGCTTGACACAAAGATGTTCAAAAGCAGCCAGACATTGTCAGCGCAAGGATAGTATCTAATCATTGAGGTATCTGCCTAAGGTGGGAAGTGAAAGTAGTTATGGCATGTGAACAAGGCTGCTTTTGTGTGCAAAGGAATGTTAATTTTTTTAATTTGGCATAGCTGAGGAACCACAATAAGAGCAGCTAGAGAATCTCCTGAAATAGACAGTTTTACTTTTGTAAAAGGTTACTGTTTGGTTAGTGCTCATGCAGAAAATCACAGAAAGACTTATGCTGGAAGCAACCTCCCGAGTTCATCCAGTCCAGCCCCCTGCACCAAACAGGCCTACCTCCTAAGCTAAGTCAGGTTATTTAGTCAGGTTGTTTAGTCAGGTTGTTTAGGGCCTTGCCCTGCTGATTCTTGAAAACGTCCAAGGGCAGAAATTCCACAAACTCTCTGGTCAATCTGTTCCAGTGCTTAACAACTCACATTATGACTTTTCCCATCTTCTCTTTCATCTCTATACTTGGATACATCTTATGCCTACACCTACATACACATTCCCCTCTTCTCTGTTGTCGTGACAGAGGTTTCTGCCAGCCATTATGCTAAATGCAGATATGACAATGTGTATATCCAAGTGCTGAGGAAATGAAATATACAGGAAAGGGCAGCTAGAATATATCTTCTTATCAGCTATTGCCTTTGCAAATCCTAACTAGAGCTCTTTCTTCTCCATGTGCAAGAATTTTGTAAGCACGTAAAGCTGATTGCTTAAAGTATCATTAACATTGATGGATTAAAGACAGATGAGCTGAATCACAAAAAAAAAAAAAAAAAAAAAAATCAACCAAAAAACATTAGACCAGGTCTTCTGTAGCAGCAATGTCTTGTCTGCAGAACAACCTGGTCTAGCGGAAGGCATCCCTGCCCGTGGCAGAGGAAACTAAGGGGGTTGGAACTGGATGGTCTTTAAAGCCCCTTCAAACCCAAACCATTCTATGATTCTATGATTTTAACATTTAAAAAATGACAAAATTATGATTTCTCTGCCATTTCAATATGACAAAAGTGCTTTCTTTAGAAGAAGAAAAAAGTTATTCAAGATGAAAGACTTGTAATGAGAAAGAGAAATGACCTTTTAATATTTTAAGTGATATAGACAGAATCCTTCAGAAAGGCAGGACAAGATACATTCTGTTCCCTTACTTTATTTAAAAAAGTTAAATATTTGTAGTCTGAAACAATTGCCTGTTTGTCACCCATCTGTAGCTTATGAAACAACTGCACGAATTTAGACGAGGCATGTCAAATATAAAAAAGTGGGTGAATTTTTAAACACATTTATTTCATCTATACTAGGCAGCACTTTCTTTTCTGCTACAGTATATTTTCCTTCTTCTCTCTCCTCCAAAATCGGATGTCCTCTTTCCCTATCCAAATAAAACCCCAATCCAGTTGTTTAAAGGAATATTGTAATATGCTAGTGCACTGACAGACTCGCTTGCCTGCAAAACTACAGCAGACCCACACAAAGCCAAGACCCTACACATGAACGTCCTTGGGCAGCAGGACAAGGAAAACACTTGAGTGTCTTTGCATGCTGACAAACCAGCATGCCACCAGTCTGGAAGGTATGGGCAGGCACCTTTTTGGCTGGCCACTCAGGGACACACTTTCTGACTGTTCAGCCAGCTAAGAATCACGCTTCCCTTTTCTGCTGCTGATGAGCCAAATGGCACAAATTATCTGCCACCAAAGGTATTGTTTACTGAGCTATACTCTGCAAAAAGGACATATGTCACGCAGAAATGATTCCATCAGCTGTCTGGTATAGCTCAAATAGCAGCACTTTCCTGACTTTCTTGTTTGAAATGGAACATTTCTTTTTAAAAGACATTATTACTTTTGTTTACTTTCTTAAGGCAAATATAAAACACAAGTTTCTCCACAGTTGAAGGTAGACATGCAGTAAACATTATTAGCATAAGGGTATCTGTATGCTAATCACCGCAGTGATTTTCACTCTTGAAGACATATGTGGACTGTATTTTCACAGGAACATTTCTCTAAGGATCTACTACTGTCACAGGAATAATAATACATTTACAGCTTCTTACACACAGCATATTGCCAAGGTGAAAGGTACATTACTTTTAATGAGCACCTTGTCTACCTGTATTTACTAGATTGGAAAATCTAGTATCAGCATATTCTAGAGGGGAGAATACTTTCAGAAGCAAAACTATTTCCAGACTAGCTTAGCATGCAGAGATGAGCTGCTTTGCCATTACTCCCAGCACATTGCAACTACATTGGAAGTGTCTGGATTGGAAGTGTCTTGCATCTGGCCAAACCAAACTGAACTCAAGGTAAGATTTTGCAATGCCATGTGTATTTGCAACTGACTGAGCCAGGTCTCCTAAAACTATTTTAGCTACCACAGTTGACTGTGATTTGGAATCCCTTATTACAGCATACTTTGGATTTGCATCACATGTATAACATAATAAGCAGATGGTGACTTCAGCCAGCTTTCAGCTTTAAAATATATGCAGATTAATGCTTCCTTGTAGATCAGATTTATTGAGCTGAAAATCCAGTGGAACAAAAAAAAAAAAAAAAAAAGCAGTGATAAAATGGAACAGAATATTTTAGCCTATCAATAACATTTTGAGTTGGTCATTTGAAGAGTTTCAGAAGCCTTTTTAGTCAATTCATGAATGCAAGGCCATGAGTACTTGGTACTAACAGGCCTAAATAACCTTGGGCAGCCTTACTTGGGACCTCCACACAAGCTTTTCAGATTGGTCCAGGAACTCAGTTTAAGCTCAGGCTTGGTCCTTCGGTCCTAGACTGAGCTGTGTTGCTTGTGTAGGTGAAAAGCATAATGTAAGTTGCTAATGCCTGCAGGCTGCAGATGATTAGTTACGGATGACTGTCTGAAATGGAACTTTTGAATTCTCAGACAGGAAGCTGCCGGCTGCAACTGATACATGCTGGTTGTAAATGTTGGCAAAAAATGAACAAAACTAAAGGAGCACATTCTGAATCCTCTGATTAATAAAGGGACATGCGACAAAACCGCCTGTGCATAGACTATATAGGTTCTAGTGGATGCATCTCTGAAGGGAAAACCAGAGAATGCGTAGTCTTCAAATAGAATAACAGGTCTATTCTCTTTTTTTCCTAAATAAACCCTGAATCCACTATGGGCTGTTGTTTACTTTGTCTGTGACACAGTTGTACATAACCTCTTCTCTGTTTCTGGCTCCTGTATGGACTTCAGACCTATTAACTTGTCTTCAGCCTTGCCTCCTTTCTTCATCTCTGGCTTCATCTCCTCCTCCTCCTGACTGCAGTCCCTGAGGGGACAATGGACCTGATGAACCACCCTGTTTTGTTGAAGCACTGCTACAACACACCCTGCTCAGGTGTGGGGGGACTGCACCCTTAGGGAAAGAAGTACTCCTACCTACACTGCAGCCACCCTCTGCTATTGCTGGTCCTTCCTCATGGAGCAGTCCTGCTCTGTCTGTTTCTTGACAGTATCTCAGAACAACAAACCTGCCAACACTGCTGAACATTAGCTGAGCTTGCTGTGCTCCTAGAAGCTAATTCCCTGCCATTTCTAGGCACAGTGCAACCTGCAGAAAGCCTGATATATTTTTGAGCTTTGTTTTAACCTTGATCTGGAGAGGGCATGGGGTAGAACTACTGAATTTGAGAAGAAACTAAAGGAGAAAAGAAAAAGTAGAGGTGAAAACCAAGGGGAATGAAAATGAAGGACCCAGATTTTCAGAGCGGAATGGAGCATTCAGAGCTGGTCGCTTAGTGCTGAGGGCGCTCAACAATTCTCTGCTGTGCTGTGCCAGGTTAGCAAGGGCTAGGAGAAGGACTCTAGAGTTACCAGGAACATTTTGTCATAGCAGAGAAGAAATGGAACAAAACAAACTGGAACAGTTTGACAATGAAGAAATAGAAGTGTGACAATATATAAAACCACATCAGTTTCCCATCATTTATTGGCGAACTAATACTAACAATCTCAGTTTAAACCAGCTGTAAGACAAGGGGAGAAAGAAATGTCTGTGGTTACTCAGACTGTGAACCACCAGTTTTAAGAAGTTATAGAAGAGGCAAATATAATGCTATGATGCATCAGGCAAACTGTTTCCAGTTTTCCACTTTGAATGCTATTATGTAAGAGCTCATCTAGAATACTGCCTGTTATTCTGGCCACCCACTTCAAATTAATCTATTTTGAGTCAGATATGGTTAGCAAAATAGCAGGATCTCCAGTCCATTCTAATTTTTGAGCAAATACAATGACTTAACAGATTCAAACCTAACAAGGTACAGGCTAACAGAAAATTAAAGTATAAGGGTAGTAAACAAGAGAAAGGAGAAGTTATTTGTGCCAGGACTTGATTCTGTTGCTGAAAAATCACTTGAACATTGAACAGCAATCAGTAAGTTTAGTCTAATAGTTAGAAGACCCTTCTATAAAACAAATGGATGAGCACAATAAGGCTAAAAGACATTCAATGGACATTTTAAGGAACCACCATATCTCTCAATGCATCATATATTTTTCTCTTATTTTATTTTCACATATCCTTTTTCATATGCATCAGTTATTTTAATTCAATGATCTGGTCTTTTTAGCTTAATACACCTTTACTTCTTCCAATCTAATGCAGAAAAAATATTCTTTTCCCTGTTGTAACAGAGATCAATGGATATAACAAAACCAACACCTTTTAAAACTGAGATCATTAATATTGAATATGGAGTATCAGTCCATTCTATAACACAGGATCTGAAACATTCTTTTACATTCTACTGTACTTCTCTCCTAATATTCCTCAGAAAGACAAGCCATATTCAAACCTTTGGTCAACAGAAAGGTGTCTCCATCACTTCCATCTTTATTATCAAAAAATGCAAATGGGTCAGAGACTAAAATAGAAAAAAATTCTAATACAAGGGAACATTTTAATATTTAAGAATGTTAAAAGAACGCACCTTCTGAAACTTTGAAAATCATTAGGAGAGGAGGACAAGTGACTGAACACCTTCGATCTTCTGTTTAATGTCTCAATAAACAGTCAGTATGATAGGACAGGGTGCACACTCAACAAGCTTGCAGATGATGCCAAGCTAGAAGGGCTTGGAAAGAGCAAGCAATATTGCTTCTCCAAGAGGCAGGGCTGCCATTCATAGGGACCATGACAACTGGAAAAGTGAGCCAACAGGAAACTTGTGAAGTTCAAATTGTTTGGGGAAGAGTATGGACAGGGAAGAAACCTAAATTTGTATGACATACAATTGTGGATTCTGAACTGAGTACAACCCTTATGAAAGAGTTCTTGGGGTTATAGTAACACTTTGTGAAAACATCAGCTCAGTCCTTACTGTTGGTCAAAAAAAAATATCCAGTTAGGAGAGAGAAAAAAAAAAAAAGCCAGTAAGCATAATGCCATTGTACAAGTCCATATGAGATCTGTATCTTGAGCTTTACATGTGGCTTTGCTCCTGACTTCGAAGAAGGTTGTAGGGGTAGAGGGGGGAAGTGGTAGAAAGATAAGCAGTATCAGAATATTACATTGATTTTCTTCTTGAATAGCTAATAAAGTGTGATTATTTAGCCTGTGAAGAGAGGTGACTGGGGAGAAAAAACAATAAAGACCTATAAAATCAATCATGCCTTGCAAAGGGTAGGAAGCTTTTCTCTCTCTTTCAGTAACAACAGGGAGCAGCAAAGGAAATTGGGTGCAACGCTTTCAGAACAATTAAAAAAAAAAAAAGTCCACTTCACAAAGGGTAGATTTAAGATACATAGCTTCTTACCACAAAAATTAATGAGTTTTAAAGTGTTCCTGTAGGTTTAAAAAGATACTGAATGATTTCTGGTGTGGGGAAAAAAGACAGCAATGGCTATGAAACACAAAAGATGTTAATTGTGTTAAAAGAACAAAGGCAGCTAAGTGAGTATTCGGAATATGCTTATCTGTTCTCATACTCCACCATAAGCACCTTCCACTGATCAGTGTTAGAGGTGAGATACTCTGTTACTTGGACGTCCGATCAAACACAGCTATGCTTTTCTAGTTCAGCTCTCAATCCTTGACAGATCACTTGTTGTGATCCTCTTCCATTTTAAGTGAAACCATGAAGATTACAGCCTACTCTTCCCATCCCTGCACACTCATTTTCACTCAAAGAAAGTCTAGGTATGCGTCCTGCACATGCGACAAGAGGTGCCAAACATGGACAATCAAAGCAGCAGGAGGCAGGGGGAAAGTGCAGTGTGCAAGCAAAGATTAATTCAGATATAGTCAGTGTGCTCTAACCCTCACTCCAGAATCAAATCCTAATTTAGGAGAACATTGGAAATTTGCTTAAATGTATTATGACTCATTGATATGAAATGGGAAAAATAATAGCATCTATTTTTCCCTTGATCTTTTCATTTCGATTGTGTTTGTGTGGTACCTAACACAAAGGGAACACATCAACATTTAAAGCTTCTAGTGCTAGTGCTAGTACTAGTGTTATTACTGTTATTATTAGATTGTAACTTTTAGCAATAAGGACTTATAACCTAGAGTGCTGAATGCAAGTAGCAGAGGAGGAGGCTGTAATTCAGTTCAGACAATTATTTCACAAATGAGTTCCTTTCTAGCATCCCAGGTGTAAAAAAATCTATTTTTCAATGTCTCTTTTCTTTCAGTTCCCACTATGTAAGCCTGATTCTCCTAAGTAAAAAAAAAAAAATAAAAAAAAAATGGGCAGGTTTAATGTCTATAAGAATACTTCTTACAAAGACAGAAATAGTCACGTTAAACAGCATTTGGGTATCCTTTTATAGTATATTTATCCTGTTCTTGCATTAATAATGAGTTCGTTTGACAAAGTAAGTCTTTGCTATCCTCCCTCAAGCCAATAATACAGTTCAGAAAATCAAGCTATTGCATTTCCCTTGTGGCACATGCACCATGTTTACCACTAACAAAGAATGTTATTTTTCTCTGGAAAGTTTGCCAATTTTTTTGCTTCATCACATAATTAAAGACTAATTTTTTAACATAAACATAAAGGCTAGTTGTTTAACATAAAACAAGGTTTTAGCAAAGGAAAATATATTAGTAAATGTGGTAAGAAGAAATTTCATTATAAAACTAAATGCTTAGCTTGAAAATGTATAGGGGGTAGTAAACAGCTTGCTTGCTTGCTTGCTTGCTTTCCTTTCTTTCTTTCTTCCTTGCAATAGGCGAATCTAGGTTTTCATTTGTATTTGATTGTACTATGAATTATTGCAGATAACAGTGTTGTTTCATGGAGTAATAATATGCTAATGCAACAAGCAGATCAGGAATATTCTCTAGCTATGTCATGCAATGTCTGCTAAAGATCACAATATACTCACAATTCAATGTGAAAATCCAAAAGCCCTGCTTTCCTCCTGTGGAAGCAGAAACATCCCAGCAAGAATTCGCATGGAGTCTTGCAAGAGTCAGAGAAAAGAGGTTCCTTTACTTACATGAAGTTCTGTTTCCCTTGTCTTCTTGTCAAAGGTAAGCACTATCAGACACAGATGTGAGGTCTACAGAAGACGACCTCTGTAGGTCTTTCTCTTTAGAGGAAGACCTGTTAGAGTCTGGTCTGTTAGAGTCTGTCTGAGCCGTTTAGAGTTCTGGTCTGTGTCCTTTGGAAGATCAGGCATGTGTCTACTTGCCAACACTGACTAAGTAATAAAAGTTCTTACTGTGCTGAACAGGAGTTGTCTCAATTTGTTGAATGGACACATGAGTTTATTCCTACTCCTGTGACCACATTCATCTCTATTTTTGTATCTGGAATCCTAACCCTGGATTTATACAGAAAGAAGAGATGGAACAGAGGTTCAGAGAAATAAATTTCATTGTGGTTGAGAGATATAATAAATTGTAATTTTCAAATGTTCTCACGATTTCTAATTCATTACTGTTATGCCCCATTTCTTTTCCTCCAGTGATTATACTTTTCCCTAATCAAATGCGTTATCAATGTAGGAGCTAAACCTATCACTGCACACAAGGTCTTTGATCACTTAGATACAATTTCCCCTTGTTCATACTGTTTACCACATACATTATTGGAAATCAAACTCTTTGTTTGATATAAAGATTTCCCAAACTACAAGGATACTCTGATCCTGGAAAAGGCACTTAGCACTTTCCAAGTAGCAAATATCCTACCTATTTCTGCTAACCTTAGACTTTGGATTCAATTTTTCTCCTTTTCAAATTAAAAATACACATTTGTAAAGATGGGAATATAAAATTACTGAATGTAACAATCCTCAAGTCTAAATTGTAGAAGTATGTGTTGCTTTTGAGAACTAACTGCAAATCAAGAAAAATGTTCTCCCTTTAAGAACATACAGCACCATCATCAGCTCTCAGCAACAGAAGAGGCTTTCATTGTTTAATGCATTGAAATGTTACACCCAGTCCTGCAGTGTTTGACCACACCTTTCTCATAAAAATGTTTGGTATTTTTTAGAGACATCTCAGCCATCTGCATTCTTGCCTCACAAGAAAAGATGTAAAAGAAGTAGGTATGCAAACCCTTCTTTTTTTGTCCTGAGCAACGACAAAAAAGTTTTAAGGACAAAGTTACTTCAGAATTACTGTAATGGCAAAAGGACTATTATGAAATTGCAGCTAACTGCTCTGTATTTCATACGAAAATAATTCTCAAGAAACACTTCAAGACCTTTTTTTACATATCCCTCAAGTCCCTTTGATGTGCTAACTAAATCTAAGATATCAGAGCTATCCAGATCATCTTATTACCAGGAAAGCAATACAACAGTTCAAAACAATTTAAAAGAGAGCCCAAAAATATGAAATATTGTCTACCTATCCAGAATATGTTCTAAGTCCTCTTCAAGGTAGCGGTAATTTCCTTCTAATCTGTGCAAGATGCTGGTCAGCTTCATTATGGCTGCATGGCAAAACTCAACAAGGATTTGGATCCTGGGGTGAATCTGAGAAGCCTCAGGAGAGACCAAGGGTGCTACTCAAGGTTTAAGAATTGAGTTGAATTTTCCCCCTGAATTATTAAAAAAAAAAAAATTCCTTGAATTGTGAATGATTTTTCAAGTGATGATATTCAGAAGCAGTCAAACTTTTCAAAATCCCACTCTCACATTGGAATCTTTCTGCTGAACACAACACTTAATTTCTTCTATATTTTATTTTCCTACATAAAGGAGTATATTTTTTTTTCAAAACTAGTTGTCAAAAGTATACATTTATTTTTATACCCAGTCTCTCCTTATTCTATTTGCATAAAGGGCAGCCCCTGCTGGTTCCGTGACAACTCATAAACCTACACAGGCAAGAGGTATGCCATACATACCCATTTTCTAAAGCATTTTGTTAATGTCCAACTGCACGAGTAGCGGCAGAGAAGGGCCACGTCAGCCCCTGCCCCTTCCTGTAAGAAACTGTACACCTTCCTCAAGCCTGGATCAGGATGCCATAGCCTTTAGGAATTCAGGAGCAATCTGCTCTAACATAGAAATTAACCCCGTCACAATGCTGCCACACCTACTCTCCTACCACCTATTCACTACCTCTGTTCCTCTCCCCACCCTAGCCAAGACTTCCAGTCCTTCCCATCTAGCACATACGCCATCTCTCCAGCTTCATTTTCCCACTCTCACATGAGTTCTGTCCTATTCCTAAACACTGAAGTACCGAGAATGGAGCTCTTGACCTCTGGCCAGGCTCACACAGGATCTGTGAAACACAGCAAAATATACTCAAGTACACGACAGTCTCCTGGTTAAGGTAACCTGCATGAGTCATCTACCCACACAGAAGCACTCATTCCTGGGATCAGAGACCCTACTTAAGCAGCCAAGATCTGTTGCTCTTACACACTCAGAGTAGCCACAGACTGGGAAATTTTTAAGAGATAGTAAGAAACACAAAGTATTTTTAAGATATTAAAAACTCACCCTGAAAATCACTTTATTTTTTCTTGGCCTATCTGTCTTTTTTATATACTCCAATATACCTTATTTTGTTTCAGCATCTTAAATATTCCTAGGGCTTTATTTTTAGAATATTATCATGGTTCCTGCAACTTCCCTAAAATCCTTAGTGAAGCATGACTGATGTTTTTCCTCATTGACGGTTACAGGCATATACATGTGGGAAAAACTGCCTGATGCTCACAAAGTAATGCATATCATTCATGTGATCCCCAGCAATGTCAGGCCTTATAAAACTTCAGCCACACAGTCCCCTGTGGGAAGTTCCCTTAGAAATTGTACAGAAATGGGGACAATAATCTCCTCTGAACAGATTTTCATCGTTTATATATCTGTGATACAAGGTCAGATACGGCTTTTAATCTTCAAGCAGTTTGACTTAACTCATGGGATTCCACAACTGTGAGCCCTTTCTCTCTATTGCATCACTTTAATATTTGAAGCACAAAATCCTTTTGAAGTTAGGATGCTTTTAGTTCTGCCTTTCTCATCAAGGGACCTCATTAGTGTCAGTCTTCTAAGCTATCAACAGGCAAAGAGAAGCTCCACATGACTGTACTCTATTTTTTGGCACACTGCATTGTACATTTGTTATATAACCAAGATGCTTCCTAGCTTGAACCAATATGATTATAGAATCTTTACCTTGGCACAGTTGCATTCAAAACAGAATGTAAAGCCTTGCATGCTGTCCCAAAATTCTTAGCACAACAAGATGGGGGAGCATGTTGTTTCCTTTGTGCTTTCACATGAGTTAGAGTCTAACACAAGCAGCAGAAGCTGAGACTGGCCAAGCCTCTGGAGGGGAAGGTCCAAATCCACACTCCTTTTACGATCCCATCGTGCCTTTTGTACCCTCAGGAGTACAAAAAAAAGACACTGATCAGTTGTGTACCTTGTACTGGAATCTAATCACTGCCCTCTAGATGTTCTTCACAAGAAGAGTAGAACCTCTCATGGTTTTTATCAGACATCCATGTTTCTTAGGTTACTGCTTGCAACTAGCTACCAAAAGCACTGCACAGGCAGAACTTCGTCTGTTTCCTCACCCTTAGTAAAGCAAAGTCTTCTCAGAATCAGTAGGTTATTGAAATCATGAGTCATACAATCACACATTCATGTATGATAGAAAATCTTAAAAAGACTTGGATCTGAGCTGGTTTAATGCGAGAGCTCAAATATATTTTGTAACAAAAGGAATGTCTCTTGCACTTTGTTTTGCAGCATCAGGTAAATGTGAAGAACTACTACCACTAGTAACTGAAAATGTAATGTTCCCTGAGCCCTCCAAAATTTCTTTTCACCAAAAGCAGACTAGACCCATCAGAGGCACCTGGGGCTTTTCATTGCCTTAAGCCCACTAGTGGTAGCCTGCACTCTCATAGCCAGCTGAAACCCTTCCATCCAGCCCTAAGTTTCTCATGCCACACTATGCCACGTTGCCACATTCCTTTCCCAGTTGCCCGTTCCAGCTCTATGTGCCCTGAAACAGCCCATTGACATCCCACAGCAATTAAATTACATGATATCAAGGTCCCAGTGAGCCCACCAGTCCTCTGTGAGGTCACACCTTGCTAGTGCTGATGTCTGGTCTCGGTCACTATCCCAGGACCTGACCTGCAGATTGACTTTTTGGCTTGACCTTGGCCCTGCCTCATTACCATGCATTTGCCTGAGGTTCCAGACTCTTGGCTGAATTTGGCAACCATCTGTTTTCCTTGGTCACTTTGTTGGGTACTATAGGACTGGGCATTGGCTGGAGTGGCTCCTGCTTTGCTGACCATGTTTTCACATCCCTAAGGGATCAGCTGGCCTTTGCTGCTCCCTGGCATGTGGAAGGGTTTGGTTTTGGAAGGTGGAGGTCTCACTTGCATCACCCTGACACAATATACTCTGAAAGCACAGTTCTTGGTTTTTACCCAGTTTCAGGACACTTCCTTGCCCCATCATTGCCATCTTCAATTACGATCCTTTCTTCCAAACTACTTGAAACTAACTTCTAGTGTGGTGTCTCTACAAATATTTCATTTATTCAGTCAAGCCATTATGAATACACTGACTAGGTTCCTACCTGAGGGAAAACTTCTGTAACACTTTGCATGATACATCTCTTCCAATTTGATGTTAAAACATGAATATAGCTTTCCAATAAGCTATATCTGTCCTTCAGCTCTCCACCTTTATCTTGCAGTCTTTTCTTAAGCTTATTTTAACAGCATCATGGAAGATCTTTAATAAAGTCATAGCATGTGCTATCATACAGAAGAACAGCTAGTTTATTCTTAAATAATTCATTACTAAAAATGCCACGTTGTTATTTTTCACTGTGTTACTTTCTAGTTGCTTACAAAACTGTTTATCAGCTCCAGCAGCTTTTTAGGAGCCAAACCCAGACTTTCTGATGACATCTCACCTATGTATAACACACACATGCACACACGACCCGCCCCCCAACCTCCTGCCAAAAAAAAAAGAAAAAAATTGTTGTATCTAATCTTCCAGAAACTCATTCATCCATTCAACAGCTCTGAGAGATATTCTTGGACTAAATCCTGGAAGTATCAGAAGCTGAATTTAATTTGTTCATGTCTAGTTGAAATTATCTAATTACTTTCCAACCCGTCCTCTTTCTATTCTAGTCTGAGCCTTTTTTAGTTATATTAACCCAAGTTAAACTTTTTGTTAGATACTAACATAGAAACTCAATGGCTGTCTTAACATTATTTCTTAGTAGTTTTTCACTTTACCTTTTTATCTTGCTCTTCCTTAGCTTTTCTGACCCTCTTCATAACCTTTTGTGCCTATTCTTTATTCTCATCTTTAATGATTTGATTCATTTTATGTTTTCAGTAGTATTCCTGCTTCCCTATATTCTTTTGTCTTGCTACAAAACCTCCTTTTCTGGGCCTCTAAGTTTCACATCTGACAGTGATGACTAAGCCAAGAGTGCAAGGATTTGAACTGAAATGACATTAGTCTGGTGAAGTACTTCTTGCAGTAACTCTATTCTTCAGGCATTCAAGCATCCCATAGAAGACCAGTCCACAGCTTCAGCATAAGCCCAAAGTTTTCCTAAATGCAACCTTTTTGAAAATTTAGAAAAAAATATTAGAAACAATCAGTTTAAAAGAAAATCACAACTTTTCAATTAAAAAGAAAAAATCTGTATTTTAGAAAAGCATCATAGAATGCAGAAAAGTGGGATATTTTCTGTCTTGCCTTTGTATAAAATTCATTTTTACCTATTTATATTTAAACTGAAAGTTCAAACTACTTAGGTATCTTTCAATTTAGGAAAATTGTTTATCTTCTGTTCAGATTTCATTTATTGCATGACTTCCCAGTTCTGAATCATAAAAATCCTTTCCTAGATTTTTTTTTTACACAGAAACAAAATGTAGTCAATGAATAATTATTACTCATAAAGTGTTACATGTCATACAGTGCTATGAATCGCAATTTTTTTTTTTCATTTTTCTCTGTTGGTTTAGAGATAGGCCTTACAGTACAATCTACAAGCGACGTTCAGAATATCTGGTGGTACTAAAGGTACTATAAGTTCTTTAAAACAGTCTACTGCCTTATCCTTTCCTCTGACCCTGAATCACATTCTCTGGGTTAGACACTGCTCAGCATGAAAGATATTTATACTTTGTTCTGGCTCGATAAATTTTCTATAACAAAGGCTCAATATTAACCTCTAGCTAATATTTGCTAAAATACTTATCACAGGTTAAGGTGTGGCTACATACAATGCTGATTAAACAGAATTTTCCAAGAGCCTAAATACAATATATGCTACACAATTCTGACTAGTACTTCTACCTTTAATACGGGAGACATACCACTTGAACAAAGAATGCAGGGGATTGTTTGGGTTTTTTCCTGGGTTGGTCTTTTTTCCATTGTTATAAAGAATACATAATAGCTATATATGCAGACATTTTTAACACTTTTGGTGATTAATAATACCCCCAGCAATGCTATCTTTTCCTGTGTTCTGCCCATTTCTCCGTAGCGGCCTGGGTATCCAGGCACTCATTGTCATTACTGAAATTCAGGATCCAAGTGTCAAGGTAGAGTTAAATGATTATTCTTCTTCCTGAACAGTCATACGGTGCTTAAAACAAGCCCTAAACCTGAAATCTATAATGACTGATCTGCAGCAGGAGCATTCTGCTTTTGTCTTCAGTTTTTATGACTGAAACTATTGAAACAACTTATTTAGCAAAACTGACACTGGAAACAAATCAGAGGCTTAGGCCAGCCAAAGGAATAGAAACAACAAAAGGTCTTTCTTTCAAACTGGGACTTATTGTGTAAGGAGTTGTGAAATTGAATACAGAATAACTATTATCTGAATAATAATTATGACCTCAGTTATACAGTCATAGTACGGGAGAGCAGATTTACACATCTTTCAAATAATATTTTTTATTATATTAATTATGCTAAAGGTTGTATGCAAATGGAATTTCCATTCCCAAAATGTCAAATAGAAAGAAATCATTTGGGGAACTAAACAACTACTTCTTCACAAATGTCACATTACTAAGAACCACACATTTCTCAGAAACCTTCTAGAAACCAAGTCACTTAACCAGGTAAAGATAGCGGTTCAGTAAAAAAAGTCTCCCGGCTGCTAGTTACAATTAGATAATTGCTAGCAAAATATGCTGCTTTTCCTACACCGAATGTTTTTGACTATTCATGTTGAAGGCAGTTTATTCAGAGAAAGATCATTTGGAAGAAGTAGTAATGTGAGAAGAAAATATGATACTTTTGACTTCACAGTCTACTGTAACACTGTTCTCATGGGAAAAAAAAGAAAAATTTTCACCAAAGTAATATTTTGGCATTAAATAGAATGAGCTCACTAAACTGTATCAAAGAGTCAGTTCTGGTTTTATTTATTCCATATCACTTTAGAACAGATATTGTGTATATTTACAGAATTTAATTCAATAAACTAAGTTGTGTCATGGAAGATTTCATCTTCACTGCCTATATGTTGTTCTGTTTACACAGTTCTTGAATTTCTCTTCAACTTTAATCTTCCATGTTATACGATATGTCTCTATTGGAATGGACACTATCCAGACTATGGTACAAGTGTGAAGGGACATAAAGTAGAACAAAATAATATTTTGTTAATAGAATTAATTTATTCTATTGCTCTTTGTTCTTAAGCAGCGAAAAGCAGAAGAATCTCTGTTGAAAAGTTTCTGTGTAGAAGTTGTCACGGACTTTTGTACATTCATGTCAGACCGATAAGAAGAGGGATATTTTGCCATTTTTATGTATGTGGTTTGATTTTAATGGGTAAGGTTAAGAATTTCAGAATCTGAACTACACGTACACAGAAAGACATTATTTGTCTTATCTGTTACATCAGCTCACTCATTTCTTTTAAAGAAACGAAAAGGAAACCTGCTGAGCAGAAACTGAGGGAAGATACCACTCTAGCTATCAACAGCAATGTGTTTGTTTAATATGTCATTCATTTTGCAATGCAATTATATTTGGATAAATTGTAATATGACTGAAGTATCAGAAGTTACTGACTCAAGTATCATGTTTATAGATATGCGAAGGGACTCAGAAAATGGCATATAATCTACTCCCTACTTTTTAGCAGATCAAGTGTATCTAAGTGCTCTGTACATACATGTGTCTAACCTTTCCTTATTAACTTACAGTGAAAGAGATTCTAATATTTTTCTACAGTCCTGGTACAAGCTAATTGTGCTATCTTAATAATGAGAGGGTTTTACCTCCATCTAATTTGTTTTATCCCTAGTAAGTTGATTTTCTCCGATCCCTGGTTTCCTTGATTTCCTAAGGGAATATTTATACTCTTAGGAAACACATAATTTCCATAACCATAGAGGAAGACTCTTGTAATCTCGCTCCTTGTCATGCCCTCTCCCAACAACAGAATAAATACAGTTTCTTTTGTCTTCTTGGTCTTGTATCTAGGGTTCATTTGTGTGAAAAAGAGTTTTAAACCTTGGCATGGTACTTCAACTCTGCTTCTCCCAACACTGAACAGGCAGAAGGTAAGTGGGATCTGATGTCACCACAGCTTTCAGCCTTGAAGGAATTGCTCTGAAAGGTGGAGAAGTCTCCTGGTTAAGCCACTGACATATATTGTGCCTCTGGAGCTCTAAGCTCAATGTTAAAATGGTGATGAGTGAGACTTCTAGCAGAATTTCAGCACTAGCATGCCTTTATGGCACTTATCTGGCTCGAATCAGGAGTGCTGATACAGAGGGTTGTTGATGGCAACGATGAGAAGGAAATGACCCCAAAAGTCTCTGAAAGTGCTGATTTTCCCTGGTGGAGGTCTTTTGGGATATTCAGCAATGAGAACCTCAGAGCAGTGCTAGAAACTAGTCTCTTCTGGACTCTTCTAGGTAGCAATTCTGGGAATAAGGGTGTCTGCACAAGTGCCAGGCTCAGAGACAGTGTTTCTGAGGTTTAACACTCCGCTTTTGAATCAGAGACTTAAAATATAACTGATGTAAACTGATTAAGGTGTTCATTTATTAACGAACACAATGTGAGGGAATTGGTGAAGAACAGCAAAATTATCAATAATCAAATTAGCTAAATAGCATACTGCTAATATTAATTCATGATTATGATTGTGCAGGCTATTATGTAGTGCTATGAAGCTGTTTAACTATTGTTCTTAAAACCAGTGAATCATTTGAAGAGTCCCTATTAAATTAAAATTCTGTAAGTATGCAGGTGCAAGTCTATTTCTCCCCACACCTAGTCATATAGTCATAGACATGATAGTGAACCCAGTTGGTTGTCCCGGTGAACTTGGTATTTGCCTGGTGAATTTGGTATTTGCTAATCAGATTCACTATCTTTTGTAGGCACCCACACTGCTGCTGTCTGACAGTTTCCCTATGTTTGTCTTCCGATGATTTCATCCCTTTTACTCCATTTTTTCTAAATTAGATGGAACTTTTCACAGTGCTTGCACCTCTTTTTTATCCATCCAAACTCCTCCCAGATTAACAACCTGTCCCTAAATACTTTTTTTTTTTCCATATTGTTTCCAGTTTTGCTACATTCATACTCAATTTGGCTTTTCTGAGATAGATGTCACCATTGCAGCAGATGACAATTGAAAATGGGGGAAGATACTACTACTACCACCACTACTACCATTACTACTACTACTGCTAAAAATGGAAGATGATAAAGATTCAGTAGGGCATGGTGAAAGAAGGTATGTTAGGTAAAGATGAGAAAGGATTTTGAAACAGATGATGGTGAATAAGTGAGAAAGAAGTAGTGAATTGCAAGGAATTGAAGGCTGGAACTCCTCCATAAATGTGAAGGCACACTTAATATTTTCTCTTTTATATTGCTTAAAAATCATGTCAGGGTATGTTGCACCAGTTTTTGATGGTTAAATGGCCAGTATGCTCTGGAGTAGTTCAGCTCAGTGTGATTAACATATTGCTTTGGATTGTTACCTCTCTTTAAGAGCTGGAGATTGCTTGGTAAGCACCTGGAGAGGATCTTCCAATTTTAGATTGCTCTGAAAGGCATTTAGTTTGGGTCTATGAAAACTGCTCTGTGAACAGAACCAGTGCAAGCTAGGTGAAGACTACTGGGTGATTTGCTTAGAGAACACTCTCCTGTTCTGAGCCAAAACAGTAATGTAGATGGAGACTCCATCAGTTCAAACCACTGGCAGCCTGGTCAGAACATCTAACCAGGGTTCTCTTCTGAAGGCAAAAGTCTTTTATCAAGATGCAAGAGTTCCTAAAGGCAGCAAGGTTTATCAAGAAGATGGGATGACAATAATGCTGGTTCCACTCTAGATGACTGCCTGTGAGCTTACGAGCTGAACATGTATCTTACTGTTGTAAGGAAGGATATAAAGTAAAATACATTATCATGTGATAGACTGTAGTGTTAGGAATAGGAGTAGAAAAAAAGTTAGGAAACTGTAGCATTTTGTATGGATAATGAGAGCTTTGCCCTGAGGAAGCGGATAATCAAACCTAAGGTTTCCTTTCATGCTACCATAAACTCTGTGAGCATGTTTATTTTCCACTTAAGAAAGCTATCTTTGTTTCCTGTTTTCCCTGAGTTTCACTCTTGATTGGAGAACACATATATGGGGATTTCCTTACTTCTTTATGTCTTTCTCTTACATTTATATTGTATGGTTTTGTTAGCACTATCCTATCCTCAGAGTGCCTCTTTCAACTTCAGCTTTCTGAAGACCTCCCAGAAAGCTTCATCTACCGTATCAGGAGAGATGCCATATGCATAGTCTTCATAACACCTATGAAACTCTTTTTGTTCTATGAGCACTGTACAAGGATTTCCTGTCTGCTCTTAAGTGGATGTGTGATTGCGTGAAAGTAACTAAAACAAGCATCACTGGACGGCTTTATGGAGTAACTTCTAGATGAACTTAGTACATTCTTCCTGTCCCAAGGAATATGCAGCCTCAAGACACAAAGAATGATCAGATATAAATTAAGAGATCAGATAACAAGTAAAGATACCAAGTGTACATATTATTATAATATGATTATCATTATATTATATAGTTTCTTATGACCCTCTGCACACATGCCCATTTGACACACAACCTCGGTAGAAAGCTCTAAAAGCCTAGAATAACTGATAAAATTTATTCACTCATCATTTTGGGTGACCTGTAGAGACACACTGAATCTTAAACAACAAGCTAATTGGTGGGTAGAATGGAGGCCAGCATAGCTGTATGCTTTGTATTATGCTGGGTTAAACTAGGAGTGCTTCACAACCAAGAAAATCTCCCTGCCAGTGAACAGGAAAGTAGCAGGGAAGCCTCCCTTGGATGTTTTTTGAGCATAGCTGGCCAGCTAAAACAAAAGAAATGTTCTCACACAGACTGTGTAGAACATACAAATGCTCAATATAAAGTATATAGATTTGCAGATAAGTTTGTGAGCATGTAGGTGCAAAGGCCTGTGCAACAGATGCCGAGCTAGGACTTATTCCAAATGTTCTGCAACATGGAGGTGCTTAGTTTACACCAATTGGGAGTAGCCATTGAAAGGACTGACATTAGCTGTTTGGAGCAATTGCTAGAAGAGGAATTGCTCCCCCAAGGAGATCGTAAGGACATAATAGATGTAGTCCTTGTCTGCTTATACTTCAGGCTTCATATTACTCATTCTATTCCTGCTCTTATCTCCACTGTCTCTCACTTTTTTTGGTTGGTTGGTTGGGGTGGGAGTTTCCACTCAGAGCAACATCCTTGTCACATCAGTCCCTTTTTGCCCAGCCTTTTCCATCCTGGTCTCCACTTGCCTCTGCACACTGACCACCTTTTCTCCCCAGGTTGTTTTTGTGAGTGGTGGTTGTTTGGGGTTTTTTTGGTTGGTTGGTTAGGTCTTGTTTTTCTTTTTCCTTTTTTTTTTTTATGTGTTACTTTTCTCATTCTCTTTCTCCAGCCCACATCCATTTCTTTATCATTCTCTCCACATTTTCTGCCTTCCCTCTTGCTCATATAAGAATTCCTGCTCCCCTTAATGAAGCACTAGAAATTCTAGAGTGAGAAGAGATCAGTGGTAGGAAGGGTGGAGTCCCCCTCCCACCCCCTCTCCTGGAATTAAGGAATTCCTCTCCCAGGAATGAAATGCAATTGCAGAGAAAGGGTGTGCAGTACTAGCTTGCATTTTGCTAGAATTTTGTTGGTGCTGCTGGTTATATGCTTTTTACTCATTGTATAGCTTGGAAACTTGAATCATACTGCTAAAGTATAGACAAATCAAAGCTACGGATTCTGACAAGAAGAAATGTGTTTTTTCAATATCTAAACATAGCAGTAAAGAATAAGGTGTAAATATTGATTTGGTATATTGCTATCATTCTTTACTTAAGAGTGTTCACTGAGGTGGTGATACCAGTGGTCAATGGTATTACAATGGCACAATGGTTATTGATGTAGTGCAGACTGCAGCTGACCTGGGACTGAGACAGCCATTAACATGCTTTGAAGTAAAATCATTAGATATATATCCAGAGCTAAAATTAGAAAATGATGTTTATGAGCAAATTTGAGGAATAAGTCTGGTAGAGGACAGTTATCTAGACTTTTCCTTATGATCCAATAAACTGCTACTTCATTTTACCACAGAATGATATCTTGTAGGGAAAAAAAAAAATCAAGTCAGGATCCAACCCACCAGTAGATCTTTACCTCTTCTGGTCTAGGCTTTACTTCTGGGGTTTGGTTTTTTTTCTCTATTTTTCACACTGAAATGAGAAGCATGCTTTAACTAGGCATTTAAATACCCAATACTTGGATTTTTAATCCTTCAGCAGGAGGGAAGAATGTGGTTGTTGTTCAGAAATATAACAGAGATAAGAGCTAGTTTTTTATGCCAGAAACACTGATGCCCAAGTTAGGTTTATACTTTGCAATTTGCTTTGCCACATGCACATTGTACACAGTTATTCTTGAGACACCCTCATTTTTCCAGTGGTAAAATTTGCATCCATTGAACGTGGATAAAAGCAGGCTGCACAAATGAGCACAAAATTTTGTTCTGCAGCCCAAACAGCTTCTCCCCAGCACATCATAGGTAAATATTCTAACATCCAAACAACACAGTTTCCCCATGTTTACAGAATTCCAGGTCATGGACTGAAGAACAGAAGGTGAATATGGAAATAGATTTAAAACCATGAATATGAAAAGATGGCATACCCAGCAAATTCTCTGCTGGGAGAACAACATAAACAGCCAACACAAGTTGTAACATTATAGCACTGCTTATAAATTACTGTTCCCAGGTGTTTCTACATCACCACAGTTAATTAATCACTTCTGCATAGTATTTCATGGTTAACAAAGAGCTCTTTGAGATGCTTGGTAGTAGCTTTCAGTATGTAAAATAGGAGTAGCAGTTCCTTGTTCTTAAACCTCGGCTTTTCCAGATAAGTGCACAAAAAAAACCAAACCAAAACCTCCAGCATTGGCAGAAAAGGCTATACAATGTCAGAAAGCTTTCCTCTCTCTAATGGAGCCCATAAAGGATGGTAAAAGAAACGATAATGGTGTATTTGCAAGCCTTCAGCTTTAATGATGCTGAAATCTGAGACCATTTTATTTGTAAAAAAGTGGTGTGTCCTCAGAGTCAATACTGCTCTTTCTCTTTAAGTGAAAGAGTTTTGTTCTTTTAAGATATTTATACAATGTCGTTAGGCTGAAAGCAAGGCACATTTAATACAATCCACACAGGAACCAAGTAGACCAGAGTGCAATGCAATGGACTCTCACTGCAGAAGTGTGAAGAATACGGGGACTGAGTTTCAGTTAAAAGACTGGGACCAGTTGGGCAGTCTCGGGCTGTGTTCGTGCATCAGTGTGGGGCCAGAGATGCTGTGTGGAGGGCAATCAGTAACAGAAGCCCTAAAAGCGGCTTGCAGAGTGAGGGGCAGGGAGTCAGGGAGAGACTGTGGCTGAACACTGAATTGGGAAGATCTACGGGGGGAGAAAAGAATTAGGAGCTCCCAAGAAAGAAAAAGTGGATAAGGATTTTTAAGGTTATGAGCTGGGTCTTATATACGCTCAAGTTACAAGAGGCCTTGCAGAGGGATCTAGATAGGTCAGTGCATTGGGCAATGATTAATGAGGTGAAATTTAACAAGTTGAAATGCTGGATTCTGCACCTACGAGAGAGTAATGCTGGGCACAAGTATAAATGGGGAGAGGAATGGCTGGAGAACAGCTCTGCAGAAAGGGATCTGGGGGTGCTGGTTGGCAGCAGGCTTGACATGAGTCAGCAGTGAGCCCTGGCAGCTCAGAGGGCAAACTGCACCCTGGGGTGCATCCAACACAGCATCACCAGTGGGTTAAGAGAGGTGATGATCCCACTGTATTCAGTGTTGATGCAGCCTCACCTTGAGTGCTGGGAGCAGTTCTGGGTCCCACAGTTTAAGAAGGATGTGAAGGTCCTTGAAGGCATCCAGAGGAGGGCAACAAAGCTGGTGGAAAAGCTAGGGCTAGAAGGCATGTCCTGTGAGGAGCAGCAAAGGACTTTGGGCTTGCCTAGTGTGGAGAAAAGGGGGTTGAAAGGCAACCTCATTGCTCTCTACAACTCCCTGAGGAGAGTAGAGTGGAGCAGGAGGTGCTGAGCTCTTCTCCCTGAGATCCACAGTTAAGGCACATGGGAACAGTTCAAAGCTGCACCAGGAGAGGTTCAGACTGGACATTAGGAAGCACTTCTTTACCCAAAGGGTGCAAAAATATTTTAAGTAGATTGGCACATGAAAAAATAATTCTTTTTCATTCTCTCAAGTGAGCTTTGAAGGCAGTTTTCTTTTTTCTTTTTTTTGGGTTTTTTTTTTTGACTCTAATTTTTTTTCTTGCTCATGTGTATTTCCATTGTGGTATAAATCAGTCAGATTAAAAAAAGAAAAAGAAAAAAAAACCCAACCAAACCAACACTGTCAGATTCTTATTCTGCTGTTTTCTGTGAAAATCCTATTTATTTTTAGTGACTTAAGTCTACTGTGAACAAATATGGAAGGAAATAAATACACCGACTGAAGGCAAACTTAAAAGGACCAGATGAAGGCAGAGTATGGCCATTCATCCATGGGCAGTGTTATCCTGGAAGAAATATACTTCTTGTAGATACAGAAAGCTGTAAGCAAGAAGTCATTAAAATGTTCCTAAATATTGATGTGAGGAAATGCTTCAGCAAGGGTATTAGGAGACTGGCTTTAAAACATAAGCTTGCAGCCAGAAGACAGCTATGACTCACACATCTGTGCTGTCCTCAATGAATTTAGCACTGTAATCAACAGTATATACATTTGTCTCTTTTCCATCAGGTAAACCAAAAAAGGTTTAGTCACATTTTCCATTCATCTGCTTTTCAAATTCTGTAAGATCAGTGTGTCCCGCAGTTATTTTAAATTCAGCAGTACTTCCTCTCAGTTCATACTAAAGTAGGTTCCCAGTGACTGTGTTCAGGGAACATATTTTCTGCCTTGTCTAGGCTTCTTAACTTTTAATTAAGATATACAGAGTAGCTGGCTAAAATCCTACACTCCCTCTGTATTGCTGTATTATTAATAGATAAATACAAATAATAGTATTGAGTGTTTCAATCCTAATTTCGTGAGGAAAATTTGAGTGAGTTTTCTGTTTCTCATTCAGCCCTAAAAGCTTTTGATCCCTTTTTAAACTTGACTAGACAGGACTGTAGAGTTACCAGAGGTATGCAGCTGCTGCAAATATCATGAACCTTGAGGAAAGGTTCCTGGCAGAGAGAGAAGAGGACCTGGCAGCAGAGCCGGAGCATGCCCCTCCACAGCAGAGGCCCCCGCAAGCAGCAGGTAGCTGTTTGTGCAGTTGGGTCTGATGGACACAGGAAGGTCCAACAGCCAAATATGCCACTTCCTGCTTTTCTGCTGTCCAAGGGCGATGGAGAGGAGTGAGAGCACCGTCAGGGACATGGGTGGCAGCACTGTGGGTGGAGGAAGTGGAGATTATGGCAGACGTGGTGGTGAAGGTGCTGTCTGGCCAGACAGGAGAGGAATGCAGCATGCTGACTGTGCGGTATCGTAGGGGGCAAGATGAATTTCTGCAGGAAAATGGGCTTTGGTTGATGTGTCACTTACGGAGCAAATATACTTAAAAGTTTTTGTTTGAGAAGACACAGGACGTTGCATTTTATTTTAACAAAATCACTGAAAAGGTGTGTAACCATCTGTGTTTTCCCTTCTTTTTTATTGATTAGGCTTCTTTCTCTAATCCAAATGCAAACCTAAACAGGAGCTTGAATTTCTACAAGTTGACTGATTTGTTATTTTGCTGAGAAAAATTATTCTTAACCCTCTGAATTTTCTTCTGAAAAAAAAAAAAAATAATAATTACAATCTGTTTTGTTTGTCGTCACTTCATTGATAATATACTGGTGAAAAATTACTACAGGATGACTGCCATATCAGTTCTGACCAGGTAGCAGGCGGCTGATTTCTGCTTCCAAATTTGCTTGAAAGTGTGTGTGTTAATAAAATATTTACAGCTGCTGATTAGTCCACCATTCAGTATTGAGCTCCATGTGGAGGTTCCTTGCCAACAGCGTAAATATTTGAATATTGTAAATGTTACATCTGATTCTTACTCATTGCCCATACTGGGATATATAAACAGCAGGATTGTTTGGATCCAGGTCAGAGCTTGTTAAAGTGTATTAGCTTTCACAGTCTAAATCACATTACCAGTATAAATAACACATTTGTACGCTACAAGGCAAAAAGTAGGAAGCCAACAGCACTTTGGATGCTTTAGTACCTCACTTACTACTTTACTGTTTTGTAGTAATAGGGCAAGTAAATCCTCTTGAGACGATGAATGCTTAAAATTAAAGCTCTAGAATAGTATTTAGAAGACTTGTTTCTGCTCTTGAATTTGCCACAGCCTCTGCATTTGACCTTTGGGCAAGATAATTAGGGCTTTGCTCTCTCTGTTTAATTCAGTGTCTGTGAAGTGGTGATAATGTTATGTGTGGCTAGTAGGAGGTGAAATCATTCATGTTTGTAATGAATTGAAATACTGTGGTTATAAAAGACAGTGGAGGATAAGCAAATCTGTTGAGCTGCTTTGCTTCCAAAGCATCTTGTCTTTTCCCCTGATCCTGCTTGAAACACAGCTATTTTCCTTCACTACCAGGCAGTAAATACATAGAGTCATCTGCAGTCTAGCTCTTGCTCCAGGCAGGACTGACTTCAGAGCTAGATCAAACTGGCCAGGAATTTATCTGAGCATGTTGGGAAATCTCCAAGGATGGAGATTCTCCATCCTCTCATCCTCCACAGGGCAACGCGTGCTGGTACTCAGACATTCCTGTGGAGGCAAATCTTCTCCTTCCATCCACTTTGAATTTCCTCCTTTCAGTCTGAGCATTGTGTCTGCTCCTTTCTTCATGCACCTCTGAGAAGTGTCTGAATCCATTTTCTCTACAGCACCTCTTTGTGCAGAACACAGCAATCGGACCCTCCCAAGCTTTCTCTTCCTTTTTAAGCTATCCGTTTAGGCTTTTAGAGAAAATGTGGGGGGGAGGGAGTGTTAGGTTTGGCTTTTTTTTTTTAGCTCTGATGAAATAAACTGTGTTGAAATTGAACAGCAATTTAAAATTATCTGCAAACAAGATTTTTTTCCCAAATTCTGGAAGGAAATAACCCCATTATGAAACCTCATTTTGAGTATCTTAATTTCACTCACCGCAGAATCACATCAGTTTCTCAGAGTCCAACTTAGTCACTTGTGGTTGTTACATTAGCATATTTTTCTATTGAAGTATCAAATAAGTATGAAAATTCTACTCAGTGTTAAAAATAATCTGAAGAAAAGAAATGGCAAGCTGATGGCCAGTAAAGTGACACCAGTGAGGCCTTACACTAAGCTGACCTGCTAACATGGAGCTTAGAAAATAGGCAGACCACATCAAAACTCTCTCACACCTTTTCCTCCTCTTCTTTGATGCTAGGATGGGCACAATTGAGGGACACAAAGCCTCATGAATTTGTGGCCAAGTTTACAGTAACCCTTGAAAGCTTATTTCTAAAACCTTTCACTTCAAATTCATGTTTTCCTGAGGTAGCTAATTACTGTTTCACATTGTCTCCATCAGGACTGTGCTCATTAATGCTAATTAAACATTTTTTTGCATATGTGTAACAATATAAGGTGGGTATGAAATATACAGCCTACAGAAAGATGACATTCAGTCACCAAACATAAAGAAGGAAGGAAATGTTCACCTCATACTGAGTCAAGGAGTTGCTAATAGGCTACAGAAGTAGAGACATGTCACCTAGTTTGGCAAAATAGCATTTGTAACTCTTAAGATACAAAGCAGTCCTTAATTTAATGAGAAGAGTATCTGCTATCTCTTCAATAAATTAGAAAAAAATACTTTTGAAGAAAAGACTGAAAAAAATTTCAGGAATACTGGAGAGAGATTACTTATAAAGCTAGAATGTTCCACAGCTAAGATCTTCCTTCTGATGCAGCTTAAAACGTAAGAAGATTACATGTATGAGGAATGACCTGAAGAAAACATCCACAGATGTTTGGGTGAATAAATGAGGTAGGACAATCACCTTTTTGCGTAAGAAAATCAAATGTGTTTTTTTCTTTCATTTTTTCAGGTGTGTCATATCCAACGGACTCACGACTTACTGGTCGACTGCAGTTGTTTTAAACAAATAATTTCAATCTCTTCCTATCCTTTTAATATTAGTGTAGTTTGCGCTGAAATGCTTTGCAAGGTCAGTGGCTAACTTCAAGTTATTGTACACCGAGGAACAATGGAGCTAACAGCTGCAGTTCTGGACAAGGAATGCTTATAGGGCAGTAAGCATGGACCAAACCATTTGACGTGTGTGGAATAGTGTTTGCACATGGGCATCACATAAATTGCAACAACAAGAATCTTTATTGATAAAAGCCCAGTATTAACAGGGGACTTATCGATTCACACATAACAAGACCAATGAAGGTGTTCTGTGCTTCTGTGTAATGAATAACCTGTCTCCTTTTCACTTCTTGGCAGATAAATCATTATCAAATAAAGTATATATCATCATGGAAAAGTTGATGTGGCTTTTCATCATTCTGCTTCCAGATCTGCCTGAGTGGTAGATTGTTTTAGAAAGAGAGGACTGCCACAGCCACTTTTTGTGACCATCCATGCTTCACATTCAGATGTTAACCTGAGTGTTGAAATCAGGAACTGAGGCCAAGAAATTATTTCAAATTCTGAATTATACTAATTGCAATCACATAGATTTCTTTAATCCTTGAAATCAGTGATAAAAGCTATGTAAGTAATTGGTAACTTCTGCAATGACAGCCAAGTTCTAGACCGTACATTCTATCTTACGTGATACATGATCACAATCCCATTGCTTTAACAGCACTGCATATCTGCTTACATAAGAACTGAATTTGTCTGCAAGTCTGGAAAACTCTATTAAATTAGACTTCTGTGTTCACTTAGCAAAGTGATACAAGATTGGGTTTTGAGGTAGCAATTCGGTCATCTGGACTTTTGGCTTATTTGAAGCTTCAAAACTTTAATTAAAGATACATATACAGAAAAGAGGGAACATGCATCTCCTTGTTTTGAAGAGTTCTAGGCAGGTACTGCTATATAACCTGCTACTTTGTTCAGGGAAATTATGATTGCCTTTCATCATCTACAGCAAGGGAGTGTGCACTATGGCCACTTGAGGGTTGCACAGCGCTGCTTAGTGATTATCAAGTAATGGCTGATTGCTTTTGCTAATGGGTTTGCTTTTGATGTTGTTTTTTGTGTCACGTCACTTCACATGCAGGATTTTGAAGTGTTTTGCTGAACCTAAGAAGAACGTTAAATAAAACCTATCCTAGAATTCTATTGTTTGCGAATGCAGGGGGTATCAGCTATAGGAGGGATACAGGCACTATGCCTCTGCCATTGTCATCACAGAAGGAATGACAGAAAAATCACCAAAAAAAAAAGCAGAGAGCTTAGAATTATGTAGTTCTTCAAAGAACAAATAATTACTTGGCTCTTATCATGTTTCTTCTTGCTATTTGATATCGCTATTAATACTCCATGAGGTAGTTTTCATTTTTGAATGTTATCTTGCTGCACTGCAAATAATTCTCCAGTGAGCATTCACGGTTATTGCTCATGTACTAAGGACTGATTTTATTTACATAAAATCCATAGTTCCTTTCTGCTCTAAGGGATGTTCTGTGAAATTGAGTTAAATATATAGATCATGTATGGTACTAATTGCTTCACTTTCTTTTATGTATTATGCTTTTGTATTATGTATTGTATTATGGAACAAGTTGCCCAAAGAAGTGGTAAATGCTCCATCCCTGGCAGTGTTCAAGGCCAGGCTGGACGGAGTCTTGGGTGACATGGTTTAGTGTGTGGTGTCCCTGCCCATGGCAGGGGAATTGGAACTAGATGATCTCAAGGTCCTTTCCAACCCAAACTATTCTATGATTCTATGATTCTATACCAGTAGCCCAGTGGACTTTCTTCTCAGCACTCAGACACACAGAATAAGGATGTATAAACATTGCCAGTCACAGTGCTGCTCCTGCTCCTTGTTGCTGGTACTGCTTTGAGTGTCAGGCAAGTCTGGATCTTCTTGATCAAAGGACCAAATGCTGGTCCTTTGGTTCTCAAATCACTTAACTTAGGCCAGATGTCTCCTTCAACAGCCGTATATACCCTTCCTGCCCAACTGCAGGCTTTCAGTCTTTGGTGTAGCTGATGGGATTAAAAAAGGCTGAGAGGCTCTAATAAGAAAAATTATAAATGAAGCAGAAAACTAGAGGAACCCAAAACAGAGGAGCTGGTGTCTGCTGGCAGGTCAGGAGTGAGAGTATTCACTTGGAGACCCATCTTCCAGTTTCATGATATCTTCAAAAGACATGCTGCTGTATCTGCAACCTCCTTGAAGGGTGTTTCAACGGCCTACATTTTATTCTGGTGAAGAAAGGTGCTACCAACTTCTTTCGATGAATCAGATCTATATTCTATAAAACAACATCTCTGGAAAAAGTACTGATGTCTGCATGTCCAGTCTTAGAAATTAACACCATAACTAACAGGTTTATAATGTTTTTCTCTTTCTTACATATGTTTAATTAATGAATACTCAAGTTTGCTGTTTGAAGTAGAAGTGCTTAGTACGAGACTATAAGTACTGTCTTCTCTTTATCCCAGTGTACTCCATCCCTATAGGATCTGGGTAGGGAATATATTTTTAAAGAGAGATATACACGTTTAAATCATCTTTAAAAAATAAAAAAATAAGAACTGTGACCTCACTGTTCCATCATTAAGCATGAGCTGTTAAACTGAATAACACACTTCATTTCCTCCAGAATGCTTGTAAATACAAAACCTACAAAACTAATTTTCTTCTTCTGCCAAATGTAATTAAAAATTGTGGATCATTCTGGGACAACAGAAGCCACAGTAGATTGTAAAAATAGATTCACAGAAATTCTTTTTTATAGTTTTTGCCATGCTGTTACTGAATGCATGTGGAGAAAGTACTGAATATAATTCATTTTATGTAGACCAAGAAGTACAAAGTCTAAAGCTAATTATACAGTGAAAGTTTTTGTGCCAAAGGAAATTACTTATTTGCATAGTGTTAATAGCCATATTTAGAACAGTGCTAGTATGGGAAAGAATTATTTCTTTGCACTTTTGCAAATTCAGGAGAGTTCCTAGGTTCAAGAGATTCCTAGGGTTCAGGAGGGTTCTATAGGATGATAGGAATATTCTGGTCAGGAGGTCATCCAGTCTAACCTACTACTCAAAAAAAAGTGAGCTATGAGGTTGGACCAGGTTCCTTAAGGCTTTACCCAGTCTGTCCTCGAAATGTACAAGGATGAAGACTGCACAACCTCTCTGGGCAACCTGATCCACTGCTTGATTGTCTTTATGTTGGAAAAGTGTTTTCCTATATCCAGTCTGAATCCCTTTTATTTCAGTCTATGTCCCTTATCTCTTGTCCTGCTGGCACACATCACTGTGGAAAGCCTGCCTCCATCTTCTTGATGACCTCCTTGTAGGTTTTAGAAGTCTGCTATTAGGTGTATGCCCCAACCCAAGCCACCTTCTTTCCAGGCTGAACAAGCTCTGTTCCCTCAGACTCTCCTCCAAGCATAGGTGCTCCAGTGCCTTGACTGTCCTGATGGCCGTCTGCGGAATATGTTCCAGCTTATCAACGTCTTTCTTGCATTAGTGGGCCCAAAACTGGATGCAACATTTGAGATGCTGTTTAACACATGTTAGGTACAGTAACTTTCCTCAAACTGATAGGTATACTCCTATTAATACACTCCATGGTACAGTTGGCTTGGCTGCCAGAGCACACTGCTTGCTCATGTTCAGCTTGCTGCTACCAAGACTCCGATGCTAGAAAAGCTTCTCACCAGCCAGAGCATCACCCCCCTGTGTTGTTGGAAGTGGTTTCTCCTTCCCAGGTACAGGACTTGTTGAACTTCACAAGGTTCCTGCCAGCCCCTACCTGCACCCTGTCAAGGTCGCTCTGAATGGTAGCCCTGCCCTCAAGCATGTCAGTGATGCTGGAGCCTGCTAGCCTTCTCAAGTACCGTAGGCATTCAAGCTAATGATTTTACTTTCAATCTATGCTATTTGTGATGGAAGTGTGTAAGAATGGAAAAGAAACATCTAAAATAACAAACACAGAACAAACACTTGATTGTGATAAATGTCCTCCATGCCCTTTACCTTTGGCTTCACCTGCTTTGCAACCACCTGCAGTATTTGAAGCAGCCTGCTAAGGTGCTTTTAAGGCTCAGATGTCCCTGCTAAGTCAGACAAGAAGTACAGAGAGCAATGGTAGAGTTGGGACAGGTGGAAAGAAACTCTGACTTGGCTTCTAAACAATATTTAGAGCAAGAGGATGAATTTGGGCTGCATTAAATTCAGTATGCAGAGTCTGGGGGACTGGTACAAGCCAGTGCGTAATGTAGAACCCAGGAAAAGTCAAAATCTCGTGAGCCTGGCCAGAGCTAAAAGTTTGCCTTTGCAATGGCTGGAAGAAGGTAGACAAAATCCATTTTGACAGATATGAGAGAAGATTGAAGGTCATGGGTGTTTATGCAGGAACTGCAGTTATTTAGCCACTGCCACACAGGCATGGATGGCCTCATGCCCCTGCCTTCCCTATCACCAGCTCAGATACCTAGGGAAAGAACATAAGAAATGTGTAGTTATAAGTGCCCCAAATACTCTTCCAGCATCAAGGATTTGCAGCTTAGAGACTTCCCAGTGCAGAAATGATTTCGCCCTGTTTTACCACTGTGTGGATTTCTCTCTCTTACACCACCTTGTCTCCCTTTAAAACCATGCAAACGGTTTGCTCTCACCAACAGCTGGCAAGGAGTTTCATAGTTTAACACTTTGTGAAGAACCTCCTTCTTTGGTTTGTTTGAACTTGCTACCTACTAGCCTTATTTGAGGCGTCCTAGGGGTTTTTTTTCATAGAAGTCTCTCCCCAGGCTATGTTCATTTCATAGGCTTTTTGTGTACCTTTTCCATAACTTCAGTCACCTCCATCCTAAATTGAAAAGTCCTTGTCTGGTTTTCCATACATTTTATCCTCTCTGTTGACCTTGTCCATATGTTTTCCAATCCTGCTACAGCCTTTTTGCAGTGAAGCAGTAGGGGAAGTAGTTAGCAAGAAAGTTTTAGAACTGCATGGCAGGGACATAACAATGTATTTTATTCTCTATTCTTTTCCTAATAATTTACTAGCACTCACAATGTTTTTTACCATCACTGAGCACTGATCCGATGTTTCCATGGAACTGCTAACTTTCATGGAAGAGCCAACTCTATAATATGCAAAACGGCATTAAAAATTATTAATTTAAGAGGTAGTGCTGTATGTTAATGGAATTTGTTTAGACAAATAATTCCCAGAAAAAAAAAAATGTGGATGATTTTATTTCTTTTGTTTCTTGAGGGAAAAGCTGTAGAGTTTTATTCAGGCAATAAGGAAAATGCTGTAAACAGAAACCAGGAAAGTCAAGAACCCTCTACTTTTTGGGTCAAGAAATGCCATGGGAAAGACAGATGACCCAGAAACCCCACAGATCATTTTTTCCCTATTATATGGAACTGTGTCATTTAAAATCGGTGAAAGTTGAATCATTTTTTCTGAATTCATCTAGAAGAGTCTCAGCGCCAAAGAAGTTGAATTGCAGGAGATTTCTGCTTGAGTTTTGTGTTTGCTTGGTTTTACTAATTTGATCTGTGATTTTGTTCCAGGAAAATTCCAATATTTTTCTATGCCTTATAATCTACTGGTTTAAATGTATGTCAGCTGTATGAAAGGAAGCAAGAACTTGGGTTTAATACTTTGAACTGTAACCTGGAGGATGAATGTTTAATTACTTCTGTAATCCAAGCCATTGAGGCTCTCTGATCCCTTTACCTATGAAACAGAGGGAAAAATGTCAGGGAACAAAACTTTTTTTACCAGCAGTAATTTTGATGGCCTGTTCATGTGCACTTTCACAGATGATTCTGTGACAACATTTTTTATTTTTAATCCTTCACAACTGGGAAATAAACAGCAGAATATGCTTCCAAAACTTCATTTAGAAACTGGAAATGCAAAAAACTTCCTTTAACACTTTGGGATAAGAGAAAGTTTAGGGGAAAAAAAAAAATATGGGGGGGAATTCTATAGCACCTAAAAATTTTCTGATCCACTTTACTTTAAATTCTTCATGTACACAATTTCTGTCTTGCTACTCAGAAAGAGGAAAAACTATGCTTATATAAAACTCTAAATGACTAGTAAGGTAGGTCAAGTTTTAGTAAGTGATAAAATTTGAATACTTGAGCAATATAGAGAAGAACATTAATCTTTCCTTGATAATCTTATGTTATATTCTTCAGTGGTCACCTGTTTACAAGAATGAGATTACCAATATCACTTATGTAACAAGAACACTGATAACTACACAGATATCCCACCTGGGTTTAAGAATTATTGGGTTGATTCTCTATTCAATGAGGCAACTAAAAAAGGAGAGACCCTATATTTCATAACAAAAAAAAAAAAATAAATCTAGCATTCCAGGAACCTCTGAAACACATATCACATCTCTGGCCTGATTCTGTCTTTGCCTATTATATTTATGACAACTCTAACATTTCAATGAAGATCTACTGGTATAAAACCAGAGAAAGGCACTGGTGAAGCCCACCCTGCAGAGAGCGCTCTAGGGTAAATGAAATGGGAGGTGTGATTCCCATAATCTATG
This sequence comes from Strigops habroptila, assembly GCF_004027225.2. Taxonomy (NCBI): domain Eukaryota; kingdom Metazoa; phylum Chordata; class Aves; order Psittaciformes; family Psittacidae; genus Strigops; species Strigops habroptila. The sequence goes on along the minus strand of NC_044277.2, from coordinate 72,098,083 downwards.
TCTTTGTCTAGTCACTGTGGAAGACACAAGAATGGCAGCTTCAGGCAGTGAAGTGAAAATGGAGAAAACAAATAGGGTGGTTATTCCAGCTTCCACTAACTTCTGCTTTTGCTCTGTGAAAGAAACAATCTGGGCGCAATAAAAATCATCATTCCTCGTTTCATACTTTAGTTTTTTTTCTGTGGTTAAGTTTTTCTCTTTTTGTCCTATTCCATTATTTTTTCCTTGTGTGCTTATTGTGAATAAGTTTTATTGCTCTTTCTATCGTAGCAATGCCAGAAGCCAACAGAGATCAGAATCCTGATATATTTGGAACTGTGTGTACAAGTGGTAGAAGTAATTCCTATGTCGAAGCATTCACACCCCAAAGGGACATAGTTAACAAAGAGGGAAGAGAAGAAGAATTACTGTGGTTTGGTCTTCTCAGAATTACACAGCTGGATAGTTGAAGAAGCAGGAACAGATCAAAAGATGATGGCTGCTGTAGACTTTGTTGCACAACGGGACAACTGTAGTGAGTCTAGTGAGGGGGGCACTGAGATGGATGAGGATCTGGAGTACATGACGTACAGTAAAAAGCTGGGAATTTGTTTGTTTAGCTTAAAGAGAAGGTTCAGGGAAGTCCAATTGCTGTGTTCTTCTACCCAAAGGTGTGTCACAGAGAAAATGGAGTCAGACATTTCTCAGAGGTGCACGGAGAAAGGAGAGAAAGTACAATACTCATGGGCTGCAACAAGAAAAATTCCAAGTGGACGGAAAGAGAAGATTCATCTCCGCAAGAGTATCTGAGCACTGGCACAAGTTGCCCAGAGAGGACAGGGAATCTCCATCCTTGGAGATTTTCAAAACATAATTGAAGAAGTTCCTGGGCAGCTTGATCTAGCTCTGAAGTCAGTCCTGCCTGGAGCAGGCACTGGACTAGAGTTCCCTTCAGTCCTGCATGCCTCTATGACTCTGCGTATTCACTGCAGGGTTTTGGCCACAGGCACTTTCACTAGACACAATACTGCTCTTCCCCTGAAAACTAGATCTGGTGGGTTAAGAAAACATCTGTGTTTCAAGCAGGGAACCAGGTGAGAAGACAAGACAATTTGGAAGTAAAGAAACTGTACACATTTGCTTTCACAACAGTAGTTATTCTGTGATTTGATACTCATATAGAGGTTTTCCTATAGCCAAACCCACATCCCTTTATATTGTCCAAGAGGGTGTGATTCTCTGCTATCACATTGTCTTACTGGTTATAATAAGCTGCCTGTCTTCTTTCATTTGAACTGAGCATGTGGTTACATAGATAAGACAAGTCATAGGCACTCCTTACAACTAGGACAAAAGCATGGAAACAATTGCTGTTGCCACCGTCTATTACAAAGAACATTTTTCTAAGACATCAGTGAATCTTTCTGTTGCATTTTATGGTGAAACTTACTTTTTTGTCACTGTGTTTCATACAAGCTACATCTGTAAAGGCTTTTTTATTGCAGAATTGGCAGAATCTGAGAGTGAATGCTGAGTAGCTGGAGGCAAAGGGAAATGGATCCAGAATCCTCATGATCAGAGGAGAGAAACCCTAAAATATCAATTTTGCATTGAATAAAAAAAGTCTTACTTTGAAGTCTTTATTCCTCAACATTAGTTATTAATTTCTGGATAACAGTCAGAAGCCCTTACAGAAGTGTTGGCATGGTCACTACAGTGTACATTTTCTCTACAACTTCAATTAAATAAGTATAACATACTAATGTGAGGTATTTGTATCTGCTTTGAATAGATATCCATTTATATGTGCAGATCATTAGCAGCTATTATCCCAACAAGAATGCCACATAAGTTATTTTTGTTTCAGCAGAGGTTATAGCCTTTAAATACACTTGCTAGTTTTCAGGATGCCTGAGTGAAGGTCCATAGAGATAGACAAAATCTTACATTTCAGTAGAGTAAATGCACAAGTAGTTTGAGAGGACAGCAACAGTGACCAAAGAATATTTTAAAAAGGTCAGCCAATCCTCAGTTTCTTTAACTGAATAGTTTGCCACAAAACAACATACTTAATGTAAAACTTTTGGCAGTTTTACCTGATTTGTTATGATGTGGGTTGCTGACTTTGATATTTTAAACAGTGATGTTGATTTTAATAGATTTTGCATCAGGTCCTAGATCTCTTTAGAAAGAGGTATTTCAAACACACATGACAGAGCAGACTGTAGATTCATGTCTATTAACATCTGCTTTATTTTTAAACATCAAGCAGAAGGGAAGGGGTGGTGCACAAGTTGTCTTGAAAGCTCTTGTATTTTAGATTGTGTTTGCTTATTTCATTTATTTCATAGAATCATAGAATAGTTAGGGTCGGAAAGGACTCTAAGATCATCAAGTTCCCACCACCCTGCCTATATATACATAACTTGTTCCACAAACAATGTTCCATAGAATTACAAAATGAGCTATAAGTAGGCTTTCCCAATAAACTGGAATACATCTGTCTGTCCGTCTGTATTTATTTTGGCAAATGAAGATGGTATCTCAATATATTATACCCAAAGGAAATTGTGTCTTAGAGAATTTTTTTACTTGTGGCTTTGAAAGACAATAACATTTTATTGATCTGTGAACTTCCTGCCATCAAGTGTTATAATCATACCAAGTAAAACATTTGATCAATAATATTAACTTTACTAGACCTAAGTACCTGGGGCTCTACATACTCTTTTTTTTGGTTTAGACAGAGAAAATAATGATGGATGACAGCTTAGTCATTTAACAAAAACTCTCCCAAAATGGTACATAGTTCTGTTTTTTCACACTACAAAAGTTCTAATTTAGTTTATCTTCTGACACTTCTGGAGATCCAGGGACAAATTTATTTCTCAGAGCCATGCAGTTTTTCTGTGCCTCAGGCTGTGGTTATTTTTTGTTCTCTAACAGCTCTTTTGATTGCCTTTTTTCTCTGGTTAATGGGGAATTAGCTTCTGGAAAGGTGTGATATAAGCAGTTAAGGCCAGTTCCGACAAACACTTCAGGAAACCCTATTATTTGAAGGACAATAGGCTGAACTGTTGAGATACCTGAACTTCTTTATTAGCTTCATCCTATCTTTCCACGATATTATGACAGTCAGATTTACTCATCGTTTGAGATTAACTCATAATGGTCCAAAGGATTTACTCAGGTTTGGGGAAGCCTAAATTGGAATCAGGCATCCCGGGAAGATTTTCTCCAAGCTACCCAATAGGCTCTAGGAAGTAGTATAATCTAAGAGGTGGCTCCCCCAGAATCACCTCCTGAAGTGCAGGGAACTAACCCTTCAACAGTGCACTGAAATCAGGATTTTCAGTTTTTCCTGTTCATCATCCTTACTGGAGGAAGAATTATGTTAGCACACCTGTCATGTTAAGGGGAGAACAGCAGTGTTATGGGTTCTGATCACATCGAAAGATGGCTTAATAAATTTACTGTCAGTCTACAGAGAACAGCAATTACTCTGCTTGGTTAGATCACTCACCTGGATTCAAACAGCTTCTCTGATAAAAGTGTTTTACATTAACTATTCATTGAATAACAAACTGGAACCCAAGTCATTTTCTTCTGAGAAAGCCTCTACTCACAAAGAACCACATTTCATTCTCTTTTAGATTCAGTAAATTCGCAGAATCAGAGAAAATGTGGTACAACCAACAGTTTGCTGCCTAGGCTGCAGTCTACCAAGAAGAGCATGTGTCTTCAGTTGTATTTAACATGGCATGAAGGAGTTAGTTTGTCTCTCACTCCTGCATGTTAGCGTCATTATTTTGTTTTCCGTCTGTCCTGGTTATGGCTTAATTAAATATACAAAATGCAATATATCCAGAGCTAGCATGAGAAAGATGCTTCAGAGAATAGCTTGTAGACTAGTGCCTGGGTTCACAACCATGCCAGAATGAGGACCCATTCTTGATTCTACAATGGTGTTGTCTACCCTGCATGAGAACCCCAATGTCATCAGGTTTTGGCTGTTCTGAATACTGCTTTTGCAACCACTGCCGGAAATTCTTCAGAATATGTCACTTTTGCTCCAGTGAAGAGAAGAAAAACTGTTTTCTACACAGCTTTAGACATGGCTATCTGCTGTCCCGTGGCCCCAAGAAATGAATGAGACAGGACTGTCCAACAGATTCTCTGGAGGCACTGGCACTTGGAGGAGATGGCCAGGAAACGGTGGATGGCAGGAGAAGCAGCACTGTAGTCAGTAGCAGATGGAATGTCCTTGATGTGCTGATTACTGTGCTTGGTCTGCTATAGATCTGTACTACCACTGTGTATAATGTGTTACCACAGTGAGCTCTTTAACTGCCAGTGTCAGAAAAGAGTCTTTTGGGCATCCAGGACTAGACTTACAAGAAGATATATACAAAAATGTAAAAAGACACCTCTCAGGATTCATTTCTGTTTCTCTGTTATGTGCTCAATTCACACCACTTCTTAATAAGAGGGCGTTATGCATCTATCCACAGTCCCACTCCCTTTTTAAAAGCAGTCCTTTGTACCTCAGAGAACAGACATGAGGTCCTTCCAGATCTTTTCTGCAGCTGTTAGGTCCCTGTCATTCTGGTTTTATCAAACCCCAAGGACCAGCTGTCCTTGAGGAACTTCAAGAGGAATGTTGCTGCTAAGCTGGGGAGACAATGCAAAGTAATGGCTCAAAGTAGCAGCAAGATCACTGTACGCTTTATCAAAACACCAGTCAGTTATGCAAAGAGTGGGAATTTTTAAACTTTAATATATTGAAGTTGCAAAGGCTCTTACATACATGGAAAATTGTAGGTGTTCAGCCAAAAGAATGCTCTTCCCCCCCAAAATACAAGAGGAAAAGTTAGGGGGAGGCATTTTAATCACTTCTTTGCAATGCCAGTAAATCTTTGACTAAAGCAGTAATGGAAAACCCTCAGTAAAACTGACAGTTACTGTTCCAAGTGTGAAGACAAGAATGTGTTTCACATGCATCAGCAGCCAGAAGTGAAAGTTTTGGGAAAGAGAATAAGAACAGGGCTAGTACAGAGTGATACTGTTCTGTCAGAGACTAGGAAGACCACTTGTTATGGGAAAACAAAACACAATTAATTATCCTTCAGTTAACGCACTATAAATAAAAAAGCCAAAGCCAAATTATAACTCCAGTAAAAAAAAGAGTAGGGAACTCTTTGGATGTGGTGGTAAGTCCAGTCTCCCAAACCCGGTACTTCTATTTTGGTAACACGGTTCCTCATGCGTTTGTTTTTTTACATTACAGCTGGATCCATTCCAGGATCCCCAGGCTTGGGTTTCAGTATGACTGGATTCATGGCAATACAATAAATGTGTTTTGCAACATGTCACATCCTTTATGTAAAGAAAAAGGGCACTTAAATCATAGTATCTATCTTTGCATCTGGCCAAAGCAGACAACACTGCTATTTGTTAGGTACATGTCATTTGTTATCTGCTCAGGCTGTTTACGCAGTTGCCGGTGAATGGATGAGAAAACTTAGCATGGGTGAGCTTATGTCAACAGGCAAAATGGATGTCCTCATGCTCAGTCACAATATGAGGGACTTCCCAAGTCAAAAGATATATCTGCCTTTTTCATTGTAATAACCTTTGACGGATGATCTTCTGTGGATTTATCTAATCACTTTTATGAATTATTTGTATTTTTGGCATGTATGGATTTCTGGGGCAATGAATTCTATAGTTTAGTTACACTATGTGTGTGTGGGAGGAGTTCTTTGTTTGCTTCTGATCTTCAGCTTGGTAATTTCTTTTGATGTTCCCTGTAGTTCTTGTAAGAAATAGTGAATTATTCCCTATTCACCTTTTTCAGGGTAGTCGTGACTTTACAGAACTTGTCATGTTGCTTTCCTCAGTTATTTCTTTTCCATGTTGAAAGATCCTAAATTCACTCAATATCTGCTTGTATAAAAGCTCTTGCATGGATTTATCTGATTCTGGATGGGAAGTTGTACATATGTAAAACTAGGAAAACACTTGTCAAAAATTTACCCTTAACAGGCAGTCTGTTGAGGTTGGTGACACAAGCAGGGATAAGCTCTAGTTCTCCAGGCCTACGCTAATTTGCCTGAATGAAACAAAGCTTTCTTTACTGACTTCAGTAGCTGCAAAGAATCAAAATATGGTCTTGACAATGCTGCCTTCCCTGCTGCACAGCCCCAAGTCAGCCCATCACCTAAATAAGGCATGTGATGAAGGCTGTGACTGAAAAGGGTCTAAGAGAATTCTTACTGGAAGCTATCAAATCAAGGTTGTGGAGATAAGGAATGACAGGATTAAGGTAAACTTTCGTCTCCTTAATTGCAGTGTGTGCAAATTTTGGATTTTCTTCTCCTCTAATAGAAACTGGAACCTTCCCCATAAAATCCATATTAGATTCACAGAAAGATATATATTGGAAGACACTTCTGCCAGTTTTCCATCCAGCCTTCTGCTCCAAGCAAGTGCAACACTGAAGCTAAAACAGATTGCTCAAGGCTAATGTCCAGACATGTCTTTGGCTATCTTTAATGACACAAATTTCATTATCTCTCTTGGCAAGCTGATGCACTGCTTAACCAGCTTGATTGTGAAATTTCTTTACTAGTTACTGAACTGTGATGTCTCATTAGCAACTTGTGTGATAAGAAATTTGGAATTTTAGATTTTTTGCAGAAGTCCCTTTTAATTATCCCAAAAGAGTGACCGGCAACCCAGTTGTTGTCCTCTTTTTTGACTTAACTACTGAAAAGGCAGGCTCTGCCAATGGACTTTACACCCATTTTGACAGAGTGGAGTTATACTGGTCAGACATCTTAAATGATGTTCAGTCTTTCACCTTTCTGCACCTTTGTCCTTTGGTGTTAGCATACTCTGGTCCATGACCTCTTACCACTTGTTCCAGGCTCTAGTCTCATCTCTTCCTAGTTCTGTTTCATGTTACTCCCATTCACCCACACCTTTTTTTTGTTTTTCCCCCAGTCTCAATCTCCTTGATCAGGCCATTATTCCTGGTCTCCTCCTGATGCCTCCTTGAAAGTTAGCTCTGGCAGCATCAGTCTGGTGCAGTCACTCCCTCTGCTTTCAGCTCAGGTGCTTCCTCTCCTTGTGTGCAGGGTTTTGGTCACCAGCAGAACTATCACAGGAGAGCCATTACCTCCCTTCACATGCAAGATGCTAAAGCCTTCGTGCAGGAATCACAAGTAAACTTTTGTCCAGTTCCTCCACTTCAAGCCTGCTTCAGATGGAACACCCAAATAATTATCTGTCCTGGCATTTCAAGAGGAAAGATAAGGATTTTTTTTTTTTTAATTTGTATGAGGATGTCATATTTTCATGGTTTGATTTGACTAGAACTTCTCCAACAAACTGTTACGCCACTTCCTTGTATTCACGTATAAGATAATATACATGTACGTGTTTCTTTTTCCTAATCTGATTCTTAGACTTTTTTTATTATTATTTTGCTTAAATTTCCATTTTGGAAAACAGCATCTCTGAAAATGACATAAACATTTTCCAAAATAACAAGGAGAGCGGGGGATGTGTGAAACATACACCAGATGCTTTATTTCTACTGAGGTCTTCACCCTAGAGAACAGATATGTTCTGCTAAAAGCATTAGTTACAGCATCACAATAAGACAAATACTGTATCTCAATAACAGTCTCTAACTGGTTTCTAAGGATCTGTTATGCATCAGTTTGAGATCTGAAAATGAATTGTTAATACAGTAACATTATTAGGCAGCTGACCCTGTATGCTGAAAAGGAACAGATCCCTGTTAGAGGACGCAGGTGTATGGATTCCTTCCTGCTCACATGCCTGTTAGAGCCATTCAAATCTCAACATTTCAGAGAACAAACAGTTTAGTGCACTTATGAAGAACCTAAAGGAAAATTGTTCTGACTAGAGGTACCCTTAAGACTCTGCTTCTAGTGCATCCCTGGAGCAGCTTGTTTCACCAGCTACACTACTAGCCAGTGTAATAGAACAGTTTGCAATGACTTTCAACGTTCAGTTCTCCTTGCCCTACTTTCTCATATAGTTATTGAAACAATTATTTTCTTACCAATCAATAGTGATGGGACTTAACTCTTCACTTGTGATAATTCTGTATTTCCTATAAAATTGAAAATCAACAGCTGAATTAAAAGCTCTAGTCAATTGTCTTTTCTTATAGTGACCAATTTCTGAATAAGATCTTCAAACCCCTAAATTAAAGTTTATATGTTGATGACTGTAGTTGTTCAAGGAGTTTTGCTAAAATCAGACTGGCAAAGTTTGGGGTTTTTTGAGGTTTTTTCTGTAAGCTTTGTTGGCCAAAAAAACCTCAGCACAATTTTTATACCATTTTTCAGCCTGAAGTGCTGCCTAGAGAATCACAAACATAAAGTTTTTTCTTCTGTTGGCACTAAAATTTGATACAGTAATGATACTAATTGAAGTAGAGTTGCCATAACATGAAATTTTTAGGTAATTTATGGCAGCAGATATTCCAAACAGAAGATACTATTAGAGTGCATGTATTCCTAAATCATGGTGATTTGCTTCCAGTTTGGCTTCAGAGCCTCATTCCCTCTCATAGTCCATATGGTATTAGGTCATTCCTGAGCTATTAGCTGTAGTGAACCAATTGGATGACTTGACTTTGTATATATCCACAGGTATAGCAGGCTCTAAAGTAGCCTTCTTCCTGCCTAACTTTTCTGCCTCTTTATGAAAAACAATAACACGGGGTTATAGGGGCCAGCTCAACATGGGCAGAGCAGGGAGTGGTGTCCATATGTGCATACTCTTTACTTATGGCTCCCCTAGGAGTGCAAGCAGAATCTCCCAGGCACAACTGGAAGAGGCACAGAGTTCTGGTTCTGCAAAAAAACCCCTCTCAGCAATACAGCTTCGTATGGAAAAGCTGGAAGTTGTTTATTCAAAAGTTTGGGGTACAGATCACAGATCAGTGTGCACACTTCCAGTGTGCTGAGCTGCATGGGCTGTTCGGCTACCATGGATTGACCCGGCCAGCAGCCAAACACCCATCCAGCTTCTCACTCACTCCTCTCCCCTATGAGGTAGAAAGAAGACTCATGGATTGAGATAATACAGCAAAGCAGAAAGAGGAATTCATTCACTACTTCCCATGGGCAGGCAGATGTCCAGTCACTTCCTGAAAAGCAGGGCCTCAGCACAAGTAACAGTTGCTTGGGAAGACAAATGCCATAAGCATGAACATCACCCCTTCCTCCTCCTTTCTTTCACCTTCTGTTGCAGAGCATGACATCATATGGTAGGGGATAGCCCTTCAGTCAACTTGGGTCAGCTGTCCCAGCTATGTCCCCTCTGAACTTCTTGACCAGACTACTCACTTTGGGTGGGGAGATGGAAGAGAAAGGTTTGACATTGTGCAACCACTGCTCAGTCATAGCTAGAACACTGGTATGCTAACAGTGGTTTAGCCACAAAGCACAGCATCACGTGGCCTGCTATGACAAAAGTTAGTTCCATCCCAGCTGCAGCCAGTACAGCTACAAGGAAAAGGTCCTGAACAGCCTCATCAATCTTCAAAAGAAGCTTTGAATAAAGCCTCAGGGGAAGAAACAAGAGCGGGAGTAGGGTACTGTTTCTTAACTCACTAGACTTGAACAGTCACACAGATCTGATCAAGGGGTCCTTCCCTAGTGTCACATAGTGACTAGCTGTGCCCTACAACCTGAAGGCATCTGAAAGACCCTGGCAAAGGGAAGACCCTAACTTTGTGAGTGCACACATTAGCTGCACTTGTCCAGGATGCAAAGCAGTATGGTACATAGGTGGAGAGCTTACCCATAGGACCCTGGAAAGCCCTTTTTGGATAGGAGATTGGCACCACATGGGTACACTGACTAGTGCTTATGGTAGTTCCCTATAATACTATCTCCTCTCCACATTTCCCCTTGCTATATACCATCAACAGAGAGGGGAGAGATGAATAACGAACTGTCAGGATTTTAGGCAGATTGCTGATGGAAAGTTACTTCCACGCAGTGACTAACTGCTACAGGGTACTAATGAGCAGTAGGGGGGCTGTGCCAGGCAAAACCAGACGTCAAAGCAATCAGGACTTGGCTTTGCATCCAATTCTGTCCACATCGCCTTCTCTGTGTGGAAGTGAAAAGGAGCCTGCTACAAATACCATATTCGACCTCCCGACACCTCCATGAATTCATACGTAATTTTTAAAATTGAAGAGTGCTTTGTCTTGTTGAAAGTAGGGTCATGACATCTTATTAAATATGCCTTCACTTCACTTCCTTCCTTCAGACAAGGTTTATCCCACACATCCCACTCAAGATGCATGTCTGCTTATGCTGTGGTTCATACCTTGTTCACAAGTGTGTGGACAAGAAACCTTACTAAATTCATAGAAACTGACACTCCTTTTAATACTTCGATAGAGATTCTAAAATCCACAGGGAATAGGAAGGGATTTATTTCCACAATTTTTCAGCCGTGAAACTTTCCCATATAATCAAAGTTCAAAATTTAGTTTGAATGTCTATAAAGGAAGGTTCATCAAGAAAACGAATGAACAAATAATTACTTTATAAAATTCTGTTAATGAAAAAACAAAAGCCAAGTAGAAATCAAGTTTGTGTGATCAGCATTAAGGTATTACACAAGTAACTTTGATCTAAATTGGAACAAATAAATATGTTGAAATCAGCAACTAGTCTAATATACATCTCTCTCTATATATAGAAATCTGGAGAGGGACTTTTTAAAAGGCCATGTAGTGATAGGACAATGGGGAATGGTTTTAAACTAGAAGAGGGTATATTCAGATTAAACATTAGCTAAAAGACTTTTCCAACCTAGTTGATTCTAGGATTGTGTGATTAGAAAGAAATTATTTACTGTGGGGGTGGTGAGACACTGGAACAGAGAAGACACTGGTTGCCCAGAGAAGCTGTGGCTGCCCCAGCCCTGGCAGTGTTCAAGGCCAGGTTGGACAGGGCTTTGAGCAATCTGGTCTAGTGGAAGTTTCCCCTGCCCATGGCAGGGGGGTTGGAACTAAATGAAATTTAATGTCTCTTCCAACCCAAACCAATCTGTGATTACATAATTTCCCCAAATATATGATGCGCAGTATAACCTACATAATCCTGCCACCTTATAGAACATTTCAGGGCATGTCTGTATAATATCTTTGTACTTTGGTCTGTCCAAATGCAAACCAGACCTGCAAGCTATACAACTGTTTAGTTTGGCTCTAATTCTGAGCTACTACACATTTTAGAAAGAATTCAACTTTACTCCTGAAATTCTGAACAGGAGTATACTCAGTTCTCATGGTGACTACAATACATACAGATGTGTATCCACTTTGGGAGTTGTGAAGAAATGAGCTATGCACATTCGGTGTGGGGAAAACATATAGCCAGGTAGTTAGCATGGACAGCTCTGGGGTACTTGAACTTGTTCAGTGAAAAACAAGTCTTCAGAGACTTTATTGAAATAAATTCTCAACATTCCGCAAAAAATACTTATAGGCTGAGATTTTTCAAAACCTTGTCTCTTGATCTCCAGTTAGTCAAGTCCTATAGCAGGAAGAGCAATGTTTGTGATCAAAGCACCATTTTTCTGCCAAGATCTTTGCATAAAAAATAATCAGTGTCTCTGAAAGATCGTCAGACCATTTTAATACAAACATACACATTTTTTCTCCTTCTTGTCCTCAGAAACACCTGGAAAGTTTTTGTTCGAACATTCCAGAAGGTCTGTCCTGAGGTAGAGCTGTCGAGATCAAATTGCTAATTTGACAAAAATTAGACATGGATGAAGACAGAATGTGAAATTTAAAGGGAACCCCATATGAATAGAGTTTGCTGACTAGGAATATATTTTTGCAATATTAATAGCAATTCATAGATTGGATTTTAAAAACTAGGAGAGACTTTTTAAAGAGTAGGAGAGACCAGTATTGTGTGTTTTGATCTCCATAATGACACAGGCCATATGACTTCGCTAAATAACTTCTTTGAAGAGACTTCTTTTAGAGGAGAATGACTTGAACACTTCAAGTTCTAGAGTACCATTACATGCTTAGAAAATCAATCCACTGATTAATAACCTACCACTAAAATTTGCAGTTTCATGTTCAAATTTCTCCAGTCTCAACTTGAAAGCACTAAATCTTACTTAAAGAGCTCTTTGCAATCTGGAATCTTTCTCCCTTCTCATTACTTACATGTTTTCTTTTTTGTATTTGATTAATTGAATAATCCTTTTTTTTATTTCCCCCTTAAATCCTTAGAGATGTGCTTGTTCCTAACCAGAAAAAATGTGCAGAATAGTCCCATTTTGAAAGTTTCTGCATTTACTATACAGATGCATAGTACGATATATTTACTTCCATGCAAAACGCATGAATTGACAAAGGTATTTGCTATACTCATAACTGATTTCTCAAGTGAATTCTAAGCTTAAGAGATTAAATAGTTCATATGAGAAAAATGTACCAACTTCTCAGTACCTGCCTTGGGCACTGAACTGCTTTTCATTAATTTAATGTTAGAAAGATTTGCATAAAATTTTCTATGTTGAAGGTAATGATTGAGTTTCAGATATTGCAATGCACAAGGATTTTTGAATTACTAATTTTTTGCATGTTAATGGGCACAACTGGTGAGTTTCAACTGTAATGAATGCTACCTGAGGGCATGAATGCAGCACTAACTTTACATTACTTTTAGTAAAGTTCATTTTATTTTTATAATGTCTTTCATGACTATTCCAGATTAGATTTCTATACTAAATTAATCAGTACACTGGAATATTTCCAGATGAGAGAAAATATATGCATGCAAACAAAGCAACCCAAAATTCTAATTATTATCAGAACTGACTTTTGCTGCAAGTGAATGAGTTTTATCTGACTTTCATATTCATTAGAAGTAAAAAAAGAAAAGTTAATTTTTTCTTATAAACAAAAGTCAGACTATGTTTTAATACTTCTGACAATGAGGTTTTTCATGACTGGTTCACTGTGGAAGTAAATCTAATTGATTTCTGTAAAATGGGCAGAAGTGACAGAAAAAATGGATAGAAATACTAATGTAGGAGGTAAAGTAGCTATGAGAGACAAATCATCAGAAAGCCACGGTGAAACCACACCTGTCTGTGGTGAAGTCCCTGCTGTTGTTAATAGCCCTTTCAAGTCACTCTAAGCTTCTCCTGTTCTTGAAGTAAGGAAGGATAACCACTAAGGCTTTGGTTTTATTCTCAAACTTCCTACTCTTCTAATCTGTGTTTTTCTTTTCTTTCAGGGGTGATCTTATTCTTACAGGTATGATTTCTTATAGCAATAGCTTAATGTGTATAACCCACAACTTCCTCCAACAAAGACATTCTCTTTTTACCTGACTCATGTTTCAGTTTTATAATTTTTCTTTTTCTGTTAGCACCATGACTCTTGTACTCATACCTGTAGATGGTAAGTACTTTGAGAGCCTTGAAATGAGGACACACTTCCCTGTAATGTCAAAGATGTGGTTCAGCCCTCTTCAGACTAGGAAAGCACGCAAACTAATTATGTAAATAGTGGCAACTTGGAGTGTCAAAGATACCTGTAAGTGAGCTGAAAACATTCTGAGTACATTTGGCCTAGGTCTTGAGTGTGCTTAACTTTCTGCGTTCCACGGAGATTGAGCAGAACTGACCTTGGTTTTGAATCATATCAAATGCACATGTGTTCCCCTCTCTCTATAGACAGAGGTATGCTCAGGAGTCCAAGCTCACATAGCCTGGGAATGCTGAGGTTCAAAATTAAAATTATTTGAGTAATTGATCAAATCTGTTTGCCAAGTTAAGTCAGTTATTTCAACTTGGACTCTTAATCTTTTGGTCATCCACACTGCTCTGATTTGAAACAAGAGGGCGAATTCTTTTACTGAGGAAACATGGGTGTGGAAGAGGATGTTTTCTGCCAAGGTCCTTGTTCTACAGCTTGGTCCCAAATCACTGGCAGATTTTGCTGCTTCTGCCTAATACAATCTTCTAAGATATCCAAGGATGTCTTCTGCGCTAACAGGTTTCACCATGCCCTTATATATATGCCGTGCGCTTGGCAGTATGCTGTAAGACATCAAGTCTGGCAGGCTGCAAACTGCACTCCTGTTATATGTACTGAGTACTTATTAACTGTGATGGCTCAGGATCAGAGGAGAGCAACTTGTAGCCCAGAAGGGATCTAAGTCAGAGCCTGTATTTGCAAAGAACTTGCTCTCTGCCAGAACTTTGCTATGTTACAGGGCTATGGTGGTAGCCCTGTGAAAAGCCTGATGGGCAGTTCAGCACTGCTAGTTTCCAGCACGGCACCAAGCAAAGCTGTTCTAAATGTAAGAAATTAAAATGGCCCATTTGAAGGTACAGAACCACTGAACAGGCAAAAGCATTAGCTAGCCATAAATTTGCCATGCCTTCCTTTCTAACAAGCTGCACCAGTCCTTTTCTAAAATAGCCTAAAATAGTTTAAAATAGAAGCGTGTATTTGTGAGATGCTCTACTGCAAAGATGCAAAGGATTCTGTGGTTCTCACCTGTGCTGTCTAGGTGGTAGAAAGGATGGATATGAGAAATTCTATACCATCTAATCCAGGGACCAGACTGTGTACAGAGTGAAGATGGTATAAATGTAGAATGAAAGTTTCAACTTAGCTGCAGTGAAGGAGCAGTGTACACTGCAGGTACACTACAGATGTACCTAGCTCCTATGTACATACCTACCTTTCAATTCCAAAAAGTTAGACATTGTTTAAAATGTGGTCTTTGTTTCATGGAAGAGCTAGGGATTTTATAATTGCTTATCATTATAATCTATAGTACTTATTCTGTCTACCCAATCATCCAATTTATACAATCTGTCAATGAAACAAACTTCCTGATAGTGTTTTAGTATTTCATGATTTTTCATCCAATTACATTATATTCCCATGCTTGCTTTTTTAGAAGCATTCAGAAAACCTGTCAGTTCCCTGGAAGGATTGTTTTCTCCATCATCTGGAAATCATGCTCAAGATTTTTCAATTTAATTTTTAAAATAGATTTAAACAAGTCCCTTTTATAGCTCCAAGTTTCCTCAATTTCTTGATCACTTAATAGCCATGACAGAAAATGTATTTGAAACATTGCATTAACTTGATATTTCACATTTATCCAAATGCTTTAATTTAAATAACTTTTGAAGGAATGACTTTTATTACGTGAAATTATAGGCACAAATATTTCAAATGTGAAAGAACCCCAAGGTCAAATCAAATGTTTTGGAGATGTTAAATAGTGAATAAATCATAGCCCTAGAGTTACACACAACTGTCTCAGAGGATGCTCCCGTTATTATACACATTTTCAGAAGATTGATACATCATTTTAGTAACTGAATTCCCATAATGATTTAAGATAGTTGCTTCTAACCGTCATTCCTCTTTGTTAATTTAATCTATCAGGTTCCAAATTGTCTAGAATATTAAAGAATCCAAAATATATGCTAAGCTATTTCTACCTAACTCAATTTCTATATTAATAAATCCCTCAGGTTTCAGTCTGCAAAGATGTTCTTCCACAAAGGACAAAAATGTTTTGGAAACACCATGAAAATATTTTGGTTTAAATATTTAAAGAAAATTATTAGCTTTAAAATGATTTTACCTAGCACTTCACCAAGGGCATGTCACCTACCAGAAAATGATCAAGTTCACTTACTCAGAAATACATTGCCTGTCACCCGAGATTTCGTAACAGACTGTAAAATCCATTTTTAGCTTATTACAGTTGTGGTGCTCAACACATTGGCTTAAATCACCTTGGCTGCCTAAGGTTATGTACTGAATATGGAATAAGAGAAGCCTGGATACATGTACGGCCAGTTACAGCTGGTAACTATAACAGTTACAGCCTCCCAGCTGATGTGTGGCTTTGCTGAACCACAGGAACCTGTTTTTATATGCTTCTGCTCTGTGCTACATTGCCTTATATACAATAGAGTTTGTCACTTAAGTATTCATACAAGAGGCTTTCACAGATACTTTTCCTTTCTTATGCTGGCTATGAAGATCTCACAGTTTGGTAATAGTCTTATTATCTTCAGGTTATATAATGTGAATATACTACAGTTTACAATTTTTCTGTCTCTTACTTCCCTGTGGGAGCTCCACGAGTTCCTGTAAACCCATGCTGAGATTCCAAAGCATCTGTGCTTCCCCGTGAGCCATGACATCTCATCTTACAAAGGTCAGCTTTGAAGTAAGCCTTTCACCTTGCTCTGAAATTGTCTCTTCAGCAAGCTGATAAAAAGGGAATTTGCAGAAAGAAATATTATCCATTTTCTTTCTACCAAAGCAAAGCCTCTTCCAGAAGCCTAGCCAGGCCTAGAATGCTCTAGTATTCACAATGATTTCATTTTGAAAACAGACCGCTATGCTGTGTAGTCAGGGGAGTCAGGAATTCTGTTAATTTGGGATGCAGCTGATGAAAGGTATTGTGCTGGAGACATCTGTGGGATGAGCTTGGTACTCATAATTACTTTGTAATTAACACAGTTGATATTTTAAACTCATATATTAGTTATTATCTCTTGTGATAAAAGGCCCAGTCACAACTCCAAGATAATACCTTAGACGGCTTCTGAATAAGAGCTTTCAAAAATGAATGGGTATTGCCACAGATTTCCATGGTCCTGACTCAGTGAGTAAATAATTTAACGAAGTGGTAATTTAGCAGTTAAGTAGACTGGAAATGTTACAAATCAGAAGCATTCCTCCTGGAACTAGCAGGGCATGTGGTGCAAAATTAGGCAGGGCAAATATTTTACCTTTGAAATCTGAGAAAGCACATTTTACAGGAAGCTGATCTTAAAGAGAAGGCTAAAAATCAGCTTTGCTCTTCACTGATATGAAAAGTCCAGAACATTTTAAGACTTCCCTCTTAAGAAAGAGCTACTTTGCAAAGATAATTATTTCAACATATGTGTAGCGATAATCCACAGAAATGAGCGCCCAAATCAATAGAAGTAGAAGTTTTAAGGGAACTGGTTCAACACTTACAGAAAACATGAAAAATTAATGAAATAATTCATTCATTTTCTCCCTTATTACCATTTAGATGAGCTCAAAGAGAGCAGTTAGCACAATAAAATGTGATTACTTTTTAAACCATTCAAAAAGATCTGAATAAAAGGCAATGTCTAAGTATCATATCACAAAGTATTTAAAATGCAGTTTTTGCTGTGAACTTATTAGACATTATGTCTAAATAACAGATGTTTTAATGATGAAAAAAGATAAAAAAAGTGCTAAAGATCAGTTTCCACTTTTGGGGCATGAAAAGTCTTACATTCCACTTGTGCAGCAGTAGCAATGTCAGAACTCAGGCTTTCATCAACCATATCGTTATACATGATACAGAGTTTTAAACTCCTTTCTCTTGATTGCATACAGTTCTGAAATTATTTTAACTTTCATTTTTGAAACCAATAAATTTCCAGGTCTGACAATCACATAAAAAAAAAGGTTGAAAGTGTTCTCTAAGAAGGACATAATCGAACAGCAAATACTACAGGGTTGTTTTGTTGTTTTTTTTTATTATTATTATTATTAATCACATGATTTTGGTCTAAAAGAGAGTTTCCTACAATACAAAAAATCTACAGCCTCTGTAACATCAAAACAGTTTTCCCCTATGAGAATATACTTCATAACAGCTGAGGTTATGAAAACATCGTACTTGTGAGGCCACTCTCCATTTTCTTTGAAAGGCCGCGATCAGGAGAGGTTCCTGAGAACTGGAAGAGAGTGAATGTCACTCCTGTATTCTAGAAGGGCAGGAAGGAGGCCATTGATAATGGGTCTAATCCTATTTAGCAGCTTCACTAATGACTTGGATAATGGGACAGAGTATACCCTCAGCAAGCAAGCTCGAAGGTGATTGATACAAACCTGAGAGGAGTGTCTGATACACCAGGTGGTTGTGCTGCCATTCAAAAGGATCTTGAAAGGCTAGAGAGATCTGCAAAGAGGAACCTCATGCATTTCAACAAAGGGAAATGAGAGCCCTGCGACATAGGGAGGAATAACCCCGTGCACCACAGATAGAAAGCAGCTTTGCAGAGAAGTCTTTCTTAAACAACTCCAATAATTCTGTAAATTGCAGATCTTAGTTGGAATAGCAATGGGAGGCAAGCAGTCAGGAAATTTTTGGTGTGTGTCAACGATAACTTATCCACAAAAGCACTTGTTGGGGCAAACAACATTTGGATCTGATATTCACTAACAAGGAAGTGTTGCTGACTGAGACAAATGTTTTACTGATAGCTGACACAGATTCTGATAAGGTCACCAACAAGATGGAGCCAGGCTATTCATGGTGGTGTATGATGGGCACACCAGAGGCAATGGGCAAAAGTTAAAACAAAAGAGATTCAGACTGGATATAAGGAGATTTTCTTTTACCATGAGGACAGTCATGTAGTGAAACAGGTTGCCCAGAGAGCTTGTGCAGTCTCCATTTTTGGAGATTTTCAAGGCCAGACTGGATAAAGCTGCAAGTAACCTAACCCGACCTCATATAGCCAAATCTTCTTTGAGCTGGAGGTTTAACTAGATGACCTCCTGAGTCACCTTCCAGATTGATTTTTCCTATGGTCCTACCATCTCATTTTTCTATTATATTTTTTAGCAAAATCAGTCCTTTCAGAAGGAAGAGTAAAACTACAGATTATTTGTTTTTAACTTTTTTTTAAATTTCATTACATAAATCCCCCATACTTAGGCCACTGTATTTCACAGACACCTCATTAGTCATTTTTCCCCCTGTTATAAAGGTGAAACTATTACTATTTATTTCTGTAAGTTTGTTCCAAGACATGCTAATTGATTGAAATAGCTTTAAATGTATTAAAGAAAACAGTTGCTGTCAGTGCTGACCTTGCAGCATGCATCGCCTTTTAGTTATCCTGTTCTGTTACATTTTTAAGAAATCAGTCAAACATTATGCAAATCACCTTGTGTTTCTGATTATTTAAAAACTCTCAGCTTTGAACTTGTTTTCTTGCTTTGCTTCAATTACAGTCTGTTGAAGAGATTACTTCGGCCCGCAGAATTTTGTTCTCGGCTGTAGAAAGTTTAAACTGAACCTACCCAATCTGTTATTGAGCTATTCAGTTAAATGAGACATTGGCTGTTCCATGCACTCCTCAAAGGTATAAAAAAAGTGTTATGAATTGCTCCTGGTGATGATCCTTATTTGAAATGAAGGCCAAATAACATTTATTCTACTGCTAACATTTCAGATATCTTAAAAAGTTCACAAGAGAACTGAAAGGATATACTTGAAAAGCTGCACTCTCTGGGACCCTCCTTGTCACATTGCCGAGATAAAGAAAGAATATCAGGAACTGCGGAACACTTTATTTTTCAAGTTTCCTCTTTAAGATGTGATTAATGATATTCTACCCAAACTTCACACCCAGTATTAAAAACATGTGGGTTAGTTGTTTGTTTGTTTGTTTGTTTTGTTTGTTTCTCATACAAGGCATGGCATTCGAGGTTGACATAAGGAAGTCTTAACAAGTGCCAGCTACTGTACTTTGCTCCTGTCAGGTTTAGAATTAGTATCAGGCAGCATTAAGAGAATCAATGGAAGCTGTTAGAAAGGGGGAGTACCAATAAGAAAACATGAGGTGGGAAGGGAAAGGATGATCCTAGTTTGGGTGACTTTCAAGGGAGTTCAGTGGGAAGCAGAAGATATCTGTTTCTGGAGAGAGTGTAGAAAATGTGCAGCACTTGCTCCCACTCTTGAGGCTTAGAAACTCCTTTAAAATGTCATCTTAGCCAGTGAAGACAGCCATACTGATCTGCCAGAGATGTGGAAAAAAAAAGCGTTCCCCGGGAAAGTGTTGTAGTAAGCTTGGATGTATGGCATGCCCTTGTGTAACATACACTCTTATAAGCTTCAGCTCTTTCTAGCTTAATAGCAAATACTGCTAATTGAGCTGAGAATCTAGAAATTGAGCAAGGCTTTTTGGTGAACATATGCCTCCAAGATATGCCAGCAGAATATTTTACTGTCATGACCAGTTTTGTTGCCTGTGCAGAAAACAAACAGGAAAGGGCAGCCTAAGGCACAGTTGGAAGGTCTTTTTAATTACTGCCTTTGGCAGAATTTATTTCCAGAAATGTTATCACAGAATTGGAAATAAAAATGTCTCTTGGCAGCACAAGAGCATTTTCAGACATCAGTCTTAAATGTGACACTTCTGAACAGTTGGAGGAAAAAAGAAAGAATATTGTGCTCACTGACTTCTGACAAAATGTTATAACCCCAGAAAAACTAATTTTAAGAGACTTTCTGCATCATCAGCACTTACAGTGGAGAAGCAAACCTTAATCCCTCAATACCCCTGCTAAACTCCTAAGGCACAGCCACATCGCTTCAGCTTCTGCTAGCTGGTTATTTTTTTTTATTATTTCTGCTGTTAGATATGGAGAGGGTGCTTAAGGCTTCTCAGTACTAACCTAATAAGCTTTTGTTTCTGCTGTGTGTAGAGAAGACTTGGGCCCCTTTCAGACTAAGACAAAGACCAGACACAGCCAATATCAGGTAAAATATCAGGTGAGGTAAGGCTTAGAATGTAGAGAAAAGCATCTCTAAAAATGTTATGAGAATAGACTTTTTCCCAACACTCTGCTGCAGTGCTTACCTGGCCACAAATCATTGATGTATGAGGTCCCAGCTGGTAGCGCCTTATGTAATCCTGTCTGGTGCCCACATTTCTGGCTCAGCACACAGCACCATCTGAGGCAGAACATACTGCAGGTGGGTGAGGAAAGCTTAGTGGGCTCCAAACTTCAAGGCAGAAGGTGAGTGTTTACAGTAGGAGGTGGTGAACCTGAGGTTGGATTCGTGGATTGGACAAGTGAGACCTGTGACAAAAAATTGGAGAAGATGAGCCTGGAGTCCCATTTTAAGAAGGCAGGTTCTTGTGCCTCCAGAAACTGGTTCTGGATCTTCTCCTTCTGCTGTATCAGGTAATGCCTGCCATGAAAGGTGGCCCCAGAGCACACTGCCATGGAGAGACCTGGGCTACAGAAGCATGACTCTTCAACTCTAGGCTGATCTATTTCCCCTGTAGGTAAGTAGCTAGACCTGGATTAGTGCTTACATCGTCTGAGAACTTCAAGATCAGAGAAAGTACAACAAATTTATTCCATTCTGTCACTTCAAAGTAGAGAAATTTTAATCAAAAATTACAGGAGAAAAGGAAAGAAAGAGGGACAAAAAAGTTGCCAACAGAGTACTGAGATTAGTGAAATCATTATGGAAATACAGGCATGTTACCCACTCATTGCAAGAATCAAAGCTATTTATAATAGCTTAGTTTCAAATCTTCTTGATACTGAAAATTATTATAACTAATAAATGAGGAGATAGAAAATATATGATATGAAAATAAAAGGAAACTGATTGAAGTCTTCCTCAGCATACATTTCCAGATTTGAAATAAGTTGAAAAGTTCGTGTCAATGCTTATGCTTTTATTATATTTGATCAACATTGTGATCTGTTCCGGAGTGCATGTTACATTCCGCTGCCATGAATCATTGATGTCTATTATAAAATTACAGTCATGTTAGCTCACCTTTTACTATAATCCTTTAAACCTAAAAGCAGGAAAAACATCTCCTTAGAAAAGGAATGTGACATCTGTCAGCTTTGCTAACCCAAAAGACTGACAGTGCTGCAGAAAGACATAACAGCTGCATGGCATGCTCAGGAAAATAATTCACGCTGCAGGCAGGGGATACCTTTGTAATTTCAAAACTATTGCTTGCATCCTATCTTTCAACAGTTTTTTTTGCTGCATTGACCATACTGGAAGTGTAGAAGAAAAAGGAATGTATACTCATTTTTTCTAATTCTGAATACAAACAAGATTCACTTTCATTATAGGGCATGGGGAGAGTTTTCCTGGAATTCTCAAAGGACACTTGCCTAAAGGCATCTAATCAGTACAAACGAGCAAAGAGCAGGAGATGGATAGCAATAATATTTGATAGGATCTTACCACTGACTTGTTTATCTTAGCATTCTGCTTTTCATGCTCGCTTCTTCTACAAAGAACTGCAAACCTGAAATATTTAAGTAACTTTATATCTAAAAGCACCTGGCCTAATGGCTAGCATCATAAATGTAAAAGCTGTTGCAAGCAATCAGTTTGTAATGCACCTTGCTTAGCAGTCCGGAGAAGCAAATGTCTTAATTTTTCTATATAGCTAACTAAATGTTGCTTTACCCCAGTAATTCACATCATGACTTCCCAATGCAGAAAATTCCACACATAGATCTGTAGAGTATGAAATAATTCCTTGTATTGCTGAACTCAGCAGCCGTCATTATCACAGCATGACCCCTCTTCTACTCCTTTTCAGGACTGAATGCAACTCATTTTGCTGTTTGATCCTTGTGTACTCATGTAATCCCGTGCCTTTTCTCAGCAAAGTTGGTTATTAGTCTTGCTGGTTTTTGTTTGCTTATCACTCAGTGATATAACTGAGATCATCGAATAATAGAAGCACTTAAACTGAAAGGAACTCTGAAGGTCTTCTGACTCAAGTGCAATTCTAGGCAAGACTGTCTTCAAAGATAATTCAGGTAGCTCAGGGTCTTGTCCACGTGAGTTTTGAACATCTCCAAGGATGCCAGTCCCACAACCTCCCTGAGCAACATATTTCAGTGATTGAACCCCACCCCTTGTGTTCAAGGCCAGGCTGGATGATGCTTTGAGCAACCTCATCTACTGCAAGGTGTCCCTGCCCATGGCAGGGGGGTTGGAACTAGATGATCTTTAAGATCCCTTCCAACCCAAACCAGTCTATGATTCTATGAGTCTATGATTGAGAACTTTCCTTTTAAGTGCTGCTTATTCCCTTTTCTCTGTTGTGCTTATGAGAAGAGTCATGCTTCCTGTTCTCTATAATCCCCCTGTAGGTTTGACTCGATTATTCATTCATGCAGGGTGAAAACAACTATAGAAAAATATACTATTCTTTACAACAGTAGTCACTATTAGTGTCATTAATTCTGATTTCAGAGGTAAAAGTTGTTCTGCTAGAGATATTTTTGCTTAGGAAAAAAATTTAATGGAGACAATTATTGAAATAGCCCCTTTTGTTTGTTTCTTTTTTAGGCCTAATTGCTGCTTTCTCTTTTTGATTAAAACATCTTGTCTCCCTGTACCTGTAATCTTTCTACAGATCTTGCAAATCTCCCAGTGAATCTCTGATCCAGGTTTGTTGTTGTACCCAGGTCTACCAAATAGAAAGCTGGCAAAATTAATTCTTCTGTTTTTCATTTTGATAGTATTTTCTCAAGGAGGTAAAATAATTCAGAACATAAATGTACACGCACAGTATTTGTCTATTCAAATGTCTGAAAGAAATTTATCATAAAAATATGCAACCTTGTCCGAACAAAACCATATCTGATTTTTCTACAGAAATTATGCTGTATTTTCCAAGTCCCAACATTTTTATTTCTAAAAGGCTCCTTATGATTGTTTGGATACAAGGTACTAGAGGTTTACTTTTTAGGACTGTTAATCTCAGGACTACTCTGCAGACTTAACCACAGTCTACTCTCAGAAAAGGACAAAATGTATGTCATTTCCATGGAGACACCATATATACTCCTGGACCTGGTGGAAGAGTCCTTAACCCCACTGAACTTAGAAATTTGCAGAACAAGACACATGACCCACAGGGGAACTACAGCTCGTCTTCATCTGTGAAGAGTTTATCTAGGAGTTTTGAACTACTTGATTTGTTTCTCTTCTTTATTGAAGAGAAACTGTAAGAAAACTTAAATTCCTAAGATAGTTTCTTTTTTGTTGCTGTTTTGATAACCTGAAAGCACAGTATGAATGTACATGCCAAGACCAAGAATTATCAGCTAATAGCAACATATTGTCACAGCATAGCTTCTCACTGATGAGAGTTCAGCGTGAGAAAAACCTACTGCTGATTCAAAAGTAAGTCTCTTTGTAGGTAGGAAGAAAACCAGGGAAGTGAGACAAAAAAGAGAGAGGCAAAGAGAGAGAAAGTTCCTTTAAGTGATAATTCAGTCTCCCTGGGCATTTTTTTCCATTTGTTTTATCTAGAAGGCTGTGAAATACATCGTTCTCTCCAGATGAAAAAGTAAAGATAGACTTCACTGGAATTGAAAGAGGTATTTAATGAACTCTGATGATGATATCCCTGGTAATAGAACAATGGATTGCAGTGAAATATCTGACTTGCTTTGTATTCACGGGAGTTCAACTTAATAGCAGAACTTAATGTTCTACTAGTACAAAATCAGGTTATCCATCCTGGAAGTGTTTCTAAGTAATAGGAAGCATAAAACAAACAGGCAGGCAGTGTGGCAAAAATGTTTTGCTCTTATGTTGATTTTTTATTAAAAAAGGAGCTATACACAATGTTCAGCTTAGATGCAAACGCTGAAATGCTTTCTCCATGAAGTGATGTATGATACAACCTCCCTGCAAAGCCTTGGAGCTATTCCCCTTCAGTATGCAAAAAGATGGAAAGTGTCACGGGGGAGTGGTATGACAACACATATGTTTCTCACCGTTCCTTCACTGTAGAGTTTAACAACTACATATCACAGGAGGCACTCTACCCTTCAAAGCCTTGAATGACATGTCCCATCAAAGTCCTTAATGTAAACAATATGAACTATTTTTACATTTCATAATGGAACTGCTAACTCCCCTCCTCCTCATTCAGCTGCACAGTTGCTCTGCACCAGGATGGGTGCAGGGTTCTTTCTGTATCTCAGTAGGAAAGGCACAGCAGCAAATGGTGTAACACAACTGCTATAATAATAATAATAACAACACAACAGAAACTGGAAGAGAAATATAGTTAGTGAGTGAATCTTACTTTTCTTCAGATGCTGGAATCCTGCTCTCCTGCAGCACTGGACAGGCCCCAGATGCACAGCCACAGCATGCTGCACAGATCCCATCCTTGGTGAGGTTCACTCCTGCCCAGTACCATGTCTCCTTATATCTAGCATAGTTAACAAAACTATCCATCTTATTTTGACAGGTCTCTTTCTTTATGCCCACCAGAGTAAGCCTCTGCAAATATACCTAGGAAGTGTATCTGGAGCCTTCTAGCATGTTGCCCTCTATTGCTACATACCTGAGTTTATGCAGCAGTGGCTTATGCAAACATATAGAATCATAGAATGGTTAGGGTTGGAAAAGACCTTAAGATCATCTAGTTCCCCCGCCATGGGCAGGGACACCACACACTAAACCATGTCATCCAAGACTCTGTCCAACCTGGCCTTGAACACTTCCAGAGATAGAGCATTCACAACTTCCTTGGGCAACCCATTCCAGTGCCTCATCACTCTCACTGTAAGGAACTTCTCCCTTAGCTCTAACCTAAACTTCCCCTGTTTAAGTTTGAACCACTACCCCTTGTCCTATCACTACAGTCCCTGATGAAGAGTCCCTCTCCAGCATCTTTGTAGGCCCCCTTCAGATACTGGAAGGCTGCTATGAGGTCTCCACGCAGCCTTCTCTTCTCCAGGCTGAACAGCCCCAACTTTCTCAGCCTGTCAAAGGCTATATGGGTATATCAAGCACAAGACCCAGTATGGCTGTCAGGGCTTGCTCAAGATCACTGACTCCTTGAACACAACACCTTCCATAAGACTCAGGACACAACATTATTTCTCATTTGCTTCTCTTGGGGAAATAAGACAGAAAGAGAAGCACAGGCTGGAAAATAGACTGTGATGGGATGACAGCCTGTGACAACTAGTGTATCTTTTTACTCCAGGAAGTCTAATGGTGCCTGCAGTTCTCAAGTTTTACCATTCCACTGCTGTCACCAAACACCTGCGGAATGAGGGCTGATTTAAATAGAAGATAACACCAGCTGTTGATGTTTGTCTTTCCATTATCTTTAGTGACAAACAGGTGCGCAAGTGATCTACTTATGATGGGCTCTGTGACCATCCCCTCTGTGATGGGATTTGTGCTTTTAAAAGAGAAAAAAGGCTTACAAATGTCATACACAGGAAATATGAGTAGGCTCAAGCACAAAAAGTTCAGAGGCATGAACACTAATATTCACTGCAAAAATCTTCTTTTTTCTCCCTTAAATATCATATTCAGCACTCTAGGTGTGTCTGCCTTGTGGATGAAACAGGATAGTATAATAACAAAGGCAGCAGAACTGCCAGAGTTTGAAGGTATAGTGTGATCAAGGCAGGCGGCCATGTGGGACCACATTGGTCTCCCAGTCAAGGAAATTAAATGCTAATTAGTAGACTTAATATGCAGCCTTGCCTCTTCAGTGTTCTTGTAAGTATGCTTGTTAAATTAGTAAATGAAGTTACCCGAAGGTAATAACTCGTGTATGTTCCTCTATTCCTGGGTTCCTTAACTGAGACTGCATTTTTTCTGATTTGTGACTGTACCAAGTACTTGCAGCTTGAAGTGAAATGAATAGCGCAGTTTCTCTGAATCAATGAGTTTCCTTCCCCTCAGGGGTACTATGAAGACACAGTCATGCATGCTCATAATATTGTCATGAGTTCTAGACAATAGTATGTGAAGAAAATAATTTTTTTCATCAGAGTGAGTTATGAATAGTGTATAGTAAACAAGGTCTCATTGAAAAATACAGAGAAAAAACAGATAATGAAAAAGAACTTGCTTAAACTGTCTCCAGCTAGGCTGTACACTGAAAGAGGTAGGATGACCACCGGAAACATCTAATGAAATTCTAAGGCTCAGAGTTGATTCAGAGACAGTCAACTTCAGGGACCAAAATCTCATTATTTTCTGTTTGTGTAACATTACTGACCGTTCTTGACAGTTCCAAGAAGTGTCAGAGCCCTGAGGGCACTAAGAGGCTTTGGCCAACCTCACTGGTGGGGTCCATCCACCCCTTCTACTCATGAGTCCGGGCCCATTTAAGCTCTGTCCTGGGCTATTAGTCCCTGTTGGCCTGATCTCTGCTCTAGGTTTTCTTGTCTCTAGCTGTATCTGTGCCTGGCCATGGACCTGGTTGCTGTGCCTGAGCTGTGAACTGACTACCCGGTTTAACCTCAGACTTGTCTTGTCACCTGCTTTGAAACTGATGGACTGAACCAGACAAAAAGGAACATTAAAGGACTTGCCTTACATTCACAGAAGACTCCTTGTCTCGCTTCAAATGTGGTCATGGACTTTTGTTTTAATTTTCAAGTCTAAGGAAAGCATAGCTTTCTTGGAGCTTGGGAAAGGACTCTGTAGGAAAACTACATAATCAAAAATTACTTGCTATCAAGTCCTCTTTGGACCACAGTACTCTTTAGTGAGCTGGAGGGCAAAATACTCTTCCTTGAGAGATGCATCAGTCACATCAAATGTTGTTATAGTAATCAAGAAATTCCAGATTAGACTTTTGAAGATAACCAGAGATCAGGGAGGGGCATCATTTACTTTTGTGACTTTGAAGGATATTTTGTACACTATATGAAAATGTGCTGTGTGAAAGCGGAGTGTGCTTCAGGCATAGAAAAGGCTTCAATCCACACTTTGATATTATTCAATCGCAGAGTCTTTTGTGCCTCAATCCTTACAGAATCTAATTAGTCAAAATTAATGGATAGGTTCTCATTTTCTTAAACTTATGTGAGCACGTATTCTATGTAATTTTTCACAAATCACAACAGCTCCAAATCTAGTCAACAGGCAGCCCATACTTCAGCCAGCATAGGATGTGTATTTCTTTCACTCTTTGACAGGTAACCTTGTTCTTATCAGATAGCTTGAACAGTGGACCATTAAGAATTTATTACTCCTTGCAGAAACTTGGCTGTGATAACAACAGAAGGCAAAACAGACAACTTAGCCCACAGTTTTTTGTTTTTTCTTTATGCAATTCATATGAATCCTTCCTTATGAAAATATAGATTCTTCAAACTGAGGAAGAGAATAATCTAATTATTCTAATATTTGGGGGTTAGAAAATAGTAACAATAGCAAAATATCATAAATTTTGCTACAGAAAACAAGGTAGTTTCTACCTATGCATTCTGTAAAGGCAATAGAATAGTCCATAGGATTATTTTATGTTAAGTGTATGTTGACACGTGATTTCTCAGTCTAGGATGATGTATCCTTTTGTTCAAAGTAAAAATATCAGTAAGTAATTTTTATTTAGCAGTTATATAATATTTATCTACAGTTTCTTCCAACTTTCTTTGGCCAATACCACAGAAAATTCTTAAGTAGGTCTGTGAGATGTTACATCATGATTTTCTACAAAGCTTAGAAAAGAATTTACCAGATACCTTCAATTCTCAGGATCCTACTCAAGGAATTGTAGAATACTTTAGGTTGGAAGGGACTTCAGAAGGTCACATAGTCCAGTGTCCTCCTCCAAACAGGGCTAACTTCCATGTTATACCAGGCCTTGTCTCATCACATTTCAGAAATCTCCAAGGATGGATATTTCCCTGGAGGAGTCTGGCTCCATCTTCTCTGCCACTCCCTTAGGTAAAGGAAGACTGCAGTGATGTTTCCTTCTCTCCCTCCAACCTTATTCTCCTCAAACTTATAAACCCAATTCCCTCAGCCTCTCCTCATACATTACACGTTCCAGCCTCCTAATCATCTTTCTCACTGAGACAGGTCAGCTTTGTAGGCAATGGCAATCCAACGTGGCTGCACATCACTCTATCCTGAATCGCCAGCTCCCAATCCACATTTGGATTGACTAGGAAGTCCTCCAGCACAACCAGCAGTTGAAAGATGAGTCTCTGGATGCACAACAAACCAGAGCCAAACTGCTGTCACAAACTAATAAAGAGCAAGCAAGGCAGTCATTTATTTATTTATTTATTACATATGGGTACAGAATTTAATACTAAAATATCACTTTGCATTCAGATAGAACAGAGAGTCTAGAAGCAAGAAATTAAAGTGAGCTGCTTTTAATGTCTTAGCAAATTGCAGAAAGTACTTTAAGGAGAATCCCATATCTAGCTTTGAAGTTAGCCCTGCTTGGAGCAGGAGGTCAGCCTAGATGGTATCCACAGGTCTCTTCCAAATTAAATTACTCTTGTTTTATTCTGTACCTTGAGACACTCAAGAAAATTCTACACCATACCATAACATTCTCTGTAAAGGTAAGAGCAACTGACTGGATGAAGGAAAGAGCTCTAAAAAACTTAAATGGAGAGAAAAGAATATAGGTACTCGCATCCAATATTTAGAAACCACAGGATGTTCCTAAAATACCCACTAACCTGCTACATAAAGCTTTCTAACAATCTGTTTTCCCTGAACTTTTACTCTGATCCCAGTCTCTCATTTGCATCCCTGCCTCACTCCCACAGCACAAATGCCTGTGGAGTGACATAGTAAAAGGCGCATCCCTTCCAAAATTACATCCCAGTCCCTGCTTTTTCATATCTTAGCTAAGAGCCCTGGCTCCCCTGCTCAAGCCCGTTTTGTTTTCTCTCTCCTTACCTGATGAGATTCATTTTGTGCAATATAGAACAGATTCAACAGGATAAAGTAAACGAAGACTCTTTAATCCCATCCAAACTAGACTGCAGGTTGTGGTATTTTTCTGAACTGACTGAAACCGGAATTGAAGATGTGATGGTTATATCACTAGAAGTATATGTGGGGAGCTGTCTCATTTTTGGTCTGAAACTGATGAACAACCACACATGACTTGACAGGAAGAAAACTAAGAAAATCAGAAGTTCCTCCTCTGGAAGCAGGTCTTGGACTTAACTACTGCAATAGGCAGAATTTAGGTCTACCAGATCAAATACTAACTCATTCTTGGGACGTAGTCTCCTCCCACAGGAATATGACATGAAATTACTAACAGGTTTTTGTTAGTAATTTCTGTCTAGGTAGTACAGCTAGGTAGGACACCTGATTACACTTTGTAAACCTTCATAACACATGACTTTTTATCCTTACCTTCTCTTTGTTTCCCTTTACTTTTTATCTCCCCATTCACCTTTTGCACTCTGTTTCTTCATCCTTATCTTCTTCCCAAGAAAGCAACACATCTCTAATTAGTTTTCCTATTGCTCCCTGGTTTGCTGCATAGGTAATATTTCTGATATTGTTATTTAGGCCATTTAGGCCTTACATGATGTTACTGATATGGTTACCCAGCCACTGGGGGTCTTGCAGGATTGTGCTCCCCTAACGACCCCAAATACTTCTCTCCAATTGTCAGTGAAGTTTGGCCACTTCTCATAGAACTCACTCACAATCATCTGTGAAATGTATCCATTTCTCAGGGCACTACCTGTATTTTTTGTCAGCTTCATAATGTGTTATTCATTATGTTCAATTGTTTCTCATGGTCTGTTCACTTAGCTAAATCTCAGGCTGTGACCCAGTCATCTGCCTGCACACTTTAAGAAACCCCATCTGTTAAATGGATTATTTTTTAGTGCTAATTTGACAGGAGACAGCTTTCTACTGCTGTTATGATCCACTAGACTTGTTAACTGTGTACTATGGATTTTTTGATTGCATTTACATAAAACACATTCAGGTTGGTTTTTTTGTTTTTTTTTTTTTTTTGGTGCATGCATTCAATTAATTTTGTTTTGCATTGTATTCTAGTGTAGAAAATCATTGTCAGCATAGAGAACTTATGAAAAAAGCTATGCACTCAAACTGTGCTCTGGAAAGTTTACTATAGCAAGAGTTGCTAATTTTCTGATTACCCTCAGATGATTTTACATGCAAGTTCAGAGAAAATGACCCATAGAGGAAAACGAGAGTAAGATAAATTAAAACTTCTGGAAGTGGGATACTTGGGAAAGGTAGGGAATTATATATTACATTCAAAAGGTGAGTGATGTATGTGAACAATGTTGGATCAAGGACTTTTGCTCAGTCCTGGCTACTCAGTCCTTTGAATCCTGACCACCAGACCAAGCAGCACAGCTGGAAACATTAGGCAGATTTGTGAACACTAAATCCCTTCCCTAGAGCATTTATGAAATCTTGCTGCTAACCTCTGGTAAGCTCCCTAAACTTGCTAAATTCAGCAGTACATTTCCAATGTACAAAATATAGCAAAGGTTGCAAGAAAACTGTTGTAACCAAAGAAAAGTTTGTTAAGAGAACACCACTAAAAACACCATGTGACAGAATCTGGGTCAAACCTAAAATATATTTTCTTGGTGCTGATTCCAGTATCCTGCTTCTGACCAAGACCAGCTGGAGGACTGAGCCTGCCCCCTCATATTGCTCCATTTGTTTTTCAGCCGCCTCAGAGCACTGAGCTGACATATGTGTGGAAGCATCTTTTGTAACTGCAAATTCTCACTCTCAAGGGGTAACAGTCAGCTCAGAGCCATTCTTTTTATATGTATGATTAGGATTATTCTTCCCTTCATGTTTACTAACAAGAATGTCAAGTTTTGCTGTAGTGCCTGGCTGCTACCATGATGAGTTTCTGCTGTAGCAAAAAACTAGACATTTTTTTACCACTCTGGTACCTGGTATCAGCTGCAAACTTTGTCACCTCACTGTTTATCTCCTGTTGATGAATATGTTGAACAGCACGAGTAAAGCCCAGATCTCCAAAGAAATCTAGCAGTGACCGTACTCTGTTCTCAGATCCGGCCTTTGCACATTTCACCAGCACACCAAAAGCTCACAGGAACTGTGGAGGTGAAAGTAAGCTGCCACTACAAGCCACAATTAAATCCTGTGTTAATGTGTAAAGGCTGAAACATCCAGCCAGCAAGGAAATGCTCTGCACAGAACAAGCAGTTCAGTCCTGATCCTCAAGGCACTCTTACAAAATACTGTGCACTGATGCACCTGGGAATTAAATGCGTAACACTAGGACATTGAAACCCATGGATTCAATAGAAACACTTTTTTATAGCACATTACAGTCTCCTTCTTCCCCCTTCAGCTTTTTTGTGCTCCACAGAAAATAAACTCTCCTCTCTTCATCTTTCTTTCCTCCCTTACACTAATATCCCATCTGTTCTGAAGACTCCAAACACCTTTCCTTGTAAATTTAGTCTGATAAGTAACTCACATCAGATGAAGTAATCTGAACCTCTATGTCTGATGTCTGCTGCTCCTGGAGAAGGGATAACCTGCTCAAAAATTCTTTACTTTTTATCTCATTATACCACTTAGTCTAATGAGATATTGCTGCCTACAGGCTTTATCCCAATGATATCTTTAGACTGTCATGTTTATAACAAAATCGGTATTCTGGTTTGATTTTGCTTGGGTTTTGTTGGTTTTTTACATCCACAAGTGATGCAGCTGGATTGTCAGATGTCCAGTCTTAAATACAGACCTAATATTTCCCAAATATGTTTACACTGGGCAACAGCTCAGTGCAATGCATGATTTCAGGCACTGCTCCCAGGCTATGCCAGCTCAGTCAGACCTTGAACTTCTGAATATCATCTCCAGTTGTCTTGTGTACATACGTAAAAGTCATCAGCTGGTTTAAACCTTTGGCCATCAGAGAATATTAGGCTGGCACTCAACACCAGAACCCAAACTGTCAGGTATCCAGAATATGACTCTTTGGTAGAAGAATCCCTTGATTATCTTTCATTGCCATGAAAATCTGTCAGATAATAAGTGCAGGCATCCTGTTTCTCACAGAGAGTGAATGAAAATGGAAAATAATACTCTTATTTGTTATACTGAAAGGCACAATGGAACTACAAGTTCCATATATTGTTTATGCGGTTCATTTGTTTTATGGCTTACAAGGAACAGCAAAGGGAACATATGACACAAAGAATGCTGACCTTGTATATCCTTGTGAAAGAGGTCAGAGGCTGAATGAAGTTATTGTGCTTTTGCTTATCTACCTTCACTCAGAACAAATGTGAATACAATAGGCAGCCACAGCCATATTCAGGTTACACATCAGTGCTACAAGTGCCAGCCAGGAACTAAATGGTGTACAGCAGCAAACCAAGTGCCTTCCAGATTCACAGGAAACTGCTGCCCAGACAAATACACATTTCCTAGCACAGTCTGAAACTAAATGAACTGTCATTAAGGAAGGTAATATAGATATAGGAAGTATTTGTGCACAAAAATTTCCCTCAATCTCATTTTTTCATATCCCTTTAAATTGTTATAATGTTTTGGGATTTTAGGTTTTAATTTTAACAGTGACATGCAAACAAGTAGCATACTGCTCTTAAGCATTCAGAAATGCAAAGTTAAGGACAGATACAAAGGAATGTTCAAAGATCTATCATCCTATCTAAGCAAAATTTCAAGAATGATGCAAAAAAAGATGACTGTTGGGTAGGTATTGGACCCACTTTTATGCTAAGCTAGAAGTGTTTGCTGTATTGTACTTACATCGGTTTACACTTTTTGCTCATTTAAAAGGACTTACTTACTCTACATGTCCATGAAATGAAGTAAGAAAATAATTTCTGTGCTGAGGTACTAATCTTTCAACTGAAACCAATATAAGATCTTCATTTTACTGGCACTGAGAGATTAAAGCAACAGTTCAGTTGTTTCCTACTTGTCTTACTTTTCAGCTTCAATTATAATTTATCTCCAACGTGCAAGTTTATTTGTGAATGACATCTTTTGTTTCCTTTCTTTTAAACATACTTTACAGTTCAGTGCGGTTTAAGATAATATTTAGACAACTAATAGCACTGATGAAATAGAAAATTGTAAAAAGCCACAGTCCTTGATCAAACTGCTGAAAACAGTTTCACTAGGGTGGGATCAAACTACTGTGGATTCAAGGGAACTAATTCCTCTTTAGCCTGTTTCTACTACAACACTGCCAAGCCCCTTGCTGCCAGAACAGAGCCACAGCTCCTTTCCGACTTTGTGACCCCACAGAGTAGATACAGGGAGCTAGACTATATGTGTGTCTCCCCAGTTACAGTTTGTAGCAGCTCATTATCAGGTATCGAAATCATCATTAGTCTGATACACATTTAATACCAACATGTCTGGAATTCCCACCATAGGAAAGATCTAGGAATCTGAGAGTTTTACTTTCTTTCCTGAAATGCCTCTTGGAGACAGAAGAAGAAGGTGGAAAAGGACACAAAACTTTACAAGAGAGATGGATGTAATAGTGACTTTCAGTACTTCCTCCCACAGTATCCTCATTTGAAAACTGAGAATGCATGTAATGGACAAGACTGTTAGATGGGCTTAAAATTGTCTGGACTAACATGCTCAAAAGGTCATGATCAATGTCCAGCTGGATGATAGTGAGTAAAGCAGAGATTCATACTGGTGCCTATGTGGTTCGACATTTTCATCAGTGGCTTGCATGGTGACAGAGTCCATCTTCAGCAAATCTGAAGAGGAAACTGACCTAGGGACATGGTTATGACTGTTAGGATTTGCCAAATCCAGTAGCACAGGAGAGAAATGCTGCTGCAGCTCCATGCTTCCAGAACCAACCAGTAACAAGGCTGAGCATGTATTGGCCACAGGCACATACACACATGTACATGTGAACAACAGCATAGGGGGAGGCCCCAGGTGGCCCTAGGGCCAGGAGGTTAGGCAGTCAGAGCTCTGATGGGATGCTGAACTGGAACCCACCAGAGGTCTCCTTCAAAGAACAATTTTATGGTTCTCCAGATGGTGCTCAGTTAATTGGAGATAGCAGCCACACAACCTCCATCACCATTCTCCTAATCTGTATTCCTGGATCCATGGAGCAAGCTAGAGAACGAAATTTTTTCAACCTTTTTTACCCTCCCCCAAGTTACACTGGGATGAGCAGAGAACCTGTCTAATCTGATTTTCATAAAGTAAATCTGATTATGAAAATGGAGAGTGCTTGCTAATGCAATCAGCATTTCAAAATATGTATGATTTTAATGAACAAACCTGACAAAAGTTTCCTAATTATGCTTTTAAGCATACATTCATCTTCAACTTTCTGTATTCCCATAGTGTAATGTATTTTCTCTGCTCACATGTATTTTATGTTGTATTCCCTCTTGGCTGTTTCTGTGAACCAAAAGCACTTGGTCATCCAGTAGGGAGAAAAGAAAGAAGTATCATTTTACTCTTTTTTACATACACAAGTAGAAACTAGAAAAAAAAGAAGGACCAAGTAAACCATATGAGGAACTACACTTTGTTTTCAGCATTAAGATGGTATACACAAAGACAAAATAAATACCTCTGAGTGATCAGCCACTCAAAATTATTGTAAGAGAGAAAGGAATGAAAAAATAATTGTGAGATGTGAAAGCCAGATCTGTAGTGGTGTGTGAAAAAACTTGCATAATGAGGGGCAGAAAGGGAGACATGAAAAGGGAGGCGGGCAAGTTCAGCACTATGTGAAAAGGGAGGTGTATATGAGATATGCCAACAAAACCTACTGTGCTGCAGAAAGGAACACATTCCATGAGAAGCAATAAGACGCAACGAATGAAAGGTGGTACATAAAAGTGAACATGTGTATAAAAGTGAAAAGCAAAACCTTTGAAAGTCATAGGTGAGTAGAAAAAGGCATGAAATAGAGAAATCATAATGAAATGCCAATACATAAGAAGAGGAAGAAGTGAAAGGAATGCAGTAAGCATCACAGACTGATATGTAACAAAGAAAAACGCATAAGCAGGAGGAAATGCAAATAAACAGATACATAATGTTGTATAAAAAAGGAAACATAACAGCCTGGGGAAAAGAATGTTCAAAGTAAGGTGACAGAAGTAAAAGATTAAATAAGAGGTAAAAATGAAAAGCAGTAGTGTGATTCAAAAAAAGGCACATGTGCTTTGAAAGTAAAAATGAAACAGTGCAACACAGTGGTAAGTAGGAAATCAGAGATGCAAGAACACATGCAAGGGGATGTGAGTGCTTGTGATAGGACAGTTAGAATAGATATTGAGCTACACAGAAAAGAGAGTGTGTTAGAGATGTAGATGCATACTAAGCTAAAAAAGTTAAACTCTTCAATGACTAATAAGATGTGCAATTTAAGACCTAATCAATTGTAAAAAAACCCAACCTGCAGTAAGAACATATAACAAAAGAAAAAAACTGGAAAGAAAAGAACAAAATGATAGAGAAATAGATGATGAGGTGAACAAAGATCACATCTGGTGCGTATAAAGCTGCTCAAAACCACAAACAAGTACTCATACGTGGAAAAATACATCATAAGCAATACAAAAGTAGTTGTAAAATGGAAATGTGTAATGGCATTTGAAAGACAAATAGGGAACAACATGTGAATAACAGAGCTGCATAATGAAATGGAGAACAGATATAAAAACATTAAAAGAGGATACACAAAAATCTAAAATGGGTAATGTTGTACACCGAAGGATGTAGTGCATAAGTGAAAAGGTAAAACCAGGTGATTCATTCAAGAAAGCTTCTAAGAAAAATTTAGGCTTGGTGAGAGATAAAAAGGAAAATTCATTGTGAAAGGGGAAATTCATAAGGAAATGCAAAAATAAAAATGCATAAATAGATAAAGGAGAAAAGCAGAAGAGTATTCAAAATCAGAAATGTATCATGAGCTACAAAACATGAAACAAGAGATTAGAAATGAATCAAGCTGCATAATCACATGCATTAGGAAAAGTGCAGAAATAGCTCTGAAAAAGAAAGCACAGAATAAGATGCACAATCTGAAAAGGAAACATGAGAGGATTTGCAGATATGAAAATGTATGCTAAGAGGCACCACCACCCCCAAGTTTCAAAAATACAAAACCAGGAGTTCATTACGCATTCTGTAAATGAAAACCTAGTATGAGAGAACAAAAATTGAAATTTGCAGTATGATACCATTCAAATGAGCAATGAGATATTAAAAGAGAATGTTTAGTGAGGTGCAAAAGAAAGACAGTTTACTCAGGTGTAAAAAAAATGACAGATTTGAAAAATGATAGTAAGATGCTAGTAAGAATACATTAGATTTATCATAAGATGTAAGAAGTTAACTGAAGAACATGAGAAAAGGAAAACGCATGGGGAAATCTGAAAGCTCATGCTCAGAATGCTACACATAGTCTGTAATGGACAATGAAAAGGAAATTGACTAATAAGCGATGATACATCCTAATTAGATCAAAAAGTACGTAATGAGACACTGAAGGAAAACCAAGCAGTGAAATAAAATGAACACGCACAGCAAAAACCAAAACTGGAAACTGGAAATGAGTGTAAAAAAGCATTCATATTGAGATACAGAATCAAAAAAGTGGGTACTGAGGTGTGAAAAGGAAAACTCATAATAGGCTTTGACATCAGAAATGCATAGTAAGTTGAAAAATTGTAATAAGCCATGAAATACAGAATCCAAAAGAGTGATGATAGGCAAGACCAGAAATGCTCCTGTAAGATCAAAGAGGAAAAATGAAATTAGATGCAAAGTTAAGTAGGGAATCATGTGATGCAGTAGGGAAAATGCAGAATGAGTTATGAAGGATTAAATGAATGATGAAATGCAGAAAGAAAAATCCATAACAAGTTGTGAAAAATCAGTGCTTGACAGGAAGCAAACCCCCCAGTGTATGATGTAGTATGAACACTGAAATCCACAGTGAGGGTCTGGAAAATGAGTAATGAGATGTGAAATCAGAAATAAAATTATTTGTGATAACAATCATTTAAAATGACAAGCAAAAAAATGAATTGAAATGCTAATGCAGCTTGGCATGTGAAATGTCAAAGGAGATACAACAGCTGAGATGCATAATGGAATATGGAAACAGAAATATATAATGAAGTGTGAAAAACAAAACGTACTGAGACGGGAAACGTTCAGAATAAAACACA
Source organism: Strigops habroptila (assembly GCF_004027225.2). NCBI lineage: Eukaryota > Metazoa > Chordata > Aves > Psittaciformes > Psittacidae > Strigops > Strigops habroptila. The sequence goes on along the minus strand of NC_044277.2, from coordinate 72,060,216 downwards.
CGTTACAAACCGTTTTGTCTCAGAAGGACTGAAGCACATAAAGCAGCATGAGAATGGAACAGTGCAGTTGCTGAACCATCAAAACTGAAATATTCAAGAGGTTCAGAACAGGAATTTTGCTTGAATATTTGAAGAATGGGGTTAATTGCAAAGTCACTGGCTGTTGTGGACTTGTTTTACCCTTTTTTTACTTTTGAACTTGCCCCACTTGCCTCAGGTCAGATACAAGAAGGATCTGACCCTCAAAACATGAATTCTTGGCGCAGAGATATGATATTGTAATGTGCCACTTTGTGGCATCATCTCTTATCATGTCATAGCAATAGGTTCCACTGGCAGATTTCGTAGAAGAAACAGCCGTTTGGAATTTTCCCTCAGGCATGTCAAGGCTACTAAGCAGCTTATTAACTGCATAACAGTTTCAGCCTTAAGGCATTTGTGCCCAGGCCCACCAGCAGAAATGTGGATGGCTTGGATGGGTACAGGTCTACAAAGAATCAGACAATAGGTACACAGTGATTTTGAGGATGTTCATAGTCTATGCAAACAATGGGCCTAAGAGTTTAAAGAGGAAAGCAAACAGTTGCACATTTTTAGTCCATGTTTTAGTCATGCCAGGCTAAATTCCTCAAGCAGCAACACCATGTTCGGCTTTGAAGCACACTTGCAAGCCTTGTGAGGGAGAGGTTTCTATCTGCTCACTTCTGATGCTTCTCCTTTTCTTAGTGCCCACACAAGTTCAATCTGACCCCTGGTTTCTTGAAAGGATCAACAGTGGAGAAAACTCCTAGCTTCAGGGAAAACTCCAGCTGACTGCAAGAAAATCAGGATTTCACCGATAATAACCCTGCTTCAGAAAATCTGAATAACCTGTAAAATTTGATCTGACAAAAGGCAAAATCCTTGATGGCATAAAGCTTATTAGGCTGATTCAAAAGCTAAAGTAATACTGTGATTAGTGTGTATTACATGCATTAAGACTGTAATAAATAAGAATACAATCAGTTGCCAGAAGCAGCTGGTAACTTGTCTTAAGCTGTAGAGCCAGTCAAAATTACTCACTGAATGGTGAAACACGTTAAAAAAAAATGGGTAAAGTTTTGGATGAGAAATAGCACAAAAATACAGACTTTGATAGTATAGATAATAAAGCTAACGGCTGAATAGAATAGAGATACTGAGTGCACATATACGCTCCATTATCTTTCCACAGCATGCTTCTCTTCTATATATCCTGCAGCCTCCATTTATACTGTCTGGTAGAAGACTATTAAAGCCATGCTCAGTCAGCTACAGAAAATACTCACAGATTATTTTAAATAAATAAGCATTCCGCAGACCTCAACTTTAATGGTGCAAGAAACATTTTGTCAGAGCTAAAGAGCAACATGAGGATTGTGTATCTTTGATACAAAATTTACCATACGGTTGATTAGTGAGTGTTCCACTTCATGAAAATGTTGAACTTCTCTTTCTTGGAAAAATCAAAACATCATTACAAAACAGTCTCCTTGTTTTCGTTATATGAAAGCCATCTTTATGCATTCTCTGGGCACACATTATTTCTCCTGTAAATAAAACAGGCCCAAATCTTGGAAAGGCACATGCACATGTCACCAAAATTTTAGGACAGCTGTGCCAAAACACCATTTCCCCCAGCCTGAAAATTATGAATAAAAAATAAAAAATAAAAAAAAAGCCAGAAGAAAAAGTCATTCTTATAAATGTTTCTTTTAAAAGCTTTAGTCCTGCAGATGAAGGAATTATTACAGTCACTACATATGTAAAAAGAAGACTTTTTTGGCTCTCAAGGGTGCCCAATTACATTCAAATGGTAATACTCTGGAATGGGAAATTGGAAGTTCACATACATTCAAAGGCTACAAATTGTCTAAAGATGTGGCCCTCACTGAGTATGGTCTACCCCTTTGCTGTTTTACATATCAAACAGCACCTGCTTGATGAGCCACAGAGCAGATCCATACATATCTCACTTTGGTGCTCGGCTGAAATGACTTTCCCTGCTCATCCTCCTCCCAACTGACAAAACATAAAGTCCCGCTTTGAGTTTCCCAGTGCCTCCTCTGACAGCAAAGAGCACGAGGAGCGGCAGCCCCTTCTTCTGCTAGTCCTTCTTGTAATGAGAACGGGAATCCTACAAAGAGAGACAAGAGCAGATTCTCAGCATCTCTCTGCAGACATGTGGGAATTCCACTAGCAAAACATATCTCTTTTTTTGTAGTGGAAAGTTCATATACAAGCAACCCTTTTAACAAAGGGATAGAGGACTATGGCTCTTCAGGCCCCCAGCCAGCCAATGACTCATGCTTTAAGGAGGACTGATTTCTTTTAAACATTTCCCACTGAATTCTAAGGCAAGAAGTCTAATTACACTTTATGCTTTAGAGCACTTAGAAGAACAGCATGATTTGGAAATGGCTTTTTTCATAAAATGGCTTTGTAGAACACATTTGAAAGTGACTGCTTTCCTGAATGCAAATGTATGAATTCCTCTAATTATATAACTGGGGGGAAAAGAGGCTGGTTTTAGACTGCCAATATCTAAAGAAACGATCAAAGGACAGGACGGCTTCTCCCAGTATTCTTTTTAAGTATGTTTTCTATTCTAGTTCTAAATACAAATTACCAGTGAGATTGCCAGCATTTTCTTTCTGTTATTTAGTAATTAGATGCCAGTCTTTTAAAAAAAAATCACAATTTTCAGTTTCAGCTTGTCAATCCTAATTATGCAACACTGTCACACTGAAGTCAGGAGCCCCTAAACACCATCACATTTTGTTCAGAGATTTAGAAAGAATGCTTCCAGAACTTGCTAATACAAACCTTAACTTGTCTTTACCCTGACAGGTAAATAACATTCCTGTAGTAAGTACAGAATCTGATTGCATGAAAAAGCAGTAATAGAAAGTGTATTTCTAATTTCTTTTAATGCAATTTCACAGCAGGAAACTGGAAAAAAACAAGCATCACGGCTGCATCTGAGCTCCTTTCGAATATGATTTAGAGACTAAAAGAGCTTCTACCCTCACTGCTTACAGGTGGGAGCATCATTAGGACTGAATCTAGAGACATCCGCTGGGTTTTCTGGGGTGGGTATGGGTTGAGAGTCCACTGCAACTTTTATTTAAAACTCTGAAGGGAACATTCAGCTACAGTCAGTCAGCCCCAGCCTATCTTACTGACCAACCTATCTTACTGACCCTTCTGTGGACAGTATCAGCAGAAAAATATGGTCTGTATGTATTTCCTAACTGCAGGAGAAGATATGGCCTATAGGTGTTAAAAACTCAGTCTGAACGCTTATCATATGGGTACCTGTGTATCCGAAAGAGGTACCTACTCTTCTCATGATTTTCACTAGTGAGGAAGCCCTGGTCTCTCAGCCAGTTCCCGAGACGGCTGCAGTGGGAAGCTCAGGTACAGTTGGGGCCCGAACAGCCTCTAAAAAAGCTGTCAGTCTTGCCCCTGCCTCCTTATCTTTCAGCTGCCTCTCTTCCTATTATCACAGTTTGCTGTCATCTGTGTGCTTGAACTCCCATTTAAACTGTCAGTCAGCAAGATTTTCACAGCTGGAGACCAAGTCTCTTCAGGTCCCCATGTTAACCATCTCTGATCCTGCTACCTCATTATTTTGTAACCAATAGGACAGAAAGCAAAGTAGTGAGAGGTTTGCTCTGCAGCTCAGTAGAGCTGTGCTTTCATGCTGGATGTGCTGGGATTTGTTGCAAGGGTTTCTCAGCATATAAGAAGTCTTCCCATAGAGCAATTGGCTTGGATAAAGGAAAGTCATCTCTACACCACTGTATAGAGACTATATAGAGACTTAGGTAAACTATACTTTGCTGTGTACTTGGCTTCCTTTCCCCAGCAACTCTTTGCTTTACTCTGGATTGGATGCAGAGGATGACCTAATTTGCACACAGTGGGGATAAGGAGAGGACCAGATCTCTGGACCACCCTGAGCAGGTGAACTGACAGCAAGGTGGCGCTAGGAGCACAGGGGAATTCTGGTGAGTCACAGAGGAGCAGTGACAGGGTAATGCATGGGCACTGACAGGAGCTGCCACATCTGGCAGCCCAACAGAGGCACTGCAGCCACAGCTCCAGCTCTCCACATCCAACAGCAGTAGGGCTGAGCATGGGTTCCCAGTAGGCACATGCATAGCCCTGCCCTGACCAGCACTGGGGTTATGGTCAGGTTCAGAGCAAAGTCAAGGTCAGATCCAGCCTGGAGACAACCCCAGCAGCAGGATTCAGATCGAGATAGACCCCTTTACACCCCGGGGCTGCACAGATGGTGCTCATCCAGGGCAGACCCTGGAGCATGGCTGTAGGGTCCCATCTCCTTTGCAGTGTCCCCTGGGTTCAGGGACAGTTCCCACACCTCCTGGGAGCATGGCCAGATTCCCTGCAGGGGGTTTGCTGAGGCTCTGTGAGCACTAGTGACAGTATTGACATGTATACTGACTTCATCATTTACAGAGTTCAGTCCAGGGGTGGGTATAGACACAGAAGTTAGGAGAAGGCTTGAAAGCGTTAAATCCTTCATTGGATAATGAGGCTGAAATTTATATGTTTTGTCCCTCCTAAGGGCTTCTGGTTTCTCCCATACAAATCAGAGCCCTGATACCTGACTTCATAAAGGTTAAAATTCTTTCTGTAAGTTGAGGAAATCACATTTCAGCTGCTTATTTCCCATTGTAACTGGATTCCTCAAATTCCACAGGGCAGTTTGCAGAGGACCCAGCTTTAGCTTGTTTCTCTCAGGTCTCTGTCTGCTTCATGGTTGTCATATCTCAGATCTCCATTTGTGGTGGGCTACCTGCTTTCAAAAGACCTTGAATATGTGCCTTCAAGTGTGCATTTTATTCAAATATACTAATTCCACCCACAAGAGGCAATTTACGTCTCATTTTTAACAATAAGCTAGATTGTTCTCAATTCAATTACTTGACTTGTCCCAAGATTTTCCCTCACAGCCATCTAAAGCTCTGGTGAATAATCGTTCTACATGGGACACATTTTCGAAAGTGTCAGTCCCCTCTACATGTGGGAAATTTGCCTCATGGTGATGGGCATCACCCCCAGACAATAGAGTGGGTTCCTGTGGCAGCCCTGGAAGCACCTGGGGCAGGAGCTCTGTTCCCTTGCTATTGGACTGTATATTGCATGTGGATGTCAAGATTTTGGCAGCAGTGGGGCTGCAGGGACATCTGCAAGGTGAGCCTCATTCCCATTGCTCAGGGCAGAGGTAGAGGAGTTGGGAGTGAAGGAGTGAAACTGAGCCTGGGAAAAGGGATGAGGAATGGTGTTTGATAGTCTCCCACTGTGTGGGAGAAGTGAGTGAGTGGCTCAGTAGGAGTTTGGCTGTTGGCTGGGGTCAACCCCTCATAGCTTGTCAGTAACTTGCATGTCATCTTGCTTCTGTGCTCCTCCATGTTTGTGGAGATGGGCCTTTCACTGGCTGATTACTCGCCTGTGATAAGCCTGCGAGTAGTCTGGCATGGTATTATTTGTGTTCATCACCACCACCATTGTTCCTTTGTGCACCTTTGTGTACCTTTGTGTACCTTTGTGTAACTTTGTGTAACTTTGTGTATGTGAAGACAAAGTTTTTATAACATAACCTAGCACTTTCTATCTTGATATTCCCTAAAAGGCAAGTCTCCCATGTCCTGTGCTTCAATTCCTACAATAACAAACGTCTTAAAAGTCAGTCTCCATAAGATATTCTCCAGTGGGTTTATGTCTATTCTTAACATTCCCTTCTCTGCACATAAAGCAGCAAATTTCTCTTCTGCTGATTCACTACCCATTCCTGTACTCCAGCTAACACAGTGATTGAGATCAAGCATCTCCCCCTTTCCTTAGCAGCAGTGGTGGATCATTTCAAATCTTCCAAGCCTTATTTTTCTAAGGAACAACCAAGATGTTTTCCTTTCCAGTCAAACCTTCACCACTGTATATTTAAGTTATGCAGGTAAATCTGCATATCCTGCAAGATGCAGGTAGATGAAAGTATTGGCCAGTTGTAATCCTCCAGTTCGCTTAGGACAGACTATCCTCTTCCACTAATTGTCAGTCTTACTATCTTTCCATTTTCTTTAGACATTTTTTGTTGCAGACCAAATCTTTCTGGTCAAATAATAACACATACATATGTTCAGCTTCTTCATGCTTTAAAGATGCATAGCAGCACCACTCTTATATAGTGATCTGCCTCCTGGGCATGAAGATGAGGGCACAGACATGCAACTTTTTGTACGTTAACTGTTTCCTGTAGTTTCCAGTATCTGGGAATTCATAAAGCCAAGGAAGGGCTGAAAAGCAAGAAACCATCATGAAAACATGTGTATCACATTAAACTATGTTACTAATCCCAGTGACTGGTTCTGCACAGACATAAGATCCTTGCTGCTCAAAAGTCCTTCCAACAATACCATACAACTGTAGAGTAGGTGGAAAACTGCTCCTTGTACTTGATCCCAGGCTCTGAGACAGGCATGTATGCATATCTATGTATGTTTTATATATATATATAAATTCCTTATATATAAATGCGTGTATTATGTAATCTCACGTGGCAATAGTAAGTGCTCCAGCTCTTCTTAAAGTTTTTTTTTTGTATTATCAGTTATCAGAACAAAATATTCTCTGGCCTCTTTACAGGATTCTTTCCTATTTCTCCTCTTTGTCTGTAAGGGTTCTAATAATCTAAAAGTTGGTGGTGTATTAAAGTAGAAAATTAAGAAGGTACCAGCTAGCCATTTCTTCTTTCTTTACCACAAAATCTCCTCATCCTTATCTGTTCTGTGCAGGAGGTAAAACCTCCCTCTACTGCACACCAGATTTTTTGTTCCCATTAAAATATCATGAAACATTCTTGGTTAAGATTTATACAGCAGACACATGTATACAGACACGTTGCTTCATTTTTCATTACATCTTAAAGATTAAAAGAAATATCACTACTAGATTTCAGCTGCCAACTAGCAAGTATCTCCTTTTTCTTCTCATCCTTAAGTATAATTACCTTACTTTTAGCAAAATTAAGAGATCCAGCTCTTCAAAGCAGAGAATAGAGACCAGTGCTGTGGTCTGTCAGTATAATAATGTCACATGAAATAAGGGATCAAAATTAGTGATAATAAAAAAATATTTCTGGTTTTCACAAGGTAGAGGTTTGGGGCTCAGAAGCAATACAATAAAAACACCTGAAGGATCAGTTATCCATACTCCAGTGAAAGACATTTACATGTTTGTATAAACAGAGAAGGCATAGTCCTTAGTATAAAGCGTTATGCATAAGTATGCATTTTTCAATGTATCTATCTGCTGCTGTCTGTTCCTAACACATGTCTGAAAATGGGAAGGAATATTTTTTACGTGTCTCACTTTTGTTTCTTCAATAGCGCTGTTGAAGATGTGACTTATTTCTAGAATGGTGGAATATAGTTATGACATTACCTTTGGGTCCTCATCATCTCTAAGGAATAATTATTGTGATTCTGTCCTTGCCTAATAACATCAAAAGCTCCCTTCCAGTATGGGACTCACATATGAAGAAGATTTAACTGATGTTGAGAAGTAGAATTTTCTCAACCCTATATTATACTATAAAAAAAACTGGAAGCAAGAAAACCTTACTATAATGCTTCCATATGGACTTCAGTTTCAAGTTAACACTGACATTTCTAACATTACATGCTACAAAACAAAATACAAACATATATTAAGACATAGAGCAGAAGAGTACCTTTTGGAACACAGACTTTTCTGGTGCTTTCTTTTCCATTTTTGCATAGTTAACTGTAAATTGTTTAACCAAAGAACATTTTTTTAGGATAGCAAGGGAGACAGAAGTATATTAAATTCACCAAGAGACTGCTGTGACATCAACTTCTACTCAGACTAAATTATGAAAAAAGCCCTAGTGAGTTGGTAGGAAATGTTATTGTTCTACACTGGTACCCCTTAACAGTTAAATTTTAATCCCAGCATGCATCTTGTAGGTGTGACAACACCATCAAGAAATGTAATGTTAGCGGTGTGGATAGGTGCACCCGAAGCAGGATCATTCTTTCTAGCTTGAAGAAGAGTAATACACAGTGACAGGAATTCATAGAATCATAAGAATAGAATCATAGAATAGTAAGGGTTGGAAAGGACCTTAAGATCATCTAGTTCCAACCCCCCTGCCATGGGCAGGGACACCTCGTGCTAAACCACGTTGCCCAAGGCTCTGTCCAACCTGGCCTTGAACACCGTCAGGGATGGAGCATCCACAACCTCCCTGGGCAACTCATTCCAGTGCTTCACCACCCTCACTGTAAAGAACTTCTTCCTTATATCTAATCTAAACTTCCCCTGTTTTGAAGCCATTAATTTTATTCTTGCAGATGAGACCTTACTGCAGCAGTTTAAGATATTATTACCCTGACTCCATATCCTGACTATAGCTTGATTATATTTCTCCCTACAAGTTACCAGACAGAATATGCTGTATTTCAGGTGTATCACATCCCAGTATCAGCTTAGACCCCTCATGAAGGTAAGTTTGCACTGGGACATCTGAGCTATAACCTGTCATGTGTTCATTACTCTCACTACCTGCATTAGGTAGATGAGAATTAGTGTGGGTATGCTTACTCATATTTTCATTTGCTCCATAGATCTCCCCTGCACATTGGCTTCAGGAGAAAAACACTAATAATTGAACACTGTGGAAACAGAAGTGCTCCATAAATTTATTCATTGTTTTTACACGCAGCAAATTTATGAAGCACTGGTGAAATATTTAAAAGAAGTATTTTAAAACTTGTCATTTAAAAAAAAAAAAATCTTCCTCAAACTTCTCACTTGAGTCAGTTAACCGATCACTAGAGGAAAAATGTCCATGGCAACACTTTGCATATTTTATTGTGCAGCATAATTCATGAAGATATGGAAAAGGAGTTTGTACACACATATTGTCTTTGACTAATAACTAAATTGTTCAGTATTTGTTCATTTCATCCCCTAAAATAAGGTTTTTATTCTCTACTCTACCCTTCTGTCAATTAAAACCACATGGAGATGGCAGTTGTGGATGGCAGTTCAGAAGGACTCACCACTCCAGGAGGAAACAGCCTCCTTTGGTGAGAGAGTGTTAGAAGAGATAGATAGGGCACTTTTAGAAAGAATATTTCACTGTGATTGCTTCTGCTTTCCTTGGTGATAGTGTGAGCAGTTTGTAGCTAGAGAGGTGGCATGCTTTTAAGCAGTGTGGGGAGAGGTTTGAAACCAGGTGTACAGGTTTGTATCTGTTTTCAGACCAACAAATAAAATGATAGCTACTAGAACAATCATTACGGCAATAATTAACATAACATTACTACTTTGTGAACTCACACTTGAATTTATCTTGGTGTCCCTTATATCTCTTATAAAATTGTATACAGATTGCCATGTAGCTGTACCAGTATGTTCCTTAGGCAAATAACAACTCAAGAAAAATCATTAAAGGACAATAAGAGGACCATGTTAAAGGCTTTGCTCTCAAAATGATTGCTCTATTAACAGAAGACTTAAATTAACATTACTGAACATAAAATAGAAGTAATTCAGGTCTTCACAAACAGCTGAACTCCAAATATAGCCAGAGAACTGCTGAATATTTCAGAAATAATGACATATTTAGTAAGAAAAAGCATTGCTGTCACAAACAATTCTTATGACATACAGATCAGCCAAACACCACCAATACGCAGCTGTACACATGAGCTTGCGTAAACAAAAGAACACTGCTGCTGGGTGTATAGTGGCTAGAAAAATATAATGGTGATGAACTCCTTTTCTGAGAGAAATTGAGAAGAAACTCCCAACACATTTCCATAAGTGACCGGATTTCTTACTAATACTGGGACAATTCCTGTCCAATATATTCTGTGACACAAAGCTCCTTTGCACCATTTTAGGGAGGGAACAATTCTCTTAAAAGGTTTTTTTTTTTCTAGAATCCTTTAAAACATTGCCTGGGTTTCACACACAATCAGCTCTTGTCATAAGATCTTTAAGTCTCTAGGTGGGGTCAAACAGCTATAACTGCATTCTTGGAGCAGTCATCACCACCATGAGGTAGCAGGTACTCCATGAAGATACCATAGGCAGCTGCCTTTCCATGTGATAATTTTCTGTTCTTATTCATTTACATGAATGAAGATACTACTGAAGAATGGGGAGATGGAAAAGAATGTTCTAGTACATAGGTTGCCTTAGAGGGAAAAGAGAAAATCAGTTTAGTCACTAAATTAACCATAATATTTCACCAAATAGAAATTCTTTTGTTGCAATACTGATGAGGAGGGCAGAAACATCTGAAGGAATTAGCAAGAAAATTCACATCAAAATCTAGTAAATCTTTACTGTCAAATATTGGAACTTGGCAACCAAGGTCTTAAAAATATTGTTCATACCAGAATGGCCTTAGCATAATGAGTAAAAGAAATATCTGTCATTGACTGGCTTAAATGCTGAGATTGTTTTCCTTACATGGAAATTAAGGTGTACTAGTCCATGTCTTCTGCACCTCAAGCAAATGTGTTTTTCACTGGCCTGTCTTAGACAATTCAGAGTAATCAAAATAAGAGATCCAAGCATGAGTCTAGAAACAAAGCCTGCAAAGTTTTTGAATGAAGGACCAAATTAGCTAAAGTGAGGCTGTTGCAGCTCCATCTCCCCAGGTCCACCAGCTGCAAGGCTGGGATTAAAATTTAACTGTGCCCCTTATTTCTAGTAGAACTGTTGGGATAAAAAACTCTGTGAAGTGTTGCATATTTGCAATGAAATTGTGTGAAGACAGGTGGATCCCATCAACAAAGATCGGGTCATAGCAGACCCTAATCTTCATTGACTGAAATGCCATGATCAAAGAAATCAAAGCTTTCTGAAGATAACAGTTCATCCTTGTAACAGTACAGGCTGGGGGACAGCTATTAAGGAACCACATTTCCAGAAAGGATCTGGTGGTCCCGATGGACAAGTTGAACCTGAGTTAGCGTGCACCCTTACAACAAAAGCCAATCACATCCTAGTTGTATTAGCAAGACTGTAACCAGCAAGTCAGGAAAGCGATCATTTCCCTTTACTCAGGATTTGTAGGATCATATCCATAGTGCTGTGTCTTGGTTTGGGCTCTCCGTTACAAGAGAAGTAGGGACATACTGGCAAAGTCCAACGGAGGGCCATAAAGATGGTGAAGCAGTTGGAACATAAGACATTACAAAGAGAATTAAGAGAAGTGGGCCTGTTCAGGTTTAAGAAGAGAAAACTAAAGAAGACCTTGTTCAGCTATTCAGCAACAGGATAGAGACAAGATAGAGCTAGGCTCTACTAAGAGGTGTACAGGGATGTGAGTCAACAGACACAAGCCAGATCATGAAAAATTGAGGTTAAATATAAGGATTTATCTTTTTGTAAACCAAGAGAGTGGTTAATTACAGGAACAGGTTGCTCCATGAGGTTGTGAAATCTCTACCTTTGGAAGGTTTTCAATACTTGACTAGTCTCTGACAAGCCTGATCAAATTAGGCCTTCTTTAAGCTGAGTGTTGGATTAATGACCTTTCCAGGTCCCTCCAATCTACATAATTACATGATTCTATGTTCTGCTGTACCAGATGTGTTTTCTCACCCAAGGCCTTCCTCTTGATCAGAAGGATTGAGAAGGATTACACCTGAGGCCACACTTCCCTCTCCTTCATCCTTGACCTGTTCCTGTCCTCTCCAGCTCTGTGACTGGCGCCCAGATCAATGATCAACAAGAGGCCGTAGGTAGAAATGACTGGAACTTTTCAAACAGAAGACTAGGAAATGGCAAAAACAAACAAGACACAGAGATCAGCTTGCTCATAGAATGAGTATTTGTATTCATGCTTAAGCTTTGTCAGACTTCATATTAACTCCATGTTACATGCCAGTTGTTGCCTGTTGTGAACAGCAGTAGGACACACTTGATGCTTTTACTTACTTACAAAAATATCTTTAGCTCTGGGTTGAAATTGTCTTCTGGTTTGAGTCAGGGGTATGACTGAGAAGCAAGATAGATATCAACGAGGATGTGGAATTCAGGAATGACAGACATTAGTACTATTTTCACCAAATGTTTACTAAGGTACGGAGTCAAGGATCTAAATTTATCTGCTTCAACCTTGAATAAAGATGGTGCATGGCTGTGTAATTAAACAGCAAGCAGCCTAATAGAGATACACAGATCATAGTGTGTTACCTGGCACAAAGCCAAATAGTGGCACTGCTATGTGTACTACCAGAAAAGAATCACTTATCTCTCTTTTATGTAATAACTAAGAACACTTTTACCAGGATTTAGGTATGTCATACCCAGTCCCTCTATGACTTTCTAACCACTTATCTACAGTGCTTTCTGAGATTATCATGGGAAGATGCACTTTTTAAGTGCCTTCTTACCACCTCTCCACCTCTGATACTAAAATCATTCTCTGTTCCTAAAAATCTACATGTTCCAGCTCTTGTTCTTTTTGAAAAATGAATGTTCTTAACCATTACCACAACTTCCTGTACATTCTTCTATTCACTTTTTTGTTAATTTCCTTTTTTATTTACCAGCTGCGTTAGCTGAAATGACTGAAAGTTTTTCAATTTAGAGAATAGAATGATAGAATGGTTTGGGTTGGAAGACACCTTTAAAGATTATCTAGTCCAACCCCCCTGCAATGGCAGGAACATCTTTCACTAGATCAGGTTGCTCAAAGCCCCATCCAACCAGACCTTGAACACGTCCAATGATGGGGCATCCACAACTTCTCTGGGCAAACTCTCAGTGTCTCCAGTGTCTCACCACCCTTATCATAAAGAATTTCTTCCTGGTGTCCAATCTAAACCTTCCTTTTTTCAGTTTAAAACAATTGCCCCTTGTCCTGTCACCACAGGCTTTGGTAAAAACTCTGTCTCTCACCATCTTTCTTACAAGTCCCCTTAAGGATGCATACATATTGCTTACTGGTTCATTTCAGTATGAAATATTTTGTATGGAAGTGAAATAATTTGTGAGTATTTGTGCTGAAATTGATTAGTAATAAAAAGAATGTGAAATTTAAATGAAGTTGAATTAAAATCACATTGTCACTGTTGTTCTTCTACTAGTGTGATTGCATTATGAAATCCATGTTATTGAATCATAGAATAGTTAGGGTTGGAAAGGACCTTAAGATCATCTAGTTCCAACCCCCCTGCCATGGGCAGGGACACCTCGCACTAAACCATGTTGCCCAAGGCTCTGTCCAACCTGGCCTGGAACACTGCCAGGGATGGAGCATTCACAACTTCCTTGCGCAACCTGTTTCAGTGAATGTCATGAAAGATCTTGACATGATAAACTCTCAGACTCAACCTTTGTATTTCTTCCCAGAATGGATAAAGTATGTTGCCAGGAATCAATGCGTATTTTCACTGTTCCACTGCAGACTTAGACAAGCCACTTCAGGCAAGAAAGTGAAGTTAAGAAATGTCCCACTTACATACATATTGAGCCTTTTGCTTCTATACTAAACTGTCAAGAGTGGTCATTAAAAAGCAGATACAGAACTGTAGCAACATTCTCTCATTCTTGATCTTAACTGATTTTAATATGGCAGCTGAGAAGTGAAAAAAATCAGAAATCTCATTTTTCATTTGAACAATCAAATTTCAAAGGCTATTTTCATCATTCTGCAGGGACTGAGGTTGTGTCAGTCAGAAATATAAGAAAAAGGAATGAAACACATGGCTAAAAAAGCTTTTTCTGAATGTCACACTCCAAAATACACCTAGTGTTAGAAATCCTTTCACCTTGCTGACTGCAAAGATTTTTAATTCTAATCACAAATGGTCTGACAAAATAAACATGGTCTGGATATATGTTAATGATCTAAACTAAAATCACAGATATTTATGAATCAGCCCTGCAGAGAAGGACTTGGGGGTGTTGGTTGATGAGAAGCTTAACATGAGCCGGCAGTGTGCACTTGCAGCCCAGAAAGCCAACCGTATCCTTGGCTGCATCAAAAGAAGCGAGACCAGCAGGTCGAAGGAGGTGATCCTGCCCCTCTACTCTGCTCTCGTGAGACCTCACTTGGAGTACTGCGTACAGTTCTGGTGTCCTCAACATAAAAAGGACATGGAGCTGTTGGAGCAAGTCCAGAGGAGGGCCACGAGGATGATAAGAGGGCTGGAGCACCTCCCGTATGAAGACAGGCTGAGAAAGTTGGGGCTGTTCAGCCTGGAGAAGAGAAGGCTGCATGGAGACCTCATAGCAGCCTTCCAGTATCTGAAGGGGGCCTATAAGGATGCTGCGGAGGGATTCTTCCTTAGGGACTGTAGTGGTAGGACAAGGGGTAATGGCTTCAAACTTAAACGGGAAGTTTAGATTAGATATAAGGAAGAAGTTCTTTACAGTGAGGGTGGTGAGGCACTGGAATGGGTTGCCCAGGGAGGTTGTGGATGCTCCATTCCTGGTGGTGTTCAAGGCCAGGTTGGACAGAGCCTTGGACCACATGGCTTAGTGCGAAGTGTCCCTGCCCATGGCAGGGGGGTTGGAACTAGATGATCTTAAGGTCCTTTCCAACCCTTACTATTCTATGATTCTATGAATTTACTAGATCATTTACTAGTTAAATGATCACATTTAAAAGAAAGAACAATCCATATTAAAAATTAGCGTCAAATTGATATTAAAATTAAGAAATAAAAAACAGAATTCAAATTTTTGATTGCTGTAATTTCTTTGTGTTGTTATGCTTTAAAACATTTGCTGAGCCAAAAATAGGATTTAAGTATTTCATTATCCAAGTCATTAGGATACTAGCTTGGGAAAACAAATGGGATAACTTAAGTATGACTGTGGATTATCAGATAACGCAGCATAAAAAGAGCAAACCAGGACATTTCAGTGCAGTATAGTATGTATTCAACTGCAATATCACTTATGAAGCCTTCAGATTGACTGTGGTGGAGTGTGAAAAAAGTAATGGTCTTCCAGTGACGTCTTTAACTTGCTTTCTGAGCACATCATTTAGGGACTACATACTCTGCTGTGGCTCGTAATTTGCGAATACTTTAACTTTACCTCCCCTCAAAATCAACAATTTTCCTGTGAATCAGTGTAGCTTGCACAATGCTGCATACAGAATCCACTGACTCTTGTGAAGGTACCTTGTCAGACACAAAAGGAAGAATACTCATCCCAAACAACAAAGGGAGAGAAGAAAATTCCATCTTACTACAGCTGCTTCTTTGTAAATCATCTTGAAGAAATGGGAGGAACTCCAATGTCCACTAGTCGTACCCATTAAAAACACCAATGAAAGATTCCTAGTAGGAAAAGGTGATGAGGCACATACAGGAGAGACTTTTATCAGTGCTGGGGCTGGAGAAGCCTGACCAGCAATCGTTATTCCTCATACCCCATTAACAAAATTTCTCTGTGTATGTGTTAAACATTGTTCAGCATTTCATTTCTTAATGTGTGTAGTAGTGGCGTGCTGGTAGACATGTTCATGCCACAGCTCCTCTTAGAAGACACCATGCTGCTGGGAAAATGGGAAGCTTTGGAGGTATAAATCACCTATTTGAAGTAGAATAAGGGCAAATCCCCTCACCAAAGAAAAGCCAGGTGGCACTGTGACTTGCAAACCCAGATGCTTGAAGCTTACACAAGGCAGGAAGAAAGCATACGATAAAACAAGGTGACTGTGGCACAGATGGAGGCACAACAACAGCCTTGGTGGATGTGAAAGTTTTCTGGACACAGGGTTGGTATTTAGTGCATCTTCATGTTGACAGGTATATTGTGCAGGTCACTGCATAACAGCCAGGGCTGGTTTAGAACCATTTTTACCAAGGGCACACCACCAGTTTTCCCAGTCAGTTATGACTGACCGGGAAAAGATGTTTTAAGCCAGTGTTCCAAAAAACCTTTTAAAGCTGTCTAACATTCACCACATCATTGTTACTATTAAATTAAAAGTCTCCATCATAGAGCACTTTAACAGGGCACTCAAAAACAAGAAGTGGAGATATTTATAGTGCCCAACACTTTTTGCTACATTAATATATTTTCAGGTTTTATAAGGAGCTATAACCGTAACTGCCTCACAACTATCACAGCCACAGAGCCTGTGGAAGTGAACTCTTTAAACTTTGTGGGGATTAAATTTAAAAATTTAAATTAAATTTAAATCAAAGAATTTTCACTTTTCATCAAAAAAGAAAGGCCATGTGAGGGTGTCTGAAGGAAAAGAGAGATTTGAGAAGGGTTATAAGCATTCATGGGTGAAATTATCAAAGCAGCTAAAATTGTGAAAAGGGATTCCCATGCATCACTCAATAGATCACAGCCACAAATCAATCAAAGGGATCTTTTACGTGGAAGAACCCCAAAAAAGGATTTTAAATAATGGCAGACTCTATGAAATTGAGGTCATCACTGTAAAAATGAAAGGAAGGAAAAAGCAGTTGCTGGTGATGTGGGAGGCTCACCCCAGATATTTAATAGTTGCATAGAAGCCTCCCAAGACCAGGATATCACTGATTGGGTTGGAGCAAGGAAAAAAGAAGGATGGTGGACAGTGGCTTATACCTCTCAATACCCAGCAATGCCAGCACCAGAATTTTCCCACAGACCACAGTGTCAAACTTCATCATACAGCTGATGAGATCCCTGGAGCTCATGTGAGCTGGAATAACATCAGTGAAAATGTCACCTTTGTAATACCACTGCTGGGCAGAACACATGGCACTGCACCTTGCAGAAAAGTGGTCCCTTTTGGTGAAATGTGTGAACCATCTATCTGATTAACTGCCAAAACAAAGCTTCAGCCAGCCTGTCTCCAGCCATAGGCCTCATCTGCAATCCTTTCACGAACCTTAAACCAGATGAAAATCCTTACACTTTTCCTGAAACTGGAATTTTAACATATATCGGGGTGGGGGGTGGGGGGTGTGTGCCTCTGTGAGGGGCTTCCATAAAGAAAGTTCACTTTGTGGCAGACATCACCGGATGCTTTATCTTGCTTTACCTTTACATACATCTTGTGGAGTACCAGCCTGTTTTGGACTTTTTGGTTGCATTATTGCACTGTATTTTGACCAGGAGCAAAACCAATGAGATCATTTCTGCCACGGGTGAAATGCATGCACTGTCTGACAGTATACTGCCCGCACACTGACCCTGTCAAAGAAAGACTGACCAGAACAAGCACATCTTATTTGCTTTAGAGGTACCATCTGCAGCTGTAGAAATATCTGATATTTTAATAAACCCCACCAACATGGTAGAAGCAAATTGTTACAGGGAGCCAGCCTTGTAAATGAATTGTATGGTCTAGGCTAGCAATAGTGTCCTCACTTTTCAAGGCACTCCTGCTGTGTATGCCACGGGCATAGGTGGTATACTCTGTAGCCTGCCGTATAGTCCACATATGTAGAAGGTACATACCATATACTTCAGCTGTAGAAAGGCCAGAAAACTTTTGAAATGGTGTTTGGAAATCGTTAAGTCACATGTTGAAAGTATCACACAAGACATTGCAAAAAATGTTTGGACACATTTCCAAGGCACTGCTGGGCTAGTTGGAAACGCCAGCGAATCAAGGAGGGCTTCTGAGTTATTTACATTCAGAAAAAAAGCTTTAAAGAAAGAGATACTTGTCATGCCTCCTGGCACAGGGACAGCCTGTGCCTGCCCTTTAAGAAGATGAGGACAGGAGGCACCAGACAGCAGTCTGGCTGCAAAGAAGAAAATTAACAACCCAGACCAAATGGTGCAAAGAAATTGAAAACCCAGAAAGAAAGAAGGCCTTTTCTAACACTTAGAAAAGTAGATGTATTTTAAAAAGGATGGCTTACATTTAAGGCTGCTCAGAATAATACATTAAATCAAAGCTGGATTTGTTTGAAGTGTTCCCAGCACAGACTAGCATTGAGAAAAGACTGTTTGTGGAGGCACCTCCACGTTCCAGCGTGGCAGTCTGCACCTCTGCGCTTTTTCATAGCCAGGAATGGCTATGAAAATCAGAGAGATCTGAACAACAATATGCTGTACCCTTGCTGCAAAACTAGGAGAGCTGGGGAGTCCAACCTCAGCACCAGTGAAGCTGTAAGCCTTGTCAGCCTCTCTTCCATCAGTTTTCTTGGGAGACAGACTAACACCAGAGCAACAGCTGCCACCCCTCCTGCACACTAATTTTATCACCCTTTAGTTACAGCAGTGACACTGTCCACACATCCATGGGGCTGTTCTGCAAAGACATGGCTGGGCAGCAGAAAGGAGAAAATCAATAGCAGTCAAGGCAATGCTCAGCTCTGATGGCCCGGAGTAGGAGGATTGAGCACTTGGGACCACTCCACTGCGATCCGTTCTTTCAAGATAAGCTTTTGTAGAACTGAGTAGATGTAAGAATTAGGCTGATACACAGCAAAGGCAGCATTTGTTTGATGAGATCCCTGGCAACAGGGACCTGCAAGCCAGTTATTACGTATGGCTTGCTCTTTGTGATGAGAGTATGGGTGGCACACAGGGTGCATTTGGGACATACTGAGTCTTTACACATGGCCAGCGCTAAATACCTGGTTGACCAGGTGGACATGAAAGCATTTAGCATAACAGGCAGGCAGCTGTATCAGCAACCAGGAAAATTTGTTTCTGGGACAGCTGCCCATGCTGCTTGTTATTGCGTTGGTAGATAATGATGCTTTTAGCAGCAATTAGGCTTAGAACCCTTTCAACTTCAAACACTAATATAAATTTTGTGGCTCCATATGTGGAGGGCGAACAAACCATAGTGAAACCACTGGAGTTTGATTTTAGGAACAGCTGTTGTGTGGGAGAATACCTGCAGCTCATACAGGGATTGGCAGATGTATGAAAGATCATAAATATATGCTGTTGGCCTACAGGGAAGAGTTCACCCCTGGTTATAAACTGTTTGCCTTCAACTTGTCTCCAGATCAGTAACGTGCTGATCACTATTCCTTGATTAAAACAGAAAACATGAGAGCAGAAATACACTTTGCAGGGGCTTTGGCCACCACTGTTAATATGATCATGGACAACATATTTGGTGATGTGATAAAAATAAAACAAAGGAGCTATGTGCCTTTTGGCTAAATGTGAGGAGGGACACCAAACAGATCTCTTTTTTTCAGCAAACCCCTACGCCAATGAAACATTTTTAGGCATGTACCAGAGTGACTGCTGGCATAGCCCTGAGTGCACTGCAGAAGGTACAGGTCACTTGTCAGACAGTGGGACATCATACTCCTAAGTCTGCCTGATAGCAAGGCAGGAGGTTGGTCTGGGTCCTCCCTATTTAGCACTGAATGCTGTTAGCTCTTTTCAGTTTGTAAATGGGCAGATGCATTGGCAAAAAAAATTAAGTTCTTACCCTAAAAGCCTCTGGAAGCATTTAAACTGACAACCAGGTACCCTTATGGCGCCTAAGTAGCAACTTCAAATGCTTCTAGAAAGAAGTAGGCCTTGCTGGCATACATCTCCCTGGCTAAGGACACAATCTGAAGCTTACCTCAGGGGTTCTTATATAGCACCATATATTTTGAGTCAAGGGCAAAGGTGCAGCTCTTTTCATGCATTTCAAGACATGCCCATTGTCTCTTGTCCATCCACGACCAAATGACCAGTGATCCACAATTACTGGGAAGGCCATTAAAATTCTTGGTGAGTTCCTTCTTGTCATAGAGCATCTCTTCATCTTCTGAAAGGGCTTTGTTTCTATCACACACTTGTTCCTGACAGCAGAGCACTGCACTATCATGATCTTTTGAGATGCTGTCTGAATTTACGCTGGTGTCCAAGATGGTGTCCCTCAGCAACTCAAAATTGATGTTTTTTGTTTGCTTAATTTAGAGCAATGCCTCTAGCTTTCATTAACACTGCAGGTAGCCATGGGATGCAAGTTCTGATGGTGCAAACTCAGTAATGTGCTTGTCTAGCAGCAGCTAACTTGTCAGGTTGGACTGTCACCTAAGCAGTCACCAAGCTGGGGGTCTTCTGGTACCCTGAACAATTCATTAAAATCTTGGAGCCTGTGTTGTGATAAAGCCAGTGGTATTGGAGGGCACCTAAGTCATAAAGCTGTAGGCATATGGATGCCGGGTTAAAACAAGCCATAAAAAGGTTAGTGGTGTGTTCCAGAGTCTCATCTCTTTTGGCTTGTTTACATGAAATGGGGGCCACATCTTTATTGACAAAGCCACAGGAGGACACAGGATAAGTCAGAGAAAAGAGGTAACCACACAACTCATCTGGTTCTCTCCCACTGGTAGCAATAGTGTTTTCTTTCACTAGCCCAAAACATGCTGTCAGGGTGTCAGAGCTCTCAGAAATAAGTTTGGGATGTCCAAGACAGTACTGTTTTGTTGATAAAGTGATGACGATTAGTAAAATCATAGTAATGAGTCTTCTCATCAAATGCTGCTCCATCGTACAGGAAAAAAGTATCTGTCCGGCTGTTCAGAAGTGCACCTCTGGGGATCCGCAGTATTTGCTCCCAGCTAAGAACAGCAGGAGCTCCCACCTGGCTTTGTCGCAGCAGCCCACTCCTGTGCCTGCACCGAGACAATATTAACACCTGCTCTCTTCAGATGGTCCATCCTTCATTGTGTTGTGTAACACAGGTGCCCAAAGGTGGCGCCTGCCAGAGGGTTTCAGTCATTTCCATGGCAGTGTTTGGCACAGCTCTGGGAAAAGCACACGTTAAATTCAAATGCTGTCAGCACCCTGTTGTTGGCTGTGGAGTCATACAATAAGTTAGGCACCTGCTTTCTATCTTCTGTTTTGTAGTGCATGGTGGATTTGAGTATTTCCCTTTTTGGCCACCTACATAAGCCACTGCATAGAAAGAGTGGAATATTTAATTTTTTTCTGGATGGAAAAGTGTCACCATGTTAGGTTTAAGAAACTAGCAGACAGTAAGTGGACATGAACTACAGAACAGTGTAGTTTACTGAAAGGTTTATCACTATACAGTGATAAAGACACAGTGATCAACCTTCCCCTTTTCAGCCTCCTCCTTCCCACAGAACATATGACAGGCCAGAACCATGATCTCCTGCCTCTGTGATCCTCAAGTGCCCCTCAAAATTTTTACATCCTGTTAGCAAGAACAACTACGCTCTTTTTGCAGGTCAAACATCTCCTCCTGATTAGCTGTGTGCCATGCCAAGAATTTGCCAGGGACTAATTTGTGAGGGCACTAACAGTCCCTGATCACCCTGACCAGCTTCTCCTGGGGCCTCCACTCATGCCCATGGCCCAGGGGTTCAGTGCTGGGCCTTCAGTCCCTTCCTGAGCTATGTATTAGGTGTGCCTGTCCCTAGCCCTGTTCCAGGGTGTTGTTTGGCCTTCCTGGCTTGACCTTGGACCTGTCTTCTCAACCTTGCATATGCCTGTTGGTCACAACACTGGCTTGTGCATGCTCAGGTCGACTGTTCTGTGGATCACTACCTTCTTGATGGACAACAGTCGTTTGGTTAGGTCCACCACAGTTACCCCAAACTGCGTACAAACCATGAAAGAAAAATAAAAAATATTAAGACTAATCACCAACCAAAAACAAGCTCTGCTTCTTATGGTATCTACCTGTGATAGTTGTTTTTTGAAGGTGGATTTGTCTGGGGACAGCAAGCACAAAATGCAGGAGAGCACACCAATATTTTTAGCCACTCTGCAATGAAATAGCCCATGGAGAAAGTGCAGTTTATGGCTGTTGGAACACTGTGTTCACAGGGGACTTCCATTAAAATCAAACTGAGATGTAATTTCACGCTGGCCTGCAGCAGTGTGATGGTCAATGTCCTATAAAATACAATCTCAGAAGCAAGTGCAGAAACTGTCACAATTTGTATTAAATGAGTTTGGGATAGTAACATAGAAAAACACTGTGGGAATATGGGAACCTATTAACTTATAAGATATTATTCATATTGGGTGCAAAAAGAGCTAACGCAGTGCTCAAGGTTTGCAAGAGACTGTTTATTTGGTGTACAGGCTCTTTGGTAGCAATGTACATGAGTCATTTGAAATAAGAAAGGCCACAGAAACTTCACTGAACACCTTTCTTCTCATTTTGAAATGTCCCTATGTATTTTAGCCCATCAGCACTTCAGTCTTAGAACTGAGGAACACAAATGGGAACATGAACATGCATATGTCAGCATCACTTTCCATCAGCAGTCCATTCACACATTTTCATCACCATCTTTCTTATAGCAAGGGAGATGGTCATCCTCACCATAGTCTCACTCTTGTAGCCACTTAAATGCTTCACATATGGTTGGTAATAAGTCAGTTCTTGCAGGTCAAAAATTTTCTCCTTCCTTGTTTTGTAACATTCCAAGAACTGCTTTTTCTCCTCAGACTATGATCACTGGGCCGTTCTGATCCTGATCACCCTCACCAAACTTGACCCTGACCAGCAGATTGGCTTCCTGGCTTGACTTGGACCTGACTCATTTGACTTGACCCATGGACCTGACTTGCTTTATGATCTGGACTCTGAGTTCAACCTGGCTGCCATCTCCAGGACTGCTTTGCTCATCTTGCTCAGGTAGTGCAGGACTGGGATCTGGACAGCAAGGCACCAGCCCTGCTGACTGTGTTATTTTGCTCAGCCCGTGCTCCCTGAGAAGCAGCCAGCCATCACTGTTCCTTGACACGCATAATAGTCATGTTGAGAAATGGATTGTATAATTTTGATTTTTCAACAGTGTTAAAAAAAGGGATGGGAAGAGGTGGGAAAAAAGCCCTGCAAGTATAACGACCGTAGTGTGACAGGATCATGAGAAATTCAGATTTGAAATCAAAATGCTGTGGGATGAGGGGATCCATTAACCAGAACCCTCTGGGCTCAAACTTCCAACCTGTTGTTTATGCCTCAAGTCAGGTATCTATCTGTCCAGATTGTATCATACTGACTTGAATATAGCAAATGCTCTGACCATACCACCCCAATCTTGGAAGGCAGATGCAGGGACTGTGAGAATGAAGACCTTAGGCCTGCTGTAGGAGAGGATCAGGTTCGAGACCATCTTAAGAACCTGAACGTGCTCAAGTCCATGGGACCTGATGAAATCCATCCACGGGCCTTGAAGGAGCTTGCAAATGAAGTTGCTAAGCTACTGTCCATCATATCTGAAAAATCCTGGCAGTCAGGTGAAGTTCCTGATGACTGGAAGAAGGGTAATATAACCCCCATTTTCAAGAAGGGGAAGGTGGAAGACCCGGGGAACTACAGACCAGTTAGTCTCACCTCTGTGCCTGGCAAAATCTTGGAGCAGATTCTCCTGGAAAGCATGCTAAGGCACATGAGAAACAATGAGGTGGTTGGTGACAGCCAACATGGCTTCACTAAGGGGAAATCCTGCCTGACCAATTTGGTGGCCTTCTATGATGGAGCCACGGAACTGAGGGACAGGGGCAGAGCAGTTGACATCATCTACCTGGACTTGTGCAAAGCGTTCGACACTGTCCCACACGACATCCTTGTCTCTAAATTGGAGAGATCAATTTGATATCATGGACCATCATCAATTTGATAGATGGACCACCCAGTGGATAAAGAACTGGCTGGATCACCACACGCAAAGAGTTGTGGTAAACGGCTCTATGTCCAGTTGGAAAACAGTAACGAGTAGTATCCCTCAGGGATCGGTGTTGGGACCGGTCCTGTTCAACATCTTTGTCGGCAACATGGACAGTGGGATTGAGTGCACCCTCAGCAAGTTTGCCAACAACACCAAGCTGTGTGGTTCGGTTGATATACTGGAGGGAAGGGATGCCATCCAGAGGGACCTTGACACACTTGAGAGGTGGGCTGATGCCAACCTCATGAAGTTTAACCAAGCCAAGTGCAAGGTCCAACACCTGGGTCAGGGCAATCCCAGGCACAGCTACAGGCTGGGTGGAGAAGAGATTCAGAGCAGCCCTGCGGAGAAGGACTTGGGGGTGTTGGTTGATGAGAAGCTTAACATGAGCCGGCAGTGTGCGCTTGCAGCCCAGAAAGCCAACCGTATCCTGGGCTGCATCAAAAGAAGTGTGACCAGCAGGTCGAAGGAGGTGATCCTGCCCCTCTACTCTGCTCTCATGAGACCTCACCTGGAGTACTGCGTACAGTTCTGGTGTCCTCAACATAAAAAGGACATGGAGCTGTTGGAGCGAGTCCAGAGGAGGGCCACAATGATGATAAGAGGGCTGGAGCACCTCCCGTATGAAGACAGGCCGAGAGAGTTGGGGCTGTTCAGCCTGGAAAAGAGAAGGCTGTGTGGAGACCTCACAGCAGCCTTCCAGTATCTGAAGGGGGCCTATAAGGATGCTGGGGAGGGACTCTTCCTTAGGGACTGTAGTGGTAGGACAAAGGGTAATGGGTTCAAACTTAAACAGGGGAAGTTTAGATTAGATATAAGGAGGAAGTTCTTTACAGTGAGGGTGGTGAGGCACTGGAATGGGTTGCTAAAGGAAGTTGTGAATGCTCCGTCCCTGGTGGTGTTCAAGGCCAGGCTGGACAGAGCCTTGTGCGACATGGTTTAGTGCGAGGTGTCCCTGCCCATGGCAGGGGGGTTGGAACTAGATGATCTTAAGGTCCTTTCCAATCCTAACTATTCTATGATTCTATGATTCTATGATACTGTGGGAGACAGTGTCAGGAGCTTTCCTGAAGTTGCAATAGGTGACATTCACTGCTCTTCCCTCATCCATAAATGCAGTCATTCAAACCTAGCAGGCAAGCATGTGTGTCAAGCCTAACCTATCCTTGGTAACTACATGCTTACTGTTCCCAGTTACATTCTTCTGCATGTGTGGAAAAGTGTACTCCAAGGTGACTCACTCCATGATTTCTCCAGGCACCAAAGTGAAGCTCTATTTCCCACAGTTGACTTTTAGGGGTTTTGAGGATAGGTGCAACTTTCTTCAGTCATGTCAGTAATCTCTCCTGATCTCCCTGAGTATTCATAACAATGGAGTGTGGTCATGCAAGGACATTATCCAGCAGTCTTGGCACCCTCAGATACAGCCAATAAGGTCACATGGATTTGAGGCAGTTGAGTTCTTGCATGTATTCCCTGATTCAGTCCTCACCTACTAGTGATATTTCCTCTTCTCCTTGAACACTTTCACTAAGCACAAAGGTCTGGGAGATGTTGTTGGTAAAGACTAAGGCTTTGAGTACCTCAGCCCTTGCCTACTTCATTAAATCCACTGACCCACTATGCAATTAGACCATGTTTTTATTACTAAAGTAGCAGTAGAAGTTCTTGGTGCTTTTTATGTCCTTCAGCAGCTGAGCTTTGTCTTTTCTAAACCATCCCTGCATTCCTGGCCAATATTTCTAATGCTGGCCTTTGTACCCTGTACCTACTTCCTCCTCCTATAGGTGCCTTTTTGCATTGAAGCTGCAAAGTGAACCTGGTCCTCCTGCTGGTGTCTAATGATTGTCAAGTAAAGGGGAAGAACGGCTTTCCCCACCCTATGGGCTCCACTCTTGCCTGGAGATCTCAGTCTGCTGGTAATCACCTTTGCCGCAACAGCACATCACTGAATAATGTTGGTCTTCAGACGCCTATTTTGCAAGGCTGCTGCCCAGCCTGTGGGAGCCCAAACTTCCAGGTTAGAAGGGAAAAGAGAGGTTCATACAGTCAAACCTCCTGCTCAAAAAGTGGGACAGCTATAGGATCAGACTGCATTTCCTGTGTCTTGGTCTGGTCTCCAAAATGGTCACACAGATCTCCAAGGACAGAAACTGCACAGCCTTTGTGGGCTACTTGTTCCACTGCTTTTCTGTCCTCATGGTAATAAAGCTCTTCCTTTTATCTGATCCTATCCCTTTAAAGGTACTATTATTAATGAAGCTTTCCTGTATTCATTTCAAGTGTAAACTTTGTGATTGTAAACAGTATTATAACTGGATTAATAATACTCAGTCTGTGGTACTTTTATTAGATTTTTAATAAGGATCACAACTAAAGGTGATCTCCTTTTTGTCTCTAGTAATATCTGGAGTCGAACAACAAGAGGTGGAAAGGAACCAGACAACCTGTGCTGTGAGAGGGTCGCCATAAGGAGGGTGCTTCTGTGCTGCATCTAAGAGCAGTGGGCCATATCAAGCGTCTGGTGAGGCTGCTGCACCTCCCTGTTTCACTTTACCCCGCATGAAGAACTGAGAAGTGTCCACCTCACACTACTGATGGAAACCTCCTCATACAGAATACCAGAGTCACACAAAAACAATTCTGGGCCCAGAAAGGGCTGGCAGAAAAGTAGAGCATGGGTGCTAGAGGGATGCAACAGCAGTGGATCTCTCCAGCATCATCCTCCCTGTGACTTTTGTCAGCTGGGATACTGTATCTGGAAGGTGTTTCTAACAAGGGGGACTGCATAAATGGCAGATCTGAGGTAGCTAAGCAACATATACTGAATACAGATCCACTTCATTCTGCCATCCAAACATCTGCAGGTCCTTGTCATGCCATTCCAGGGCAGGAGGTGTGGGCCCAGGCCTACTAGCATACTAGGTTTTTAGTTTGCCTCAGCACTAGGTGGAAAATCACTGATAGTCTCTGTCCTCCAGTCTTCATACTGCCCCTTCACATATACTTGGGAAGATTCATCTGATGCTACATGCACCTTCACCCCACACATACACACATGCTCCTGATCCTTCTTCCCACACAGGGCCTCCAAAATAGACTTCTTCATTTCTTCAGCATCCCACATAGCTCTGAGCTGTTTTTCTTATCAAAGGCTTCAAAAAACAACAGCCTCTGTGAATAGGGTTTTCACAACATGATGCAAAGGGTGTTTTTTAAATGACGGACTGATCTATGCAGAAGCACAAGACCTAATGGGGAAAGAGTTGGAGGACTGAAGCAGAGGGATTTTGCCAAGATGGCGTGATGTCATCCTGGGAATTAAGCACATTCCCTGGCCCAAATCATGCCTAGGAACATTTGTAGGCATAGTTTAATTCATTAGTATAGTCGTAGCCTAAGTGTCTGTCCCCCAAAATTTATATTTAATCCCAGCAGGGATCAGCAGAGGGATTTAGTCTTTTCAATATATTTATTTGCCGTTTAAGAAGGAAATGCACAATGAACTCTCCAAGTTTCTGAATGATACTGAATCTTCAGAAGGTCAGAGAGTGATTTAAGTGTTTGAGTTGCTTGGCGATTGTCCCAGAATGGCTGCATGACCAACAGTCAAATCTTGAAGGGGAACCTTTACATCTAAAAGCTCTGTGCTCACTGCTGTTTCATCCCAAACTCACTGTTTTTATACCACTGTAGGGTCTGGCTTCCTGAAACAAAGATTCTTCCTCTGCAGGATCAGTGTCACCAGGGGCAATCCCACACTGATTCTGTTGATGGAACCCCATGTCTCCTAGAGGGGTGTGGGAGTGTTCATGTGCCCCTTCCTTCTCCCCATTCCTGGACAAAATGGCATGGATATCTGCTTAATTTTATGAAGTCATTCTAGAGTTCCTTGCAATCTGAACAGCCTTTGAATACCAAACTTGGAATTTCACTGTGCACTGCCATTTCCAAGTCAGTCAGTGATGAAGATGCTGGAAAAACCTTGGTCTAATACTGATTCCTGGGATGCCACTGCTGATACTTCTCTATCCTGGAAAATTACCACCAACCCTACTTTTTCTTTCCCATTCTTTAACACAAGCTTTCAACCATAAGAGGATCTTTCACCCAAACCTCTAGCAACTTTCATCTCCATCCGTATGGGTATCTTATCTCATACTCCATTTATCTCCTACAGGAACAATCTTGAAAGCAAACCAGCATAGAGTAGGTTTTCGGTAGCATTCAGAGAGACAGTGAGGATGGAGTGCTGTATCCTTTCTTTATCCACCAGAGCCAGAGCACTTGCTACCACTGACAGAGCATCCTGTTTTAAGTGTTTGCCTTTCAAAAAGGCCAACTAACCAACATGCTGGGAGGTATTCTGGGGTGGCAGCACGTATTACTGCTTCTGGCTCTGTTCCACTTTGTAGGACAAAGAAAGGGGTAAGAAGGGCTTTGTAACCTGGTGAATACAGTACACATAAGGAGCAGTGTCCAGCTCTGTTCCAAACTGCATTTAACGTAGAGGGTTGCCTCCATTGAGGAACAGAGAACAATAGTTCCACATGACACAGGAACCACCAGCTAAATAATCACTTAATGAGGTACAGCAGGAATGACTGCTCTCTCCATCTGTAACCCCATTACGGTTGGCACAGTGGAACATCTTTCAGAGAAAATGATCAAAGCGCTGCACCCCAGAGCATCATGTACAGTCATCCTCTTGACATCATGCCATGAGCCCGCAAGGCAGGAAACTCATCTGAGAAAACAAGAGGTTTTATGAGGGTCCATCTCTGAAGCAGGCAAAAAATGATTTGTGCTTCAGTTAGCCCAAAGGAGTGCTGGGGAGCAGCAAAAGTGGGACCACTCAGTGAGAGGGGACAAGCCAGGAGCTAAGGGTGTCCTCAGCCCTGGCAGTGTCCTCTCCAATGGGGCACAGTCCTCCAGGGTTAGGACACAGCCCCACAGGATCTGCACACGGCAGCAGGGCAGGGTGCTGGTAATGGGCTCTGTCAACAGCCCTGGACCAAGCAAAGCAATCAGTTAGGTCTAGGGGTCCACTTAGGACTGGCAGGAGACAGGGCCACAGTCAGGAGTAGAAATAATGCTACCTGCTGCATAGGTCCAAGGTCTGTCCTGAGAAGGAACTGGAGACATTATGCCCACAACATAGCTCAGGCAAGGAACATGGACCCAAGCTTGAGCTTAAACAAGGCCCCAGGCTCGCTGGCAGATGGAATAAGTGGAGCCTCTAGGTGAGGCTGGTGAGGGCCACTAAGGCTTACTGATGCTCTCAGGGCCCTGAACACACAAGAGGTTCACATACTCTTGTAGCAAGGAAAGCACCATTTCCTCTTCAGTTTTTAGGGTAACATCTTCAGACAAAGGTATTCTACACAATTTTTTTTGTATGTTTAGATTTCTCAAACATTCATATTTTAGGAAGTGAGCTATTTAAAATCATCTTCAAAACTTCTCAGTTCTGCCCTAAATACATACAGAACCTTTTGATGATACTAGAGTTACTGTAAAATTACCTTGTTTCAATTCAATTAATTTTGACCACAACTCTTTAGAAGCTGAAAGCTGTTCGTAAGTGGTTCTATGCCCCTTGTAACTCAAGCTTATTTCTTTTTAGAAGAAGTTATATTACTGTCTGTGAAACCTTTTCAACGAGGCTCCAGATTTGACATTGGAGGTCATTTTTTGCAGCTCAGTCCCAGCTGCTTAGAAATTGGAACGTATTAGTTTTCCATTTTCTAGAGCTGTACAGACAGCAAACTGGATCATGAAAAAACTATTGCTTCTGACTTAATTTTCCAGGCATACATATTACCCACAAGGAAGCCTGGGGCTAAGTGCAATAAGGGTAATTTATTTATCTTATTTCAGGGACATACAAACAAACCCACTGTGATTTATTGCTACTGACAAATTAAATGAAATAGATAGGGAATATCCATTCATGAGGTACTAACAAGTGCAGGAGCAATGCACCAATATGCGAATAATAAAAATGATTTATCAAGATAGACTGCATTATATAAAGGCAATTTATTATTCAGTACAGTTAAAAATAATCCAAATATTTTCTTTTTTCTTTTTTAATGATACTTTTGCAGAGCAAAATATACAAAAATCAGCAAAGAAATTAGTCTGTCTTGATTATTATAATGTACATTTTTAATTGGATTCTGTCCTGTTGAGCAATCCCATTCTCACTCAAATAAAGGTTTACTTTTTCAGAACTATTTCTGTCCTAGTTCATCGCTGTCAATATACTGTGAGTACTTCCTTCAGGTATTTCACATCTGTTCACATTTTTCATCTCTTTCATCTGTAGATATATGCTTTGAAAAACCTGCAAGCCATGGATGATGCTTTCAAAAAATATTTTTATGGCTTATTTGGTTCCTCATCTTTTCTACCTGCCTATATCTAAAATCATCACAATATGCAGTTGCCTTTGGAATACACTCTTTGCCAAGTAGATTTGGTGACATTTATCATTTTAAACATCTATTCTTTCCTTCTCTAGCGCACTCTAGCTGACGTATTAATCAAATAAAATCTTCCCTTAATCTTTTCCATGGGAAGGTAGTGACAGAGAAACAAAGGAACCCAAGAATCTGGAACTTTGAACTTAATTCTTGCCCCAAAGGCAGCTTCCAGTCAAACCATCCATGCATCAGAGGCCACAAGAGGTATGGCTACATGTAATGTTGTGTACACTTTGACTACAGTAACAGGATGTGTTTTGCCATGCTGGTGTAAAGAGCCATCTGGGCTTGGATGTATCACTGATTTGTTGTCTTTGACCCCTTTTATTTCTTCTTCTATCTATATTACTTCTGCCCTCTAATACCAGACTCCACCGTTCCAAATTCTCTGAGCCTGCCCATGATGCTGAAGTCTTAGACTGGATGAACTCTTGTTACGAATGAAAAGAGAGAAGATTTCCAGGTGATCAAACTCAGACATCCAGACTTGGAACAAGGAATTGCAGAATAAAGCTTGAAAACCGAGACGCTAAAGCAAAATCCAGGCACCGTATTACAAAACGCATAATGAATTTTTCATGTATTTTAAACTTTCCTGTACCTGGAGTTATGGTTTTTTTTCCACTTGAAGCTCTGAATGCTATTAAGGAGACCAGAGACTTAAGACTCAAGTTCCTAGATCTCCAAAATAACAATTGGTTGGGTGGATTTTTGGGGACCATAGTGATTCCCTTGCTCCCCCCAGTTAAAGGAGAAGAGTTCTCCCTCCATTCTAGGTGGGGTAAATATCATTCCCACTCATCTCATCCCCAGTCCCAGCTTACAGTACCAGTGAATCCACTTTTAATGACTATTGTAAATCAGAGCAGATACAATCCTGATGCAAATACAGGTGCTACGCCACACCTGTGCAACTGTACCACATAACATGGGAGCTTGCACCATCCAAAGACTAGCAAAACTTGAAGTGCTTTCACAACAGGGGCTAACTATGAGTCTCAGCATATATCCTGTGTTCATAAAAACAGGAGCAGGGCTCAAGACAATTTCACAGTTCTTTTTCTCTTGTAGGTGGGAGCAATGAGGGCATGTGTGTATTTGTGTACGTCTTGTACTCAAATAATTGACTCTTTGTATTGCCATAAATGATTGTTCTTTGTGATACAGAGCATTATAGTTGCATCAGTGTGCCACTGCTGTCACTTTAAACTCCTGTATTTTAATGAGATGTCCAGAAAGGGGTACCAGCTATACTGTGATGACAGATATCTAGTCAAACTACTGCTTGTAGGTGTACCTGTCAGACAGAAATTTCAGGCTGTTAGATTGGTTGCACTCAAATTAGTAAAAAATGGCGCTTGGTCTGCTTTAACAGTGTGAGTATGTTGTCTTTGTACAGGCAGGGTGGCTCAGTTTCCAGTCTAGCAAATGAAGTTGAAGACCACATGAGAACTCAGCCTGACCCACTCCTCCAGAAGGCAGTACAGCCCCCTTGGTGAAGTGGACCGGGCAGCTGTCAGAACAGCACAGCACAGCACAGCAGCTAACACCATGCTGGTTGGGGATGTTACTAGAGCAAATTATCCTGTTCCCTTATAACTCACTGCTTGTAAAATGTTATCTCCACTAACATCTGGCTCTGGATAGGAACTGGAGTCTCAAACAGCAAGAAGCTCACTGCGGACACTGAGAGAGCGTGAGAGAGAGGAGCAGCTCAGGGCTTCCTAAGGACTCCAGGTAAACAGGTGTCTAATGAATGAGAGAGGACTTCTGCTCTCATTACACAGCAAGGAGATTAGGTGAGTCAATCCTTACTTAAATATAAGTTAAACCACAGTTCAGTGATTTTTTTTATTGAAATATGAATTTTGACTTGGTGCACAAAACTTGCTACTAACCCTTTTAGGCGGTGAGCAGATAAGAGACCTATCTAGAGCAAAGGGCCTTCTGGACTTTCAGTCTCCTATGGAGGTCCAGAGGACTTTCGTCAAAGCTCCACAACATTTCTGTTTTGGGAGAAGAATTTGTTTAGTGGATCCATAGATCTCAGATAAACCTTTAGAGGCAAAAGCAGTGGAATGACAGCCACAATGTCAAAAGCCAGGGTGGCTTAGCAGCAGTGCTAGGGTAGCAGGCCAAGGTGAAACTGGTCAAAGTCAAGTTCAGATAGTTACCTAATGGTAGGGCTACTTAGGCTACTGTTATATAGACCTCTGGACTAGATGGGGGAATTAGGGACTTTATTTAGTGTTAAATGGGCAATGGAGAGATGCATGTGCACTGTATTTTGGAATCACAGTGAGCAGAGAGAAAAGTCCTTGATTGCCTTGGTATTGCCCATTTACTCACTGCTGGCTTCCCCAGATGCATTATCTTCTCTCAGTGAAGAATGCATTGCCCTGTCAGTGAGGTTCCCTTGGTTTTGCCAGGGGTGTTAGTCATGGTGGGAGCCTAGATGATGGAATTCAGTTCGCCTGGTTTGCAGCTTTTCGCATTATTTATTTTTAAGGAGGATACCTTAAAAATTGAACTCAGCTTTTCTTCTTGCTTGTGCCTGCTGGAAGGACCACTAGAATTTTACCACTTGTTAGCTTATTAGAGTTCATTGCCAGATTTTCATCTTCCCTCCTCTCCTCCCCCCAAGCAGGGGGATGTGATCACTGTAGGTTGTTTCTTGAGGGCATAGTCTTTTATAGGAAGTGACTGAAATATTAAGAATTTGTAATGTTTAATTCTGGCAACACCTGTCTTTCCTGTGTGCAATAAATCTGGAATTCAGCAGTAGGATGCCTAATCAAACATGCAAAAATGCCTCATATTACTGCGTTCTGGCTTGTTGGAAGAGATGTCCTTCAGAATGCATAATTAGTAAATCCCTGGATGAACTGCTAAGTCTCAAGGTTTTACATGTTGCCAGTTCTGTAGATTTTCAGTTTGTACAAAGCTTTATGTCAGAATGTATACAGGAAAAATAAATTGCAGCATAAAATTAGACAAATCTCCTTTTGACTTGGTAATAGCTGCATAAAGGCAAGCTTAACTCTGGTCAATATTTGTCTCCAGTTTGTCATGACAAATGAAATTTTCAGGTCACCCATGGTCATGGGAGTTGAAAATTCATTGTGGATACATGGATGCCTGGCATGTATGCTGGAGAGTGGCTAAAGCAAATGAATGGTTCCTTTTTATGTTGCTCCTAGTCATCTTTCCTCATTGAAGAGCAAAAACAAAACGTTGTTGTGGTCCTTAAAAAATAAGCTTATTTTTTACTGAATAGTGCAGGTTTTCATTTCCCCTGCCTATTTTAAAATGTTTATTACTTACAGTTTTTCATCTCCATCTGAATTAAAAAGTAAATCTCTCTGCTGAACCATCTAAAGTCTTACTTTGCTGCCAGTTTTATTATATGTAACCTCTTCCTCTATGTCATCTTCATAACTAATAGCACACACTTGGAATCCCTCAGGAAATTTAAGGAGAGAGTGTCAGAGTAGCCCACTATTAAACATTGTCCTTAAAAATGAACTGTAGCTTTTTCATCAGACGTAAGGAATAATTTGTCCTTTGTGGATAATAATAAAGAAAGATAGATAGGCTAAGTCATTTCTGAGCATTTTCTGTTGCAAGCTGAACAGTTGAACCATTTCAACTTAATAAAGTCATGGTTTAATAAAGTCAGACCAGCTGTAGTAAATTATTTGAGAGATACGCAAAACAGCATATGGAACAGTAATAGAAACATACTCTAAATTTAAACTCAACTGTGATTTCTCCTGAACTGTGTAAACATCTAAAAAGTTAATTTCTAGTTTAAAGTCACATAAAACTTCAAGCTTAGACTGGGGGCTGGTTCCAAATCACTACATGTATTTTTACCGATTTTGCAGTCATTTGACAGACCATCCATAGAGAAATATTACTAACATTGTAATTTTCTTTATTTCCCTAAATATAACTGCAAATTCTCCATATGTATTGAATTTTAGGAGGAAAAAAAGGTGATTTCTATTTTTCTTTCTGATGAATAACCTTCATGATGGCAAATACAATTTGTGTCTATTTTAATGAGTCTTCAGTCTCAATAGTTACTAAAGCTACCTCCCCTTCAGGCTTCCTAAGGTCAGGAATTTAAGAGTCTTCATTATATAACCATCATTTGTCAAACTGATCATTCCTAAATAGACAAACGTTTGGTAATAGCTTATCCCAGAAATAAATTGCCAGAACTACTGATGCATGCGCAAACCATCATTAGAACCTCTCTGCTATATGTGTCTGCCTCCGGGATCCTGCTTGCCTGTTTTTGTGTATTGCTCTTTGTTGCTCACAGTGCATCACTCAGAGGTCCCATTTGATATGAAGGGTTTATTATGGAGGACACTGCCTATACATGGGAAGATAGAGCCTCTGCCTCAAAGTCCACTCCACAGTCTGCTCTGCCCAGGTATTGCAGAGGATGGCAGGAACTGCCCCCATACCTCCTCTCCCCCTGCTACATGGAGCTCATACTCTTAGCATTATCTGTGGAAGCAGGTCAGAGATAGCAGCATTGTTATTCAAAGGAAGTAGATAGGGGTCCTTGTAGCTGTCTGTCTGAAGCTCTCCCACGCCTCAGAAGAAACAGAGGGAGGAGAAGGATTTGTAATGCCAGATCAGCCTTGTACAAGGTGCTGGCTGTATGCACAAAAGTGAACAGAGTGGACAGCACTATTTCAGATGGACATCTGTATATATGGAGGTGACAGAGAATCAGAAATGTGATGCTTTTTTCCCTACCCCTTCTGCTCCCTACTCCCCACCTAACTCTCAAAAATTCCCAGTTGTTCTCCAGTAACCACCCAGTCCGTGAGCCAGCCACTGACACGGGGACAAAGGAAGTTGCTGAACTTTCCTTAGGATGAGATTAACACTGCTCACTTCCACACACAAATATACATATACATCTATGTGTAAACAAACAGCTGGAAAAACACAGCAGAAAACTGCCACACTACCCCCTGTCTCCTGCTAGTCTGCTTGCTACAGGTAATCACTGCAGCACTGCTCTATTCCCCCAGGTCAGAGACCACTCACACCAGCATTCCGCAGGCTATCCTGCCTGGACTTCTCCCCCAGGCAGTCCTCTTTGGACATGGTCTGTAAAAAAGCAATACAAAATTGCAAATAAATAGTTATGCCTAGATGTGCCAGGAATAGGGGTCATCCTAGAGCAATGGTTTCTGACTCAGGGTTACAGAATCATAGAATCAACTAGGTTGGAAAAGACCTTCAAGATCATCAAGTCCAACCATTACCCCAGGACTGCAAGACCAACACTAACCGTATCACTGAGGCCTCATCTACACAGGTTTTGAATACTTCCAGCCTGACAAAAGGGCAGCAGATAGGTTTAGAAATCTGTAAACTGTAGTCCCAGATTGC
Source organism: Strigops habroptila (assembly GCF_004027225.2). Classification (NCBI taxonomy): domain Eukaryota; kingdom Metazoa; phylum Chordata; class Aves; order Psittaciformes; family Psittacidae; genus Strigops; species Strigops habroptila. The sequence continues at coordinate 72,024,632 of NC_044277.2, read as the reverse complement.
TGTGCAGGCTACAGTTACAGTAGTCGAGACTGAGATAGATCTCTTGTGATTTACAGATAAAATAATAGATGCTCAAACACCTTCTTTTTGCAGTACTGCAGACTCTCCAATTTGGAGCTAAAATGACAAGAGACTGTTAGAAAAAATGCAGTATCAGCTAGAGCAGCAAGCAGAGCAAGAGCAAGAGCAAGCAATGAAGGAAAAGAGCAGCAAAAATGGGGAGCAGAAGCTGCTCACAACACAAGCTTTACAGGAGATCTTCAAGGCTGTAAATATAATTGTTGCAAAAAGAACCTCATCTTTGCTTCTTTTTGACTGGTTTCCTGCTAGGTTTACTAGTTAGGCCTCTAGGGTTTGTATTGTAGAGCAACGAACAGAGTTGTAGACCCCTACCGCATTCCTCCGTTTTTCCTAGGCTGTAGTTACATGGTAGGCAAGTGGATTTATACAATGGAATAATGGCATTATTTTTTTCCCCAAAATTCACATTTGGTCTGCTATTTGTACTGTTACTGGGTGCTGACCCAATGTCTTTGTGGAATCATTTAGTATAATTCCACCATCTTACCCGAGTTGTACAGATCAGCTCTGAGCCCATCATTTTACAACTGAAGCTGCACATATCCTCCTCCAAAGTGCACCGCTTTACACCTACCTCTGTTCAGTTTTATCTGGGTCAGTTTATTACAAGACTGAGTGACTTGGAAATGTCCTTCAACTCTTCACAGCCTGCTCTAAACCTTACTGCTGTGAATAACTTTGCACTATCAGCAATTTCCTTAACCCATTGCTCATCTCTTTTTCTGGTGAGCTGCGCAAGTAATTTTAGATTGGTGATCTCTCTCTCTTTAACCAGACCTCACCATTTACTCTCTACTACTTATCTTTTTTACCAATCACATAGCAATGCATGGGCCTTCTGTCCTATGTCATAGCTAGCTAATTTCCTTGAAAGTTTTGGTGAAGGACTCTGTCCAAAGATACTAATCTGTTCTACTTGTTTGTCCGACCCTGGAAGCTCTGATGGACCAGGTGCCCCAGGACATAAGTCAGGCTATTGATGAGGCCTAATAGGCCTCATGAAGTGAAAAGACTACTCAAGCAACAAACACAGCATTTAAGAAGTCCCGACAGCAGCAACAGCTGATGCAACAAACAGTTATGATCTGCAGGCTGTTACAATGCCAAGTAGACAGATGCTGAGCATAATGAGTATTGCATGCTAGTGTAAAAAATTGTGCAAAATCTGTACGGTACGTACTGAAGCAAGGGTCTCTCCAAGTGCTATGCTGTATGAACAAGGCCAGCCGTTCATAATAAGGAGCACTGGAGATAAGACTCAAACCACTTCAAGGTAAGCCAGCCTCTAGCAAAGAGTCACTACAGTGTGATACAATTACTATAACTATACATATGTGCATATGCATGTATACAAGTATATAAAATTACAATAATATGTAGAGAAACTCGATATGCATTTTTAAATGTTTCTTTTAATATTTGATTATTGAATATTAAATCATTACTTATTAATTGAATCATTAGTGATTAATAAATAATAGCTAAAGTGATTGAATATTCACACATTTATTTTTAAATTTTTAATTTTAAAAAATAATTTAAAATTTTCTCACTCGGAACCGTTCATACCCTTCTGCATCCACATGCCTCAAAGGCAGACTCTGGAGTTCAGGGCAGCCATAGGAACCACTGTGATGGATGTGATGAAAGAACCAGTGGGGTTCTTACCCAGCTCCTCACATATTTTAACATACAATCAGATTTGTAGAAGGAAAAGCAATGCCTTGAAAGAAACAGGTTCAACAGTTCAGCTCAAGTCACATGTTTTTTCTAAATAAGAATTCGGAAGCAAATTTTCCTCTAACTAGCATTTTGCAAACTACATTTCAGATCTACTTCCCTAGAGTATAGCAATACACTCTATGTAATGGCATAAGACTGACAGACGCTGTACAGAAACTTAGCAAGATTTAAAATAGATCTCTGAGAATATATGAAGAGGGAAATATCACACTCAAACATTGAACCAAGAATCTCCCCAGATGCAGAAATGTAAAATAATGAAAATCTCAGAAATGCAGTCTTTTTGCAAGCAAAATACTTTATGTAAGAGTTTACATTTCTCTTTCTCTTTTATGAAAGGCAGAAGGAGATTTCTGGAAGAACCTTCTTGTTGTTACCAACACTGTTAAGGAGTAGTAGGTAAAGCTTTGCTTTCAACATGATCAATGCACCCCACAGTACACTAAGTCAAGGCAAAGCTGTTCTGGTTTTATAACCAGAGAGACAATGTGTGTTAGCTTTCTTTCTGCATACAGTGCTGGGACACTTTGCTCAGGTTTGCCTACATACATTGCTGCTACAATACAGTACTGGAAAAAAAAAGAATCATAAAAGCTGTCAAGCAGAGATATTCCAGTGGATGTAAAATTGTTCATTAAGCCATCATCTCAGCAGTGGATCCAAGTTTGATGACCTATATTCAGGAAAGATGAATCTTAAAAGGTGTGTGGAGAAGACCTACCTGAGAGATGAAAGGAGTGGGGAACCTGCTTTAAAAGAAATTGTGAGAAAGTTATTTGCTGTTTGGTCTTAAGCAATCCGCCCAAAAGCTAGAATTATTCTATGTGTATACCTATACATGTACTAGCAGATATTTGAGTTAACATCAGGGAAGAAAATGAACTATTATGCATGCGAACAAATGACTCAATGAGCCATGAATAAATATCCATTTGAAATGGGAAGAGGATACCTGGGCCATTGAAGCAACTATGTTGTGAAATGGGATTTTGAAGAGCAGTATCAAAAACCTCAAACGTCTTAAAAATGGGTTCTTAGTAAGTTCATGCTTGCAATACACCTGGATGATTTGGCCACCCAGGAGCCATTTGCAAGTTCCATTGAACAGTGGCAGTCACAGTTTGGATAGGGACCATGAGCATATTGCATGCTGTTTCCCTACCTGTAAAATTACTGTGAAGCTGAAATAATCTAAATCCATGAGATGGCCTTTGCAAAGCAGGAAATGAAGACCCAGACTAAAGAAAACTCTCAGAAATGGAGTCTTCTATTTGTATTTTAAAAACTATTCAACTGCCTTTATATCCAAATTTTTATTCTATTTCTAGCATCTGCATCTAAATTCATATTAAAACTGCATCTTAAACAACTGCTAGTGATATTTTCTATTCCAGCCAGCCTCATTCTGCTCTTCAACTGGCAGATTTTTATTCAGGTCCACAACAAGGTGCAGCAGGTAGTCTCAGACCTTCCCAGCAAAGCCTCCTGAAGGTTAGGTCTTTAATGAAAATTAATTGACTGACATCATATTGAAACATTCAAAGCCTTTTGAGAATGCCTGTGGGATAGTTTCTTCCTGTAGACAAATGAAGAGTAAATATGGCAGTGGCTGAAAAAGTACAGATAATCTGAAAGGCATTGAAAACAACACTGGGTAGCTCACCTGCACCTCGTCTGAACCTGGTGTGTACAAGGGCAAAAAACACAAGAGAAAGACATCACAGGCAATTTGAAACACTGACACTAAAGCACTATGAAACCCATGGTCTCAAAAGTAGCAAGGCAGGAAGCTTCCCTCAATATATGTGTGAGATATTCTTCAGCCTATAGTGAAGAACAGGCTGAAATAAAAGCACTTCAGGGTGTTTATACAACAGAATAAGTGCAGAAGGTACTGCTACAACCCAAGAACTGTATCATTTGTTTCTTAAACAGCTGATGTTATAGATGGTGTTTCCTGGAGCCTGACATCATGGCCATTAAGCCAAACAGGCTAGCTCATTGTGATAGAAATAGTGCAGCATCCAGTATTCCAGTATGTGATGATACATAGAACCAAGTGACTATACTTAGGAACTCATTTCTTATGCATAATTCAGGTGGGTGGAACAACAGATCTGAAGACCAATTAACCAAATCCCAACTTACTGGACTCACGCAAATCTAGAAAATCTGGAACCAAATTATTAGTAGTGTGACCATGTAGCCATGTAATACAGTTTGCCATGGCTAGTGACAAGCCATAAGCTTTTATTAGTGAGTTTAAAAGGCAACAGACCTGAGGCTCCTCAGACCTGTTCTGTCTCAGCTTTTCTTCACCTGCCTGCAAGTTTGCTTTACTTGGTTGTTCTACATTAGTTTACTTGGTTACCTTGTTGTTGATGGTTAATTTGTTTTATTTACATTTATATTGTAAACCTTTATATAAACAGCTTTATATACACAGCAGCAGTAGTAAGTTATTCTATGTAGAATGAGATATTTATGCCTCTAATATAATAACAAAGTACAGAGAAATATAGCCCTGGTAAGATAGCAGAACAATAATATATTTATTAATAGTAATACATAAAAGACACCAGATATAGTAAAATTTGATGTAACGTAGCAGAGACCTCTGATATTCCTGGGGTTGTTGCTCCAGTGCATGCTGGAAAAGATAGTGCCCTGTGGCATCAAGTTGCTATCACATATGCCCTCTCATTCTGGGATTAGTGAAAATATGCCCTTGCAAGAAAAATACAGGTCTACTAAGGCAGAGGTATGAGTAGTAACAATTCATCACACACAGTAAACTAACAACTAATAGGCAAATTGAGGAAAAAACAAACCACCAAAAAAACCACTAACAAAATAACCTCCTTGCTGATATTACCTGAAATAATTACCATAGTCTCTTGTTTTCCCTCCTTTTAAAGCCAAGCCTGAATGGTACTGGTAATGTTTAATTAGCTTCTTGTTTATCAATTAATTATTGCTCCTTTCAGAAAGGAAGTGTCTTTTTCAATCATTCAATATCTTCTTTAAATATTCTGGCTAGTTACATCTATTTTGAGTAGTTAAAGCTGGTCTTTCAGTATATTCTCTCAGCTGAGTCAAAACATGAATTTTCCACTTGTGACAAGAAAACCTTTTATTTAGCCTAAACCTCAAAAATTATAATGGGCTGGTTCCCTCCCCACCTCTAATGCCTGAAATTTTCTGATGCCCCCATAGTGTCCAAACTAATAACCTTCCTTGTTTTGCTGATTTTCTCTGTCTTATCTAATTCTGCTGTCCAGGTTTTTGAAAACAGTCGAGCACCAGCTGTTTTCTGAACTTGTTTAACTCTTGACTTTATATTGTGGCTGGGGGGAAAATAATTCCATCAGTCAACAATGCAAAAGAAATATTCCAATCATACCATAGATGTAAGAAGCTGTCTTCAGAAACATTCCCAATTTTTAAAAATTAAGTCACATCAACAGTTTTGCATCCAAAATAACCATATGAGGATACAAAAAAGTTCCAGTGGTACATAGAAAGAGGCTTCAACAGTCACCACACTTCATATACCTTAAGATAGGTGTCTATGGCAGCAATCATACACAACAAAGCTCATCTCAAGGAAAAAGCCAAAGTCAGCCTCCTAGGCTTTTTCCACGTTTTAAATGAAGTAAATTGGCAAGAAATATGGAGAGTGTTCCTGATTACATAAGGCTGATTCTTTCCTTTCATGATCTAGGAAACATTTTCAAGAGTGGCTGGAGAAGAAAAAAAAAGGTCTGTGAGATGTCAGTTCTACAAGAGAGTAAACACTCCTACTAAGAGAATGAATTATATAAGAGAATTAAACTTTGGGCCAAGAGCTGCTTTATAAATATCAGGATCGAAAAAACTAAAAGACAACTTGTATTAATAAATATTCAAACTGTTAAATAGCTGGAACAGAGATGCTTAAGTTCCTTGAAACCACTTACGAGAAAAATCTGAAATACCAAAGCATAAACAGCTCTCTTCTTTTTGCACAAAACGGTCCTGATTTAACAGGGGGGTTTCCTCACTTCCCTTGACCTGCTATGAGTGTAGGATGTGGTGTAGGAAAGGCTTACGGTGATGAAAAGAAACAAAATTTGTACCTATTTTTATCATAAGCAAAAGGAGGTTTTTTTAAGGGAGCAGAAAGGGGCAAAAATGTAAAAGCAATCTTCTGTTTATGCAATTCCCTGTATATTTTCATGCAGCTATCTCATGAGGTCAACCAAATTGCACACAAAAACATGATACTAAAATAGCTCAGATTGAAAGCAGATTTCAGTCTCAGAAGGTCATCTAACACAACCTCCAGCTCAAAGTAGAATCAGCAGAACATTACTCACAGGTTTTATCCAACCTGGTCTTGAGAACTTCTGACGATGGAGACTACACAACCTCTCTGCACACCCTGTTCCACTGTTTCACTGCCATCATGGTTTAAGAAATTTCTCCTTACAACCAGTCAGAACCCCTCATGTTTCAATTTATAACTTGGTTCCTATTGTCCCACCAGGCACCACTATGAAGACCCTGACTCTACCTTCTTGATAACCTCCTCATGGGTCCCAGCATCCCACCAGGTCCCCCTGAACCTTTCTCACCTCCATACTAAGCCAGCCCCAGTCCCTCAGCCACTCCTTGCAGAGCACATGCTGCACAATCCCTTAGGTAACTCACTTTCTACAGCTTCCCCTAAAATCCACAGTTAGGTGAAGGGGAAGCACAAGTACGTGAGCGTCCAGTCATCAAACTGCAGTCATCACTCAGTGGATGTGCCATCCATATGGCTATGGTCAGCAGGAAAGCTCCCATTCCAGGTTGGTTACAGGCTTCTTTCTGCCCAGCGGTGATATTGCAGGAGACATGTGAGGCGCTGGGATTGAGGGGACAAGACAGAAACAATAAAACCAGAACAGATTGAAATTCATTAGTTCTGCTGCTGCTGCTGCTGAAGAATCCTGCTTCTATCAGGATTTCTTCAGACACAAAATTCAGTCAAACTCATTACGTGGGGTTTGTATCTGCTGTAGCCTTTTAAGCATGTTGCTTCTGCATAGATATTATATCTATTCATTGCTCTCCTCTTTGTAGTTAAAAATGGAGCATGGAGCAAACAGGATCAGCTGGAACAATTTTATTCTGCATTGTTCAACTAATCCACATCATCCGGTACGTGACTTTTCAGAATGATCCTTGTTTTCCAGTTTTGAGAACAAAAGTAACTTTTACGAACTGAAAAGAATTTATTAAAAAAACATGAAAATAGCTTTAACAGTTTCCACTGAAAGGATATACAGCAGTTATTCCTGGTACATTGCAATCCTGTGCATTGGACATTTTACTTTCTGGGACTCCCTGAGGTGAGCTATGTTTTTTCAGACTATCATCTCAAAATAGCGAACAACTTAATTAGCAGCAGGATTTACATTCTAAGAATACTCAGAATGTACCTGCGGCAACAAAGGAGACAAATTTAATCAAAATGTTCTCTGCTTCCAAATCTTGATATCTGTCACACATGAAAAACTGTAGTTCAGTGGGATGCAAGACTGATGAATAGGTCTAGAAGACCATGTTTTTAGGTAGCTTTCCTAAGAAGATTAAGCTTATGCAATTCTATTTTCTAGCTGTCCTATCATCTTTTAGAAGATTTGATTCCTCAATCAGGCTTGAAGAGGGTGACTGTCAGGAAGATGACTGAGTTACTCTAACTCACATGAATGTCAGCAGCTTGGTAGAGGACACCAAATCACAGCACCGTACTTGAGAAAGGAAAGTCGCGGAATTCGGCTTCTGCACACTCTGTTCATCAACCACTGAAGATGTTGTGACATCTGAATCGTAATATCATCCCCTCAGATCTTTACAGGCACTTATTAATTATTTCAGTATTTTACACTTCTCAAGACATTTTACAAACATTATATCCTGCGTTGTATTAAAACTCCTGAGAGCACTTTCTTAGCTGCTGTAAATCAATTCATTCCACAGTGGTATTCTGACATGCACCAATAGAGGAAGCATCCCCACAGAAAATAAAGTAGTACTGGATTGCAGCTAAGGAGAAAAGAATGACCTCGATGGGTTATACAGTCTGCCTGATCTATTTATTCTTTCCGTATGGGGGCATACTGAATGTTTTTATAATGAAGCAATAAAAGTCATCTAGATTTCATCTCCCAAAGTCCATGTATTAATGGAGTAATTATGAGGTAAAAATAAAGTCAATGGACCTTGCATGCAATCACTGGATTTTCAGGAAGGAAAGTGTTTTTAGTGCTAGAACATTTTTTAAGTACATGGAATAAGAGTATTCCTGCATACCTCTAGAAAAACACTGTATAGTATGAATTAAATACATATACATACAGAGAGGGAGGACATATTTACTTTTAAAAACCTCTTTAAAAGCAAGACCAAGGGATTCCCACACACAAAACAGCAGCTCTCAGGCTGCCCTGAGCTGTACCCAACAGAACTGGCAAATAGTCCAAACCAGAGGACAGACCCCAATAGGCAACACTCAGAAATTTGGTGTGATTAAAATAATTGAAATATTGAAGTGAACATTGAAATAATAAGGCTCAGATTACATACAAGAGAGGCTTCTACACATTAAAGAAATCTTCATTTCATACAATATAAGTACATTAGCCTTACTGATATTTACCACCGGCCTGAATCCCACTTGTTGGTAGGAGCAGAGCTGTACTAGTAACCAGCATCAGCCACACAAGAGAGCAGTGGTAGAGACAGGGAAGTGGTGAATGGCAGAAAAGACAACAATAACTGGAGGCTCTAGTACCACACACTATTATGTAATATGTGGGTAAGTGGTGCAGTGGGTTACAAGGGATAAAGTATTAAAGCCCAATTAATTGCTGCAAATTTTCTCTCTTGTTTTTGTCAGCTCCCACTGATCTTTCCCTTCACCACCCCCTCTCCAGCACCTCTGTGCAATTAGCTTGCTCTTCATTTTCTCCTCACTCTAAAGCCCTTTACCACTCACCAGCCCCTTCTAATGCAATTTTCTTTTATTTCATCTTATGCTTTTTCCCAGATCCTTTTCATTGCAGAAACTCCTTTTGTCTTCTGTCCCTTTTCTCCTCCACACAAACTACTCTCAGCTTATCTGGTGGGAGCTTACCTCACCCTGAAGCCAGCCAAAGCTCTGGAAACCACTGCTTGCCTCTGAAAGGGGATGAAAAGAGATGTAGAGGGAGTGAGATGCCTCCATCTGGACCACATAGCTCCACTTTCCTACCAACTTCTTCGCAGCTCTGGTTGTTGCATCCAGAGGTGTTTTCTCACATTTAATAGCCCCAAATGAGTTTCTTTTCTTGGGATCCCATTGCTTTCCAAGCTCAACTAGATTTCACATACAAAATGTTTCGGGGAGAAATTCTGCAGCTAAACCACAAGCTACAGAAATCGCTCCCCTTTGCTCCTTTCAACCTGTACCAATGTGATTTGTTTGATGCTGTTATTGGAAGATACTGGCCACTATGACTTTACCTGATATTTTAGACCCTTGACATATTTATCTTCACTTTTATCAAAGCTGAAAAGTCCTAATTGAGTGTATTCTAATCACTCTTATATGTAAACTATACAGTTTACACAGAAACTAAACTGGATATTACTCTCAGCCTCTCCAAATCTGGCCATACTTTGAATACATGGCTCAGATTCTTAAATTAATCTTAATTGAAGCATGTCTGTAATGACTGAGAGCTATGTAGAAGCAACTCACATGGAAAAAAGGGACACATGGGCTAGGCTGCGTTGCTGAAAGCTTTTTTTTAAACGTATGTTGAATTCGAAGTAAGAAATACAACAACCAACCCAGAATCTAAAATATTTGATGACCCTCCAGCAGACAAAGGTTTGGCAAAATACAGAAGGTTTGATACACAGTTCCACAAACCATGATTTTTTTCTGAAGCACTATTTATTATACAGCCTAGGAAGTAGCTGGAGAGAGAAAGAGGCTCTGGGAAAGATCTTCTTTTGGAAGAAAATTCAAGACCCTCCTGCTACAGTAAACCAAGTGCTTACTTCTGTCAGTGACAGCCACACATTTCTCACAGTGTTAATAGAAACACAAGACAATGAAAGTCTTAGATGGTCTTACCAAATGTTAGTCTAAATGGAGGCAGTACCCCAGCAAAAAAGGTACAAGATAAGAAACAGATGTTAGTATTCTTATCTCCAGCAACTTCCAGGAAGAAGTGGGGAGGAAGATAGGAAAGAAGAGCTTGGGGGGAGAGGGAGGGGGGAACCAAGCAAAAAACCAACACCAAAAGCAGAGTGAAATAATGCTAATTCTGGGGCAAGGAAAGATACCTTGAGAACAAATATAGCTATGTTCAGAAGTTCTTAAATTAAATGCAAGAGCCTGTTTAAATACAAGGTCTACTGACTCAGACTGTTTCACTTGCAATTCCTCTTCAAAAGCAAAAAATTAACTCTTAAACTGATGGCAGCACAGACTCCCTCCATACAGCCAGAACTCCACAGAAGTACTGAAGTTATGGCTTGCACAGGCCTTTGCTATGTGTTAGAAATCCTGTTCCTTTTTATTCTTCCCCATGCACATTTAGTGAACACTAACTCATTTGCCATGGTGATTGCTGATATTGTGTTACTAAGATTTCATTCCAGTGAAAATAGTACTAATGGTAAATTGGCCACTGAACTAAAGCTGGATAACACAAGGAACATCAGCATCTGTTTGCACGACTCAGAGAGTCCTCAATATGGATGATGCTGGGAGCTATTTTGGGGAGTATCTTTTACATCTATGCTTAGTATAGTCTATTTACAGCAGATATCTTAAAACTTGATGGGAGGGAAAACAAATTAAAAAAAAAGAGAAAACGGCCATTTCAGGCTAGAGAAAACTTGTCAGTGTCCCAGTTCTATTCCCAAGAGCACTCAGGAATAAAAATTCTCTTCTGCATGCTAAACCAATTAGGAGCTCATGCACCTGAGCTGGATGTGCGTAGTTAAGGGACTGAGAGATCCCTAAGAAGGAAGCAACAATTTAACATCTGGAGGTATGAAATATTATGCTAGTGTTACAGCAGCACAGCCCGGATCAAATATAGGGTTTCCCAGGTAAAATTTTGATAGAAAAACAACTACCTCGGTCAGTGATCTATCCCTTATTACAAATAAAGTGTTCCGAGTATTATCCGCATGAAACAAAATGAAATTACGTTCAAAGCTGACCTGTGCCTCTGGAAAGGTTTTTCAATCAAGGCAGCACCACACCTCCAACGCAGAAGCGGGCGAGCTGTTTATTTTGCGGTGGGACATAACAGTGGTGCAAGAGCGCACCCTCTCTGCAGTCAGCGCAAATTGAATCTAGCGAATTTCATTTGCCTTATTAACAGCAGGAAATCTTGTAATACCCTGTAAGGAGATAAGCAGGAAAATATATATATATATAACCCCATACTTGAGCCAATTTAAAGTCTTCTTGCTAGATGAGCAACATCCAGTTCCAGGACTCCCCGAGGACTTTCACTTAAAATAACCTCTTAAAAATGCACAGGAAAAAAGCTCTTTTTTTCTCCAGATTGAATGTTTACCTAGAAAGAAAGAAGGACAAGCTAATTGGGAAATAACTACTGACAGCAACCTGCTTAAAGAATGCTGAAAAAAAACCCCAACTCACGTTCACTGCAATCCTTTTGAAAAACATCTTTAGAAAGATCCTGCTGAGCTCTACCTCATGTGCATCAAAAGGGCCTCTGAAAGTTAAATGTATAATGAATAGCACGTTTTGCCTTGATAATTTAAATAGTATTCATGCCTAGATGATTAGAGTCCTCACAATCTCTAATGCTCCCCTGCTCCTCCTCCTCCATGGACCTTTCTCTCCTCAGGAGTTCGCGAGAGCCAGAAAGCACAGGTTCTTAATTCCTACAAAAGACAAAAGGCTATAGGGAAAAAGAGAAGATAGCTGGGAGATGAATGAACAGGTGGATCATTTTGAGAAGTGTTTACTAGCCTTTTCTTTCTTTGAGTTTTCGTTGAAATAATTGTTTATAGACTTGTATACTCCAGGCAGCATCCTACATCTTCGGGTCTGTCCAGACATTACTGAGTCTTCCAAGCAAGAAACAATCTTAGCATTGCTCTGCAATACGCCCCCATACCCTTGGATGTCTCAACAGTTCCATAATGTTTGATAAAGGCAAACATCCCATAAAAGACATCCCACCTAGCTGTTCTGGACACATTGAAATAGAGATATTTCTAGCAAAGTGCGGCTTATGCCATGGCGGAGTGTGCTCTGACCACTAAGGTTCATCTTCCAATTACTGTGTGATCATGTAGCAGAATCTTAAAACAACCTATCATGCCCCATCAACTTGGATGACAACTGCACAGTCAGGGATGGTCCCAGCCTCCCGTCTGCTGTAGGTAGAGTACTGAGATTAAAGCTTAGTGCCATTAGCATCTCCTAGATGTCAAGAAAATTTTGAAGATTCGTGGAATCAGAGGCCTAGAAGCCTCTGATCTGAGAAAATAAACCAATAATTTTCCTAGTCCAGAATGTACTTTAGAAGAAGCTGCGCCAGACACTTGAAAGGACTGAAAATAGGAAACTAGCAAGAATGAAGATTCAATAAGGTCAGAGCTGTCATTAAGTCCTGAACCTGGACTCTTTCCTGGAGATGGGTAACAAGCATGAAAAATTCTGTTGTAGAAAGCTATAAGGCCATGCTATAATCTAAGAGTACATGCATAATAGACATATTTTTTTAAAAAAACATCAAATTTAGAGCTGCAGGGAGTGAACAGAAGGAAAAAAACCCAACCATATCATGCATAAATCTAAGAACATTGGTATTAAGAATATTGTAGAGCAAGTAACAGATAAAAGTCAACTTAATGGAGATATTTCTCCCCTTTGGGACGGTTTAGACTATCCATACCAAATGAAAGCAAATACACTAAAATGGAGAAGAAAGTTCTTTCAGGTTACTGAGACCTGACTGTACAAGTAGATGGGAGAACGACTTGGGGAGGGGACAGAGGAATTTATTCCATTTAGATACAACAATCCTGTGGTAGATCTCTTCTTCTCCATGGGAGGACCCTTCTCATTGGTGAAGAACTAGCCTTTCTTCAAGACATCGCAGACAGATAGGAGCTATGCAATGAGAATTTAAATAGCTTTCATGCCTACAGGATTGCATTCCTCAGAATCTCAGATGCTTCCCCACCCTTCCTCTCCCACACTTTTGAGTTTGGACCTATCTCTGTCAGTAGGGCAATGAACAGGAATGGAAGCAAGAGCCTCACAGGACTCAGCTAAGCCTTGGTTGCCAGGCTAGGTCAATGGGTGTAATGAAATTCCCATCCCATTTTATCCACTGAAGTGCTCAGGATCATTGGAGGGGACTGAGATGTTGCATGCCTTTTTCTTCCACAGGAGCATCTGACAGGAAACACAGAGTAAAGCCACATGTACTTCTCTAGACTGATTACGTCCAGTCAGATCTTCTACTTGTCATCCATAGATCTGAAATGACAATCAGCTAGTATGTTCAGCATCCCCAGGAGGAAAGTCACTCCTACATCAAAGCCAAAGATCAAAAGTTTGTCAATACAAGAACGGTGCAAAATGATGTAAAAAGCTAGGTGATCATATCTGTCATCCCTAGTACTTCACAGCATTTTGACAAGATATTATAAAAGCTAACTTGAGGTTTGATGAATCTCCAGATGAAGTAGATCCTCAGGTGTGAGAAGATTGTTTAAAACTATGCCTGTAGTTCCTGCCATGACTGAATAAAGAAAGGAAGAGGATTAAACTTTTTTCTTTTTTTTCTTTTTCTTCCCCTGAAATGAGGAAAGCCATAGCTAATTTAACCAGTAAAACTCTGTACTTGTAATAAAAGAAAAATCACTAATACTACTGGAAGTATTTCATCTGATATGTCTTAGGTTCATATATCATCTTTACAAGACAGGTTGATGAATTCCATCATACCGCCAACAAATATGCCCAGGTCTCTCTCCTCTCTATCATTTTTAACTCATGAGCTTTCACTGTTTGAAAGTAGCTATAAATTCTTTATTTCCAGCCTTGCACTTTATATTTCATCCAGTCTCTAACAGTACTACAAAACTAACACCGAGTATTGGTCATGCTTCCCACATTTGTCACATCAGCAAATTCAGCTGGCAGTTCTTGAGTCATGATCATTAGCAAACACAGCCAAATTAATCCGTTTCCAAAGTTAATCTTCAACTAACTGCACCACTTCGGCCCAAAACTTTGCACGTAGCGCCACCTATTGATTCCACTCAGGTTAGATAGAAGGCAGCACCCTGATTCATTCACCAAGCGGCACTGAACCATGTCACACACTTTACTGAACAATTAAAAAAGAAATTATTTGGTTTTAGTAGCAGAAAAGCTGGGCCAGGCGTTACAATACATTGGGTAAATTGGTGTTAAATTATGGCTCAGTTTCTGATTAGCCCTGTTCAGCTTTTCCACAGAAATAAAGATGAAAAACTGTAGAGTTGTCCAGAAAATTACTTTTACCATTTCTTAGCAATATCAGTGTCTTAGAGATCCCGGATGTCTTCTCCATAAATCATACAAGCACTATGACATTATCTGCTGGTGGCTTTAAGTCCTTATTAGTAGATCTGCAGCTTGGCATGTCATAATCCCCATTCTGCTGGGATGGTTATTGTATATTTCAAGTTAAGATCATTAAGCTCTTAAATTTTGCTTCCTTTTGTTTTGTGGAAATATTCTTTTCTATATGCTCACTCTTGATGAATATTCTCTGATTTCTACAATGCGAAGTAAAGGACAGCTCTGATCTAGACAGATATGATCTAGAGTTATTCAGGCAAAATTTGGGTGAATAGCAGCTCCCAAACCTTACCTCTGAAAAAGCCTTTTCATTATGGTTTCAGCTCCACCAGTGCTGTTTTCCTGCCTTTCAGGTAGTATTAGTAATCTACTTACTCCTGTACTGCAGAGTAAATGCAAACAAGCAGATTTTAATTACCAAAGTTCCCATGATGAATCTGTGCAACTTTCATTGGGAAGAAAAGGTGAAGGACTTCACATTTTGAAGTATTCTGCTGATGTCCTACACAGACCACTACTCCTGCACGTCTTCATTGTATCACCATTGCAAATGCAAGTTGACTGAAATCAGCAGAGACAAGCTGTATGTTTATTAATTACACTAATGCATTTTGCTCAGGAAGATTTATTGATTTATTTCTTGATCAGTAATCTCTGTTTGGTGACTGTGCATTTCCTGGGATTAACAACTACAGAAGTCAGTATGTTCTTACCTGTTTCAACCTGTTGGTCCTAGAATGTGCCGATGCACTTGATAAAATGCAGGATAAAGCAAAAAAAGAACAATTCCTGCCTGGCTTCTGTCCCCATTAAAACACTTCATAAATACAACAGGGAAAGTAAAACCAAAAACTAGTTACCCTTTTTTGTGATGATATATAAGAATTTAGACTGGGAGGAGCTCTACAGAGGACATGTGGCCGAGCCTCCCGGCCCAGCAGGACTGACAGACATTAGATTGGGCTGTTTGGGGCCTTACCCAGGCAGGCTTTTAAGATTTCAAAGAATGTAAATTTCACAACCACTCCAGAGTATTTGCTTTCAGTGCTTAACCACTCGTGATTTTTAGCACTCACATCCATAACCTTATATTCCTCGATGACTCCTTTCTGACAAAGGAGTGTGGGGAAATAGCAAGTTGTTTTGTTCAACCATTATATCAGGACCTAGAAAGCTGTCGCACAGACCTGATCTTGAGCAGAAGTGACAACATTTCCTCTTAATCTGAGGGGCAAACATGTCTACTGGGCTGACTTCGTTGCCCCTGAGTTCCTTGTAAGGACAGCAGAACAAATCTTGCACTTCCAGCTGAGAATTGCAGCTTTGTTCATACGCAGAAGACTGAACATGTATGTATGAAGGACCAATAGATTAATCTTACTCTCTGTTCCTCAGTCTCCTATGAAATTTCTATGAAAAAACAGAGATGATTTGATGATCTCACCCATAATTACACAGTAAGCAGTACTCAAGTTGTCTGTTATCATCTGGTCAGGCAACTCCTGACAATGGTAAGATTTCATCTACTTGTCTTGGCTCCTCAGATTAGCTGGATGCATCCAGCAGTAAGGTGGATGTTGAAAGGGTGGATATAGCCCATCAGAAGATTCAGCTTTTCGTCTCTGGAAAAGAGCAGCAAGGAATTTTCTTGCAAAGATTTCTCAGTAAAGCATTCCTTTGGCAAAGGATCAGTACCAAATTGGTAATTTTAGCACAGAGATTATGGACTTCCAGTTTAAACACTGCCTTCATCCTCTCACACAGAAAATCCTGTAGTAGGAGCTCCTAAATCCTTCTTGATTTAGGTTTAAAAATGAGTCAGTGAAGCATTTATTTGGAACCCATGTTTTAGTAAGCCAGTAAATTAACCTATCATTCAACTCTGCTAAGTTACTGAAGCAGGGAACAGTTGCAGCACAGCTAGAAATTCACAGGAAAAAAAGACATCTCATAGGTGGGCAAGGGAAAGGTAGCTGCGGTTGGAGAGATGCCCTTTGCACCCCATATCCTAGCATGAGTGGCAGTGGCTCAAGGGCCATTAGCAATAACATGGCAGAAAATTTTCGTGATCTCAAGTGTAGACATGTGTATCAACAGTATGAGCATGCACATGGGCTACTCCCTGATGGAAAAACACCTCCTTTCATAATTTCTTTTTATGTTCATGCAACATTCCCTCAATAAAAAAAAGGCTCATTAAAAAGGCAAATAGTTGGAGAATCCCCAATTGATTTGAAACTGAAAGGCTGCTGTGCCATAGGCAACACTCTGTGCCAGAACTTTTGCAGTAGTGTGATACTGAGAAGAAATGCAACCAGAGCTTTAGGCACAAATTTTGCATGTTTCAGCTACAGACGTTCTACAAGAGGCATCCCCATCATCCTTTAATTGAAAACCGTAGCCTGCAACCATAGCTTTAACCAATTATTATATGGCAGATATTCTAGCAAGCATCCTTGGTTAAAAGGTTAAAAACATTTTGCCTAATACATCTCTTCCAGACACAAGCTATCCATAGGTTTCCTTAAGTGATCTCCTCCTGCCAAGAACATAAGAAGGATTTCTGTTATCCAGAATAGGCAAGGCACCTGCACAACTGAAATTTATGGTGTGTTGGAAGTAAAAACAAAAACAAACAAACAAAACCCCAACAAAACCAAATTTCATAGAAGTTAATATCCTGGTTGAAAAGAAAGCTATCTGAAGATGATTTTGGGAAAGGTCAGCTACAGCAGTCTTCTGGCTGTGAATTCAAGGTGTAGTAAATGGTCAGTATTGTTATTCTGACACCATTTTCTGTTACAGGCAAATTAAACAATAACCCGTACTGGGTCTGAATCCTGGGGTTTATTCACAAACCAACAACATTAGAGCTTCTACCCCAGCTGATTATTTCACACACTCATGCACTCACTCCCCCAAAGCATTACGTTTAATCTCGCCTCCCTTCCCAGCAGGGAGGCTTGCTGCTGGCATGTGAAGATCAGGCAGAAAACCATGTCCCTTCACACTATACAGCTACCCCCAGTTACCAGTCCAGGGCAGTATCAGCCAAGGTCCTGGGGCATACCCAGTGTTTTTCTCCATGCATTTTCCTCATCTCCAGTGTCTTTCTTTTAAGGTCTCCTTTCTAAGACCACTTCCAAAATCCTCCTTTTTGGCACCCCTTGTGCTTTCCAGAACACTCCGAGCCCCAATCAAAATAATCAATGTGCAGAAGTACAGAACATGATCAGCCACCTAATCAATAGCTTTGTCACATCTCTTGAGAATTCAGGTTTAGCCCAGGTGTTACTAAATTTATAACCAGATACTGGCAGGAGCCAGCAAGTATAACACTGGCTGTCCTTGAGAGCTCAGAAGTTGACAAATTCACCCCACCCACATATACACAAGTTACATGCTGCCTGTTAGCATTCAAAATGTAAGCTTTACTTTTTGCCCACAAATGATAGAGAGGTCGCATTCCCTGAAGGTATTCTATAGTTCAACACTGTTCTTTGACAGAGTGTTGCTATGCCCGTTCTCAAGATGCTGTCCCACAGCTGTTCCTATGAGAGAAGAAACACAGCTGAACCAACAACACTGCGCCAGCAGTCACACTTTCTCTTCTTACACTGCCTCAGTGCACGGGGATGGAGCACAGGAAAAAGAATCCAACACCAGCACTGACAGCTCTTGGAAATGGCAATAGATAGCAACTGAGCTCCTATGATGTACTCTGTGTGTCCTGTTCACCCAACCAATTTCTTCCTTCCACATCTAAAGTCCATGGTTGATTTTGCCTGTAAACAGCGTACAAAATAGTAGGGCTGGGAAACAGATCAGGTGGGTATCTGAAATTATTATCAGAGAACAAAGGTTCAAAGAGTCAAGGAGGCTCCTAATGCATTGAAAGGAGACTAACAAGGATAAATAGTTGTGCAGAATCTGTGGGAAGAATAAAGCAAAGTCGTCATCTGGACAAGAAAAGGGAAAGGTGGATCTCAGGAAAACTGAAGTTCCAAGACCAGTGCTGCTGCACTAAATCTTTGTGTCTGCAGAGATTACACATTCCTCTGTCAGCCATCTCCCACTGGCTAACTGACCTTTACAGGAAAAAAGTTATTAACCCATCTATTACCCAGTGCTTAGTATTTTCTCATCACTTCTCTATTTTTCTGCAGTGGATGCTCACTAAGACTGACCAAGTACTACAGACCTCTTTTGATTCTCGCTCCCTACCCCTGCATTACTATCTATCAAAAATACTTCGGTTTCCTTTCCTGGAGTTCACGGATTTACACAAGTTCTTTCCAGGGACTCAGTTATTGACATTTCAGAGTCATCTTAAAGGGTTAATAGAAATCAACAAAAACAAAAGGGGGGGGTGGGACGACCTATGTCCAATCACTTTTTTGAAAGTAAGTTGGAAACTACAGGAAGAGACTTACACTGAATGTTAAGGTATCCCAAGGGATCTGTTAGTCAATGCCCTCTTTTAAGAATATTGTTGGGAACTATCTCAAGCTCCTTTGCTCTCTCATTATCAAAGAATCAAATCCACCACTACAAACTCAACAGCCATGCTCACTACTCCAGTTATAAACACATCACAAACCTTTGCAGAGGGCATCCATCCACCTTCCAGTCTCATTCTGAAGGTGTTCAGCATGAACAATTTAAAGCAGATGTCGGAAGTGCAAGTCAAACAACACGATACGGTCAAGTATTACTTCATCCATTAAATTCCCCATAAAAATGTGCAGAAGAGTGACTGGTCTCCAAAGTTTATTAAAAATCAAAGAATAGAAAACTTTACATAAAAATATGTCAATTTTAGCTTCCACATAGTTGTCCACACAAAAAATTTAAACATGATCTCCTTTTAAACCTGTAGCACATAACCACAGTGATAGCCAGGCCAATTTATTTGGTTCACCATGACTGAAGTGTTACATGATACCACTTTTCAAATGAGTTTTGCTTTAAAATGGACACTAGTATAAGACACCAACTAAAGCCTCTGAAGGCTCTTTAATGTAGTTATGCTCAATATTGCTAGTGTGTGAAGACTAAGCAGTACAGGCTCATGTAACAGCCCTTAGATATTATTTATGAATCAGCTCACAATTTTTAACCTTTTTTTTTTTTTTTTTTTTTTAAATTGTGATGAGTCTGGAGCATGAAGACAAACTTTTTGCAAACAGATATGCGCTACTCTACTTTGGAATGTTGCCCTCTCTCCCCTCAAGGACCTGTTTGTGTTTGACAGATTCAGTAATAACATGAACTACTTCTGCTTCAAAGGCATACAGCATATTAAAAAGCTTCATGCTTGACACCTCATTTTAATATTCAGATATCAGTTTTAAAACCTTCTGTATCTGTACACAGTATAGATGTCCTGTTAACAGGATTCTTCAGCTTTCTCTGCGAGTGGATTTATATAACCGATCTGTAGTTTTCTGTGTAGCTTAAGAGCTCTCATTAAAAGAAATGGGAAGTTAGAGGGCATGAGATGTGACCTAGTCCCAGGACAACTGTGGTGCTTTAAAAACTCAGGGTTAGGCAGGATGTACATTTTTCAAAAAGTTAAAGACAGTGTTTGTCATGGCAATACACACTTGCATAGTATACCTGTATGCATCTGTAAATTAAGTGCCAGCCACTCATACTGTGTACAACACTGGGCTGTGCTCTCCTGCAATACATTAAAAGATACTTCTTGTAATGCTTAGAGCAGCTGAAGTACTTTTTATATATTTGCTCTTAACAGAACTAATGCATACTGCTATACAGATTCCTTAATGGAATCAACATATTTCCTTTCTCCACATTCCTTAAGCCGGGTACCTCTGTTTAATAATGTTGTTTGAACCCAAACATTAACAGGTTACATTACTAAAATACATCAAAGAGTGTAGTTCACAGCTTTTTAATTTCACATCAGGACTCGAACCAACCTTTTCCCCCTGCCCTTCAAAAGTTTTACTTCTGGTACTACAAATGCTGGATTTGTTGTCTAGTTAAAGGAATAAAATTAAAACTCATTGGTCAGAGCAAGACAACTGATAAAGGCCAGACAATGAGCTAAAAAACACAGGGTCAAAACGCTTTGGAGCTAATACCTTCTTAAAACCGTAAGCCAAATCGCACTTTCATTGTGAATCAAGAAGCCTCAAATATTACCAAATGTCATGTTTGTAACACTGCTCAGACAACCTGCCAAAACTATGAACCCAACTTAGATAATGCAACCTGGGAAAGGATCTGTAAATTAAAAAAACCTCTTCCCCTTAAATATAACTTATGTGACAATATGAAATTAAATTAAAAATTCCAAGTTATTGCACAAATTATACTTCCAATATTTACAGAGCAAAAAAAAATCTGAACTTTGAAACAGAAACAGGAGAGCAGCAAATTCACTTCTATGAATTCCCAACGTGATTTGCTGCAAAGAAAAAAAAAAAAAAAAAAGGAAAATAAAGAATTCCAAGGGGCTGAAGTTTCCTTCACTTCCAAAATAAAACAGAACCCACAAAGGAACAAATGTCGCCACAGCAAAAAAGCCACAGCATTTGTAAATGTCCTTGCAGTTCTATTGTCAGAGCTGCTTCGGCACTGTATGAACCGTTGTGGGAAGGCAGAAAACAAACTTCCACATTTAATAAGGCTTCACAGATAAGCACAACTACTTCTTGAAGATGGGCTGAACCACCACACAAAGAAACATGCAAAGAAGTCAGCTGCAGATATTTGGCAACACCAATAAAACGATGTGCTGGACGCTGGTCTCCATCCCTCAAGTCGAGTGGCATTCACTCAGTCTGTCTGAACATAGAAGGTCATTTTGGCATCTGCCATTATCTGCTCAGACTAATAGGCAAACTGTCTCTGTGTTTTTTTCTCCTCCAGATATTACGATTGTACTGGTGGTGTCCTCGGTTACCAACTGGTTGCCTCATGCCTCCACTGCTGACGGGGCTGTAGCTGTTGCCTTGGTTATGAGTCCCTTTCATGGAAAACTTCATTCCACTGTGCTGCTAAAAAAACACAAGATAAGCACTCAGTTTAGGCATACAAACAATTGAAACAAAGTACATATTACCAGTGGTATTTCCTCAGCATACAGGTGACTCCCACAGAACACTGCTTGAAGCAACTGGTCTTTTCATGCTTGTCTAATTTTAGCTGTGCAAGTCCAAAGGCACTAACAACTTAAGGAGTGTTTTGTGAAGTAAATGTCCTGCAAATGAAATGGTATATATTTCAAAGCATCCTTAAAACCCTTGTATCTCAGTACAACATACACTCACTTTGCATCACCCTTATAAAAATAAGAGACCTTCTGCTAATTGTGAGAGTGCTGTCTATTTTAGAGAATCCTAGCAGGAGCATGACCAAGTGAAAGAATCAGACTTTCAGAAACATCATCGATAAATGTTAGCACATGATCATACAAGAATGTAAGTCTGCTCTTCCCATAATCTCGCTCACTGACTGGTAAACTAGCTATGGCTTGTAAGGAGCTTGTAAATCCTACTGGCCTGATCATAGGGCTATGCAGCTCCTAGACCACACCTCACATCCAGACCAAATGATAAGGAACACAGCATGACACTTCCTTTGGAGGGAATCTCCAATAACTTGGAACAGGAACCGCTAACAAGGTTTAGTGGCAGCCTGAGTAAATCTATCACACCATAAGACAGTACAGGCATCCCCATTGCGTAATGGCATACAATAAGTTGGTTTAATGCATATGTACTTAAAATAGGTATAAGAATTAAGATGAAACTGGCACAGACTTCCCAAATACGGATAACTTCAATGCAAAGTAATTGCTGTCAGACATCAGAAAAGCTTAAGACAGACAACTGACTGCCTTTAACAAAAGCTAAAACATCATTTTGTCTACCATAAGTGGTTAAACAGGAACACCACAAAGCTAACATTTGAGGCAACTGCTTAGAATATGAGGTATCTTCAGCTTCTTTAGTAAACCCTATTTCCAAAAAAGGCTGGAGAAGAAAGAAATATGAGAACACCGAGCCATCATGTCAATTGAGTGCACAAAACCAAAACAGTTATTGAAGGAACAATTCCATAACTAACATTTTGCTGTCAAATTATAGCTGGAGGTCTTCTGAGCACACAGAAAAACAAAGCGGTGAAGACTAGCATCAAAGAATAAAGTTGTTTGCAAGGTGGTAAAAAAACCCTCAACCTTAAACTGTTTTTTATTTTGTAAAGCATGTCCTACAACCACCCAATCGACTTTCAATATGCAACTTCTAGACTCTCAAGACAGACATGCTAAGTGCTATTCAAAGACTACCAATGGTAAAATACTGAAGGACAAAGGAATGCAATCAAAGAATCCCTCATTCTTAAGAGACACAACTCCCCAAACCCTATTTATTAGCATATGTTGCTAAAACATCTACTAGAAGCTATTTATGAAAGTCAGCAACAAGAAACTAAAGCAAATTTAGAATGCTTTATATTTTTGACACTCAATTCTCAGTAGGAAATCCAGAAAGCATTATCAAAGCACTTTTCTGCAAAAATGTCACGATCTCATCTTTGCAGGAAGCTGTCAGCCCAGGGCCTATCACTCTCTACAAGTTTAAAGTACTTCCCTCCTAATGCATCATCTTGAAAAGTCCTTCTTAATCCCTTCTCAGCTGGCCCTTAAGGGGCTTAATACAAGTAAACTCCACTAGACTTCACCCCATTGCCTTTCAGATGTTAAGCAACACAACGCCCAGCACAGACTCCTGCAGGACTTCGCTGGTGAACTCCATTTATTACAAAAATTGACTCTTTGTTTCTCATCTTCTAACTAGTTAACTGCTTACAAGAGGACACTTCTCTTTGTTTCTTTCAGAATATTCGGTAAAAGAAATTTACTTCACGTCTTTTAGAAATCCCAAGAGGCTGTATTAAATAGCTTTCTCTTGCCCACACTTCTGGATATTCACATGCTCAGGACTCCCACAACCACTAGAAAACAGCATGTCTCTAAGCAGATGGCAGCCACAGAGAGATTAGAGAATCAAAAAAGAAATCCCTTCATCTGTGATATGACAGACAAATCTTTGGTTTAGATGTTTTGACTTCTTCAGCTCTGTTTCTATCAATAGAATAATCTCTCCCAACACAGGGCTATTGATGAACAACATTCGTTTGTTTTGTTGTTGGGTTTTTTTGAGAAGTCCGCTAACTTCTCTGCAACATCTGAAGGAAAAACTTCTTGTAGAGAAGTCTGCTGACAGGAGAAAAAAAAAAAAATCTTCACTTTTTTAACAGAAATATAAGAAAAGGATGTTCCTGGCCTTTACGCCAACAGTAATCTGGGGGAAATTGAAGTATCAAGTAATTATTTGCTAAGGAATAAAATCTTTTATATAGTAAATTTGCCAGTATTTAAGAATAAAACTGCTAACATTCAAAGACTGTCATTATTGAAAAAGAAGATTTATAGCCAAAAATAAATCACCTACACTTTGAAATAATCCAAGTAACATAGAGCTGAAGTCTAAACATGAACAGGGTTTCTAAATTGGTTTGGTGTTTCTTTTTTTTTTTGCCTTCTAGCATCTCTAAAGTAAGCAGACAAAAAAGCAGATAAGTGTTAGCAATGAAGCTGAAGTATCAGTACTCTAAGAGATTATACATACAGCACTCAAGAACAATTGGCAAGAACCTACAAAGCTAAATAAAGTTTAGAAAAGACGTAAGACCATTTAGAAAGATTGCGTATTTACTATTTTGTTACTAAAACTAGGATTAATGGCTGTAGTCTTACATAGGCTTATAGTCAACACAACTGAATCTAGTGTGCAGTTGATCAGAACTGCTATTAAACTCATGATCAAAATCATTCCATGTGAAATACTAGAGTAGCATTCAGAAGAACTTTAATGCCTCATTAACATTTTAAGCATCCCCTTAAACACCTTAATATACATCCTCAAAATATTTTACACAATTCTTTTCAATTTCTCACCCTATTTCCAAATTCTCTGTATTAGGCTTAAAGCAAAAAAACCCATAAAGAACCCTTTTTTAAAGGACTTATGTTCACTTTTCCATTTTTGGAGCATAACATTTGGAAATATACTAAAAAATGCATCTTGCGCGTAATATTTAACTTCTTGTTCTTTATGAAATAAATTTACTGTTTTGCAGAGAAAAAACAGGCAATGACCTAATGAACACTTCAGTCATTACTGCACAAGCAGTAAATCAAGTATTAGCAATGATTCAACCTAGCTTCATTATTTTAAATTAGCTAAGAGGATTCTACAGAATATTGGCATCAGCTACCTGGATGTTCTCTTAACCTGGTAACATTTATAACTGGTTTAGATTTGTAAACTGAAGCACAGCAAAACCAAAATAAGTTCTTACTTCAAGTTGTTTAGAACTGGTGATCTGGGGAAATAAGGCCCAAATCGCTGCAAACATCGGACACTTTCCCTCTTTTTCGGCTCCTTGCTTGCACCTACTAGCTATTTTCAGCTACGAGAATCCTGAATCCTGAACAGATTTTCTAAAATGAGTCAAAACCCCTTTCTGCTCCCACTGAAAGGAGAAAACAGCATTTATAAAACCAGCTGAGAGAGTGACAAGGCGGGGGGTGTGTGTGTGTGTGTGTGTGGGTGGGTGGGTGGGTGTGTGTGTGTGAAGAAAAATCAATATGGAGACTAGAAAGAGCTCAAAGACAAAAAAGGTTTTGGATGTTTCTTATCTAGAGAACTGAAAGACTCAAAACCACAAGGGAGCAAGTTACATTATTCATTTCTTATTTTACTTTATGCAGTAGCTCTGCCAGTGGCCTGTAGCAAAGGGAAGCTTTTGGTTCTTTTCATCTTTATCAACACGTTAGATAACTATTAGTATGACCAGTTCAAAGATGAACCAGTATTTGAGATCAGAGGGCCTAGTCCCCAGAACGAGTGACTGATGTAGATACTACCATCATAATCTGAGCATATATTAAACTACCTATGATAAAGAAAGTAGAATCTGACACACAAAATAAAGACCCTTTTTGATCCTGTCACCAGTCAAGTTTCAAAAATGAGGGGCTAGAGTCAAAACAACACTGTAAGACAGAACCCACACTTCAACTTTGCTACTGTTGGCCAATGAAGTGTTATCTGCACGCTTGTCATTAAGGAGAACAGGAGATAATAGCTTCTCTAGAATAAAGCTGACAATTTTAGACCATAAGAAGAAATCTTACCTCACTGAGATATCTCACCTTTTTATTTGGAACAAAAAAAAAGTATTATTACAGTGAGCAGACCCAAAACACTTTCCAAAAGATGAGCTGATATTGATACGATACATGTGAAAGTCAGTAGAGGAAATGCATATGTGAATATACAGATCAATCTCAGTTTGGGAGCAACAATCTGATTACAGTAACATTGGAAGGTAAAGATGCACTACGCAATCAAGAATCAGATACTGCTTCTACATTTCCATAAGTAACTTTTATTTATGGTAGGTTTATTTATGTTCCTAGAAACGACTATTTAGACTTTGTGTCTTTCCTGCAACTCAAAAAAGCATTCAGGAAGCAACCACCAAGGTGGCCAGGGACTTTCAGACAGTCATGTAAACATCCAGGCTGGATGTTTATATGGAGACCTCTGGAGATTAATTTAATCCAATCTTCTGTTGTAAATAAAGTCAGATTAGGTTAACCAGGGTCTAGTCAAGATGAGTCAGTTTCCATACACAGAAGGATAGCACCACATAAAGACTGTTTATATAAATATATGACAATCCAAGATCAAAAATATCTTAAGGACTGTTTTCAGCTGAACAACCTCTGAAACACAGATTTTTCTTCTCTCTACTCTTTAGGAAAGGAAATAAAATATCATATTTTCCTAATTCTGCATGCATTAAATCAAACACCAATGTTCTGTCATACACAGAAGACAGAAGTCTGACATTTAGAATCAAAACTGCTTCCAAAGTAGTAGTATCCGCCTTCGTTTGCCTAAGAAAACACATGGACACCAAAAAGTATTCCACCCTGATTGAGAGCACTCTAAATGAAACATAAGAAAAATGCCAACTTGGTCGACTGAAAAAACTTCAGTAGCTAAACACATTAATGATGCCACTTACATCTCCATTGGTGACTAAGTGACCATCAATCCATGAACAAACTGAACTATTTTATCCCAAAGTAACCAGGAAACTAGTCCTTTCTTCTCTGTGGGAAGTCACGAAGCAATTTCCGCCCCCTCCATTCATCTGGACATGCATGCCAGTATCTGGTTTTCTGCTTATTCCAGTGGGCAGAATTGCTTCATGAACAGTTCTGCTCTCCTAAGTGAAATTTCAGACTGCTTGTCAAAGCACAAGAATGATTACCTTGAAAAACTGATTATGATGATCCCGAAAAGCACACAGACCTGCATCAGGAGCTTAATTAGTATCTGGAAATTCTCCAATTAATTATGCAGTATTTAAACAGAACTGATAATCACACCAAAGCTGTTTCAAAAAAAGAAAGTATTGGGAAGGTCTAAAGGCAGAGAATTTGCCTTGAAGGCTGCAAGTTGTTCAATATAAAGTTAGTGCTCTTGACACTGGCGCCTTCTCCTTTTGAGGGTAGTACTGGACACCTAGGTACAGCTTCCAAGCTGAAATGAGGCAGAGAAAGTCGCCACGGAAAAGGCTGAAGAGAGCATTCAGACAAATTAATCCCTTTCAAAGACCTTTTGAATATGAAAGAACATTTGCTGTTATTTAAAAAGCTTGCCCATGTTCAAGTCTATCAGGATAGGAGTCCTCTGAGCTAGTAAAATGTGCCCATTAAAAGTTACAAACTAGGATGGTCTTCAATTACATCAACTACAAAAGGAAAGGCATTAACCTAATCCAACTCAGTCATGCTCCAGAAAGCTACAAATTAAAAGGAGACATTTACAGCATTCTGGGTAGAATTATGTAATTTCCCACTTCTGGCTTGGTTATAATACTTATGAAAAAAAGAACATGTCTACTTCACAATACATAAGCTTTTGGTAAATTCAATGCAAAAAAACCCATCATCCCATTTCTGGATCTGGAACTGCAGATAGCAACGAAGTCCTATGATTTAACATGAATCTCAAAGGCACATCTTTGTCAAACAAAAGTCACAGACGATTTCCTGATTTTAAACATGTATTGTACAAACTACTAAAAGAACAGTTAACAAGTACTAGAAAGGACAGCCAAGTAACAGAAAGCCAGAAAAAGTGCTACAAAGCAGTTGTTTTCCAAGATTCAAAATTCCAACAGAGATCCAAAATGCATGCAATACATTGCCTCTTCACAACTAAGACAAAAACTCTGGATGCCAAATTGTTTTGTACCAGCAACTGCAAGTCTCAAAACTGGATTTTTTTTTTTTTTTTGTCATTTTGATGAAGTTAAGCTCCACAGTACTTCTTCAAAAAAGCAGAGTTGTGAAGGGAAAGAATAAACTAGACTAGGTTTGTATTTTAGGTGAAATTAATTTAGATTAGCTCTCCAGTTTTAAACAAACTTCAAGTTTCAGACTGTACACTAGCATGTGAATACTCAGTTGCAGACACTAAAAAGCAATATATTGTTCTATTAGCTTCTCACTAATAGAAAACATTTCCTGTGCAGGTAAGCTGGTTTTGCCTAGGTAGGGGAGGACAGGTAAAGGCGAGAAGAGTAGGCAGGAATCTGTGTCATCACTTAGAAAATTAAAGCAGAAGGCATACCTCGATATACAAATGGGGCTTAGTAGGTGACTGAGGACTGCAGAGGTAGCTGAGAAGAACATGTGGCAACAACTATCAAAGATGGTGCCCCTTTTACGTTAACCTGCCTGCAAGGAAATAGTGGAACACCCATGGTATGCAAACGGAAAGTATCCTGGTCTGAAGGAAAGAGGGTGAAAAACATTTCAGTGAAGTGCCTAACACAAGCACTTGTGTAGTGACTAAGAATAATTTGGGCATCAAGCTGTAACATGCCCCAACTCAATGCTGACATTATTGAACATTGAAAATGTTTCAATAAATGAAATTTATTTAGTAAATAGAAATTTATTTAGAAATTTATTTAGTATTCATCTAAAGGTTTCAACCTTTCAAGCACAGATTTTCTTTTTCTTTGTTGTTCTGTAGTAAGCGGCAGTGACCATCTCTAGACATACACGTCAAACTCATAAGCTGAATTAAAAGTTCACCCTTACATGCCAGGCTTGAAGTATTTTGATAAGCAGCACAAAGTTGAGCTAGAGGTCAGCAGATGGGGAGCTGATACTAGGGCCAATACTGGTTAACATCTTCGTTAATGACTTGGATTATGGGAGAGTAACCCTCAGCATGGTTGCAGATATAAAATTGGAAGGAGTGGCTGATACATAAGATAGTTTTGCTGCCAGAAAGAGGATCTCATCAGGCTGGAGACAGAGGCATGCAGGAATCTCATGAAGTCTGAAAAAGCAAAATGCTAAACTCTGCCCTTGGGAAGGAATAATCCCATGCACCAGTACACACTGGGCACTGACCAGCTGGAAAGCAGTCTGGCATAAATCACCAGGGATTCTCAGTGGACAAGCTGAACATGAGACAGCAACATGCTCCGGCAACAAGGAACAACAACAGCATCCAGGCTACATTAAGAAGAGTATCTCTAACAGGTGAAGAGAGGTGATCATTTCCCCTCAGCTCAGCACTGGTGAGGTCCCATACAGAGTGCTGGGCCCAGGTCTGGGCTCCCAGTAACAAAGATACATGGACATTTGGGGGTGAGTCCAATGAAGTTTCATGAAGATAAATAAGGGACTGAAACACTTATCATACAAGGAAATGATGACACAGCTAGGGCTATTTAATCTCAAAAAGAGGGATCTTGGGAAGGATCTTATTGATGGGTCTAACTAATGAGAGGGTATAAAGAAGATGGAACCAGACTCTTCTCCCAGTAAAAGAACAAGAAGCAATGGGTATAAGCCTAATACAGAGAACACCATTTAAATTTAAGAAAAAACTTTTACTAGAACAAGTTACCTAGAGCACTTGGGGAATCTCCATCCTTGGAGACTCAAAATCCTGAATCGAATAAAAAAGGACAAGGTCGTTAAGTTGAAAATATCCTGGGCCTAGATTCCCAAGGACTGAGAGAAGACAGAAAACATTCTAAGAACCTGACCAAAACTAGGTGTCAAAGAAACCAGCTCATTATTTTGTTATCATAGGCAACCCACAATCCCCAACTTGCATTAAAGCTCATGTGAGGCAGCTGTTTTGACTAATCATTTTAATAATCAAGATTGAGGGAATGTTTTCCTAGAGGCACTGAAGCTATTCCGAAAACTGAGGATTTTTCTTCCCTTTCTACTATAATGGATATATTAGGTAAAATACTTCACACTGGTTGAATTAGGTAAAATACTTCAGTCTAGTTGAGTAACATACAGTTTCCCTGCACATTCACCTCACAGCACATTTAAGCACACATTTAATATTTTGGTAAAAATTCTTGTTCACATGCCAATAATTGATTTTCTATCTTAAAAATGGATTACAGAAAGTTAAAAGCATAGTCAGATCTGTTCTAATAATTCAAAATCAAGACAACTAGACAAGCCTGGACAGGTCAACACTACTACTTCAGCTATTTCAAAAACTAGCTTACAGATACAGCACCTACATGAAGTTTCTGTTTCAAGAAGAGGAAGTTAAATAGCCTAGAGATCTGCAGATAACCCATTGCTTAGGAGTCTGAAATACAACTTAAGGAGTCAGATATCTGACACTACCTTCAACTTATCCTTAGGTGTCAGGGAAGGCTATTATACTCACAGAGGCATCTCAAACACCGAACCCTTTCCCACCCATTCTTCTCCCCACACTTCCAACAAGACAGATAAGTACTCTCATGATTACATGAAGTTTGGCACATGTTATACGAAGGTTATCTTCAGAGGTTTTTAGACTGACAGCACAGTGCAAATGATCTACACTTCTGATTTGATTGCTTTCTCATTAAAAAGTTGCTCCATTCAGTTGGCTCATACCTGATTACTGGCGGCCATTATCAAGGTTCTCGGCGCAGATTGAGGTTTACCACTTGGCATAGGCAATGCGGGTGGTAAACTGGCCATAAGCTGAGTCGGTGCTTGCAGACTGAACTGGTAAACATTAGGAGCTGTGCAAGGTGGTGTATCAGAATCCTTTTGGCAGAGAAAAAGGGGAAAAGAAAAGCAACTTTACAGAAAGCACAGTATATACAGGCTATGCATGTGAAAATGCACCCAAATATCAACTCATGTGAATACTGTAAAATTCAACTGTTTTTTTCAATGGTAAAAATAAAATACAAGCCAGCACTATGTTTATTTTACACTTCTAGCAAAAGTTTAATTGAACCTGCATCAAGGAGACAATGTCAACAGGTCTATGACAATCACAGGTCAGTTCCAGTTAGTGCAATCTAAAGCCAAAGTTACATCTCTACCAAATTTGAATTAAAAGATGGGAACTAAGGTTGGGAAGAAAAAAAAAACCGGAACAAGAACAGCAACACTGTTAGTGATACAAGGGCTAGAATTTTAGGAGTAATAACAGAATCAGTCCTCTGAAGAGCGTTCTGGATTGTACTTATCTGTACAGCAAAGTTACTCACTGTAATTGTTATAGTCTTCTCCCATTCTACCCAGCAACAGCAAAGTTAGGGCTCCACCTACCAAGAAACAAGGAGATGGTCTGCCAGTCAAGACTAGTATATATGCACCAGTCACCCACTTCACTGCCAGTTAGGAGTTCTGCTCCCCTCACTTTCCACTGGAAATCTCAGAGGTAATTCTTCAGAGGAAGCAAGATGGATGTACGATTACAGAAAAAGATAACATAATGGAACTGATATTACTGATTACTATTCCTCCTCTTTCTAACCTGACCAACAGCAGTTACAGATGCATCATAAGCAATCATACTGGTGATGTTAAAATACTGTGTGCCTGGAGCGCTTAGCAGACAACAGGCAAGGAGGCAAGCACAAATGCAGGGTTTTATATGAATTACTGAAGTCTGAGACCACCCAACTGACTGCCTCAATTCTTAAATCACCAATTATTTTATAAGTTGAGAAAGTTGAAAAGCAAGCTATAAGCCCTGTGAAACAACTTTGAACACAGATCCTGTATAACTTATTTTTCAGCCGTAACACAATGGCATCAAGTAAGTAGCTTTCCCTACATTTCACTGCTGCTTTTTACCTCGCCCTTAACTCCAAATTATTCTGAACTTGAAAATAAAGGAGAAAACATATTCTTTATCCCAAACCACTCATGTTTTTTCATTCCCAGCCATGTGGCTCTAAGTATAGCAAAAGATGGGGCCAATTAGTAGTTTAGGAGTTACCATATTAAAATACATTACTCAGATCATCAAGGATCTTGACTGTTAAAGTAATTACTGAAATATTCTATTGCTCTTTCTTTAAAGATGAATTGTTTGGAAGCAAAGACACTTCACTTAAACCAAACAAAATTTAAACAGACCTCCAGCACTACTACTTGCCCTCATATGGCCTTGCTTTCCAAATTAGATTCTTCAGTCAGAGAATAGGCTGTCTAGGAAAATATTTTCAAGAACAAAAGCAAGAAGTATTTTAGAGATTTTTGTGGGCAAAGGAAAAGATCATTTAAGGGAGACTGACAGTTGTGAATACCAAGCAGCCTAAGCAACAAACTATTAGAAAGCAAGCAGTTTGCACTTCACAGCTGAAGTGAGCACTCACAGTAGAAACAGTCCTCAATGAAACTGTCAGCTATTAGAACAATCACTCCTTTATTGGTCCATATAAAGCTGTGCTTACTAAGAAGTAAGTTCTAGAAAGAATAGAGCTGCTCTGCTACTAGGTCGGCTAGTGGAAAAGTTACAGTACACCTTTTGTGAAGCAGTTTCAGGTATTTGCATCATGAATTCACGACAGACCTATCATACTGGTAACAAGAATCTGTGCAGACACTTAAGTCTTACTTATGAGATCAGATGTTTACCATTTAATAAACATATTCACATTGGGGCAACTACATGCTGAAGCACTAATCAAAAAATTAAGTTTAGTTGTATACACATGCCAAGTCGACTGCCTGGGTGAGATGGCATTTTTCTCATTTGCCCTATCCTACGATACTAGCCACAGGAACAGGCTAAGGTCTCCAAGATTAAGCTGATACATTAAGTAGGTGGTAGAGTCAGATACAGGGGCAAGAACATGCATTTCTAAGCTGAAGTTTCTTTAAACATTACTGGTCATGGAATTATTAAAAAAGCTTATTAAAAAAAAAGAGGGAAAAATAAAGAGAAGGTAGTCATATTTGAACAGACAACTCCTGAGCCTCTTCACAAGTCACCATGAGCGGGAAGGTAAGAGGGGAAAAGGGGATCGTACTGTCTATCCAAACCAATGCGTTATCTTCTGAAATGGAACCTGCACAAACCTGATCAAAGAATAGCTTTAGTCTCTACTTAAAGACTCATTTCTCTCTTCTACTTAGATACTATTAGACGCCCTGAAGAGTCACATACCTAACCCATTTGGGACACTTCCCATTTATAAGATTTCTAAGGCATTTGTGCAACAAAAAGTTAACTCCCATGTGGAAGCAGCAGCAAATGCTTTCCCTGAGGAAAGGGAGTCATATGGTTTAACTGAGACTAGATAAATTTCGGCACAAGGAAGCTTGTGTTGCTTTATTTAATTTTTGTAATAGGTATGTTCTTCTGCCTCAATGTTATTTACTGATACATGTCTCATATAAGCAGACTATATCTCTCCTGAGGCAATCCTGCATTGCTAACAGGATTGCTATATGGAGCTGATATAACAATTTGGCAGCATCAAAATCCCTTTGTGAGGAAGAGCATTACCTTTCTTACTCAAACTCAAAGGTTAACCTCAGTGATCAGAAAATTGAGCCCAATGTGAACAAAACTGATTTTCCACAAGCACGGCCTACAGTGAGGGATTAAGTCTTACTTGGTCTTCTGGACAGGATTCTGAAGTGTGATGTTCAAACTTCAAGCATTACAGAAGCTCAGAAGACCTTCAGGTAAGTAAATGCATGCAGGTAATATGCTGACACTTCAGATCCATGTCTGGAAGACAAAAAGCTCTAACCCTTACTAGGGCAAGGGCTTTTTTATATTGTCTTTTTTTATATTGTCTATAAAAGAGCCCTTTTTTATATTGTCTACATTTTTTACATTGTAAAAAGATGAATGTAAAATAAAGGGGTAAGATCTCTCATCTGATTTTAGCAAATAATCTAAGGATAAAGATACAAGGACTGCACTAAGAGCCAAGGTAAGTTCCTGGTCTTTTGAATATTACTACTATGGATGCCAATCGTAGAATTCCTCATCCTGCAAGTAAAGCATCTTCTAGAGATGCTTTTGGAGACAGAGAAGGGGGCCTACAAGGATACCGGAGAGGCACTTGTCATCAGGGACTGTAGCAATAGGACAAGGAGTAATGGGTTTAAACTTAAACATGGGAATTTCAGGTACAGGTTCGGGTACCTGCCAGATAGGGGTTTATCCTACTGGGAAGATTCCATTTTAAAATACACCTTTTAACCCAGTTTCAACTTCCTGAGTAAGAACTTAGTACCTGGAAGGAAGATTTCTACTATTCATAGCCTTGATTACTGAGGAGTCAAGTCTTTAATTTACCTAAATATTGGAAAGAAGATAAATTATGGAAGAGATCTAGAAACTCAAATGTTACTGATGAACTCTCATCTAATTGCAAATTTTGCTTGAGAAATGGGATTCTCCAGCCTTCTGTCTAGACAGAAACAGTGAAATACTGCAGTCATGTGAAAGAGGAAGAGCTGAAGCAATCTTACAATCCAAACTTCTTTTCCTGACATTGGAAGAGAACAAAAAAAAATAAAATCCTACACTGTTCTGCAAAATCCATCTCCCATTATAAAAACTCCCAGAACCTCATCAGCAAGAGAATATTTACTCACCAAGAGCTTCTTATTAACTAGGTCTGGCCATAACAGCTTATTTCAATTTCATTAATAACTCCAGGCTTAAGATACAAGACAAACTGTACTGGTACATTAATTCCTCAAGACAATAGTTCCGTTTCCACAAGTTTCACATGCACTCAGTTATACTCATAAGCTTTCTTTCCATGATTCTATATGTATGGAAAAGTGATGCCTTCTGCTTTGTCTCATGATGTAGTGAGCTAAGAAGTTTCAATTGAGTAACAATAGCTACCATTTTTGAGCTTTCCATTTCCAAAACAACTTCTTTTTAAAAGCTGAAGATTAATTCACGGTCCCGGTTTGCCAAGTTTTGGCCCAGTGGTAAAAGGGTCTAACTATCCTAGGAGTCAGTATTCAGAAATCAAAAAATAGAATGCACTTTTCTTCCTAATGTGACAGATTTGGGGTTTACACCCCACTCCCCATCCCCCAAGAATGAAGTACAGAGGTTTTGCTAAACAGGTTCTTATTGTTTCCATTCTCCAAACTTCTCCCACTAATTAAACATTTTTTTCTTTTTCCCACAACATTCAGGAGCTGGAAGCTGTGAGAGAACAATGACCATTTTAGTAAAAACCTTTGAAAGCACAGAACTGAAAATAGTGAGAAAATTGGTGTTTATAGTTAACGCTTTACACTATATAGATTTTTTTTTCATGTGTTCCTCTCCTTTCTTACAATTAAAGTGACTTAACAGATAACTGCTGCCAGTCTTAGTCCTTTTGCCTCTTTTCCTATTCTGGCCTTCTCCTTTATATCTGCACTAGCATTTAACATACATATAAGCCAACTCAAGAGGTGAACCACAGAAACAGTAATCACCTTGTGACTAGCTTCACCTTCCAAATCAGTTGGCCACAGGATTAGGTGAACACCAGTGCAGAAAAGCAGGAGCAGCTAGTGAACAGAAACACCCCTAGCAAAAGCATCAAACTACTGGATTGGCTTAGAAAAGTGTAAAACCACGCTCCTTGGAACACAGAGTGACACCAGAAAACTTCAGCCATTTCTTAGTTTGGGGCCACATGCAGGAGCAGAACTTCAATGCATGCCCTTGATTGAATGGTTTTAGCCCCAGCATACTTAACCCTGCATGATAAAACAACATGCTTCCAAGGTGATTTCACGGATTACACACACCCCCCATCTTATTTCTTCCACTTCAGCTTGTGCCATTTCCCCTTTTGGTGGGTGGAGCCATAACTTTAACTATGCTGTAAATAAAGTAGAATCGAGATGAACAGAATTTCTTCTATAGGCAGTCATGGGATAGAGAATTTGCATCAATTCTTGCATCAATCAGTTGCACCATTTCCATTTACTAGCCTATAAACGACACAAAACAGTCTCAAGTAAAAAACAAACAAAAACAAAAAAAAAAACCCCAAAACCCAAAAAATGAGCAATTGGCTGATTTTTCTGCCTTTAAGTCAACTGCATTACCAAAGGAAAATATTTTGGTTATTGTGCTTACAGGAGGGGAAAAGTGAAAGAAGAAATACAGTACCCACAAGCAAATTGAAAAAAATGCAGCCTTCAAAAGCATTAGTGTTTGTTTTTACAGAAAGACAACTAAAAGTGTAATCTAACTAGTATCTACCAAGATTAAATACAAGCACAGTACACCTTCAACATCACCACATTATATCCTGCCAGGCCTGACTGTGGGCTTATTCCATGTTTTATCAGTGTTCATTGTATTTCAGACAAGCCATCTTAAATAAAGGTCCCAGAAGTATGTAATTTCAAACTTCCTTTGTTACCACTAATACTTTCATTTCACAGGCTTTCAATTGGTCTGTATTGTTAACAATACAGTAATATTTCAAGTTAGTGTTTTCCAAGTTAAGCAACTATGGGACTCATAATGCAAGCTGAACATATACCACACTAGAGTATAAATACTGAATTTTTCTTCTATCCTAAAATGGCTTAAGTACCTGTTTGGTTTTGGGGGGTTTTTTTCTTTCAGGGTAGGGAATGTTAACGTATGGCAGAATACGACTAGCCTTTGGCATCAGAAAGTACTGTGAGCTTGACTTACAAAATCGTGCGCTTCTCTCTTCACTACCATCACAGCAATAAAAACCAATTTTATTTCCCCATTTATACATTTGCTCTTTACCCTTTGCTGTTTAGAATAACTTAATAACATTACTTTATAATTTTGTGTTCACAATTGTTCCTCCTGCAGCTCTGCATAAATTTACTTCCAGTGGGTTCAGATAAAAGACTGCTCTAGCAACTGAGACAGAGCATAAGACAGTATAAAACAGCACATGGTCAGAGATATGGGTTAAAAAAAAATCCAAATACGAGACTATATGGTGAAAGAGGAAAACAGGCAACAGCAGCACTGGAAAAATTTGTTCTCCTCTGGTCTACAGAAACTGTCAGTAATCTGCACAGCAAGAATAGGAAGAAAGAGTTTTAAATGATTTGGGGCTTAAACTCTTAAATGCCCCAAATCAAATGTCAATCAAATGCTTTCCCTTCATATCATTAGGCTGTCTGTGTCTGCATGCTCAGAGGTTGCCCACTGCTTTATTTGGAGAAAAGCTGCAAGTCAGCACTTTTATCTTTTTTTAAAGACTAAACATTATGAGGCCTACTTTTTAGAGCACTTACCTCTATTTGTTCAGGATGGGGAAAAAAAGATAAAATCTGCAGTCTTCTACAAAAAGATGATCAACTATCTATACATATATTTGAATTGTTACTTTGGTTAGGACGTGAATATTCAGCCATGTGGAAAGAAGGAAAATCTTTGCAGCTCTTGCTTTTGGACAACCCCACACCACCCCCCCTACTCCCTCTCCCTACATGCACAATTTCAACTGGAACCCTACAAATTAATCAGCCATCAAGACAGATTTAACACCACAATGAGAAGAGCTGTTACAGTAACTATTCTGAAGTGTCTGTCCCTCTACCACACATAAGCACATGCCTTATACCTGCAAATTTAATCGCTTCAAAACGCGCAACATTTATTAGGACAAGATATGTCACATACTCTATCCCCTCTAACGGTGAATAGGGAAGTATAACAGTTCCTGCTAATAAGCTGCAATTCACAGTCTTTGACTATTAGGAAGGAAGGGGAGATGGTGATAACTTCATTAAGCACGTTGAGTTCAAGTACTAAGCCACAACTACTGCAGAGCAAGTACAGTTTTAAAGTCTGTGTATCTTGTATGCATTCAGCAGAATGATAGGAATAATGAGTATTAATCAGTCATATTTATATACTACTCTCACATGTAAGCATCTGATCAAAGTACTGAATATGTAATATACTTGAAGACAGTGCAAAGACACGTTCCACAAAACACTTAAGGTACTGCTCAGCTTATCCCCTAGCTGATGGGGGCAGAATGGTGGGCAGATCAAGCACTAACATTCTGATGGAAGACTGTTATAAAGCCTGAACAGCAATGGCTACGGCTAAGATTTTAGGAACAGCTGGAAAGAACATTCTGTAAATGTTAAGAAGTTAAACAGAGGCAAGGATTGTGTTCTCCCCCAAACTAGGCTACATCGGTACTTTGTTCACTGAAACTGCAACTACCTTGACATAACTGCGTGGTCTTTAGAAGTCAGAATTCTTCGCAAACTAATCCTGTCGTAGAAGCCCAAAGAACATTACTGCCAGAAACACTAAGATAAGGTGTATGAAATTTCTTAGATCCAAACTTCTAACAGACAACTTTGAGATTCTGTGTTGGACTGGATATGAGATTATATATCCGTTAGGCAGCAGCAAAGAGCTTTAAAACTTTCCTATAAGCCATTACATCTGCTACTGATATGCAGATACCACTGTCACATTAAATGCTATGCTTTACTTGGCATAACATCATCAAAACTGCAGAGCATACTTAGCACCAGGAACTACACCAGACAAAAATGAGACTGAAAAAACATACCTAGAATTATTTTTTACTTGGCAGAGACTGTTTATCAGGCACCAGACATTCTCCAGCACTACTCCAGGACTTCCTGTGCTAATAAAAAGCAGCTTTCCACAATGCTTAAGCAAGAAGAAATCCAGGTCACTAGTTACAGAGTGCAAGTCTAGAACAAAAAAGCACTTGGGGGGGGAGGGGACCAAACCCCAAAAACAAACGAAAAAGGCATTTTCAAGAGGAATTTGGTCACTGCTTCAGTTCTCAGACTGACATCTGCAACTAGTCAGAACAAGCAGAGAGCTGGGGGCAAACATAGCTCATTTAATCTGGTTTCAGATTCTCATAATCACTTAGCTTGATGCAGGTTAAAGTGAGATTTCTAATGCCAGAGGCTTATTTTCTATTGTGGAACAGTCTGCAACAGTTTGTGGTATTTTGCAACTTACCTGTTTGCATGAGTAAGTGAAGACATACTGCCTTTTTGTCAGGCAGCATATGGTATCTTCAATACCTGCACAGCAGAGTATTTAATTTAGAAAAGACTTACTACGTAGATCAGGTTGATAATTAACGAAATGCAGAGAAATGTATGATAATTGGATTCCTTGTATCCATAGGCTTATTTCCATGTTCCTCAGTGTTTGCCCAGTCATTAATACTTATATTTTTCAGAGAGCTGAGGTAACAGGGTGGGAACTTTAGCACTCAGAATTTTCCAAGGAACTGCATTAGAAGTGCCAGTGAGAGAGTCAGAACTCTCTATTATGTACAGTAAGACAAACCCATAAACTGAACAGCTGTCTCACTAATAGTGATACCAGAAGACAGATTTCTCTCCTACACAGTCTTTGATCCAAAATTTACTAGCCCTTATGAAAGCTTTCTTTTGTGAATAAGATTTCACAGTTTGCTAGGACACTTACAAAAGACAGCACAATCAGAATTTCATCAGCCAGACAGTGCTAGCATAAGGCATTTTGTAAATAGCTTTGCTGCCTTGGAAAATCCATAAAAGGATATGGATTATAGGAATTATGATTTAGTCTCAGATCAAGCTCTTCATTTTGGGCTGTGCCAACAGTGGCCCAGAAGTGTGTTCCCCTGCAAGCTAGTCCTAGAGATGCAGAGATGAAAGCAATCCTCCTCCTGAACTTGAGGCAGTGTACTGAGGAAAAGTGTATACATGTAAAATATATGGGGAAAGAGAAGGCTGTCCTCGAAGGAGGCAGCTCTCTTTTTCCTCAGTGGTACATAATTTCTCATCTTCAAAAGGCTACCATTGGCATGGTCCCCAAAGGAAGGAAAGCAGTAGCAGGAATGGAAAGAACTCAAGGTAGTAACTTCAAGCTCTTACGTTCTGAGTATGTACAAAAGTCAACAGGGTGACTTCTAAATGTTGGTTCTGGTTTATGGCAACCCAGTCTCCAGAAAAACCTCCTCCTTTTCATTGCCCTATTCTGACACCTGCTCTGCTGCTGCTCAAACAAATGTGTAACCATTGCTATCTCTGAATTGCCTGAAAGTCCAAGGCATCAGGAGCCTTGTCTATTCAGCTGCTGAGCCATATTTACAGAATAAGGCAAAATCTGCAACGCTGCCAGAACTTCAAGGAAGCAAATCTTTAAAACCCATACAGAATGCTGTATTATAGCCAACTAAATTGATCGCTGTTATAACCAACTATTAAACTATAGGGTTTAATAAGAATTCTAGGATCTCTATAAGCTTTGATAATGCTTGCATACTTAACATACACTGTTAATATTGCTTTCAGGACATTTTGACAAGTACATGCAAGGCCTCCAGGCTTATGGCCAGTGTACAGTGATGCGATGACTTCAGAATATAGTTACCTCTGTGCTAGAGTGGACAGCTGGAACTTCAGTAGAAGCTGAAGTTCAGGGAGGGGCAATATGACCAAGTCAAGTCACAAGTTGCCAAGCCTGTTTCCTCTTCCTCAGCATATGTGAGTTGACTTCAATTATATTGGTAGGCAGATCTCAAAGATCAAGGTGGAGATGATCACTATTACCAGTGAAACTTTAGCAGTAAATTGAAAAGCAAATACACTATCAAGTCTCTAATTTGACAGCTAGGATCTTGTAGTTCATACACAGCAAAAGATACTCTGCAGTCACACAAAATACATCTACAGAAACAGTGTCTTGCTGCAGACCTTGCGCTTAAGGTAAACAGTGACATCATACGGATGAATATTTTGCTATTAAAATAAAACCTTAATGAATGGGAAAAGATCAAACTGTCCATCTAGGACCTCCCTGCCTACTGCATTTTCTTTATAATTTGTACTTTGCTTTCAGTCTTCAGTATCAAAGAAGTGCAGAAGATTAAACTTTAAATGAATACAGAATCATTCCTGAAGAACAATCCCTCCACAACATCAGAGCTAACACTAAATGTAACTCTACAGTGATGAGATGCACCATACTCATATTCCCTTTTTCTGAAGCTGGTACCAAAGTTCACTGATTCATACCTATTTGGAGCGCACCAGAAGTTTTGGCATAAATCTCAGTCGTCACACATGCTACATGTTCCTTTGCTAGAACCTAGGCATAGTATTATGCCAGATCATGCCACAGACAGGCTCTTCGACTCTGGCAGAATAGGCTTCTCTTCCTGAATTAGTTGCAGCTCTAGACTGTTCAACCAGAACTTGCTCACCTTCACATATCCAAGTCCAAGTAGGATCAACTTATCAGTTATTTGTCAGAAACCTGCCATTCCATTCCAAATTAAGATAACATGCTGGCAGTCTAGTAAGGACATAATACAATAGAACAGCAGGGCTTAAACTAGGGTCTGTCACAAGCATGTAGGCGTAAGGCTTTTTATTTTGTTAAAAAGGGTAGCATTTCCATTTACTTTGTGGATGCCCAAACTGACTGCAGGTCTTTCTTACTGAGAGTTTCTTTTTCACCCTTCACTAGTTTCTCTGGCATCGGGCAATAAAGTTTCATCTTCAACGTCAGGCAAAAAGGGACTAAGGGAAGGTTACAACCACTCACTACCTATTACATTGGGAGTGCAAAATATTAGGGAAATATCTGCATTTACTTTTTACAGCAGAATCTTTCTCACTGACATACTCAAACCAGGAGCACAGCTAGCAGTATCACTGGCAAGCATCATGCTGTTCTTTTTCCATTAGCCAGATGGTGCAACCAAAACATCTACCATATTCACTGCAGGAGTGAAAAGACCATTCGACACAGAAAATTCAGGCATGTAAATGCATTGCAGAAAGTAACCAGAACATATAATGAAGGCGCGTGTCCCTCAAAAGTTCTTAAATTTTTACTGAATACAATTCCCAACCTTTAATTCTATATTAGACTAGTTTTTGAAAGCAGTCAAGAAACAGGTACTTGGACCTCTCTTGGCATCATCCAGTTATTCACTACTGCAGTTAAGTGAACATCACATCTTGTTCTGGTTAATACCTCTTCAGTAGATTTATAATGGGCACCTCATGCCATGCAATGCAATTTTGTGCTTTATAATCTGCATTGCCCAATCCTGTGTTGATTTTACTCCATACTGAAACAAAAACACCTTACAGAATCTGAAGACTCTGGGAACATGTCTGAAGAGGCTACAGCCTGCTTTTACAGTAAGTTACAATAAAGCCCAGCAATTATTTTCAAACTGCACTTTCAAACAAGGAAGCTGACAGCAAGACTTTACATATGAGGGCCCCATTACTATTAAACATGAACTGACTGCTTGCCTGAATATAGTAAGGAATATTATTCAGCATGATATGATGTTCATGTTCCATTTGGGGTGTGAGGAAAAAGGACCAGAATTTGACAACTGGAGATTTTGCTTGATGGGAAGATTTATGAAGATGTATTTTTACTCTTCTACTTAATTAGCTAATGTTAACTTGAGGTTTTATATTTTTATTATATCTAACTACTACCACAGAGTACCAAAGACTTAGGATGGAATTAAGACCTATTTAATTAACTGAAAAAATATTTTATTTCAGTAATTTCTCTGAGCAGGGGAAGGTATTAATTTGATGTAGCAGCTTAGGGATAGTATCACATTAACTGCTGCTGTATCAGTAAAGGCTTTGACGAGTATGACAAACTCTGCTTCTTGTGAGTTTAACCCATTAAAAGACAAAGCTTACAATGTCACTGCCGGAGAGTGATGATACAGAAGAGGCAGATGAGCCGGAGGATAACTGTTGTGTACTAGCCAATGACAAAGCCAAGCGCTGGTTGTAAGATGGTTCTGAGTCTCTGTTTTGTTGCTGTTCTCCATTGCACGGAGCTATCTGGTCTCTTATTTTCAACCTATTATCTGTTAACAAAAAAACATAAGTATCATTTCAGAGCACAGAATACAAACACATGGGCCTCAAAGTCTAAGAAGAGTTGTGATTTTAACAAGCTAACTGAAAAACAGGCTCAGAGAAAACTAGTCTTGGGTTAGAAAGTTACATATTCCTTTCATTTTTTCCTGCATTTCTGAAAGTGATTAATTTCTAGGCACGAGTACTTTGAATTACATCAAATTCAAGAAAAAAATTTTATGTTGGTTTCAAAGACTCCTGCTATACCTACCAAGTTCAGGTGATAAATTAATTTTGCTCCCCCACTTCTTTTTAATCCAGGCCCTGTAGTCAATCACTTCTTGGGTCACTTTGATGATTCTACCTAATGTGCTAAAAAAATTTTTCAATTAAG
This sequence comes from Strigops habroptila, assembly GCF_004027225.2. Lineage (NCBI taxonomy): Eukaryota > Metazoa > Chordata > Aves > Psittaciformes > Psittacidae > Strigops > Strigops habroptila. The sequence goes on along the minus strand of NC_044277.2, from coordinate 71,981,477 downwards.
TATTAAACAAAGACTGTTGGTTACACATTTGCACGCATTTCAAAAAGCAATCAAATTATGCTAAAAGTCAGTTTAATATATCCCTAACCAAAGAATCCTTTTGAAATTTCATTTCCTTAGCACACCATTTAACCCACTGATGTGTCACAATTTTTAAATTAGTATGTTACTTATCTTCTACTATACTAACATGCAAGCCCTGACACATAGGTAAGATTTTTACTTTGTATGTCTAAATGGAGTGCATTTTAATTATCAAGATCATACATGCAGATACCAGTGTACTTGATAAAAGCAATTTACAGGTTCTTGCATTTCTCCATGCAGAAAATATTTTTTCCACAGAATCTGGATTACAACAGTTATGAGACGCACTGAAGACATTAACCTCCCAACTCCTCAAGCTATAGAGAGCTTCATTAGTCTTTGCTTACAGATTTGCAAGACAACTTAAAAGGTGTAAGATCCCCACAATTATAAAGGAAGTACCATGGATCATGAGGTAGTGGAAGCAAGAAACAGACTGGCTCCAAAACCAAGGTTAGAATTTAAGAAAATTCTTAACAGCAAATGGTACAGAGAAAAAGCTCACCTGGTCCTGCTGAACAGTGACCAGTTATGAACAAGTACAAAGCAATGTTTTTCCAACATGCCTTCCCAACATTCAGCTATTTGAATTATACTTCTACTTGAGCACGAGTTGTGTCCTCGTTTGAGCGCTAAACTTTCAAGCTTTCCTTTCATCAGGGACTAGTGGCTGAAACATTAAACTCCATACTCAAGATACATGAAGGACTGACTATTGTACAAAACTGGGCTGTGAAAAGTTACCATCTTGGAGAAGCTGACATTATTTTAGTTTTGAAAATCTTCAATGGTTATAGTAAAGCTTATTTTGTATTTCACATCATAAAGGTACACTGTACCTGTACTGGAATTTTCTTTTGGTTTAGGTATATAATGGAAAAGGAAGACATACATCACCTAAATTTATTCAGACTACCTTTATTAGGTCATTTTATAGCAACACTTTAAAAAGGAGCAATAATTCTCCTACTTAGGGATTACTATTTCACGCAAGACCAAATACCACATGTTCCATGTTTAATCTTCCACCTTTAAAGACATATCAGTATGTTACTATTGAAACAGGCAGTCCAGCATTGTAATATTATTGGTTCAATATCTGCTTATAAGTTACAAGTCCAATAGCTGCAGAAGGGCCTCCCTCATGGACAGAAAGAATGTCATCTATCATTCTATTTATGTAATGTAGATAAAATGATGCACGTTGGATAAGAAAATCTTGAATTTTACATGCAGAATTAAAGGCATGATTGCCACCACTCAGCAACAAGAGATCTGGGTTGTAATAGGTAACTCTTTGGAAACCACAGTTCGATAGCTAAATAGAGCACACTAAGAAAGAAACAAATAAAAGAGGACAGTATTTTGTTAATGTACACTCCATGATATAACAGCATTTTAAATACTCAATACAGTTCTGATTTCTCAATCTCAAAAATGGAAGTTAAGCCAGAGGAGGCAGAAGGAAGACAGGGATGACCAATACTGCAGAGATCAGCTGTGGCTCTGAAGGTGCAGTTTCAAAGACAGTAATGCCAGTATGAGACTCAAACATAAGACAGGCTGGGTCTCTTCAGCACCAGGACAGAGAAGGAAATCTTGCAGCTAATAAGTTTTGTCTAAGAATGACTTCGGAAAGATTTGACCTTTTACTCCAGAATAACCTTTACATTTCCCAACTACTACCAGCTGTGTTCTTAGAACCAGAAAATGAACATGGAATAACACAAGCTTTTATGGAGGAGGAGTCTGTCAAGTCGGAAGCTTCTTGGAATGCTTTCCCAGAAACAAATCTTTTCTTTCACAGACAATAGAGATCAGAGCCCCAACCTCTCATTTTATCAAAAATGGTAAGATAAAAATTCTAGAAAAAAAGAGAAATTTGCCAAGTTATCAGCTCAGGAGTTCTAAGGCAGATCCATGCTACATTGCTTGTACGCCAAAATTAGAAACATTCATTATAAGACATAAGAAACTGAAAGGTAATTAAGGCTATACTGCCACATACTTAATATAGCAGCAAAGAGGAAGCAAGTGATCAAGCAGATACTGCTCTCAAGTACACCATTTCATATGTATGTGACTCGAGCACATCCACAGCATCAGAGAAAAGTCGGGTTTTGTTGTTTTGGTTTTTTTAATAAACATTTAAAAATTGTCTTTTTTTTCTTCCCCAACTGAAAATGCCTAGGAACAAAAAACCTATTACTCTACCCCACCTCTAGTATAAGGAAATTCTTTTGGGTTGGTTTTTTTTGGCTGAGGCCAGAATTTCTACAGAAATATGGGACACTCTCACAACTCTTCTTGTTTGGAAGATGTGGTTATCCAGTTAACTGGTTCATAAAATTACACAGCTCTCCTATGAAAGATACCCCTCTAAGGTTTTTCCCTTAATATTATCATATAGTGAAACCAGGAATAAGCTATTTACATACCTCGATTATTTTACAATAAGAGCTTAGATGCTCCTCTTTTTACACACTGCAAGCCTTCAGTTCATAGGGACACTTTCTAGCTGTCATTACAGCACAACTACAGTGCAAATAAATCTTATAATAGGCTCAGATTGCCGACATAAGATTCAGTAAAATCCAATACCTAAATCTCCAGCCAAGCTCCAAATGAACGAGTACCAGAGCAGGAATAAAAACCCCACATAGTCTGTAAAAGAACAGTCAAAATAACTGTTCAGTAGGCCTTAACTGAGCTTACAAAATACGCCCCTGGTATTAAAAGGACAATATAATCTAAAAGCAGAATAAGAAACATGAGCATAAAAAACCCCAAATATTCCACCCCCCAAAAAAACCCCCACAACACTAAAACCTTTACCCAGACAAATACTCTGCACAGGAAAAGCTGATATTGCTGATACCTCTTAAGAGACGGCATGCATTCTAGTGACAGCCACCCACCCACCATTCAAGATGTGAAGCAAAAGGACTGTTTCAGACAGCACATTTCTGTTTTCTGTGTCAGCAGATCTAGCAGGAAAATTTAACATTCCCTTTGACATCTTCCCAGCACTGTCTTGGCCAAGCAGGGGCGATCCAAACCTAACATACAGACCTGTCAGCAGTTAGATCAGCTGAACTGTACACTAGGAAAAGACAACAGCTTTCAAGCAGAGAGCTGGAAAGCTCACTTATATATGGCCCAGACTATCGTTTTGAAGATTATCACCTGTAAATGACAACTCCAGTCATGCAGTAGCAAAACCCTGCCAAGGTTGCCTCAAACTCTGACTTGTGGCATGACAGTCCGTTTCCCTCATCCACCTGCACCACATGTCTGGTACGCATAAAGAAGAACCTGTTACCAATCTGCAACTCCAGGAAAAAAAGCAAGGATTCAAAAGTCTTAAGTTGTAACTGAAAGGACATTTCACAGCAGAACCAGTCTTCCATTCCCCACATCACAGGACCTCTTCTGCCTCCCAAATGTGGCTACACTGCTGTTTAGAGATGCAGTCTGAGCACACATTTGTATGTGAACCATGCAACAAGCCAACATGTAAGCCAACATCCTGATCTACGGATATATGTATAACACCTAAGGATGCATCTTTGTTACATCCAGCTCAGCTTAACTTATGGTTGTCAAATGGTACAATACCACTCTCTCCATCTTCTCCCAAATGTGAACTTCTGATGCTTCTCTTGCTTATGATCTGCTTATCAGATGGGAATTGGCTTGCTCTAATAAAATCTACTGAACTATTCATCAACCTCTTCTGGGCTGATCTTGAAGGAGGAGGGGTGAAATAGGCTGGAGACAAAACAGTGTTAAGGAAATTTCTGTAGCTGTAAGAATTACCTTCGGGACTCACCTAATTGCTGTTTCTACTCAGACAGAAGACAGTTTTCAATCCCTATTACATTCCAGATATGATAATTGGAAGCCTGAATGAAGATGCTGGTAAGAGTGATTTGAATCTACCCTTACAATTCTGTGGGACTTGTTACTACAGAACATGGGCAAGAAAAAGGCCTATGCTGAAGGACCAAAATCTGACTTTTTTTTCTACACTGGGAATATCAGAATCAGCAGCTAGCTAGAAAACCTTAAATTAACTTAGGCTTGTGCTCCTTTGAGTTGGACCAGGCCTGAAAAAGAAAGGTAACAATGATCATCTAGGAAGATTTGAAATCTACTGAGATTGTTATCTACAAAGAAAACAGAATTTTGTACACAGCAATTCTCCCTGGAAAAAGCAGATATGAACTCAAACCCACCAGGTAGTTCACAAACAAACTGTTCCAGCTAGGGGAAAGCTAGACCCAATTATGACAGAAGTGAATAAACTCAAGGCAGCCTAGGAAGTCCAGCCTCCTACAAGTTCCTAGCCTTTCAAGTGCTCTTCACTTGGTCTCTGTTGATCCTTCTAGTAGAATGTCATACAGCTAGTCACAGCTTTTAAAGGGAGCCCATTGTTTACACTAACCTACCACTAACAAGCCTAGAAAGGGGAGAAAAAAAATGGATCAGGACAAAGGGCTTCTGGATGGCTAAGGCTTTTTAAGTCAGGCCACCAGAAAAGTCTTTATACAGAGCCTGGACCATTCTGCCTAACAGATGGAAAAAGGATCTGAAATATACCTGGATCACCAAAGCACATGAAATAAAAACTGACACTGACTATGGACTGCTGCTGAGGTTCTGCAATAAAACTGTTATCAAACAGTTCATCATCCACCTACAGGACTGTTGAATGCTGTTCCTCTTGTCACACCACTCCCTTGAAAGAATAGCAAGCCACTGCCATGACGAGTTCCAAGACTCAGACATCACTGGCACAGATAGCCCAGAAGTGGCAGACAGGTCAGATGTACAACACCTGAACACTGTAACTGGGACTTCTCCTCAGGTTTGAAGTTGTGACAAAATTCAAACATTTTCCTAAATACAGTAAGAACTGTACACGTGCAATGCACATATCGATGAAATCTGAGGCTTCCATTAAATGCATTTTACAAATATACTTTTTGATGTCTATAATAAACACAACTATCTTGTAAGAGAACTACTATATCCTTTGGAGAACCACAGAGGAGTTAATGAAGGCCAGGACGCAAGACACAAGCAAAACTTCAGGAATCCCTAAGTTGTTCTATCTATACTTTTGTATGAAAGAAATTTCATTCAGTACCAAGAATTGTCATCCAGTACACATTTAACAGATATACCTTTTATCTATCTTAAAACAACAGTCTCAAATGTCAGTGTGTAACACTACATACTACTCTTCTTCCATCTCCATCACAGGCACAAGTCAAGTTTCAATCTTTGTGAATTTAATACCACAGAAAACCCGGAGATTCATGGGCACTATTAGAATACTGCCAGTTTTAAATCCACAAGTGAAAGACTCAATCTGCTTTGTGGTAAACCTACTATAGGAGAATTATTTCGCCTTCCAATGACATGAATGCCCTGGAAGTTAACAGCTTGACTAAACCTTGGAATTGTATCTAGATGGATTATGTGACTTGTTACAGCCATCCCTCCTTGCAATTAGCCGGGGAGCTCAAAGCCATTGGGATTCTAGGGAAGTCTCGGGCAAGAAACATCCTCCGATCTAGCCCCAGTTTGTACTGAGAGTTAGTGTAACAGATGCCAGAGCAGATGGAATGCAAATACAACATGGCTGACACACCTCCGTTTTCTTTCTCCTCCTCCTTTCAAAAAAAAAAAAAAAAAAAAAGAAAACTTGCAAATGTTGAAAGCTGAGAAAGTACTAGCTGTACAGTGTTTCTATGAAAGACATTAACAACTGCATTAAAAACAGCATGTCTAGAAGTACGCTACTTTTAATGGCAGTTCTGACATTAGGGCCAAACTGAACTGATTCTTTTCAAAGCTTAATTACATACTGAGCCTTTTAAAACAGCTTATGGGAGCATGTATTAAAGAACTAGAGAAACTTCTACCCTTGCCTAGTTTTGTGTCTAAACAAGGAGTCTGACCACACACATTTCCTTCTGCCATAGTACAGACATACATCATTCCAAACATTAAACCAGCAGACCTTCTTTTGAAATACTTTAAGCAGAACGTTTGAGGAAAGACCAATTATCTTCTGGATCCCTTCCACACTAAGAGCACCTCACATTAGACACATCTTGGGTTTTGTCAGCCTGTCTTAATTTCAGTGCTGCACACTGAAGTATTACACCACTCTCATACCACCGGGCAGCCTGAATTCCTGGGCAGATTTCAATACAGCCACAGTTAAAGAATAACAATATTACTTTTATTGATTTAGACCCAAACATTCCTAATTGATTATACAGACAAATGGATATTCAAAAAGTGGACTAATTACCTCTCAGAATCTCTATTTGGATATGATCTTGCAAGTGGTGATACTGCATGGCTAAGAACAATGTAGGCATAATCAAAAACTTGTTTCACTTGCATGGCACCGTAAGAACTTCTGCCAACGTCGTTTCCTGAAATAATGTGACAGTCATCAGATCATCTTTTTTTAATATCAGTAACCAGAAAATTATTCATACTTACAGCTCAGAAGCCTTAACAATACAGCTTAACTCTGTTTAAACTGGTTAGCCCATCCTACTCACATCAGGAACAACTAAGTGTGCGTATCTCAATAAAAGAAGCTAACCTTATGAATGACACTTAACATTATGCATTTAATTTACCACTTTTAAATATCAGTGTACCAGTGCCTGAAAGAAACAGAAAATACAGACCAGTTTAAAGCTCTTAGGGCTGTCTTTTAAGAGGGAACCTACCAAGCTTAAAGCATCATGTCTCACTTACCAGTAGAGTTTCTGCAGGCCAAATTCAGCTTAAAATTCCACTTGTGCAACCACATTACCTTCAGAGGGCCAGGTATACTTACATCATTAACCCCTACTTAACCTTATCAAATCTATAGATTGATAAAACAGCTCATACAGATTATTTAGCTCCACAGGATAAACCAGTTTGTCAAATCTATCATAGAGGATTCCAGAAGTTTGTATAGCATTGTATTTTGACCAAGTTAGTGGCACTTCTTGGTTGCCCCTCTTTAAGCATGAGTGACATTTACAGCAGAACTATTTCCAAATCCAGTGCCATGTGTGAGGAACTGCAGAAGTTAAGAACATGCCAAAGATTCTGTATCAGTGACTGTACAAGCATCGGTCTCCCATTTAACACTCAGAAAGATCTTGCTATTTCTAGCAAGAAGAAACATTCGGGGTTTTTTCTGTAGATATATTTGGCACCAGACACCAAAGGTTCACTGTCACCACTCGATTTAAGAAACTGGAAGAAAACTTCCTTCAAATTGCATGTCTAAAATACAGACTAGATCTTGATTGGGTAGAAAGCTGCTTACAGTAAAAGGTTCCCTCATTCAAGCATCATTTAGAATGATGCCTGAAATGCCGTAAGAACACTGAAAAGGAATGAACCACTGAACATGTTTATTTTAAGCTTGAAAATCAGATCAGGGCCCATGAACAAGGTTTAATGAAAAATCTGCTTTGACAGTTGATGAGTAAAGGACAGACTCTATCCTTCGGAAGACCAAATCCAATGAGGCTGAATTTGACTTTAGAGGAACCCCTCACTTGGTGAAGTATTTTCTCCAGCAAGCCATTATAGATAAATGTACTGAGGTCTGTTATCCAGGAGAAAAATAAAATAGCCTTGGCTATACTACTTGAAAATACATTTTAGTCCTTGAAGATTCTCCAACCATAATGCCACTTTAACAGAAAAGTATTATCAGCCAGGGAAAATAAGAGCATTTGAGGAACACAGAATTTCTTCAGTAATTTATATGGTCAAATAAAAAATTATCAAGAAATATTTCTGGTTTACTGAAATAACCGAGTATCTTGTTCTGAATGCACTGCTGCAGTATCCAGTGGTTACTAAGCTCAAAATTACAAAAAACTCTCTTAAAAGGCATATTTGCAATTGGACTGTCCTGAAGTAGAAAATAATGTGGGCCTAGGACAGTGAATCTAGGCAAAAACACATTGTAGTTAAATTCAGATCTGCGCTGCAAAGCGGCACAGGGCTTCATAAAGGACTTTGTCCAAAGGCAGCTGAATAGAGACCAAGGTATTGCAGTGGTCAAGAAATCAGAACACAAAAATGTTAATGCTACTGGAAAAAGAATTATTCATTCAAATACAGGTTTTCCAGGGGCAGGACACACTGTTGTATCCTACAACAATGCCACCTTCCACATAATGACATGCTAAACATATACACAAGAGAGAATTAAATTGAGAAGCAATTCAGAAGTGGAATATATAGAAGTAGCTAAACACACACAATTGCACCTACCACTAAATTCAAGCCCATTTAAGGTTGGGCTCAACGATCTTAAGGGTCTTTTCCAACCTAAATGATTCTATAAATTCACATAATAGGAATTCAAGAATACACACCCAATCAAATTACATTAGTTTAGTCTAATCTGGTGCCAAGGCAGCTACATTTGATATGCATCTTGCATGGAGTTACACCAAAATGAAGACACTGCTGCTACAAACTGCTGGATACTCCTTTCATCAGTCGTTGCCACCTCCACTGTTGTGCTAGCAAAAGAAATCATAAGCCTTCCCTAATCCACTTACAGCAAACTCAGGCAGTTTAGTTTAAACCGCCAACGAAGTTGTGCGTGAGTCTTGATTGAAGCAGATTTGAGAACAGAGGCAGGACAGCTCATGCCATAGCATGGCTAGGTTCCTGGATTGCCTCATTCTGCACCTGTAATTAGTTCATAAAAACATCTGAATAAACACATCTTATTCAATTATACAGTCTGCAGAGCTTCTGACTTGCACTGCAGCTGAAAAGCGGGTACAGAAGCCGAAGCGACTACATGGACTACTGCGAACTGTACCAGCCATGTCTGTACAAAGGTGGCCCTACCCGATTCAGAAAGCAACATATTGGAAGAAGCCAGAAGGTCACATATTTGCATTTGCTGTCCTGAATAGATTTTCTTCTGAGAAATCATTAGCAGATCACATCTTACATATCTGAGCATCCTTCCTTTGACACAGCCTACAGACCAATTAGTTAAAGCACATAACCCAAATGCTCTCATTCTTAAAAAAAAATCATGCAGACCTCATCATCTGATACATCAGTAGATAACAATGGTGTGTGATTTCATGTATAATTCAATCCTGATTCTTTCTTACAAAGCCTTCATCCCTAAAGGAACATGTCTAAGATTTCCATCACTCGCTATCAGTATTAACACCCTGTCAGGCAGCCTTTCATTACCTGAAGCAGTTTTAAGAACACGGCCTGGAAAGGTAAAGGTAAGACCATGAGTTAGTATTGAAGCAGATACCTTTATGTTAAGCTATTATCTAGTAAATACCTTTTTGCAACATTCAGCATTAAAGGGGTTCTTTCAGACAGTAACTTCAATGTATTTGTGTATTTTTATAAATACATTTTATATACACATATTTGCAGGTTCTAATGATGAATAGCAGACATTGAAAAGCTCCAGTGAATAACTCTGGGCAGCCACTAAGGCTAAAACAGATAATCCCAATAGTTGTTGCCAATCTCAAATCTAATTATTTCCTGTATTTGTGACCTATCAAGACATAAATCAAGCAACATAAAGCATAATCACTCTTGCAAATTAGAGTCTCTTTTCAAAGACACGACACTAAATTTAAGGTTTAGAACTTTTGTGCGTGCCCATAATTCAGAATGAAGAACAACCTTTCTCATGAAGGGAGCAGGTGGAACTCCAAGTCTTAAACAGCAATTTAGCTACTCTTGCTACTTCTGGTCTGAACCAAGATCAAAATCATTCCTGTTCTGAGCATCTGAAATTACTCGAGGACCTTGATAATGATCTGATTCACCAAGGCTTATTATAAAATAATAAGCTTCCCTAACAATCTGCTCAATAAATGCCAAGTTTGTTTTACAACCACAGATTAAAGATTTGTCACCTGAAACCACAGTCATGCCTTCTAAGACATGATACTGCAAGACCAACTCCGCACAAACCTCTTCTAGGATGATATCATCTACCCTGCTCCAACATGCTCCTGTGAACATACTTCTGAGTGTCCGGCTTTACAGCGCTCCTAATGAATGCTTTTGCTTCTTACACATCAAAGAAAGGATAGGTGCCTGGATAAACTGAAATGATGGCAGCTACAAGATGTTTGTAGAAACTCCCTTCTTTGGATGATGCTGAGGGAGATTTTCTTCTCATTACCCTGTCCTAGAACACTAACTCAAGATGAAGAATGTTAGGCTATCTATGAAGATCAAGAAATCAAGTATAAACCACCATTTTAAAATGCATCACCAGCTAGATTAACCTGACATCTCAATCCGGATTTCAACACACTTTCCATTTTAAGTGTAGACTCCCAACATCTTTGTTGAAATCTTGGTTCCCAAATGACAGAAATTATAATCCTCTAGCAGCCAATAATTAGTCTTTGAGAATTCCAGAGGAAACCCTACCGCACCCAGGAGAACAGCAAAACCCGCTATGACCAAAACAACAACACAACAGATTGATGCCTGTTCCTTCCAAATCTAGCAACGAACAGAAGGTACTGAACAGACAGGATTGAAGTATCATATCTTTCTGATGACACCATTTATCTGTTAGCCAGACATCGTCTTTTCACACCAAAGAAAATACATTTCCTCCAATTTATAAGAACTAATCCCACCGAACTTAATCCTGTTCCCTAAAAGAATATCTAAAAGCTATTCTTATGAGCTACACCTTTCAGCATCCTACTGCTGAACTCGTACATACACGCAGAGAGGGAATTTCACACTACTTGGATAATCGTGAGACATTTATTTTTTTCTCATCCCTATACTTTTTGGCTGATTCCTGGATGAAGACGTCATCTTTCAAAGTCTTCTTCCAAGCAGCTGTGATCAGGGTAAAAAAGAATTGCAAAAAAAGATTGAAAACTTATGCATACAGTGCAAAAAGAGAAAAGTGAAGAGAAAAACTTTACAGAATCTTATGCACTTAAGAAACATCTGTGTCCACTCTTTACCAAAATACTTGTTCCCATCTCCTCCACAGTACTGGCATTGACCCTTAGAGTTAGATACTGAGTGGGTCTGACCACAAACTAATCAAGTAGAGATGATTACTTGTCATCTGGGCAAGGACCTGAAGCAATGGAAAAGATTTTTGTACTGGGACACAAGCAGTAATAGAACTAAACTAATTAGCAGAATTCTATACATTATCTACATACACTTGACAGGTACTTTCAGATACTGTAGGAATATGCGATTAAGTCTAGATGTGAGGAGGCTGTATCTCTCCAATTCAAAGAGTCATCCTACATGTTCTATGTAATCTTCCTCCTAGCTCCATCAAGCAAGTTCTGAAGCTCTGTGGTAGCTGCCAGAAAATGTCCCTAGGGGACACAGTGGCCAGATAACATCAAACTATTGTCAGCTTTCATTTCCCTTGCCAAAACTCTTTCTATCCTGTAAAAATTACATTATCTCAGCCCATATAACCTCATCTAAAATTTAGTTCTTATCGACTCTTTGATAGATAGATGTCTTTTAAACTACAATTCTTTGCTTCTGCAAGGTTTATACTAGGAGAAGCAGTTCAGAGCCCATACTGGATTTACAATTTTTTTCTTCTCTGAAGAGTCAAAGAGAAGAAAAAATTCCCAAGCACTATTAGCAGTGATTAAAACATTGTGCAGCATACATAATTTCTTCTCTTTTAGTCCTCAGCAGATAGGAAGGAACAGAACTGGAGGACAGTAAATGCTTTTGACTCTGAAGAAATGCAGCTCATGCTGCTATTCACATGGGTCTGCAGGCAAGCTACTGAAGAAAATCTCAATAACACAATGAAAGTTCTACAAAATCAATTTTATGCCTGGCCAAGTGCAAGAGTCACGATGGTTTAAGCCACAAACGTGGCTTAAACCACGACACGGCTACAAACATATCAGAGATGTGGTTAGGCAAATGAGTACCTTAGCTTGCAACCTGTTCTAGAGAACTATGAGCATTCAGCATATTGAATATTTATAGAAAGGTGCCAGACTTCAGCTCCTGATCCATGGTATTTGCTTTAAAAGTGCTGTACATAAGCAGTCTACCCACAAGACGTGACAGTATGGAGCTTGAGTGCCAATTACATTCTAGAAATACTAATGCTGAAGTCCAAATTAACTAAAAATTGACTTGTTAAAAAACTGTTTTGGAATTTCAGCTACTTGTGACAGTCTAAATAGAATCCAAACTGAGTACTATATCATTGAAATTTTTTTCAGGAGCTCAGCCAAAGTTAATCTTGATTACTTTGAAGATTACTTAATGAAAACCATATCTTAAAAAGAAAAAGTTACTTTCAAAAGTACATGCAACTATAACTGGCATTCCCCAAAGGTCCCTGTGCAGCACAGAAACCAGTTATGCAAACCACTCTTCACACCAACACCATAATACAGCTGGTCCCTTGCTACACATTCATGGATATACACCCATGTTTCAGTGCAGTCTCTCTACTGCACCACACAGCAGGACAGGTACCTCACCTGGGGCATTTCTTTCCCATATGTTATAATGTATCTGAAGTATGGCACCGCAGACTGTGGCAGAAAAAGCAACACCTTCCATTCTCATTCTCTCATAACAAACAACAGAGAGTTGTTCCTACTAACAAGCCCCCGTCTAGGATTTCCTGGACCTCTTTCTTTCACTATCCCTCAGAACTGCTAGACAGTCTTATTATACACCCAACAGTTCTGAATCTCCAATGCATCATGTATCTGCACTGTCTGCATGCAATCCAATTTAATCAAGCTATGAACCTTGGGAGACTTCAGGTCCTTATTCCTTAGCCCATCTCCGTAACTGTATCTCAACATCAGCAACAGTCTCTTCTCAGTGCAGCTTCTTAACTCATTTGACAGACTTTAGGGACTCCAACGCAAGCTGAGAGAGCACGAGTTGAGCCAGAGCTCCAGAATACTGCAAGAAGTGTACAATCTTACCAGGCAGGAGAGGATCTTCAATACATAGCATGGATGGTCTATATCCATTAGTCATGACTTTCATGATTTCTTCTTTGGCAATATAGGCACCTCCATTTTTTATTCTAATACCAGTTTTCAAGTAGTTAAAATTCCTTCCATAGAGTTCAAAAAATTCTATCAGAAGCATTCCAAGGTTTTCATCAGCTCGTCTGGCATCAATTCTTGGATGCAGCTGTGACAGAACAGTTGTTAATTATTAAAAATTAATGCTTTTCAGACCATAACACAGTGCAATAAAACGCTCTCATTTAAACAGCTGAGTATAATCTCTTTACACAAGTCTGAATTGAGTCATTAATTCTACATGTACTTAAACTATTTCACGTAACCAACAGGGGGCAGCACTTCAGCAGTACCCCGTAGCCAAAAAATTCTTTCTTGTCTCCTCTTCCAGCTTTTTGAGGCTTAGCAAATTCTTTTCCCTAAGCCAAAAGCAATAAAGTACTACAAACTACATTACAGCTTAGTAACAGAGTAATGCCTGATTCTTCAACAGTCAATGTTTTCAAAAGTAGTGGGGGGTTCCATTTACCTCAACCTCCCCATATTATGTAGGGTATGTAAAACCTATCGTAATATTTCAATTAATCATTAACAGCAGCAGAATATGTAGGTTTTTCCATTATCACAGCATCTGAGAGACACTAACATTGTACCCCATCATACTCACACAAATCTCACTGTCACAAAAATATACTGGAAGATGTTATAACTCATTAGCTATTTCATCAGTTACATACAATATCTATCAGTTTTAAGTATGTCAAAACCTAACCAACATATAATTAAAAAACAACTTGACTGGCATTTCAGAATTTCAACAAACACTGAAATCAACTACTCTACACAATCGGTGTTGGAAGCAATAGACTTAAACTGCATCCTGGCAGATTTACAAAACACCAGTAAGATGATTCAGGTACTGGAATAGGCTGCCCAGGATAGCAGCATAATCCAAATCACAGGCCCTGGGTACAAAAAGCAAGGCACAGCCTCTGTGCTTTTTCACAAGGCTCCTGCTGCTGTTTCAGTTCACTTCTGTTCACACGCAGGGAACAGAAGGTCTTAGAGGTTTGAGAGGTAGTCTATAGGAGCTGCCAATGAGTAAATACCTAGAACTGTAAAGCTGTGCATTGCTAGGGGAGTCTAAAGAATCAACACCATAACAGGGCATAAGTACATACACCAAAGTATCTCAAAGAACACAAACAAGGAACAGACTTACCTGCAGGAAACTAATTGCCATTAAAATTAGGCTGTAAGAGCTAATTCCACCAGTAAAAACTTCATTCAAGTCCCTCTGAAGGAGGAACTGTTTTAATACTAAAATCAAGTAAGGCAGCAAAGAATATTTCTGCAAAGCAAAGTAAGTCTTATCAATGACAGTGTCAACTTTCTGAAACAAAGAACAAACTACACAATCTCAACACAAGAAGATTCATCTTCTAATACAAAAATGTTAATTAGTGGTGTGCTATAAAGTGTTTCCACAGGAAAAACTGAAACATGCTTTTTTTTTTAGTCTGAAAAGAGATGACTAGACTTCAACTCTTATTTGACCAAACAGCTTACATATCAAATTTATACCCACCCCCAAACAGGAAGACTTTCAAATCCTCCTTTGAATGCCAGTGTCACTCATTATAGTCAAAGCTTTCCATCTAAACCATACTTTTACTGCAGAGCAAGAAAGTAAACTTAATTTTAAGTATGTAACTACAGAAGAATAACCAAGCATCACAAATTCAAGGTAAGCAAAACTTCAACACTTGCTTTAGAAGCAAAGTTTAGTACCTATCTGCAGATCTATATATGATTGTAGAAGTCCCTTCAGTGTACAGGTTTATCCACACAAACACCTAGCACTCGAAGGCAACACTGAATAGACACCAGCAGAAAATAAACTAAAATATCCATGTTAAATTAGTGTTAATGATTATAGTCTTCAATAATCAATTTTCAAAAGTCTAAGCCATATCGAGAAAGGTTAGCTAAGCATATCTAGCACATCTTTGGCAAGCAGTGTAACATTCATTATATGGCTGATACCTTCATGTATTCCTTGATAAATCGAGCTGCCTTCACACCAGTTTCTACATTAAAACTGATGTCAACTTTCACTTCTGTCTCCTGGTCAGTAAGTTTTATTATTGGTACCTAAAAAGATTAAAATAAGGTTTTATGAATACCCAGAAATGCAACACTGGTGCTATTCTCCAGCTTATTCACTTAAGACAAGGATACTGTGTCCAAATGAATACAACTTTCAAGCTAAGGAAACATGGATTTGAGAAAACATAACAATCCTAACATGACTGACAAGCAAATACTTTTTAGTGAGGTAACAGAAAACATAGGCATGTAGGATCACATTAAGTTTTGATCACTCGTGTACTTTCCCGTAATTATTAGATATCTGTCTCCATAGCTGCAATGTCAGTGTTTTGTAAGACAACCAAATTCATTTAATTTAATGACTCACTGCTGTTAATAGGAGACATTCTACACTCATAACCTGTGGAAACTGCATTCATCTGACCCAACAATGCACCATTCACTTGCTAAACTGATAGAAGACTATACTAGAAGAAAAAAAAATAAAGCACTGTCTCTTGGTTTATCAAGCTGCACTGGTTCACTGCAGAGTCACACAAAAGCCAAACTGGATAAAAGCAAAGCAGGAATAGCAATACTTCCTCTGCTGGCAGCAATGAATTATTATAGAACTACCAATACTGTAGTTCAGTCTCACACCACCACCACCTTGAGTGCAGTATCCTACAAAATTGTCTTGCAATCATAGCCTAAACATCAGCTGATAACATCTATTTTAAATCAAGCTTTCTGCATATTTAATCTGAAATGGAAAACAAAACAAAGGAGCAACATAGCACCATTTCAGATCAATTGAAGAGGTATGGCCCTCTAGTAAATACAGTACACTGCATGCTATCGCTAAGCACAGATTCTACTAAAATCTTGCACAGGGCAAAACATTGTGCTTAAGACAATATAATTTGCTTCATGAATTAAGAACACTATTTATCACCAACATCTTAAAGGGTCTGAAAACTCTTCAGTTCAGTATTCCAAAAACTATTACTTACTGTAGCTTTATCAAGTACTTTAATGGAATACGGCTCAGCCACATTGTGTTTTCTTAGTGCTTGCTCCAGCAGCTGTAAAGGTGGCCGTTCCCATTTCCCAAAAACAACTAGATCGATATCACTAGACGAAAGAACACAGCATGAGATCCATTAAGTCTAAAACATAACACTCCATCGAAAAAAAAAAAAAAAGGTAAAATTGGCATTCTGTCTTACAAGTCCTCCAGGGTGACCATTTTGCAACTTTTAATCTAGGTTCCCAATACGCTGCTTTTAGGAATGCTAAAGAGATGGCTTAATGTGCTTTAGGACCCAAAGCAGTATCCTAGTTTCTTGCTTCCAGTTCTGTGCAGAGTTCTTTGTCCTCCTTTTCCTTTTACCTTTCTTTCTCCTTCCCCTCTGACTTTCACAGCCCAATCCCATCCCTCATCTACCAGTGTTGACAGGCACGTTAATAGTCCAAACAATTTTTAGCGATTGTTATTCATAAAAGTGAAATGGCCAATGCTTTCCTAAGTGAAATTTTAATTGATATAAAGACAACATAGTCGTTAAGACACAGCTATACATCCACCTATTGAACCATTAAGTGATATGAAACACTGAATTAGACATTTTAGACATTTTGTTCTCAAAAATACAGGAAAACAGCTGTGATGACTCTTGTAACTTTGCACAGTAACTCTGGTGGTGACAGTAATTCACCTTATTTAACAGAACACAGTCTTTACAAAGGAAATACTGAACATTCAATTTCACTGTATCTTGAAAACAAAGACTAACCTCGGATACAAGAAAGTTAAGGTAATTCACCAAAGCATCAGTAAGTACCTAGAGAAGTACAACGATCTATCAGATACTTAAATCTAAGTTAAAAAGCTCTTCCCCTTGTAACATTGGACATTAGGTAAAAATTTTACTGGAAGTTTGACAGGTTTACACGTTCCAGTCTGAATTCCCCTTTGAAATTTGCCATTATTCTAGAAGACAAGCTTTATATAAAGTATTACTTACCTAGTTGGAAGATAAAGCCCTGTACTAAAGCTGCCAAATATCTGGACCTGAAAAAAAGCCACACCAGTGAAATAACTTGTAATTATGAATGCTCACTTCATTTCACTTCAACAAGACACAGATTTTTCTGAACTTGTTAAGGATATAGCCCAGTAAAAAGTTATTGAACTTACTTTACCACATACTGTGTGAAACCTGCAGAAATACACTTTCCCTTATAGATGCAACTTTAGAGGATTATTTTTTAACATGAAATGGCTACCAATCCTGCTTGCAGCAGAGCACAATCTTTTGAAACAACTCCTTTTTGCCATTTATTTTCAGTTTGACATAAGTATAGGCTGTTACAAATTTCCTTCCTTCCCACTTCCTTCTTTCCTCATAGGACATCTTTACTGAGATTGGAAGAGTTTAAGGGAAACATTTTTCCCAAATTTTTCGGTTCAAAACCAGCAAGTGCATCTAAAACATATGATTCAGATAAACATGAATACTCCAGATTTTACTGCAAGGATGATTATGAAATTGTGATAGGTGTCTGTGTGTGGAAAAGAAGGCATGCTGTAGAGACACTCATGGCCCACATCAAATGCTTTGGTATGCTTCTAATGAGGAGAATTGAGACATTCTTCCCCCTCTGCTACAGCAGAGCATGATTTACAAGTTCACTTCTTTGACATGACCTATGAAAAGGGTGGGCAACACTGGCCCATTTCAGTGTTTATCTCTGTTCCCACAAGCTAGAAAAATGCTATTACTAAGGAAAAATCACAGATGAAGATGCAGCAGAGAAGCTTTACAGTATCTTTAGCTCAGCACTGTGGCCACAGCCCTCACTTCATCATGGAAGGCTATGAAATCACAATGGTCTGAAATGTTTTTCTGCTTGTTAATGACAATATTACCATCTGGTAATCAGAAAGGTGATGCTAGAGATACACTTTACATTACTTCCAGATGTTTTTTGTTTGGAAGAAACTTATTGTTTAGGCAATAAAGGGCTTGAAAATACAACAACTTCGGCTGCAGTGTAACTCAGGAAGTCAAGTTCAATTTTTCCACTAAAGCAAGGTTAAAGTAATTCACTGAATGTCAAATTTAAGAAGAGTACAAAAAAAAAAAAAAAAAAAAAAGGGGGTTTAACCATTCTCTTGTAAAATATTTTTATTTACAAATATCCAGAGCCAGGACTCCTTGCAGAAAGAGATACATAGGTAGGCAGTCTCACTTTAATATTCAAAATTAAATTATACAATCAATCTAATAAGCTTTTACTTTAAGAAATGCACTTCTTAAAGTGGAAAGTTCTTCACATCCCTGGTTCTCAAAATGAAAAATAAAATTATCAGTAGCCTTCATTAACCTTAAATCTAGGTTTTAGATTTCCTCCATTTTTTAAAATGAACTGCCAAGTACTGCAAGAGCTGCGACATTAAGACAATTGCGTTAAGTTTGAAGTCTTATCTGTTCATTTCTAAACCACAGAAAGATAATAGCAAGGTTAAGTGAACAGAGCTCTACAATTTACCTGAGAAGCAAATCAACACTTAAATTACACTCACATCAGCTGTAGGCCAAAGATCTTTGATGACAGTTTCTATCCTTTTCACCACTTCTCTTCTCATAGCTGCTTCTTCAGGACGAGGGGACATGAAGTCATAGAAGTCAATTATTTCTTCATGTAGTCTAAAGGAGACAGTAGCATCAGTTATAATGACAAGTTACCTATTGCAGTAAATTCCAACAAAAACAAGCCACAGGCATTATTTAATATAATTACTTAACCAAAACCAGCAGTACTTTCAAGAAAGATGAAAGCCTAATTGTTGTGGCAATCACACAGGTAGCTGGATGGTTTGGGATCTGGGATTTGGGACAGGTATATTCATACTTGATTTTTATGGCAGCACCTCACAGCAATCTAAGCAATACCTACACATCAGCCCTCGTCACTTTACCTAAATACCAAAGATGTCAAAAGACACAGGATGCAAACACTAGTAGACATTTACTAACCTTCTTACTGGCTCAACAGTGAAGGTCAAATTCAATTCCTGATTCCCAAAGATTACTTTCTTTAAAAAAAAAACCAAAGCATAGTCTTAAAAGCTACACAATGATCCAAATGTGAAGTAGCACAAGAACAATTAAAAATCTTCAAGTAGGTTTATTTTCAGGGGTTATTACTTCTGTGTACGTGGAAGTTTACACAGACTTGCAAACAGACCACTAGCACCGAGTATTTGTAGAGGGCAATAGAAGGGGGACATTTGAGCATTCCCTGATGTGAAAATACTCACTTCGACAAACAGGGATTCCTTTGACCACTCAAGCCCTTTATTAGCCATTCATTTATATTAGAAGTGACCTTCCAACTGATCTACTCAAAGTATTAAATGTATTCTCAAGTGGAAAGTACATTAATACCACTGTTACATGGGGAGTTCTGATACTGGATTCTTATACACCTAAGTCCACTTATTTCCCATCTCCTTGTACCTTAGCACACTCACTGGCAAATTTGACAGATCAATTCGAATTTTCAGGTGAATATCATGATTGTTTTCAATGAAAAAGCATCGAGCCATGCTAAACAAAAATGCAAGAAACATATATATTCAACATTGTAGCGAAATACAAATACTGTCCTAAAACAAAAATACCAGGTTCAATCCTTAGTTAACATGCTTGGCCTTTCAAAGAAAAATTTTATACATCTCCAGTAGAACTCCTAACTCTTCCCCTGAAACTTTTGCAACTCGTTTTACTAGAGAATTCTCACTCCAACAGATAGCCTCCAACAGATCGTGTGCCCAGTTTTAAAGGGTCAGGATTCCTCTCCGTACACAAATAGATTTTAGCAGCAAAGCACAACAATACTTCTAAAAAGCATATATACCTAAAATTACTGTTTGCCCTTTCTCTTTCCTTAAACTGGGCCTGCATCCACAACAGAGCTTTTAACTACACAGCAGACTTGTCAACTAAACATGTCAATTTGTTAATAAATCTATTTGATTTCAAATCTTCAGAGCAAGACAGAAAATACAAACCAAGATGCTCCTATTTTTTGTTTCTAGGAAGTATGCTTTGGGTTTTTTTCCCTTTCCAAGATGACAAGACCAGTGAAGGGAATACTTGAATGCACCTAACAGCAATGAGGCCATTGTCCTGCTTATAAAAACTAGCAATAGGTGAAAGCAAGAAGAGACAAAGCAGCTATCCAACTCCCTTGCAGCAATCCTAATCCTCCAGCAATTTCATGTGGCATATTTTCAGTGTGGATCCCAACCATAATGTATATTAGCTCAAAGAACTCATCTTCCATTGATTTTTCCAGGCCTTTTTAGACCATTTATGCTTTTGTAATTCATGGCATTCTATGACAATTTAAGTACACATCAGAATTAAGAAGTATTTTATTTTTAACTGCTGCTGGTTAATGATTTTATCTGATGCTCTTTTTCTTGGGGGAAAAACATTATCACTGGCAGTTTATCTCCAAACATAACACTTCTCCAACTCTCTATTCATATCCAGTTGTCTCTATCCACCAGCTCTTTTTCAAGCTAGCAATCCCCATCTTTTTCTCTCTTCCATACACAGGAGAAAGTCCAAAGTCTGATCACTGCTGGCGTTCTTCTGTTGCACCATTTCTCTGACAGGTGGCCAGAAATGCACACAGTTAATACATAATTACACCATTCAGTCCATGACACTCACTTGTTTTCACTTTATTGTCCATACCTTTGCAAAGATTGCTGCTAACGACTATCTGAGGATATCTGAGCATACAGATGGCTCTTTAAAAGAAACCATTGTGAAGGAGCTTCCAGGTGTTTTCTGAACAACAGTCACCAACGTAAGGCCCACCCACTGAGTATATTCAGTCTGAACTATTTTTCTTCAGATTCACGATTACGTATTTACTAGAATTTAATTTTCCCAGCAATTTTATAACCTAATGAACAACAAACTCCCACTGTGACTGTCTGCAGTCAGTTCCAGCTTTCTATTATCCTTTCTACCCTTTTCTCATTCGTTTCTTCCCTCCAGGTATTTATGAATATATCGAGCAACAGACTCTAGAGAAATTCCACTGGTAACACTCCCTTATTATGAAGTATTTTATTCTTTCCTTTGGTTACTTTTAAGCAGTTAACCCGTAAGCCCAGCAAACCTGTAACTGTTTAATTTTTACGTCTTCAAAAAAGAATCTCAAGACACATTCTTCTGAAAAAAAAAAAAAAAAAAAAAAAAAAAAAAAAAAAATCCAGCAGTTCCACGTTACCAGACTGACCACATGAATAAGGATTAACAATGAGTCCTTCAAGGAAATGAGACCTGTGAGACACAAATACCTTTATCAAAGCATGCACAAGCCCATTTATGTTTACGCATGAAAGGAAGTTCTGTTTTGTTATGGTATCAACCCCATCCAAGCACACCAGGAGATACAGACATTCCTGAAAATAAATGCATTTACAGTAGCCACCCCATGTTAGGGAAGGAGGAGAATAGAAGGGATCTCAGTTCCCCTGTGCACCGCAGCCTCTACCATAGACAGAGTAGTCTTTCAAAAGCAGCCCCTAGTGTGTCAGCAAGGTCAGAAAAACAACATGCACACAAGCACTCTGCCATGCCCCACTGAGCTTCTGTTCAGATGATTAACACTGTCACAAATCTCAATCATGTTACGAAAGACTCAAAAAAAGACCACCCACCACTAGTCTACATTTCCTTCCCTGATCTACTTTTTAACAAGTCAATTTCATATTTTCTACCTTGCACTCGCAAGGCAGCACTTCGTTTAATGTTTCTGTTTGCCTGGGACAACAGCACAAAAGCTAGATAATCAAAACTCACTTAAAGTTCAAACCATGCACTGCGGCTTCACAGTTAAATTCATCTGGAATTCTTCAGTGTATGCCACCAGACAGAGCTGTACAACAGTTTTCATTCTGCTGATGGACTTAAACACTCCTTACTGAAATTTAAAAAGACAGTTCCCTGGAGTCAAAGAAAGTTCTTGGGAGAAGTCTCAAGCCTTTCTCTGGCAAAAAGCAATGCAATTAGTTCACTTAGTTTTCACTACATGATCTGACTTCTCCTGGGTGCCCTTTCATGTCTCTCTATAAGCCCTAGAGACTCTGTCGAGTTTCTTGCTTTCAATGTGCAAGGTTTTCAGGTTTTAACACACTTCACAAAACAGTTCTCAAATCCTCTGTCTTAACAGACTTCTGTTTTGTTTGCTTTCTCCAGTTTTCCTAACTCAACAGATTCTACGTCTCAGAAAACATCATCTTCCTGGACTATGTCCTTCTGGATAAGAATCAATGCTATCTTCATGGTCAGCATATGACAGCATGACCATCTTAATACATCCTCTTCAAGCACTTCACTCTTTAGGCGTCCTCCTGAAGAAGCTTCTCAAACCTGAGATGCTTTTCTAAAATTTAATGTTACTGTGGTTTACATTTTTCTAAACCCCTCTGCTCAGACAAGGTTATTGAAGCACAGTCACAAAAAAGGCAGCTCTGATAATACATAAAACAAGGTGCTGTATACTGCTCAGAACTAATCTCAGAGCAACTTCTCTACTAGCTGAAGGAATTAATAATTTGGTGTCTGAATAAAACAGATCACTACAGGACATTCACCCAGCCAATACAGGAATAGTTTTTAGTTAAGTATTTTGCCCACATAGCCTCTATGATCTTCATAAGCACTTGCTACTTCTTTGGACTGTGACTAATCATTAGGAACAGAATTTCAATTTGCAGCACATGATGTACATGCAGATGTAACTAACGCCTTAACTCTTTCTTTTTAAAAAATAGAGCTTCTTTCAACATATGGCACAGGTCAATTTTCTCAGCCTCCTTCCGACTTCTTTAAGAATTTGGGCTCCCAACGGCATCCCAGCACCTACCTATCTTCTATGACATTTTATGCCTATTATACTACTTTCCTAGCAAAGATAGACATTTTAATGGAGTTTTTCACAAGGCAGTTTCACTATATTTATAGAAACACTCAGAGATGTAACTGTCCTCTTAAGACAAGGTGGAAAAGTTTAGTGATGCAGAAGAGAGGCTACCAGGACTTTCTACACTATTCAGCTTGCTAATTTTAACAGCTTCAAGGAACCTACCATTCACTTAATACTATTTCCACTAAGCACAGTAAACATCTGCTGCTTACAGGCTGAACTATGCAACAGAACTGACACCTTTTGTTTACCAAAAAATTTATCCCGTTTACTGTTTTAGGAAGGCAGACACACTTTTAGTCTTCAGGTTAAAATAAAACGCAGGAGACATTCTCATATTTTTGTAATGCTTTTCCTTAAAGACACATTTCTAGGAAAGAAAATCATCTACTTCTCTCATAATTTAGTGGATCTGCAACTATTACTATAGATAACATTGACTTGTTACATCAAGGGCTAACTTAAATGCAGTGAAATGAAATTATCAAACAGCATCAACTAGGTGAATGAAAAATCATAGAGACTTTCTTCCCTTAAGTAAGCATCCTGTTTCTTAGTCATGTCTACACTACTAAGCATATTAATTTATTCTGAAGGAACATATAGAAGCGTGACTATCATTCTCATGGAACAACTGATTCTTTTTGAAAACACGCTCAATTCCAGTAAATAAGGAATATTTTTCTAACTGAAAAGTCTAACACAACAGCTAAGAATCCTTATAAAAAGAAAGAATAGATGTCAAAGTATGTGGGCGAGCAGGAAAGGGAGGTGAAGAAACAGGGAGGCATAGACAGCATTTCAACAGAAGTTTCGTTGAAATAAAGGTTACAAATAACAGCATACGTTCTTTCAATGAAGCATGAACTCCAAAACGTGCGTGAGGACTTTGCTGTCTCAAGAGTTCAATAGCGAATGGCCCAGCAGCCACTGTGCCTATTTCAGAAATCTGTTGAACTATACCTTCACCTATACTACTGCAAAGCTCGACTGCATTATCATGGAAATGCAGGTCAAATCTTACACTACAACAATCAAATGCATTCAATAACTGAAATCAGTGTTACAGTCAAACTCAAGAACACAGTCGAGTGAAATCAAGGGGAATATATATATGTGATTGAATATAGTACATTCTGAGATACAGACTTTTTCCAGTATAATCCAAGATTAAGACATCCGCAGAAGTAGCAAAAACAGAACTATGCCCAAGGAGATGAACTTACAATTCTTCTCTTCCCACCCCACTCACAGCACCCCTCAGGTGCCTTTACTTTTTTATACCAGTCCTCCTCAGCACCAGTAACACCCAGGTAATAGTGCTCTATGCCCTATGCAGTGTCCTAGGCTTACAGATAAGAAAAGCTATGAAAACATAGTACTACATTCACAGACTGTAGTGCCATACCAAATCATCTCATGTTACTATGTAATTCAGAGAATGATTATCTTTTTTTCACCCCAGTGTAACTGTGTGGAAGGCAGCAAACTCAAAGACAGGCAAACTTAAAAAAAAAATAGAACTTGTGAATCAGAGCTGTGAAATGTTTTACAGGTAGGTACCCTAAATACTAAATTCAAACACAAATCAAGGTTACTTTGCAAGTCAGCTACTAAGGAGAGAATGGAAGAAAAAAATACTTCTATTCTCATCCACAGAACAAAAAGAGTAGTTTATAATACACTGTACCTTTTCCACAAGACACCATAGTTTTTATTTCCTCTCTAAGCCTTCTCCTTACCCCACACTCTTGCAAGTCAGAACCAGTCCTAATTTTAGATTTTCTTGCTAATTAAATTTTACCTCTTAGAAGCATTTTTGACAGTTTGCACACTCAAGAAACAAAGCTTGCTGGACTGATTTACACTGCAAATTTGCAGACTTAAGTAACAGAATCCACTTGCATTTTGGAAGAGAAAAGGAAAACTACTCTATTTTTGCTAAGTATGTCAATCCAGTAAAACTCAACCAAGTACCTTATTAACAGCTGGATGTACTTCGAAAAAACTGCATTATAAATATCTAGAAAAGAAACTGATCTATATCTCCAAGTTAATATATGGCAAAATAGACCCACTACGTAAGCTTCTGAACAGCTGTACATTACTCTGACTTAAGCTGCTGGACTTTACCACAACACCAAGAAAACATCACAATTACTTTGTTCTATCAGTGAAGGAGCATACCATATGTTAAACCTTGGAACTGAATCAGCAAGCTCGCTATGCCAATAAATAGAACCGCTAAACTCTGAAATTCCTATCTTAATACTGTTCTTTTCCAAAAGCCCAAAGATAGCAAGCGATTAACATCCCAGACAAGTCGAAAGGTTGCAACAGCACAAACATGATAGTGATGAGAGACTCATTATGCCCATGTAGATCAAGTATGTGTGACACCAGGTTAGCCACTGAAACATTCAAGAGGAGCAGCAGCTCTTGACATAATCTTGAGCAGCAGAGTTTAATTCAAAATGCATTCATCGAAGGACCACAAGCAGCAAACCCTGCACATTAAAGTCAGTATCTCTGCAAGACAACAACGGCTACAAAGGCCTTTTCTGGATCTAAGTACTACTTCACCATAAAAAAGAGGAAGCTTCTTAATTTAAGAATCTCAACCAAAAGAATGAGGTGTTTCAGAGACTATTAAAGATATGACACTGGTTGTTTAGCAGAAGTGTGCATCACTAATCAAATTTTAGGGAAAAAGATCTTCTACTAACCTTGTCACAAGATTCCACCAGAAGATGTCTTCAGAAACCCTGAAGTAATGCACAAAGCAGGAAAAGAGGATTGGAAGATTAAGGCTATCAAAAAGGATTATGAGGAACAATTTAACAAGATGCAAAGCTATGCTTGAGAAAGGATAAACTAGCTCAGGAGCCCAAAAACCTGCTTCTGCTAAGTGAATTAAGTGATCAGAACAGAGAAAGTTAAGTAGAGATGCTGGTGGGGTTTTTTTTTTTTCCCCCTTTTTTTTTTTTTAATACCAGAGAGGTTTCCCTGATCCTATAACTATATAGAGAAAACTTGTCCCAAACCCGTTTTTAGTAGAAAATACTTCACATCAAAATCTATTCCTGATAATTTGGTATTCACCAAAAGCACCACTCACCCAATACCACATTTGTATCAGAAGAACATCAAGCAGCAAGCTTTCTTTTTTTAATTTAAAAGCATTTGTTTTGACATCCATAATAGTCAAACTAGTCTAAAGTAGAATCAATGCAACACTTGAATAGTTATGACTGTATCAAGATGTCAACATAGATTTTGTAAATGGAAGTAGTATCTGAAAGAAAACCTTTAGAATTATTTGCAAGTATCAGTGAACCACAAAGGAAATCCTGTTATCTACTTGGATTTCCAAACAGCATTTGATAATGGTCCCACATGTCCTTATGAAGGCTTATGAAAAAACTAAGCTTACGTGGGATGAGAGGGAAGACTTTCATGTATATAAAAAAGTGTTTTAAACAGAAACAAGCAGCTGGAACTCTTAGCTTCCACCTTAAAGGAAGGTCACAAGTGAAGCCTTAAAGTGCCCTATGCTAGTCAACATCCTCATAAGTGATCTGGCAAGGGGACAAATAGTAAAGCAGAAAAGTCTGAGACTGCAAAGTTACCCAGAATAAGCCAGCTCAAGAACTGCAAATAGACATTAAAATACAGACTGCACAATGAAGTAGCAGGCAGAATTTGAGACAGGGTAAGTATAAGCACAACAGAAGCATATGAGAAAATTCTGTCTTTACAAAGACGCAATGAGGGGCTCCGCACAGGCTCAAAACACTGAGAATCAAGATCGTGAAATAAGAATCCTGTTAAAAGGTCTGTTCAATACTCAGTAGCCAAAAAGAACAGGCAAGTCCCATGTTAGTAATCAAGAAACAAAGTACAAGATAGAACAAGATAGCCCAAGATGTAGGAATACTGTGACACTATCACACACAGGTCTGATTCATCTAAGTCCCAAAGATGCAACAGAACTGGAATGCATACAGAGGTGATAAACATCTAGAGGCAGGAAACAGCTTCAATAAAAAGAATTATTAAATAGACTGGAAAACAGATAACTGTCAGGCAATTCAACTTTTCCCTTCTCTCTTTCAAGTCAGCTGCAAAGAGCACTCATAGATTGCCCCATTAATGCATAGACCTGTGGCTGGCAGCAACTACAACCTTAGTAACAGCCTCAGGACAAAAAATGGATCCTTACATAATGCATAGTTTAACTGAGGAACATCTTGCCACAAGGCAGTGCTGATCCCAGAAGCTCACACCAACTCAAGATGAGATGAGATAAATTCATACATAAAATCCACAACAGGCTGAACAATGCACTGCCTGTAGCCCAGGTAGTCCAAGAACCATCGATCATTTAAAAGTGAGATATTATTCCAGGAAATACCACCATAGGCTCACATGAACATATTCTTCTCCCAACATTTGGCATTGGCCTCTAATGGTCTTGCCCAGTATAGCTGTTTATGTTCGTAGTACCAATCGTCCCTACTGCCAAAGCCCAACAACTGTGAAAAGCACCACGAAGCTGACGCCAGGATCAAACTGCTCCAAACATGTCCCATTCTCCTTTACACACAGATGTGAGCACCTGTCACACAAAGCCTTCTCATGTTTTACTACTGCAGCTCAGCCTTTCTGACCTCTGGTACTATGTTCTCTCTCAAGTCTACTGCTGCCAAAATATTCCTTTCGTTCCATTACTGAAAGCATCAGTCTCTAATGCTACACTACGCATCCACTTTGCAAAGAATCTTTGAGCTCTACCTACTCTACTCAGTCGACCATAAAAAGAGAGATGTTCTTGTTCTTTCGACAATTCATCCAGCAGCTACCCTCAAACTCTTCTGTGTACCAACCTTTAGGCATGAAAACAATCCCCTCAACCACATCCCGATGCTCCGTCAACCCCCCCCCCCCCCTTCCAGAAATCTCTATGACTAACAGGCAACCACTCCCACCCTCCTCCTTGCATGCTACAGTATATACTGCCTAGTTCTGCCCCGGTGCTAAAGCCAGATGAAACAGGAATTGAGTGTACATTGCCAATACTGCCTGCCTCACATTAAGACCCTCACTACAGGTATCCACCTACCACCACAGATAACAGACACTAATGATTTAACAGTGGTGTGCGTGAAGCATAGCCCACTGTGTTGACTCTTTATTAGATGGTATTAGAGCAAGACAGCACTGTAAGTACAGGGAAGAGTTAGATACCACCCTTGGGAATCCCTTAAAGCCTTTACATGTGCTAGACACGCCAGTGCAGACAGTAAAGGCTACAGAGTTTTCAAAGTCTGCATTTTTTCAGCTCAGCCAAAGTACAATAAAATTTGCAAAAGGGGCTGACAACGTGGCATCCCTACACATTAATTTGCATTGTCCAGCTCTGACAGCAGCATAAGAAGAAGAAAGGGTTGACAAACGTGCAACTAGAGCTATGCAAGGTCCTGAATGCAGTGCATTCTTAGTGTATTGTACAAAACCCAGTAATTAAATTTATCTTGGTCACCAAAGTTTAGCAATGTATCGTGAAAGCAAAAAGCCCAGTACAGCTGGAATTAGAAATGCTTCAGCATAAGATGAAGAAATAAACAAAACCTAATACAGACTAAAATAGACTAATATAGTAACACCACCACATCTGAGTAGCTACAGAAATGAATCTCTGGACATCATTTTTGGTAGACAGTGCCCTTCAGCCGCAAACTGGTGAACACTGAAGCAAGCCTTCTGGGGAAGCATCATCGTAAGCTTACCTTGCTAATAAGAACTCTTCCCAAGTATCTGCTGTGGTCACCAGACAATGCTGGCCTGAATCCTTCTTCAGCCTAATCAGATGTGGAGGTGTTTGTGCTTTTATGCTCTACAAGAGAACTTCTGTGCCATTATCAAGAGATTGTTAAAGACAACAGGTATGGGGGAGTGATGAATATGGTAAGTCATCAAATGCTATGCAACGCTAATTAGTCCAGGCAGAGCACCATATCAATGTATCATAACACATCCGGTATCCACACTAAGCCTCAACAAGCCAGTTCTGTTGTTTCTGCACAGCACTGCAATGTACCAAGCAGATATACCAGGTATTTTAGCACTAATTTCATTCGACATCTACAATTAGTCTGAATATTTCATTGAAAGTATTAAGCAGAACAGGCTTGTATTGTTAAAAATGCCTTAATTCCTACTTTGTTAAATTCATATTAAGAAGCAGAATAATTAGATATGATTTTATACTATTCATAAGCTATTAGCTACATCTTAAGAGAAAGTGCCCTATCAGCTGTATACGCAAGCAATGCAAACGTAGCAGTAGAGTCCTTAGTAAAAAAATTGGAATAGCTTGATTTTGTATTTTGAAATAAAACTTCAGCACTTTTAAAGCCTCTGGATGGTTAAATTACTCATATTTAAAATACTGACATTACAATAACAGAAGGTATTATTTTGATGTACAAAGACTGCAGACCCCAAGATGCTAGATGTAGTTTAAAACCTCTCAAGAGGATACTTCGCAGTATCAAGAAACCACATGTAGTTCTGAACATCAGTCACAACAGTTTGAACTAACCTCATAATATTAAAGGACACTTATCTGCATTGCACCTGAAACCAATCATTTTGTCATCTGTACTCCTAACCTAAACCCAGGCATTTAAGAATTTATGTTGTTGCTATATTAATCACTCTGTTGAATCAGTGAAATAAACATGGTTTCATTCTCATCCCTTACCTTCCAGAAATCTGGAAAAAGATGACACAGGTCAACCTAGGACATCCTAAAGCTATGCTTTAGGATAAAATCTAATCAAGCATGACTGTTCACACTTGTATTTTATGAGAGGGAGAATTTCCTTTACAACACAAAGATTAGCATGCTGCTCAGAAGGTGGTGAAAGCAAGAGATATAAGTACACTGGAGAAAATGAATGCGGTACATAAACCACAGCAAAACACAGCCTTTATGACACGAAGCATTCCTAGACATCACCACACCTACCATCAGAAAGCTACTGAATATGATGTGTTTGAAAAAACGGTGACGACTTGCACTGCTACAGACCATCTCCAGCTCTGAACAAGAAAGCGGAGAGAGCACAGTACTATTTCAAAGCATGCAGGCATTCCATTAAAAGTACTACTGCAGCCTGGGAGAAGGCAAACAGAGATGAGCCGCCTTAGTCTGTTACCAAAAGACAATACACTAACACTGTGAACTACTGCGTGCCACCCAGACATTTCAGCTTGTTGTGGAAAAACGCTAGGAAAAAAAAAAAAAGTAGAAAACAATATTCATGGCAGAGTAATCTCCAACATTCACACACAGGAGCATAAGAGCACCTCTAATGAAGTCCTTTTTCCTTGAATCTATGTCCAAAGCAGACCGCAAATGAAGATTTTGACAGTTGCATACACCAGTATATCACCACTGAAGGTGCCTCTGTCAACAGACCATCACAGTTACAGAAGTGATGCTTCAGGACTGGTCTGACAGTTCCAAGTAACACCAGGCAATGAATGAGGAATGTAAAGGATTCAGGACAAACCTCTGTGGGGATCTGTTCCCATCTCCATCTTTTCAGTGCATTTTCATTTGAACAGCCAAATAACACACCAACCTGGCTTCAGGAAAATTAAGTTAAACTCATCAGTAGTCACGAATTACTGCAGAAGGTAGACACCTAAAGCCACTCCACCAGTGACAATGTTTTTGTTACTTCAATCATGTAAGTACTTTATAAAAAAATTCTCTAACACTAAATAGAAGCTTGTTTTAGACTACACACTTGTCCAAGATTCATCTTGGGTAACAGAACTCAACGTTTAAGGCAGAAACTGCTTCTCATATTTAAGTCTGTGGTTTCAGCTCCCATGCTCTCCTTCAGCACTAGTTCCCTGCTGCTCTAAGGAAACTGGAACTACGGGATCACAGATGCTGTAGTTGCTGGTGTCCCACTCCTAGCATCAGGTCTCACTACAGGAATACAGATCTTTGACAGAAGATCAGGAAACACAGCTTCCACTTACAAAGACATTTAGCCAAGAACTTGTCATTAACACGTAAGCAACGGAATTGAATAGTGCAACTGAAGCTTGGCTAAAAAATTTTGTCTATGTATTCTCTACACACCTGAAAGGTGACATAACCTTTATTAAGGAAAACCAACAAGAAAAAAAAAGGGGTGGAGGGTGCAGAAGATGAAGGATAAGGGTATGCCATTGCCACAGGTAGTACTGCCTACAGCTACATGACAGAACCTGCAGAGCCGAAATTCAACCAGATTTGCCATAGACCGGCCGGGTGACCTGGGGCAACTCCTTCATCTGCCTGCCTGGAGATCTACCTCAGGTTACACTGACTTGTCTTACACAGATAAATTAAAACGTTAACTCAGTGTTCTACCACATCTCTATCGAAATAAAACAAACATATTCAGGCTATTTTTAAGATACTACTGGAATTTTAAACATACATCTTCTTAGCACAGGACCCAAAGCTCCCAGCGTATGACACTTCTTAAACATTCAAACTGCTTCCTGTAAGCAATTTTAATTTTCACTGTCAGTTTGGAATTAAAAAGCAGTAGTCTTGTCCTCTTCAGGAGAGGCTACAGTTTGCAAAAAAACAGAACTTGAAAAAAAACATCTTCTAATACTTTTGGATAACTTTAACATACTCAAAGCCTGACAGTTCCACCCAGAACAGAAAAGGAAGACAGTGTCCTTAAGTTAAATTTCTCACTTAAAATTTCTCCAGCTCTGAAAGTGTACCCTGTTATCTTTATCTTTTTCCCTCTACAAATATGCAGCACCTCTACTCCATGGGCATCCAAGGGTCCTGGATTTTAGGAGTTCCAAGACACTATTTTTGAAATGACATTAGAAATCTGCTGTAGTCAATCAATGCAGCTAGCACTTTCTCCATGAACCTTTACCATTGGAAAGCAACATTTTCCCCAAGTGAAATTTGACAGCTGAAATACAGAAATCTCACGGAGCACCCCAGAGGTGCTTCTTTCAGGTTTAGTCCCTTCTACATGCTGACTGGACCAAACTGAATACTCAGCTTTAATAACTACCCGTTCATAAGAGAAACTTACGGCCACAGAACAGGATGAGCTTCGTAGAAGTGTTCTCTTTAGAAAGCAAAGATTTCAATTCAGATATTGGCTGGGTCAATCTATTCCATTCCTCTCAAAAATGTTCTAAGACCACACTGACTTTCACACTTATTTCAGCCAGAATTGGGCATGTCCCTTTCAACTGATGTTCCTAACACTCCCCAAAGTAACTAGTCTGCTACAGCTTAAGGAGAGGCTTAAATCAGTTTAAAAATTAGTGCAAGGGTTTTCTCTGAGCTCCTCTGAAGCCTTCCACTTCCCCCTCACATTATGAATTGACCTCAGGAGCTCTGACAGGCATCCCTGAGCCATCTTCGCTTTAATTACTGTAGGTGCCGTTTGACAGTGGCCTGACAATTTCACCTCTCAACCTACTACAAGGCAAGGCCTAACCCCCGAACCTGTGGGTTCCCAGACCCTGCCTGCACCGCTGCTTTGGCCAGGAGCCACCCAGCCAGCACAGACCAAGGTGATTTACAAAAGAACGTTTTTGTGCTCCACCATCCCCTATGATCAACCTCGCTTCGGCAGCTGGCTCCAGAGGAGTTTGTGTGACCCCCAACCCACCCATCCCCGTGCCCAGAGAAGCCGCAGGAAAAGCTGCCGAGGACCGCCGTTCCTCTGGAGCTGCAGCAGCCCCAGGGGGCCCGGCTGCTCACCCCTGCACGCCGGGGCTGTATTTCCTAGTCTTCCAGGGTGTGCCGGGGCTCTGCAGTGCCGGCTGAGGCGGCTGCCGCTGCTGGTGGGGGGAGTTGTTGATGGCGACACCCCGGCTGCCAGACAGCAGGTAATTCATCCCATAGGTGCTGGCTTTATTCTCTCGTTTCCTACGGCCCGGGTGGTACTGGTGCTGCTGGGGAGACGCCGGCGGCGGCGGGTGGGGGCTGCGCGTCAGGTGGGGGGGCTGGTGGTGCCCGTTCACACCGTTCACTTTGTTCTCGTGGAAGTTAAAAAACTCCCCGGGTCCGGCCGCGCTGCCCAGCAGCCCGGGAGGAGCTACCGCCGGCGCCCGGGGGCCACAGGAGGAAGAGGAGGAGCCGCCGCCTCCACCGCCGCTGCACGATCCCGAGGAGGAGAAGCCGGGGCTGTCGGTGCCGGACTCCACCGACGAGCAGGAGGACGAGGAAGACACGGAAGGCGACTTCTGCAGCCGCCGCCCTCCCTCGCCGCCGCCGTTGACCGCCGCGGGGCCGGCGGCGGCAGGGGGAACCAGTCCGGTCAGCAGGGCCGGTGGAGAAGGCGAAGGCGAAGGAGGCGAGGAAGAGGAGCAGCAGGCGCCGCCGCCGGGCGCGCCGAGCCGCACGCAGCTGTGGCCGCGGGGCGGGGAGGCGGCGGCGGCCGAGTCCAGCGCCGGGGAGTTAAGGCAGAGGTAGTGCGGGAAGCTGGCGCCGCCCCGGCCCCCCACGCCCTGCGAGGTCTCCCAGATCTGCATCCACAGCGCATTCGCGGGGCCTTTCTGCTCGGGCTGGATCCAGGCCACGCGGGGATCCATCCACGCCCGCCCGCCGCCGACCCTCACGGCCCGGCCAGAGCGCCGCGCCGCCGCCCGCTCACCGCCTGCCGCGCACTCCCTCGCCTCGGCGCGCCGGGCCCGGCAGCGGCGCTAGACGCGACCCGGGAGCAGCGGCATGTGTCGCGGCGGGGGGGGGAGGGCAGAGCCGGGCGAGGCGAGCGCGGCTGAGGAGGAGCGGAGGCGGCGCAAACTGTACCCGGCCCGGCGCTGCCCGGAGCGCTCCCCTCTCCGTTCCAATGTGGCGTCCCCCTCGCCAGGGCCAGAACCGGCACTGCGCATGCCCCGCAGATTTTAAACCTCCACTGGAGACGGCCGCCCTGGCAACCGCACATGCGCGGAGACCGGCGGCAAGGGGAGGGGGGACGGACGTCGGGAAGGCTTCCCCCGGCTCCCGCCCGCTCGCCCCGTGCGCATGCGTGCCCGGGGGGCGTCGGAAGGGTTCGGGAGCCTGCGGGCGGGAGGATGGGCTTCGGGCTCCGGCCGCGCCTGCGCGGGGCGGCCCCGCCGGCGGGAGGCTGTGAGGGGCCGCGGCCGGTAGCGGCTGCAGCAGCCGCAGCTCAGCGGGGGTTTTCCACGGGCAGCGCTTGTGCCGCCCTTTGGAGAGGTGCTCCCCCGTGCCCGCGGAAATGAGAGGGCGAATGCTGAGGAGTAACCGGGATGAACAGCGGGTATAGGCAGACTTGCTCCTGAAGGGGCTGAATGGCCGGGGGGATGCTGGGCAGGGAATGACCCCCTGCGGGAGGCTCAGGAGCGACAGCAGCAGCACGCAGTGTGTGAGCAAGGGGAGGCTCTCCTTCCCGTGTGCCTAGCACCGGGAAAGCGCTGTGAAGTGCTACATTTCCACTGGATGTATGGGGGGTTTTGGGGGCTTGAATCTCGGGGGATGAATCCATGTTCCAGGGGATGTCTCTCACTCTCTCTGGGTGGGTTTCATGTGCAGTGGTGACTGGGTGAAGTGCATATGGCTGTTGGATCAAACGCAGACACACTGTGTTTCTCCCGTGGTCTAAAGATCAGTTTTAGCGGCCAGCCTTCCAGAATGATGTTCGCAACTATTCTCTCTTTAATCCAGTGATTTGGCCTTTTCTTTGAGCAGGTTCAGTACACAACGTATGGGTCAAGTACTCCCCACGGTACCGCCAGAGCCTCCAGTGGTCCAGGAATCTCCAGTCAGTTCAATACAGCCCTTACCTGACTGCAGAACAGCAGAGAGGAGGGTTGTACATGCATAGTGACAAACACTATCAGGGAATCGTAGGTACAAGACAGTTATACAACAGTTAACGTGGTACATGTTAGGTGATGTAACAAATTACTGCCAGAGAAAAGGAGAGGTCCAGCTCTCCATACTCCTGCTACTCCTTTTCACTGCTCCCTTGCACAATCCCCGATATTGATCAGTGAGCCAATTTAACTTGTTAATTCAGCAGAAAACTGTACTGGGAAGAAAAGTAATAGTTTTCAGCAGTTCATTTTGAATGAGTTTATTTTGTGATCAGAGCTGGCCCTAAAGAGGGGTTGGAGAGAGGACAAAAGAGCAGAACTGTTATTTGTTAGCAGAGGGCAGTTGTATTTCATGCAGCTGTATTCTCTAACTATTCCCTTGGACTTAAGAGCAAGAGAAACTGATTTAAGGGTGACAGACTGATGTTTATCATTGGAAGTCATTTAGAGAGGGCAAGTCATTCATTTGTTAAGAAACAAATCTCTTTTCAGGATTAACAGCCAAATTATACATAAAAGTACACAATAAACTAACCAAAACTAAACCACATGAAAGAGCCATGAAGCTGTCTCATATAAAAGCATGTTCACCATAATTTCCATCAAAGCACCCTTCTGACTTCAGCAATTGCCTGCAGAGATTTCAGCTGCTTGAATTACTGATAGCAGTCCTTGGTTTTACAGTTCATCTTCTTAGAGGATTTTTGGATATTTTTGGTTTGTTTTTCATTGAACTTGGTGACAAACAGGTCCCTCAAATCGGTTCCTTTTATATAAATGCTGTGAGAAATAAACCACAGAATTATACTCTCTTCTTTTAGCCCTGAATACTTTGCATTCTTGCCTCTATGATGGCCTGGGTTCAGCAAGGAGAGGCTTGGATCAGCAGTATTTCCGCAAGCCTAGGTGGTGTGGTATACTGGTGGGTGGAATGATTACTCTCTATATCCACTTTGAAGTGCTGAGGAGGCTGAAGAGCCCAGATCTCAACCTTTTTAGTTCTGTGTTCTGACTTTTTCACACAGCGGGTGAAGATCACATCTTCAAGCTGCTGAGTCAATTCTTAATAAAGTACTGATAAGTATTCTGGGGAAAAGAAAAAAAAAATGAAAAAAAAAGACACAAGGACCGATCTTATGGAGGCAATTCCAAGCTCTGCAGATTCGTGACTTGTTTTCTTTATTTCCTTCCCTGCCCTGCTGCCATTTTTTATAAGTCAGTGTTTTCAAGAGGGGCCCAGTTTCCCACTCTGCTTATCGCCAACTTCATTTTGAGGTCTAGCTGCTAGAGACTGCTGCCTTGTAGGAGGCAATAACTCAAAAGCATCTTTTGACTGAGACACAGTATTCCTCAGACTTTCACCAATCTCAGCGCTGTCTTGAAAGGGGTCAGGCTGTTTCCTGAAGTAGCTACAGTCTTCTCAGAAGTGCTTGCCTCTCACTGGCTTAAACTGCGTTCTGTAGACAGAATTTCTGAAGCTGCAATGGTGCTCTGTCAGTTCTTTCTGTGGGATCAAGGCAGCAAATACCATGTGAGTGTAATAGACCATGGGGTGGAAATTCTGGGCACAACCTACTCAGGGGTCCACATTTGAAGAACACAGAGAAGAAAGTCTCCTCCAAGAAATCTATAAGCAATGGTTTGTTAATACACCAGTTCATTTATGTATCCCATGATGATTCGTCAAAGCTTGCAGCAAGTCACTGAACTATCTCTGCAGAAAAGGAGACATTAAATGTTTCCTTCATGAGTACATATAATATGAAGAAATAACACCCAATGGCCTGTTGTGGCACAAGGACAAGAAAAACTACGTCTTCTAACATCAGCTCTTAACTCTTATAGCATCTTTATTAAGAAATCTAAATAAAGCATGTTTCTAATCTTGTCTCCTTAAAGCAACAGTTTCCCTCTAAAAGTAGCCAGTGAGAATTTCCTTTACAA
Source organism: Strigops habroptila (assembly GCF_004027225.2). Classification (NCBI taxonomy): domain Eukaryota; kingdom Metazoa; phylum Chordata; class Aves; order Psittaciformes; family Psittacidae; genus Strigops; species Strigops habroptila. The sequence goes on along the minus strand of NC_044277.2, from coordinate 71,944,380 downwards.
GGATTGATTTTTTTTTTTTAAGACTGGTTGAATTTAATTTGGTTGTCCTTTCCTGAATGAAACTACTCACTGAATGTAAGACTCTCAGAAAGTTTGAAAGTCAAATATAGTTTTGATCATCAGAAAAAATTGCTTTCTTTTCAAAAGAGTTTCCTTCCCACTGGTGAACTTGTGAGGGCACAGATAATGAAAAAATCCTAACCTCAGGAGACACAATGTCTTGTTTACCTTGGGGAAGTTCAAATACTTAATTCAGATTATTAATGTCATATTAAAATGCCTCATACTAGCATTGCCTGTCTCACACCATTAACACAATGTCCTTGTATCTACTCTCTTTTCATCACTTCAGTTTCTTTAAGGTAGTATTTAACTCTGAAGTTGTAGAACTAATGACTAAACATGTAGTCTTATTACTTCTGAGGTCATTTAATTAATCTATTATAAAGTGGTTTAATATGGCTGCTTGTCACAGAGAACACAAGCACAGCTCCCTCTTGGATGAAGACTATATTTCAGTTTCAGCTTCAGCCAAATACATCTTTGATTTGGCAACACTGACAGTGCTGGAGTCTTTGGTAACCTTGTAGTTGATGACTTTGACATCAATTCCATGTTCTGATGACTGCAATTCCAGTTTTGTGAATAGTTCATATGTTTTGGTAAGTAATAGCAATTGAGTTGAATACCTACATGGGATATATGCAGGGCAGTGTTGCCCAATGCTTGCTATTAAGCTATCTTTTTAACAAGCCTTCTGAACTCATTAACTCAGATAAAGGCAGATAGTGTCTCATACCTTTAAGTGACTCAGTTTACACCCCTGGAAATGATGAGACGCAAATACAGCATGCTCATGTGATGCAACCTTAGTTCTGTTCTCTGAAGCTGGGATTGCATGGGTGTGATTCCACCAGGGCGACACAGCAGCTGAGAGGTGACCAACAGGTTCTCCAAGAGTTCACATGCTCCAGGACATCTCCAGGATTTTGTCCCATATGACATTCATTCTGGTCACCCACAATCTTACTGCAAGCCTCTTATGCATCACCTCATTCGCGGTCACCAGATCTCCTTCTTCATAGCCTTTGCAGCCCATAGGATGGATGGAGAAGGCAGAGAGAGTAGAGTTCAGCGGTGTATCTGGCCAGACTTGTATCTGCTGGAGGCAGGAAGAGGGAAGACCTGAACAAACCACAGTCTCAAGCTGGAAGAGGTGTGAGAGAAGGGCTGTCCAGCTGTTGTGATTTGAGCCCAGCCTGTAACGCGGAACCACACAGCCGCTCGGTCACTCCCCCCTTTCTTCCTCCCCCCGCTCCCAGAGGGATGGGGAGGAGAATCGGAAGAATGTAACTCCCAAGGGTTGAGATAAGAACAGTCCAGTAACTAAGCCTAAGGTATAATACAAAACCGCTACTACTACCGCTAATAATAATAATGATAAGGGAAATAACAAGGGGAGAGGATACAATTGGTCACCACCTGCTGACCAATTCCCAGCCCGACCCGAGCAGTGATCTAACCTTCCAGGTCACTCCCCCCAGTTTATATACTGGGCATGACATGCTGTGGTATGGAATACCCCTTTGGCTAGTTTGGGTCAGGTGTCCTGTCTCTGCTTCCTCCCGGCTTCCCCTCCTCCCTGGCAAAGCATGAGACTGAGAAAGTCCTTGGTCAGAGTAAACATTACTTAGCAACAACTAAAAACATCGGTGTTATCAGCGTTGTTCCCAGGCTGAAAGTTAAAAAACACAGCACTGCACCAGCTACTAAGAAGGAGAATGCTATAGCTGCTATAGCTGAACCCAGGACACCAGCCAAGGAGGTGCATGTCTAACAAGTGGCCTTCAGAGCGTGCTAATGACCAGGAGGCAGTGTTGGGATGAGGCAGAGACTTTGCTGCACTCTTGTGAATTTTTTGTCAGTAAATACATTTCTGGATGGGGGAGTGGAGATACAGTTTTCATCTCTGAAATGGAGCTGATCACAATGGGGACATGAGTAGAAAACCAGAACAGGAGTTTCTGGTTCTTACAAGGCATGATTTGGGCATTCTTCTTATGTGTTCTCTGGAAACACATGCTTTTCTGCCTTCTTCAAAATGGCTTCTCTCTCCCATTAAAGAAGGCCTGGCATGGGTAACCCTGAACAGGCTAAAGTCATGTTATGTTTTCCTCCTTAAATCTTCCGTTTTGCTCAGTCCTTCCTCTCTTTGTTGCTCTACGTCCTTTTCTGATGAACACTGAGCATTGGCCAAATTTAGGGTGTTGAGGCATATTCAGAGCCAATGAAAGTGCAGAGGCTGAAACAGCTGTCAACTACCAGCCGCCTCCTCTTCCCATCCGTCATCCGCACCCCTACAAGGGTTGCCAGCCCTGTGTCAGGGTAGCTGAGCAGATGATAAATCAACAGCTGAGCAGCTGCAGCTCCCAGCCAGGCATGTTGGTACACATGGAAACCCTTCCCTAGCTGCCTGTATGAAATAGCTGGGCGATAAATGGAGAGAGCGTGGGAGGCAGCTCACAAGCCATCCAGTTACGCCTCCAGCCAGGGAGGCAGCCTGGGGGGAGAGGTTGCATGGGCAGCCAGGTCTGATTCTTGCCTCACGCTGCTGGATGCGTGTCAACGCTTTGAGACCTTTCAACACCGTGCACGTCGTATGGATGTGCAGTACTACAGGAGCGAGACAAACGCGTCACCTTGATATACCCACGTTCTGTTTCCATCGATATATTTGGGGCTGTAATAGGCATTCCTTTCAAAATTCTTCTTTATTATGAGTATTTATCTTGGCTTATTACACAGTAGTTAAATACTTAATACAGCATTTTTTATAGTTTTCAGTGACTTAAAACATGTAACTATTTGTTCTGTATCAAGGATGGTCTATGCAAATTTTCAAATTGTTCTTGTGTTACATTTTGTTTCTATTCCTCATCTAGAGAAAGTTTGGAAGGATACAGGGTTTGGAAGGTTTGGGTTTTTTTAACTCAGAGATTAGGAATTTCTGCCTTTAAGACTTGCCAGTTTTCTTAAGAGGGAATGTGCTGCCAGCACTAACACCTAATTGAAAACAATTAGATCTTACAGACGTTCCTTCTTCAAAGCCTTATTTAGACATAAAAAATTGTGATAAATTAAATTGTGATAGCAAGCTCAGAAAGGATTTTAAGAATGATTTTAGGTGTAGAAAATAATCCATGAGAGAGATCATAAACAAGTGAATTTTATGTTTAATATCTATGAAGCTCTTGAAAATATTTTTCTAAGTGGGGTCTGAAGAGTTGTATGAAATCAGGTGCTCTCTCTTCCTATCCTGGTTGATGCAGAACCCTGCAGAGAGTTGCTTTCATAAGAAGGATCCCTTGCCTTTGAATGACAGCTTGAGAGGAGACATTAAAGAGACTCTCATGAAAATTCATGGGAATGAACTGGTCAGGATTCCTCCCTTACTTGCGTTTGCAAACTAGGAGGTCCCAGGATCATCTTTTAAGTTGTCATTCTCCAGACTATTGCGTAGAGAACAACTGAGGGCATACAGAACCTGCAGTGTGAATCCTGGCAAAGGGAAGGGATCCCAGCTCACATCGTGCTTGTATGTGCTCTAAAATGGAAGGAAAAAAATAGATCTGGCTAGACCTTCTGCTAGGAAAAGAATCTAAGTAATGCATTGTTTCTCCTAGGCGCAATATTCAATAAAAAATGCTTTCCTTCAGATCTAAGCTTTCTGCTGAGGAGAGCAGGATACTACTATAAAAAAGCAGGATAAAAAAGTGCTAAGATATACAGGACAAGCTGTGACAGATCTGATGTAAAATTTGCTTAGTGAGGATGTGCCCTGGGGCCCTCATCTGCCATGTTAACATGGTATCAGATAGGGCACCAGCTGCTTCTATACTAAACCTGGAAGAACCATTTATGCATAGCAGAATGACTGTGGGTAGAATTAAAAGAAAAGTTACGTTGTGTGTCAGCAAAGATGGTCATGGTGAAAGATGTAGCTCACTTTTATTAGCTTCCAAGCTAGATCAAAGCCATATTTAATCTTGTACAGATTTCTAGAAGCTAATTTATCTTGCATGGTCAGCTGCCTAAGTATTTTTCATTGGTTCATCCTGCCCACTGGTCCTCATCTAAAGGCAGCACATGCACATACCTAAATGCATTCGCTGTTAAAATAGAAACTGCACGCTGTTGCAATGCATCTCCGTCTCCTTAAGTATGTCTATGTCCTCCATCTCCACCTTCAAAGCTATTATTTTTAACTGTTCTTGGGCCACGACTAAATCACTTGGACATCCCAGGAAGGAGATTTCCAGAAGAGAAATAGCTTGATGTCAGTATAAAAGTGCTGACCTGAGCCATATTCACATTGGTCCATGGATAAGTTAGCAGGGGAGTACAGAAGATCAAATGAGAGCAAGATTTTTTTGGCAGGGTTTTTAGGTAACATTAATGTGCAGCAGCTGTAGGATAGATTAGATAGGGACTGATAGGAGAGAGTAATACAGTTTAGCAGATCCTTTAGAATCAGGGTAGGAAGAAGGATGGGAAAAGTGTGTGTCAGTAAGAGAGCATGACTGAACGTTTAATCTGATGTAGAGAAAGACCTGGTCTAGGAATAAGGAGAACAAAGGAAGTGGAGTGGACAGATGCAGCTGTTGGCAAGGGAGGCAGGAAAACTGGCAGAGTGCTGGCTCATCCATCAGCACACACATTTGCCATTTGCTCTTTGAAGGAGCCAAAGTCAAGGGACTGGCAGAACAGTATTCAGACAGCTCTCCCGCAGACTTTCTACCAGCATTCCAACTTTCTTGCACCAAATGCTGCTGGTGATTCTCTCTGCTGAGTCCTGGTCTCCAGATAGATAGTTCGCTCTTGATTTTTGTGCTTCCCAGCTGAGTGAGAGGTCTGACTGCCCTGCAACCAGGAACCTGCCTTTGAACAGTGGCCTTCAGTACAACTCTAACTAGAAGCTGATTGTTTGTCATAGTTGATGTCAGATGAATCTCAGAATGGGATACTTTTTTCTTAGAGAGTCTCTGGCAGAGCTCATGGTGTTGTATTGACTAATGCCATGAAGCAGGTAGATGGGGGACTTGTTTCCTTATGGTAACAGGTTAATTTAGATACAAATCAGATGTGCGTATGGCTCTATGGCTGCCTAAGTGGGACCTGGAGAGCTTTTTTTCATCACCAGGCTGTAGCTGTGTTCTCACTCAGAGTTGCCTGGTGATATCTATGAAGTTTATCCCAGGTGGTTCCTCATGAGGTGGTGACAGATATGGTTCATTGAACCTATTTTTGATGGATGGAAATAAATTCTTGAGCATATACTCAGAAGGTGGCAGATATTAACATAGTATAAAACTCAAGCCTTTTAAGACTGTGGCAAATTCTCAGAACCTACCTAAGCCACGTGGCTACCAGAGCGTAGAGTTAAGATCCGTGCTGCCAATGAGTCTTGCATGGTGGGAGAAAACTGTAGAACAAAATGCACTGAATGTATAATTCTTGTGCAGTCTCTGCCTCTTATTTGCTCAGTTAATCTACCATGAGTGAGGAGGAATTCAATCAGACTGGCCGTGCAGACAACTCCACAGAACTGATTCTGAGCATAAAGCCATGCTACTGTCCTTTCCAGCTGCACATATTTATCACTTACTGGTTGAAAAGTGCTTCTCTGACAACTTTGTTGCCATTTTTTCATAATGTTTTTGTTGATTTATTCCCTTGTTGATGGTCTAGGTCATGCTGTCCAGAGGTGATCCTTTCTGACAGTAGAGTTCTCATGGGATGCTATGTCAGGGACTCAACCAATTCCTACATGATACAGTCATCCTCTTCTAGCTCCTTGTTTGTACAGAATGACCAGTTCCTCTGCACCTCTAGTGGGGATTCTGTCTTGATTGTTCCCTTCCTTAACTTACCTGTAAGAACAATACAGCACCAGCCTATACCCCATACTACCCAGTGGGATGCTTCAGGAGTGCCAGTGTATAAATCTATGGCTGACTCTTGAATGAGTCTTCCTTTGGACTATATCTGTTAGGAACGGAAAGTAAAAACTACAAGGATCTGTCTAAAACTGAAGAAATGGAAGCTGCCTTTTTCACCTTTTGCCCTGTATTTCCTCCTGCTGTTTTCTGGTTTCTGCTACCTTGTGACAACGGAAATCCTTCCCCTGCCCTGAGTGTAATGTTTCTTGTTGAGGGCAGGTTATGGTGCATAATGAGATACTTAGCCTGGCCATAAGGATCCTATTGCCTGGTGCTGTCCTGGAAACGATCTGTCATTACTAGTAATGGCTTTGGCATAGGGCTAGGAGACAGGGTGGCAGTGGTTTGACCTTGATTGTGCCATTTATGAGATAGACAGCTCTGCCTCAGCTTTCTGCACAGCTGCTAAGAGCAGTTTCTTGACATTTGTACAGCATGGCATAATTCTTTGTTGGACCTGATTCAAACTTTCTCATTCTTTTTGAACTCTGTCTTTTTGGCCACGTGGAACCCAGCAAGAATTACATACAAGACATTTTGGTCTCACAGAAATTACATTTGCAGTTAGTCACAAGGAAGAAGAAATGGTCTGTGATGTCTCAGGGCAGATCTCATCAATCACCCAGGAAAGTTTCAAATCAGATCTGCTAGAACAAAATATTCACAGTATACGTTAGGAAAGAGAAAACCTTTTCTAGATCAAGTAGAGCTCTGGCTGAGTGCCCAGCCTTGCTGCCAAACAGCTGGCCTTGCTGTTGGAGCAGAAAGTAGAAAAAGGCAGTATGTTTCTCTGAAGGAATCTATACAGAGGTTGACAGAGGTAAGACACCTTGTTCCCACAGACCAAAATTACTTGGAGACTTCACTAATACCCATTCCAAATGCTTTCTGGAGAGCCTTTAAGAAAAACGGTTTATTTAAAATGAAAGCACATTCAAAGGCTGCAATTCAAAATGCCCATGGAGGCATACTTCCCTAGGCTGAAAAATACGGTGTTATGGTAAACAATCTCTATAACCAATAGAGCTGTGCTTTGAATTTTGTATTTTCACCTACATCTTACGCTACACTCATGTACTTGAGAACATATTTTAGTTGCAAATCACTCATAAATGTAGGACCAAACTCCTGCTTCTGGTTAGTTACCAGCATTTCCCTTTCTGCTCCTCCTGCAAACAGTATTTTGCCTAAAATTCATCAGCACAAACAATTCTATGTTAAAGAGTCTTGATATTACTTTTCAGAAAAACATAAAGAAGATAAAAACCAACAAAGTAAAGCTGTGCTTCAGTAAGCAATCTTTTCTCCACAGTTATTTCCCAGATAGGGACTAATACTGTCAGTCCAATAAGAATAGTAATGATATACTAATACAAAGTCATCTGAGTGACTTACAGAAGCTTGCTTTTCCTAGCTGGCCACAGTCTCGCTTTGCTTTCTATTGATGCTTGGAAGGCTCAGCCTGCACATATATGGGCCAGTCTGCATCATGAGTTATTTTTACATGAGTACTTCACTTCTAGGAATTGGATAGAGAAGTTAAAATTCCATATGTGAATATCAGACAGTAATTCTGTTTGTGCAAGTGGTTGTAGAGTAGATTTTGTATTTATGTCACCATTTCAGATCGCTAAGGGAAATACATTTTGCTAAAAGGAAATTAGTTCAGGGAAAAAAATATGTTATAAAAGTAGCATCTGGGGTTACAAAGGCAAAGGAGTTACCTGTTACATCTACTTTGAATTGAAATTAAAAGCTGTTGCAATGGCAATTCATCTAGTATGAAGAATTAGGAAACAAAATACAATTGCTTCACTTTTATGGACCTTTGCTAGTAATCCTTTTAAAAGTAGTAATTACAGCGTATTATCCATTGAGGATTGAAATGTCTACCTTCCAAAACATTCCATGACAGTTTCAGAGTTTCAATGTAGGAAAACCGCTTACAGCAATTGGCAAAAGACTTTTGCCTGCAAGTGCCATGCATGCAATGTTTTATTTTGCAATTTTATAAAATAAAGCTTTGTACGTGGTTTGCTTGGCAAGGTTTTGGCAGTGGTAGGGCTACAGGGGTGGCTTCTGTGAGAAGCTGCCAGAAGTTTCCCCCATGTCCAATAGAGCCAATGCCAGCTGGCTACAAGATGGACCCACTGCTGGCCAAGGCTGAGTCCACAGTTAAGAAGAGGAAGAAGTCGCACACGAACAACTGCGGCTGGAGAGAAGAGTGAGAACATGTGAGACAAACATCTCTGCAGACACCAAGGTCAGTGCAGAAGGACGGAAGGAGGTGCTCCAGGCACCAGAGCAGAGATTCCCCTGCGGCCCATGGGGCAGACCATGGTGAGGCAGCTGTGCCCCTGCAGCCCAGGGAGGTCCATGGTGGAGCAGATACCCACCTGCAGCCCAGGGAGGTCCATGGTGGAGCAGATACCCACCTGCAGCCCATGGAGGACCCCACAGTGGAGCAGGGGCGTGTCTGAAGGAGGTTGGGACCCCGTAGGAAGCCTGCGCTGGAGCAGGCTCCTGACAGGACACATGGCCCCATGAAGAGAGGAGCCCACACTGGAGAAAGTTTACTGCAGGACTTGTGACCCCACGGGGGACCCACACTGGAGCTGGGGAAGAGTGTGAGGAGTCTTCCCTAAGGAGGAAGGAGCAGCAGAGACAACATGTGATGAACCAACCGCAACCCTCATTCCCCATCCCCTTGCGCTGCTGCAGGGGAAGGAGGTGGAGAAAAATCAGGAGCAAAGTTGAGCCCAGGAAGAAGGGAGGGGTGGGGGGAAAGTGTTTTAAAATTTGGTTTTATTTCTGATTTGATTGGTAATGCATTAAAGAAAATTTCTCAAGTCAAGTCTGTTTTGCCCATGGCAGTAATTGCTGAGTGATCTCTCCTTGATCTTATCCTGACCCACTAGCCTTTTATTATATTTTTTTCTCCCCTTTCCAGCTGAGAAAGGCAGTGATAGAGCGGCTTTGGTGGGCACCTGGTGTCCAGCCATGGTCAACCCACCAGAAGGGAAAATAGGTACTTCTAACCACAGTTTTAAAGAACAGCGAATCAACAAAGCAGGGAGTTGCAGCAACTAATTTACAAAGGAAAGAGAAATTGGTGGCAGAAACTCTTCCACCAGAAATAGCTACCTGGTATCTAATGAGGAGACCAGACCTCAATGAGCAAAGGAAGTAACAAAATGAGAACTAAATCACATATCATGGGTATGCCAATTTTGAATGGAACTTGACTTTTTTATATCTAGTTTTATTAGAAAGTGGACTCATTAAAAAAAAAAAAGAACAGTTCATGGATATGATCACACAACTCCTTCTTTTCTAGTGGAAGCTTATATCTAAGTTTATACTGTTTCTCCCTTTCAATAGCGCAAGAGAAGTGGAGCACTCCCTCCAAGAGCAGCGGGAACATGTACTTCATTAGCGTTCCCTCTTCAGATCCAGCCGCCTGTGTCCTCTCAGAAAATGGACAGGTAGATAGGCATTTCCAAAAAGAGAGGCTGCAGATATAAGAGAGCAGGGACAACCATCATCACTGCAAGGCTCTTGCTAGCACATCGGTAATCTCCAGAGAGACATTATACCAAATGTTTTACCAATCGTGATGCAAGTATTTTTTTTCATCTCCATGAAAAAATTACCTATTGCTTCCACCATCTACTTGTACACAACAAGACATAATGTATTGGTTTTGCTTTCAAAGCAAACATGGTAAATGAGGCGTGGGATGTACAAAACATGTTTTATTTAGAAGCTCAGCAACCAGTTGCATTTGCACAACTCTCAAAATGAACCTTATCCCTTCAGTTGTCTTGCAATAGGAATTTCCACAATTTCACATCTGTTTTTGTGTGGGCACATACATGCTGATAGATATATGGCATCACTGCAAAAGTGGTGCAATTGTACCCACAGGTCTGTTTTCCTCACAAAACTGACTGACATAGGTATGAAAGACTGCCCAACAAGTGCAACTTATTGGTAAAACTTCATAGCATAGAACAAGCTGGGACATTCTCATACTGGAATTACTAAATTAACAAGCAGGTGTTTGCTAGAGGTGGTTTTTTTTCCCCCCAAACAGGCTGTAAAAACTGTGTTAGGCACTCAGTACTTCTTGCCTGCTTTGCCTATTTTAATTCCTCAAAAAGACAGCAAGCTAGCTGAATCACAATTAAAATAGTTGAAACAGCAGGTGCTACAGTTGTCCCAAATGAAAAGTTCACTATGACTTAGCAGCAGAAGAGAAACCCAAACAGGTAGCCTCTGCTTCTGTTAATCTCTGCTGTAACTGCAAGTGTAGAAAATCTCAGCTACATACTTGGTTTTTTTCGTAATGAAGAATGTATCACTAGACAAAATCTTGTGACTTTTAATAACTTATTTTCTGAGTACATCTTGTCAAGTTCCCACATGCATCTATGTTATTCTAATACAACCTTACTGTTGCAGTCCTCAAGACCGCATTTGAGATAATGAAATCGGTGGTACAAAAGCCTTCATCAGCTTCCACAAGTTGCAGCAAGGATTACGAACAGGAAAAAAGTATTCAAGAAAGACCCTGCAAGCCATTATTTTATTAGTAGAGGGGATTTTGGGGAAAGATGGAAATGCCTCTGTAAAACTTGCTACAGATATTATACCCAGTAGCAAGAATACATGTTTTCTCCTTCTGGAACAGGCAGAACAGAGTTCATTTTCACACTATGTATTTTCAAGAAAAATTTTTCAGTATCAGATATTTTCAAACAGAGAAAATGTGTAAGCTGCTAAAAGGGGAAGGGAGCATGAGTGAAGTGTGAGAAATAAATGGGATATTGTTTAAACGAAAGACAGTTCTGGCATTTGACCAAGTTGATTGTATGCTTTTCACCAATGTACCTTGGTCTTGAAATGCAAAAATCTTAGAATCATTTAGGTTAGAAAAGATCCTTAACATCATCAAGTTCAACCATTAACCTAGCACTGCCAAGTGTATCACTAAATCATGTCCCTAAATGCCATACCTACATGCCTCTTTTTAAGTACATTCAGGGATGGTGGCTCCACCCAAGTGCTTCCCTAAGCAGCCTGTTCCAGTTCTTGACAACCCTGTTGGTGAAGAAATTTTTCCTCATATCCAGTCTAACCTCCTGTTGTTTGAGAGAAGAGACTGACACCCACCTCACTCCATCCTCCTGTTAGGCAGTTGTAAAGCGTGGTAAGCTTTCCCCTCAGCCTCCTTTTCTCCAGTCTAAAAAACCCAAGTTCCCTCAGCTGCTTCTCTAATGAACTGCCTCAAATTCTGCACTTTACTCAAGGAAGGTTCCAGCAGTATAATGAGAATGTAAAATGTAAACACACAAAGAACAAAAACTGTCTTTATTTTTTTTAAATATCCAATTAACCAGAATTTCTAAATGCACTGACATTAACATCCCATAGACCTTAGCTTTTCTTTTTCATAACAAGACAAAGAACACAGATCAGCTATCAGAGCATCACATCCCCATCCTGCTATAGGTTAACCATAAATTAACATTATGTGTGCAAATGAGATGAATTTTTAGTCAAGTATTTAGCAGCACAGCACCACAGCAAAACTGAGGCATCAGTACAAATTTTCTGTAAACTATGATAAAGACTACCGATGACAGAGCGCTACAGCTCTTAAATATGAGGATACATACTGAACACTAAGCAGTTTCTCTCACTGTTTACTATTAAAATAATATCTGCCTTTTCATAAAGGCCAAAAAAAAAAAAAAAAAAAAAGGTGGTGGATTAGAGACTAAAGTGCTGCAGCCAGATTTTCTTTTTTACTGGTTGCTTGTCCCATTACTGATTTTTTTTTAAACAAATATCCCTAAAGATATATTAGTTTACCATAAACTGTGCAAGTATTTAAGCTATGCAAGAGTAGACAGTGCTCTTTGAATCCTGTATTTTTCCCCTAAACCAGATTTTGATAGCTGGATGATTTAGATACCAGGGTTTAGAAAAATTGCCATAGGAATGTGATATGGTTTAGAAATATCTCAACATCTAAGACTAGGTTTCTAAAATTCTCTTCAGAATATGCTTTAAGTGATCCTAGTGAACTTTTATGGTCCACTAACTCCACTTCAGTATTTTTAATATACTGAGGAGTAAAGTCATCCTCCTCACCCTCCTCTCCCTAGGGAACTTCATGACTTGGTGTTCATCAGAACAGCTAGGATCAAATATCAAATTATAGTGTGATAACAAAAACAAGAGAAGTCTCGAACTTCCTGTAAAACACTAAGGAAAGAAATAAAGAAATTATTAAACAATCTGCAAATTGAGTAATGACACTAGTATCAAAGGAATAGATACTACTGCATGCTCCTAGAGCCAGACTTTTTGGATGTTGTCCAAGAGCAGGATCAGTCATCCTTGTCAATGCTATGGGGAGCAACTGGCAGTCCAAGGGTTTAACTCTAGGTAAGTCATTGCTGCAGAATTGCCAGTTTCCCTCCCATCCTTCCTCTGGTTTCCCTCCCATCCTTCCTTTGACTATTTCAGTCAATAACAATAGAACTTTTTGTTATGCAACAACAAACAAAGTTTTGAGACAAAGCTCACTGCAATACCAAACTGGAAAACTCAACATCAAACTTGTATTACTAATTGGTTTAGAAGAACATAACCCAACATATCAAGTGTAAGCAGATCAGAAGACACATGGCAAAAGTTTGACTTCCATTGATTTCCGAAGCATATTAGCAGCAGTTTTTGCATTTTGTGGTAAGCTGTTTCATTTGTTGCCTTTTTGTTTTGGGTTTGGGGTTTTTTTAATTATTATTTGGTTGTTGGTTTGGGTTTGTTTGTTTTGTGGGGCTTTTGTTTGGTTGGTTTTGGTTTGTTTTGGTTCTTCCCCCCCCCGTTTCTGTAGGATTTCTTAGAATTTTCTTTTTCAGCAATCCTGAAAAATTCTTTAGCATCACAAGCATGCAAGGGATGCAGATGTTGCCTGGAACTTGAAAGTCAGTATACCTGGGATCCAGTCATGTTTCTGAAACCTTTATGGAATCCTTCAGGAGAAAAATGTAGGTGTATGAGAACTGACATTAATAAGCAGCACTAAAAGACTCCAGATTTTTGGAACATAAAATCATCTAGAGTGTTATCAACAGGAGCAGGAAGACACTTGAATTTACTTAACACAGTAAGGAATTTTTGTGTAAAAAAACTTGGATTTTTTTAAAGTAAGTTAGAAAACATTGCACAACTGTTAACAGTGCTATACTGGCCTAAGTATCCCAAAATAAAGAATGTCTTCCAAAAACAGTGTTGAGTGAGAAAACAGATTAATATTGAGATAGTTATCAATTCTGAGAGGTAGATGACAATCTATTATTTAGGAAAGGTAGCACTAAACTGTTCATGTAAGTGGTGTTAAGTCTTACCTATGCAGTGTCCATACCTGTGTAAGAGTGCAAGGAGCAGGAAGAACACTGTCTTTCACCTAACAGCAACTATATTCATCTAATGTCCTTGGTCTGCACCATCAGTTCTCCTGGAAATGCAGGTTAGGGGAAGAAAGGATTAGGAAAGCACAGGGAGAAAACCGACCCCATTTATGTATGCTGGCAAGTAACACACCATCCAGACTGCAGTGAGGGTGACGGGACTAACAGCATAATCCTCAGGACAGTGGCTATATTGAGTGGAAACAGGAGAAGCCTGCACAGAGAGAAAAGGAAGCACGAGAAGTCTCATATGGTACTTTCCATGATGTGAACTCAGACACATTGCCCAACGTATTTATGATGGTGCTCCACTGTTGGAAAAGTGTTTCTGTTCCTATTAACCATGTCCATCAGATTCTGGGTTTTCATGAAGAGGAAAAGCAGTAACTAAGTAGTAGTGATGCAAAGCCTTTGTCACAGTGATGATCAGAGTATGTTGTTAACCTGTCAACACCACCTGTAAAGTATTAGCAGCTACAAAAAACATCCATTTCACAAACCAGTGTTAAAAGGACAGCTCAGTACACAAATGGGATCACAATTTTTCTGTTCTTTGGGTAGTCTTCAAATTTCTCAAGGTACCACCTGAAAAAGAAAGATGGAAATCTGACAAGGACTGAATCTTCAAAATGCTGTCAAGGAAATAACATAGTTGTACAATGTGTTAAATTTAATCCATATATTTTGTAACTACAAACAAACAAAAGAAGCCTTTAAAACCTACTCTGGATAGAAAACTTTTCCCACGCTCACCCTAATGACATCTAATCACCAGCTTCAACGAAGCAAAGCTACTGCTGCCAACAATGGGAAATCAAATCAATAGGTGTAGTGAGAGGAGCCAGGGAAGGAAGGAATGGCCTGTTGTTGCAAAATATGTGTTTTTGAGCATCCTGAGTATTTGCATTTTAGAAGTAGAAGGAAAGATGAATCAAAAACATTCAAGGGGATAACATGTCAAATTGTGTAATGACTTCATGTGGAAGCAAGGGATATTTCACATACTGGAAATGACAGCCCTCTTCTGGATAGAAAGATCTTCAGCTCCAGTCACGATATGGATAATCAAACTGAATGTGACAAACATTACACTAGCCTTACTGCTAATCCCCCTCAAAGACCATCACCATTTTCAAATCTAGACAATTTTAAAACAATAGATTCATAGCACTACCAAATGTTATTATTTATCTGGTCAACTTATAACACAAACATATTTACTCCCATTTTCAAGTATTTATTCTTCTGCTTCTCTAAGACTAAAAAAGAAAAAAATTAACTTCATCTGGGCTCCTCAGATGCAGGTACTCATATCATCAATAGCTAACTGCAACATCAAAGCTGACTTAGCTAGAGAACAAAGCATGCAATGCATGATAATCTGCAGCTGTGGAATACCAGCATTACACTATTTATCCTTTTCAGTAACTTAGTTTAAGTTTTTCGAACTAAACAGACTACATCAAAATTTTTCTTGACTTACATGGATTTGCTATTTTTAGCTGTTTGTTTTTTTTTTTTTCTGGGGGGGGTGTCTTTTCCATTTATGCATTTTTCCTTTAGTACCAATTACTTCCTGTAACAACATTTTGCTTTTCATAATGCTCTAGGTCAAGAGCTCTGAATGAGTACTATCAATGCTTAAGACAGAACATAATATACAAGGAGAGGCTGATGAACCTGGTATTGCTTAGTCTGGGAGGAAGACACTAAGGGTCCCTGTTATTGCTACCTACAGGTATTGGAGGGGGAGTTAAAAACAATGGAGCAAAACTATGAAAGAAATGAAAACTTGCAGCTGGAATGCAATGGCCCCATGCAAAAGTGCAGGCCAGAGACTGACTGGCTAGACAGCAGCTCTGCACAAAGGATGTGGACATCCTGGTGGACAAGTTGAACATGAGTCAGTACAGATCCCTGCAATGATGAAGGCTAACTGCATACTGGCCTGCTTTAACAAGTATAGAGCCACCAAGTGCTTATTCTCCACTATTCAGCAGTTGAGAGCCTGCATCTGCATTACTGCCTCCAGTTTTTGGCTTCCTGTGCAATAGAGATGTCCGCAAACTGGAGAATTCAGCAGATGGTCACTAAGATGACAGCATAGCTGGAACACATAGAAGGAGAGGTTGAGGTAACTAGGCTTGTTCAGCCTGGAAAAGAAGTTAGGAGGTAATTGCAGTCTTCCACTACCTACAGCCGTATTCGGGAGAAGGCATAGCCATATCCTTCCTTTTAAGCACCCACCAAGTGGACAAGTGGCAGGGGATAAAAGTTGCAACATGGAAAATTCCGACTAGATGCAAGGAAGAAACCCTTTTCCCGATGAGAATGGGGAAAATCATGTTCCAGTGCTTTGCCAGGGATGTGCTGAAGCCTCCATCTCCTGGAGACACTCAGAACTCAACTGGACAAGGCCCTGGGCAACCATGTATAGCCTTGTGGTTAGTCCTGGTTGGAGCGGATGACTGGACAACCTTCAGATGCTCCTCCCAACCTAAGACACTCTGTGACTCCACAGAAATAGCAGATAGTAAAACAAGGAGAGATGGTCACAGGCGATAGGCTTGGAAGGTTCAGGTTGGTTAGTAGGTAAGACTTGTTCACTGGGAAGATAATACAGACCTGGAACACCCTACATAATAGGTGTAGGAGAACATCTGTTTCTGGAGTTTACCAAGACTCCACTAGACAAAGCCATGGCTGCCCTGACAGACTGTTAGCAATGGCACTTTTTTTTCAACCTATTTCATCCATAAATTCATGTTTATTTCCTCTCATGCCACTAAGTTTCAATATGAGTACCAAAGCAGGAAGCTGAAAATAACCAAAATAAGATTAAAGTGTTCAAATTCTTTTAAAAATGCTATTCCTTAAAGGGAATCCTTTCAAAAAACAAGTCTTCTCAAACTACAATCCTTCTGTTAGCAGGAAAGCCACATTAGCAGTCAGACTATTTATTTACAAAGCAGAAACTTTATTAAATTATCACTTACCAGAACTGTTTTCATATTGTCTATACACTTGATTATAAACAATATGATACAGAATTGACTATAAAATGTGCCTGTGATGGAAGACTTTAGAGTGACTTTTAAGATTTTAATATTCTAGAAATAAGTCTGATCTGCAAGGGAAAGTATAGCAGATGATCAGTTAAGACAATTTTCCCCAAACTCATCTATAATCTTTACAGATCCAGGATGAACTGTGTTCATTTAAACATTATTTTGACCACCTCATTGTATTTACGCTCTGTACTATCCAGTTGAAATTCTGCAGTGCTTAATACTACTCAGTGTTCTCTATTGTACTCTCCACCACAGCAGCAGTCTTTCACAAGACTTGCACTGCAACATCCCTATGGGATGAGGTGTTAATTTGTGAAATGGAAATTAAGAGACAACAGAAATTATAAGACAAACACTTACTGGTGGTGCTGTTTTGCCCTTGAACCCAGGATGAAAAGGGTGCACAATGCAAATGCAAGGCTTTCAATGGTGCAGCAGGCAAGGGCAAACCCAAACCATTCCAGGATCTCTCCAAAAAAGTTGGCTCCACTGACATACTCAAACATTCCTCCTGACAGCAGGACAGAGTTAGTTTAAAAGCATCTTAATAAGAGCTATATCACCAGTGTCTCTATATAATTTTTAAAAGCACTGTTTTTCATTTTAAGCTGTACAATCACTTCAGACCTCATTCCTAGACTGACCTTCTCCAGCTCTGTTCTTCTTTAAATCATGAAACACAGATTTATCAATATCAGAAACAAGTTCATGTCTTTCTAAATAATTATTTAACAATAATATCAAACTGGTTTTTTGATCACAAACTAAACCTTTTTATAATATGTAAAAACAGAAAATATGCTCCCCTTTAAGAGTCCCTAAAAATACCCATAGGGTTAGTTAGCATACAATGTTTAATTTCTTCAATTGAAGTACTTCAGAAATTAAGTAAATTATGAACAATATTATCATGAATTAAAGTTCCAAATTTATCCTCTAGCTTAAAATGTGTTGCAGTAGACCATTCCCTGTCCAGTCTACTGCTTCAGCCCTGGCACTCAGTGGAAGTAGTAATCAGCAGTTTGCACTAAATGTGTTTTATAGCCAATTACACATAAACGATCAGTACTCACCTGCTGGGAATTTTATAAAATAAGAACTTTCACCCTCGTTCCAAAGTTAGTGTACAAATTGATTAACATTTCAGAATGTGCTTTACCAGTGGGACTAAACAAACAAGTATTTGCCAAATGTAATACAGGACATGTTTTGACCTTGCTTTAATTATGTTTACTTTGCCTCTGTGACAGAAGAGCAGAATTCTAGCACTTGAACTGGATAAGCGGTATTAAAAAGACCAACTCCTCCTGATTGTGCATCAAATAACATCTTATTTACTTCAGAACTTTTTTTTTTGTACGCTGAATGTAATACAGAACATTTATATTCAGTTTTCACATGGGCAATTGAATTTACTTCTATTAATAAGTTGCCTTGGTAAAAAATAACCATCTATTGCCTTATATATAAAGTTATTCCAGTTTTAATTTTAAAAGTCTCACTAAAAACCAAGAGAGCAACAACTTAAGGAAAACACTTAGAGAAACATCAGAATTCAGAGGTAACCACTATTTTTCTGCTCTCACTGAGTGCAATATACATTGTAATATACCTGGAAGAGTCTAATATTTTCAAAAGTGTCAATAAACTTTAACACTTTACTAGGTTCCATAAAAAATCCTTTCATATCCTTCATTTTCCCACAAAGAACAGAATTTATAATGCTTAATTTCCTTTGAATGCCTGACCTCTTTCCCCTTCGCCTCCCTTACCACAGTAGTTGTTCTTCTCTGATTACCTAAGGTCTTCTTTCTCCATCCACCTACTGATTCTCATGAAAGGTATGAGAAGAACCCAACTCCCTCTTCTTTATTCCCTCCCATTATGTATTTACACAAACCAGTAAAATTCTCCTGAGCCCTCAATTACCCAGGCTGAACAAACAGTCCCAGCTCTCCTCATATGGGAGATGCTGCTTCTACTATATAAATTTCTAACACATTTACTCACCTCTTGGTATCTTGTAGCCGGTTTCCCCTGGTTTTCTCAAATTTCTGAGAATATGATCAGAATGAATATTGACTGCCATGCCAATCAACCACCCTATAAAACCTGAAGAGAAATATTTAAAATACTATCTTTAATACACTGAGCCAAAGTATTTGTTCAGAAAACAAACTACAGTCATATATCACTTCTTAGGCATATTATCTCAAAGCAGTAGTAACGTAAGCAGTATAAGCAATTCTGGTGACATCCTGCACAATCCCAGTCCCACACTGAGCTCTTCAGCAGAGCTCACAGCAATCAACAGGTCTCTAGATAGGAATAGTACCATAAGTATAAAGTTTCTTCATACATTTCTACTCTGAAATGCCACTACAATTTTTGAGAACATTACCTGTGTATTCTGTATTGGTATCTGTTTGCAAACTACTATAAGAACTTTTCAGATCATGCAAAAATATTGGAGCTTGTTTTAAGAGTGTCCAGTTACTATAGAAGATTAGTTTGGTTCTGGGCATTTTTACCCCTCCAACTTGAAAACTACCACCTCCGAAGGAAACCAAATCTTTCTTCATGGAAGCAAGCTGAAGAAGTTGGCTATTTTCACAGCACCTCTCCTTGATTTGAAGATCCACTTTCCCCTGAAGCATAACCATATTTCCTGCACCTGTACTCAATGGACAGAGAATAAAGTTGTGGAAAGCCAGCAGTGGCAGCAGCAGTGGGAGTAGCAGTGGGAGTCTCCCGTACTATCCACAGATCACCATTGACTGAATAGGACTTCCTTTGAATCATCATCCCAACAAAGGATGAACTTTGATGAAAACAGACAAGCTCAGCAGTGATGAAATCACAACTGACGTCAGCAGGCAACAATCCAACACCATTTCTCCTGCCCTGAAGGACTGTTACAACAGATGAAACGCAACATCATGGGCTGAATGAACTCAACAAACTTTATAGAGATTGTCCATGGACTAAGGAATGGCATCTGTGTGTATATAGAGATTATATATATATATCTCAAGAGACAGAAAAAGAGATGGTATATTGGAAAGTGTGGGACCTGAGCATGATGTAAACGGTATGGAATAAAGGGTGTATACTGTCCTGGTTTCAGCTGCAACAGTTATTTTTCTTCCTAGTAGCTAGTACAATGCTGCGTTCCAGCTTTTCTGACCCACTAGAGTTCAGCTGAGAAGGACCTGGATGTACATCTGGAGTACTGTGTCCAATTCTGCGCTCCTCTGTACAAGACAGACAAGGAGCTACTGAAGAAGGTCCAGAGGAGGGCCACACGGATGATCAAGGTCTGGAGCATCTTTCTTAGGAGGATAGACTGCTGAAGCTAGGCCTGTCTAGTCAAGAGCAGACTGAGAGGGGATCTCATTAATGCATGTAAATATCTGAAAGGCAGGTGTCAGGAAGATGGTGCCAGAGTCTTTTAGTGGTGCCCAGCGACAGGACAAGGAGTAATGGCCATAAACCAAAACACAAGAAGTTTCACCCCAACATGAGGAAGAACTTCTTTATGCTGAGGGTGGCAGAGCACTGGAACAGGCTGCCCGAGGAGGTTGTGGAATCTCCCTCTCTGGAGACATTCAAAACCCACCTAGACATGTTCCTGCATAACTGCTCTGGGTGGCTCTGCCTTGGCAGGGGGGTTGGACTGGGTGATCTCTAGAGGTCCCTTCCAACCCTAATGATTCTTTGATTCTGTGGCTGATTCACTGTCCTAATCCTCAGATTCTCACTATGACTGAGTCCTAGGACTGCACTCTACAAAGCCAAGAGCTGGTTACGCACCACAATCTACATGACTTGGCTTCCACCACAGGGAAATGTGGACATCTAAAGAGGAAGGAAGCCACAGCATACTCCAGTAGATTCTCAGAACCACAGGATACACCATACATAATAGTCTTGTGAGGTCATCTATTTAACTCAAGAGGCTTTTCTCCATCTGGATAAACCTGGAGATTAAGGCCTGGCTTCATATTAGGAGAACCCTTGCATAAGAAGGACTAACTAGGTGCGTATTACCAAACAATGTAACGCAACAGAACAGCACGTATGCATTGTTGCACCAGTGCCCTCTTCACCCTTTCCCATATAGAACCTCATGCAAAATGACCTACTCTTCTTCTGCAGACTATTTCAGAGTGACAGCATGGTAACTGCTGCCTGGTTCACCTCCCCGCTCTGGGATTCAGGAACATGCAGTGCAAGATGATGTATAAAAAACAGCAGAAGGCCAATTTCTATGGGTGTGCTGGAAGTGCCTTGTAGACACTTCGATGAACAAGTGCCTCATCTCATACGTGTGTTTAGTCTTTCCAAGGCGGCACACAATTATTTGGAGCATCCAGATGCTGACAGATATTAGGAGAGATACTGACTAACCCACATCCCTTGGTCATGAGACCATACCCAGGTATGGACAACACCCATGCTCTCCTCATGTCTATTCTGTATAGACAGCAGAGGTGGCATGTGTGCTTGGTTGCCTGACTGCCAGATAAAAAGCCTCACACAACAGATTATGTGCTGATGTTCTGCAGAAGCTACTGCAAACAAAAGTGTTTTGATGAACAGAAGGGTTAGCCATCAACATGAAAGGAAGTGGTTAAATGGGGATTTAAAATAGTAAGACAAGACATATGGCATACTGGCATACTGCAAAGGGTTTGATGAAGCTAAAGCAAGCAAAGGAAGAAAACAGCTTCCAACGAGAAGTGCAGACAGATTAGGAAAGAACATAAGGGTGAAACATGCAGGTGCATATATCCCTGTTTGTAGCATTCATCACTTCAGGGTATCATGAGTTCTTTCAGTAAGTTCACAGGCTTTCTATTGGCACATGTGTGTAACGTACATGCTGAAAGATTATGAAGTTGCTTCCACACCGATTTGCAAGCTCATGGTTTTATCAAGTGTTATACTGCATTCGAAGCTCTCCGCTCTGACCTAAACCTAGCTCCAGTCCAGAGAAACTGTGAGCAAACCACATCAAAACTGTATGCTGCTCCAAATCAATTGCTGGTGTAGATATAAGGAATTGCTTTTCCAGAATTAACTCCTAAACATCTGAAAACAGTCAATCTGTATATTAAGGCTTCACAGAGAACACATCAGCTGTTTGAAACCTGCCACCATGATGGTCAATCAGCCTCACTTCTCCAAATTTTTGTCTTCACTGCAAATTTATCTAATTTCAGCTTCCAGCTACTGAACCTTGTTTAGCTGCTACTTGTAGACACTCTCCCATTTCTCTTCCACTAGTAACTTTATATAGACTGAAGAAATACTTTGTTAACCCTCAGCAAATATGCCTTCTTTCTATTGTTATTTTCTAATCTTTTCCTCATTTTTTCTGCCAGATGTTTTTTAAGAACTAGAACATAATAATCCTGTTGTTCAGGGAGTATCCAGTGTACAATATAGCACTGCTGCATTTGAGTTGAACAAGGCTACGAGCATAAACTGCAGACATTTGGAGGCATCTAGCTGAGATGAATACCGAATAGCAATTATAAACATTCACTGTGTTCCAATATCTTGATGTGCACTATAAAACAATAAGAAAAACCCAAAAGCCCAAAAGATGTTCCAGTACAGGAAGAAACAAGATGTCTTCAGTTTGGCTGTTTCATAGCCATGCCAAACTAAAGATTTACTGTAATAACATTCAGAAAAGCCAGCAAGTGACACCCAGAATGGTTGCTACCATTAATAGCAGCATTACTAATAGTATTAATAATAGTACCATTAATAGATCTAATAACAGTACTAATTAATAATACTAATAATTAATAGTACTCCTAATAGTACCATTAATACCATTACCAGGAATGTTCACTTTCTTAGTTTTCAGGATAACTTTTTAAAGCAATATTTTTACTCAAAACAGTCATGAAAGCAACACTTTGCTTACGATTAGCATTACTGGAAATAAATATATATAAGCATATATTCTAAACTGGTATTATCTGGGGAAAAAAAAACCACCACCAAAACACAACAAACAAACCCAAACAACAGAAGGCAGATGAACCTAGCTATTATTATTTATACATTTATATCTTTCAGAACTCCTTGACACAAAAAACAAACCAAGGAAACCTGAGCAGCAGTCTTATGACCTTAAGTTTTTAAGACCTTACAGTAAGGATGAATTGTTTTATGGCTCCTGACTTATGATTTAACAGCACTATATTGAGATATCTTTTGATTAAGGTCCTAAACTAGGACACCAGAAACAAGTCCATAGTGCATCAGTCTTCAATAGTTTTGATCCATGGATCTTTTAAACTTTTTTTTTTTTTGGTCAGATCCAAGTTTAAGCAGACTGGAATTTCAAAAATACCAAGAGAATTTCAAGTACATCAAGTGCCTACCACCCACTGAAGTAATTCCCTTGTGCCTCAATTTCTCTGTTTTTAGAACACAAGCAGTACCGCCTTCTAATCTTGGCAAGAGAATCTATTTTGAGATTGACATTTTGTCAATCTTACAGTCATGACAGCATTTAACACAGCAGTCTATTGTCATCCACAATAACACTGCAGTAAAGCTAAAAGCTTCTTATTCTAAAAGTCTTGAGAAATCTGAAACACTGATTTGCTCTGACTCTAAAATAAAAAGAGTGGTACTGGGTCAGATCAAGGATCCACACAGCCCAGTATTATGCCTTTGACTGACGAGGAGAAATATTCTAGTTTATCTTCAGATCAAAAAGATCTTCCTGGTACCAGTAAACATCTTAGCTTTTTAATCACATGCATGGTTTCAGGTATAAATGCAACCTCATCTCATGATAGGAGCGATTCACCCCTCCGCACCCTTCCTTGAGGACTAGTAATGTTCTTTGTCAAAGCCCACTCCTATTACAAGGGTGGGTGGGCTGGTGCCTGAGTGTGCAGGCATGCCCAAAGACCCTAGCACTGAGAACTTTGGGCATTAGAAATGGTATCTTGGTATTTAGCAGCTACCCTTACTGGATTTTTACTCCATGAATTCGTTCACTTCTGTTTGGCCACATACAAACCTTTAGTACCTAGGACATTGAGAAACACGGGATTTCACTTTAATCTACACGTTACATGGAAAATCTGCTTTGTTTGTTCTAAACCTGTATACTGATGGTTTCATTTCAGGCCTCAAGTTCTTATCTTCAAAAACAAAACAACAAAAACCCCAAACTACGTGACCCATATTTACTTTGGTGTTAAAGAATAAATATGACAAGTCAGCTCATCTAACCCTGACATTGTGGGAGGAACTGTCAGTTCACAGTTCTAAAAGAAAAAAAGGTTAAAAGGCTTCCAGCTACAGCAAACAAAAGAATTAGCTATGAGAAAAGTTATAAAATGGGATTGAAGACACTATAAAATTATAATGAAAAATAAAAAGCTGCGAAGACAAAGGAAAACTACACCTAATATTCTCATAACATGTTTTAACTCACCTGTAATGAAACGCGGATCTTTTAACCAGCCTGAAGGGTATTTTGCATAGTTGCTTAAGCTTCGGCCTTGCAAATATCCATTATAAACACAGAACAGAAGCGCCAGCACAAAAGTGAAAAATGGTGTTGGTTTTCCTTCCCGGATCAGAAGAGGAAATATGAGTGCCCTATAGCAAACAAGGAAAGAAAAACTGTTGCATTAACAAACAGAAAAGGTATTTTTGATGTCCAGAACTGTAATCCACAGTCCATATTATCCTGCTTTTGAAATTCTCAGCAGTCTTTGATCCCAGTTCAGAAGGATAGTTACACTTGCTCTGACACCTAAAAGATTTTATTGCCTCATCAGAGTTACAAGATCAGTCCTCTCACTCCTTACGACAGATTTGTTGAACCTTGTATCCAAGGCAATTACTTTGACCATAGCAGTAAAGGCAACTGACATTTTAAACATGGCATAGTTTCATCCTCCTGTGTTCCCAAGTCCTCATTAGTATCATCAAGCTTTCTGAAATGAGCCAGGTCTCACAATCCCTGCACCAAATCCACCAGCACTTCCAGGGGGAAAGTCAGTCTCCTTGAAATTAACCTAACTAAACTCAGTTTCCTCCTTAAAGTGACTTAAAAATATTAATTGCTTTGCCTTGACAGTCTTGGCCTAGCCTATGACACCTGGTAAAGACAGGTGACAAATCCACAGCTGCTGTCTTCTTCGGGAAAGGAATCTTGATTGCTTTTCTTGGGTGATTACATCAGTAAAAACACAAGTTCCAAACAAGAAAAGCAAGTGAGGGTTTCTGTGCTTCATCCCGCATGGCTAGCCAACTTCCAATCACCTATCAATTTAATTGCAATCTATAATGATACAGGATTACTGTAGCCTGAGCATTCTTCGTGTGTTTTTCCAGCTACTCCAGGATTACTGCTTCAGAGGAACCTTTCCAGAGGAAGCAAAACCGTGACGGCTTTCAAGAAAGCGTAATGAAATTATTAATATGATTATTTAAAGCTCGCTAGGTTACAACAAACGGATAACAGTCTACATTCACCTACAGAACAGTCCCTCTGTTCAGAGACAGCAATAAGCAGCTGCAAAAAAGAAACTGCAGTACAGCTCAGCTTTCTGTGTAAGCCTTGACCTTGCGTTTCCAGATTTTCTCAGACACAGGGGATGAGCTACTACCCCATGTAAAAGCTAATCTCTGTACTCTTAAGGATGGAAAAAAAGGGAGTTAAAGACACAGTCCTGAGTTTGCAAAGCCAGTCAGCTGCCAGGCCAACCGTACACTGCATCCCTCTCTACCACCAGGATGTGGAATACTTTTGGTTAAAACCAAGAGCCTCTCACAATAAGTGCTGCACAACAACTGTTGTATGTAGCTGATACCAACACATACATCACACATTCCACTTAAAATTAGTCTGATAAATTTCTCTCTGCCGTATTAACATGGTAGCAACGTCACTTATGGAGTATTACCAGTAGCTACCATCAATGACTTGATGGGAACAGCAAAATCTTGCCTAAGCTTTAGTCAGGCTGCTTTCTCCCAAGTAGCTTACAGAATATCCAAATACCATTGACTGCATGGTAATACAGGGCACCCAGCCCTAGCTCTGCTAGTGCTTTAACTAATCCTTGAATATCCTGAGCTGGGAGGGACCCACAAGGATCATCGAGTCAAATTCCCAAAGTGAACACCATGGAATTGGAAAATCACTACCGTTTCCCATAGTAAAATTACATCAGCATCCAGAGCTGATCTTTCCTTGTTGGAACATTGTGTTCTTACAACTACCTGGTCAAGTCATTGCTTAAACGGGGGTCACTACGAGAGCTACGGCTATATGACAGAGATAATAAGGCATACTGGAAGAGCACCAAATATTCTGTTCTGAAAGATCCCCGAGCGCTCCACTGCACCTCACATAGCAGGACAAAGCAGCGAGCACCGCGCCGCCACAATTAAGTAATTGAGCTCAGCTCATGTAAAAACCTAGAGCATCTTAACCACATGCAGAAAAGACTTTAGTGACTGTTATCTCGAATAATAACAATTAATAATAATTAATCAACAGCAGAATTTCACTCCCTGTAGCCGGACAACAGCAGCCAAGTATTTTTGCCGGGACTGACCCTGAACTGCCGTAGAACGGCACCCGTTCCCCTGCCACCACCCCCTGTTCCGCTCCACTTTCCGGGCGAGCCCGAAGGGGGCACCCCCCGCCCCAGACGAGCGCTCTGTCGCGGATTCCGCCGCACCTCTGTACGTAGTGCACGACGAAGCAGCCCAGCAGAATGCGATTGGGCCAGTCGGCGGTGACCGCCCCGCCGCAGGCGGCGAGCCCGATCGGGACGAGGAGAGAGGGCAGCTCCTGCAGCGCCCATGCGGGGCGGGCGGGCAGCAGCCAGCCGAAGCGCCGCGAGGAGTAACGCCCGTAGGGCATGCGTATGAAGCGGAGCAGCACGGCGGAGCCGGCGCCCATCGCCACCAGCCCGTACGAGAGGAGCTCCATCAGCCGCTGCTCCTCCGGGCCCGACACCCGCCGCCACAGCGCGCACACGCCGCTGACCCCCATCCCGCACTGCGCGCCCGAGGGCGCCGGGGCGCCTCCATTCATCAGCCGGCCGAGGGCACGCCTACCGGCGCCGCGGACCAATCGGCGCCGGGGGGGGCGTGACCGGCACCGCCCCCTCCGCCCTCCGGTTGGTGGTGCCGCGGCGGGCGGGAGAGGCGCTCGCGGGACGGAAGTTCCGCCGCCGCGGTGGCGGTAGCGGTAGTACGTCGTACCGGCGCGCCGCCGCCGCCGCCGCCACCCGGAAAGGCGCGCTTGGGGGCGGGTCCGCGCAGGCGCGTGCCGGCGCGAGCACGCGGCGCCGCAGCCGCCGGTCGCCGTGGCCCGTCTGTCCGCGAGAGGGGCGCGAGCGGCCGCACCGACGGCGGGGCGCGTGGCGGGTCTCGGGCGGCGCCTGGCCGCCATGGGCCGCCGCGCGCGCGACCGCAGGCGGCAGCAGCAGCAGCAGCAGCGGCAGGAGCGGGGCGAGGACGGCGGCGGCGGGGACCAGGCGGTGAGAGCTGGGCCCGGCGGGACGGGGAGGGGAGGGGAGGGGAGGGGAGGGGGGCGGCGGCGGCGCCGGGCTGACGGTGCTGGCATGTTTCAGGGCTGGGCCGGCGGCTACCCCGAGATCGTGAAGGAGAATGAGCTGTTCGAGCGGTACTACCGTGAGCTGGGCATCGTGCCCGACGGAGAGTGGGGCGACTTCATGGCGGCGCTGAGGGAGCCGCTGCCCGCCACGCTGCGCATCACCGGCTACCGGAGGTAAGGGCTGGGCTGGCAGTGGGCCCCGGGCTGGGAGGTACCCGCTGGTTTTACCTGCTGCCTGGGGAAGGCGAGTCCCCATCCGGCTTTATCCTACGTGTCTCTCCCGTGCAGCCACGCCAGAGAGATTCTGCACTGCTTGAAGGAAAAGTACTTTAGAGAGCTGCAGCACCTGGAGGTGGATGGCCAGAAAATCGAAATGCCGCAGTCGCTGAGCTGGTAAGCGAGATGCGAGTCAGATGGGCATCCCGTGCAGTCCAACATCCAGCCTGACAAAGTGCTTTCGTTTGCCTTTCCCGTTTTTCTGCCTCTTTGCCCCAGGTACCCAGAAGAGCTAGCCTGGCACACCAACCTGAGCAGAAAAATCTTACGCAAGTCACCGCAGCTGGAAAAGTTTCATCAGTTTCTGGTTAGCGAGACAGAATGTGTAAGTCTTGGATAGACCTTGATTTGTTTCTTTTCTCCTTCATATCCCAAGCCATGTTTTATTTAAATGTGTTATGAGGCATGGGGACTGTACCCTTTCTCTCAGCGGCTGAGTAGCTCAGAAGAATCTTGATTTTATGTTGCTGTTGACAGTGATTCATCCCATGACTGGCACATAACTGCAGTTATAAATGTTTCTCCTAAACTAATTGCATTTGTTTTTTGCGTGAGAATGTGACAATGAGTCCCTGTAAAATAACGAGTTGCTGTTAGAAAACAGGTGTTTAAATTCGGTAAAAAGCGTGTGTGTGTGTACATAACAAGACTTACCTTTAGTGATGGGTGTTTCTCACTTGGTTGAAGCCAGTTTCTCATTCTCATTTGAGCAGAAGTTATAGATCTAACAAAATTAGAGTAAATACACAATTAGCAGAGACTTCAGTTGGGTGAAGCACAGTGGATTTTCTTCTTGCTACATGCTACCAAAATTCAATCCTGAATTTATAATAGTGTGCTTTGGATTGCTTTATTATTTTACTATATAGAGATTTAAAAACAAAATATTGCAAAAGAAAGGTTGTGGGTTTTTTTTTTTTGTGGAATAAAAAGGAGAGGGTTCTGATTTTTATTTTTACTCTCTTTTTTCCTTTCAAGGGAAATATCAGTCGTCAGGAGGCTGTTAGTATGATCCCACCTCTGCTGCTTAATGTTAACCCTCATCATAAGGTAACTCTAGAACATGCTGTGTACTGGATTTTTTTTCCTAGTAGACAGTTTGATTACACTACAAATTACAAGAGCAGTATCAAGGCTGGTACAAAATTCTCTTATACAAGGATCAGCTTGATGACTGTCAAACCTCTCTGTAGTTGTGTTCATTTTTAATCTGTTTTTCACAATTTGGTTTTCCCTCACCATCAATTTGATGGACAATTTTGAAGCATGTTTAGGCTTGCTTATTCTTCATTATTTTTTGCATTATCTGCAAAAGTAAGTGGAAACTGGTGGTGTTACAACTGTTACTTTAAACGGGAGGTATGACACTGCCTTGGTGAGTGTGTTTCATGATGCATTAAGCATGGCAGTGCTTATCACATGCTTTCGGGAGCTCTCCATAAATGCTCTTTGCATCTCCCTGGGATCTGTTTTCCAGGAGCTTGCATGAGGACTGGAGCAGATCCGTCCCTGTCTTTTATCCTGTTACACAATTTCAGCTGATATTTCCTGGAGCTAAAGGTCCAGAAGGTAGTCATGTTTCTGTAACTAGGCAAGAAGAAAGACTCTTAAGCTTCCTTACTTAAGAAGGCAGTCTTAGCTGTCATATGGTTTGCTGTGAAAGTGACGGTGTGAATGATTCCATCACAAGCCAAGTTTGTGGTGAACCAGGGGCAAGAAATAATGCTAGAAATCAGGTGTTGGTGTCTGTGCTGTTCTGTTCTGCTGCTGAAGACAGTTCAGATAATTCCCGAGTGCTTCTTCAGGGATACAGAAACAAGAAGTTTATACTGCCCTGATTTTTGGGGCATTAAAATGCAAATGCGTGGGGAGAGATAGCAGTTAATTTTTATGAAATCTATATAATCAACTGGATTGTATGTTCTCTGATTAATTTACTGATACTACTTGCTCTTTAGTGTAACTTTGCTCTTAATGTGTGTGTATATGTAAAGTTCCAGTTAACTTGAGCTGAAATTGCTCATGAGCTCATAAAAGGACCATATCCCCACATCTATATTCATATTTCTCTTTCAAATCTTTCTTTTTCAGCTGGTATATTTGTTCCTTACAAACTAAAGTCCTACTTTTATATTAGACCCTCAGAGATTAAGCATACAAAGAACGGAACTGTACTTTATGTTTTTGTAAATTGGTGTTCAGAACAATTATAATTCTGCAACTGTATGCAAAAATTCTTAATTTTAAGAATACATAGTAAATTTCTCACACTTTAAACCCACAAGGTAGGACTTGTTATTTAATTTTCTGCTGTTTGTAGATTCTAGATATGTGTGCTGCGCCTGGATCGAAGACTGCCCAACTGATTGAAATGCTGCACGCAGACATGAATGATCCTTTTCCCAGTAAGTCTGGAAAAACTACCAAAAATTTTTGTGACTTTGAATTTCAGCTTTTTCTTGTACAAGATTGTTTTTATTATCACAGATAAGTAACTGCATTTAAGTGCATTTTGAATCCCCAGTGTGTTTGAGTGATACAAGATGGGAAGTACCCCCATCTTTGCCTTGAAATTTTGTGGGCTTCCTTGGCTAGAAGAGAGAGATGGATTACATATATATGTATATATATATAGAGATATATGTTTACAGTTCAGACTACAGTAGATCTGATTAGAGCTTAATTTTTTTATATACGTCAGGTTTACTAGTAGATGGTCGCCCATGAGCCCTTGTGTTTTAGTTGTATCCTGCAAACACCAGATTGAGCAGCTTTAGCTTTTGAATGGTCATTATATTTATCTCTTTTATTTTTTTTTTTAAGCTTCAGAATCTTTACTTTCAGTTAGATGCTCACAGAAAATACTGCCCATGGAAATTGTGAAATTGGGGGGAGTGGATCCTTTCTGCATTCTTCTGAAAATCTGATGTACAGAGATTGTTTTTGGTGGCAGTGGAGGTTCTTTCTGTTACAAGGGTTTTACTTTGAAAAGTTGAAGGGCCCTTGGTTGTATCTGATTCTTGCTGCATGGAAACTAGACCTATTGAGAGTGTATTTGACACATCGGTTAAACCTCAACATACTTCATGTTATTTTATGTTCAGTAAGGGGTCCTCTATTCATAAGTAGTCTTTTAAGTAAAAATCTCTAGTGAAAGGTTTACACAACTTTGAAGATAAAGCAATAAACTATGTAAAATTACTTAGCTGTTGAATAGTAAAGCATCTTCCCGATATTTTTGTTCCCAGAGGGTTTTGTAATTGCGAATGATGTCGACAACAAGCGCTGCTATTTGCTGGTTCATCAGGCTAAGAGGTTAAACAGTCCATGCATCATGGTGGTAAATCATGATGCCTCCAGCATTCCTAATCTACAAATAGATGTTGATGGAAGAAAAGAGGTCCTCTTCTATGACAGGATTTTATGTGACGTCCCCTGCAGGTATCTTGCATGTGATCTTCAATACGCAGATTTTACTGCAGTAAGTGCAGTACTGCAATTTTTGTGGTACTGAATTATGCTTTTTGAGTTGCTTAGTAAGTTATGATTTATAGTAATTTCCAAAACGGGTGAATGCCTTAAACTGTCTTAGGTAAGGGGATACCAAATCAAGGTGAACTTTTTTCGTTCGAAGTACTACTTAAATTTGGACCAATTTTGAACTTAGGCTCAGGGTACTAACATACAAAGATAGCATTGAAGCAAACAGTATGGCATAGCAGAGCCAGTTAATGTGGAAGAGGGACTGTTAATACTTTGCTGCTATAAGTGACTTGGATATGAAATGAGTTTTACCCACAAATAATACAAATCTGCTCAACCTCTGTTGCAGTGGAGATGGAACCATGAGAAAAAACATTGACGTGTGGAAGAAGTGGACAACACAAAACAGTTTACAGCTCCATGGGTAAAAATGCTTATTACACATCTGCGCTTTCATTTCTCTCTTCTCCTTTTTCCATATCTTTAACGACTGCATGCATTCACATGTTAATATGTGACAAAGGAGAGACTAAGAAGAGTCACTGTTCTCTCAGATCAAGAGCCTGTGTGCTATTCAGAGAAAGTGTAGTGTTTCAGATACGAGTGGAGTGTGTGAATCTAAATTGCTTGTATACTTAAGAATATCTGATGTGTTAACATTCATTGATTTAATTTAGACAAGGTAGCTAATGAAACAGGGAACAAATAATTTGCGTGGGATTCTTAGTGTTTAGGCAGGTAAAATACTGTTGGAAAATCCAGCATCTTGCAAGATTTAATAGTAATGTTTTAAAGTCTTAAGAATATTAGAGATAATACATAACACAGTTTCAGTTACCTGAGATTGATTTATATTTAGTGATGGTGAATGAGTACTTAGCCTAGTGCAGGCACATAAAAGCAGTAATTTAAGCACAGATGGAAAAGCTTAGAACATTTTACTGTGCCTTTGTAACAAGCTGGGAATGCTGTCAGTTACTGTGATTCAGCTGACCTGTGGTGACTCGTTACTGCTTGGTAACTCATAACTGCAGTTTCTATTTTAGTTGTCAGTTTGCAGGTAGGGTATAAGCTTGTTATCTGCCTCAGTGATACTTTTCTCAGAAGGCCAGTGCTAGCTAAGCTGTGTTGTCCATAATATTTGTAATAGGTTGCTCCTCATTTTAACTCTAGATTTCTGAGGAGAGCCAGGTTTTGGGGTGTTATTTTTCTAGTATGGAGTACTTTATAATAAACTTAATGGGGCACTAGAAAGAACAACATACAGAACATTATGTTAAAATGACAACACTAATATTGTCATGCAGTAGTGTTAATGTTTGACCTAATTGCTGTTTTAATGGATGTAATTGTGAGTGTGTCTGCAGTATAGGCTGCACTAAGCTGACTTAGTTTAAAGCTGACTTTAATTTGTGCACTGGTGACAGCTGTGGAGCTTGGTAAGTGCTGGCTTAGTCCATGGAGCGTTACGTGCCTGCAGTATATCTTCACATGTAAGAAATTTGATGACAAATCTTTCTGGTTCCTGAATTATACCTGGCTAGATCAAGAGTGTTCTGTTAGATTGCAGTTAAGAATTGCAACCCGTGGTGTTGAACAGCTGGCAGAAGGTGGGAGAATGGTGTATTCCACGTGTTCGTTGAACCCCATTGAAAATGAAGCTGTGATCGCATCTCTGCTGGAAAAGAGCCAAGGTGAGAATTCCCAAGGTGGGGAAATCTTCTTTTCCTCAACCCAAAAAAAGAGTATGTGTATGAAACTACTAGTAATAAGCTTAGTGTAGGTAACATGCTCCTAGTATGCAAAACTGCAGCATTTTTTTTGTACCCATAGGATTTTATTGATATTCATAAAAGCAGTCATCTTAAATGGGCCAAAATCGGGTGCAAATGTAAAACCTGAAGAAGTTGTGTTAATGATACACAAAAGACTTCTGCAGATCAATGGAATTCAGTCTGTGTTATCTGGCTTCTGCTAGCTGATTCCACTGTTTGGATTCCACGTCTGATATTCATATTTCTTTTGGAAAACATGGTGTGGGGCACTAGTGCTGTATGCTATGGAAGTAAAAAACCCAGAGTATACTTAAGCAGTTACAGGAATGTTATCGTGCACCAGCAGGTGGAAGTCACTGATACCTTTAGCATCCTTTGACCTACACTTTGGCATACTTGGACTTTTAATGTCTTTAAGCTTATGGGGGTTTTTTACACTTTCGACTTGCATATGAAGGCTTGCTTAAGTTGCTGTAAGGTGTTCATTATCCCAACTAACAAGAGGTGGAAAAATTCAGATGAGCTGGGAAGCTGTACTGCATCAGTTTGTGATAGTAAGGTTTAGTAGCCCAAATAGCTGATCTTGAGTTGATGGACTCTTTTTTTCTGAATCAGTAGCCTGAAGTTTGGAGATACCTAATTGGATTTCACATTAAAAGTTCCACAGACTAAGCTGAGCCTTGAACAGAGCAGAAGCAGTTGTATTGCCTCTGGGACTGAGCTGGTTCTGGAAGTAGACTAGTCTTTTTTGAGTAATGCTTTCTTTGTGCCAGTCACTGTCCTGGCCTCCAATTACATGTGAAATTTCATTGTCTCAGAAACAGCAGTTTAGCTAAAATGCCTGAAGATAATTAGGAATTGACTATTCAATTTCCACTCAAAGGATGTTTTTATTTAGAGGTAGTTTCTTTGGTAGACTGAATGAGAGAACAACATGTTCTACAACATAGACGTGTCAAGTAAATGCTGCTATGCTTGGCTTATTGAAGGCTGTAGTACACCAGAGTTAAGTTTAAAGGTGATTGGAAAGCAGTAAGGACTAGTTTGGGTAGGAGCACAAAGCAGTGTGGATGTTAACGAGGCCAACAATAGCAGCATCTGGGGCAAATTCAGTACTTGAATGTAAGGATCTTGACTGGCTATGGTAGCATTTGCATCTTGTCTCTGCCCAGTGGAGGCATTCTGAAGCTTAATTGGAGGTTATGATGTGTCCCAGTGAGCGAATGTTATCCTTGGGACTTGGATGTAGGTGTAGCAAAAGAAGTATGAGGTAGCACAGTAGTTTGCAAGGGACATTGGACCTCCAGTATTTGCTCAGGTCAGTCTAGAAGGTTTGTTGGCTCTTGGTTGTTAACTTAGTCCTAGCACTGTGTTACACTGCTACTTGTAGAGCAGATCAGAGATTGCTTTCCCCTTAGAGATGGAGTAAGGAAAAGGCACTTTTGAGCCATGTTTCTCTACTGAGAATTGTAGTATTTCTGACAAACTATTTAGTACCTGCTCAGTCTGAGGTAGTCTTGAGGTATCAGTTGAAGTCATGCTGTAGGTAGGCAGGAATATTCAAAGGACAAATGCAAACATCAAGTTTAATCAGATTTGAAATGTCTTTTTGGAATTCGTCCATAAATTCATGTATCAGTCATTTATTTAAGACCTGCTTAAACTGTCACTGTAAGTGTAAATGCTTAGTCATTTAGAACAGGTTGTTAAATTGTGTACAACATGAGGAAAAGCCTACCTAGCTGTTAAATAACTATTCAGAATCACAAAAAAGAAATTTTCAGGTTATTCTTCTTTAGAGAGAGCACCTATTTAAAGAAGAAGTTTTTATGTCATTCTTTTTGGACTTGGGGCAGCTTAAAGTTCTTATTCAGTAGAGTAAGTTGTACTCTATTGATGTTATTTGTAGTAGTATGATGTATTCTAGGCACATAGCCTTTTGTCGTAGAATCGTAGAATGGTTTGGTTTGAAAGGGGCCTTAAAGATCACCTAGTTCCAACCCCCTGCCTTGGGCAGGGACACCTTCCACTAGACCAAGTTGCTTAAAGCCCCATCCAAGCTGGCCATGGACACTGCCAGGGATGGGGCATCCATAGCTTCTTTGGGCAACCTGTGCCAGTGCCTCACCACCCTCACGGTAAAGAACTTCTTCCTAATATCTAATCTAAATCTACCCTCTTTCAGCTTAAAGCCATTACCTCTTGTCCTATCCCTACACACCCTTGTAAAAAATCCCTGTCCAGCTTCCTTGTAGCCCCCTTTCAAGTTCTGGAAGGCTGCTATAAGCTCTCCCTTGAGCCGCCTTTTCTCCAGGCTGAACAACCCCAATTGTCTCAGCCTGTCTTCACAGGAGAGGTGCTCCAGCCCTCCGATCATCTTCGTGGCACTCCTCTGGACTTGTTTGAGCAGGTCCGTGTACTTTACTGTTACAGTTTGAAATTTTCTTTTCCATTTGAAAAAGAATGTATTCTTTTTCCTCTCACACTGGAATAAATTAAGATTTTAAATCAATAAAATGAGAATCTATCAAGCATTTTAAAAGGCTTAGTCATCCCAAAAGAGTACTTCGCTGAGAAATACTGAGTAAGTGAGAATAAAAACTTCTATGACTGCATTGCCTGGAACACTGACGTTTAATGATATGGGTTGTAGAGTATTACTCTATGCAGCTGCTACAAAAAATATCTCACCATTATATTTTGGTTGATTTACAGGTTACAAACTTACGGAGTTATTACAAACAGTTCTTGCCACCTTTCTTGTTAATTTACGTGGCAGTGCTTGTGTAATATTTTGTTCCTTGAAAGTTTTAAAAAGCAGTGGTCTTAAAATGGTCTTAAAACTTGAAGGAAAACGATCTTTATAGAAGTTAGTTAGGAACACAGCTCTCAAATTCTGTTTTAAAGAATGTATATTCTTGATTTCAGGTGCCTTAGAACTTGCTGATGTCTCTTCTGAGTTACCAGGTTTGAAGAGGATGCCAGGAATTACAAAGTGGAAGGTAATGAACCTGATACTTCTGTGAAGTTCTTGGTCTGTGGTAGAGTGTTGAATTAGGGAAATATTGAAGTGTAACATTTCAAAACTTTGGATAAAGCTGAAGTAATGGTAGTGATTTGCTGTTTAGAGTTTTAGACAATATAGCATTGTAGGGGAGAGGGCTAAAAATCTTTCTGATGGTAAGTTCTTGTTTCCTCGTCTGCTCTCATCTTTTTCCTCTAGCTTTCTTTGCTGTCTTCTGTATTTTATGTAATTCCCTTTTCTAATGTGTGCATGTGGCCTGTAGGTGGCAACATAATTTCAGCCACTTTTTAATTTATGCCTCCTGTCTTTACAGTCTGTGAGTGTTAGATTTTACAGTTCTTTAGCTGGTCCATTTGAATCATTTGGAAGTAAAAGCTGTTAAACCTTTTCTGGAAATAGGCAATAAAGCCTGCAGTGCTGTGAGTAATCCTAGAATATTAATAGAAACATATATTCCGTTCCAGGACTTGCATGATTTCAGTTCTGGAAACACTAGTAGGGATGGGCAAAAAATCCTAAAGCTTCTTCAGCTTCATGATAAGAGTATAAGCAAGAAGAGTAGAAGGTCTTCCTGGTAGTAGGGAAAGAAGGTCTGGTTAACTTCCAATTACGAGCGTGTGCCTTTGCAACCCCATTGGTTCTTCTATCTTCTCTCACCATTTCACTAGTCTCTTACAATGGTAGTTTGCAGGTTTATGCCTGTCCACAAGACACATGGAATAAAGATTTGTTTATATTGTGCCATTGGAAATTCAGCCTAGAAACTAGCTGGTTTCTTCTTAAAGTTCTGAAAGTTTAAATTTTATGCTAGTAACTGAAGGATAAATGTAAAATGTGTAACTCTGGCTCTGTGATCTTAATTTTACGTTATTTGTACTGCATAGAGCTACAAAATATATACATATATATATAAAAAGATCACTAAAAGTATATCTTATTCACTGTAATATTATATTATATAATTAATCTTAGAGTGGAGTTATAGATATGTTCTGAATCCTGGATAAAAATACAGACACTAGAAAATTCATGGTTCTTCAGTAACTTTCCCTGAAATCATCTTTATCTATGACCTATGTATGCCTGTGGCAGGGGCTCTATGGTTACCAAGCTGTTGTGTTGCATTCTTGGATCTTTCATATGTAATGAAATTGGGATTCCTTGTTTCTAGACTCTTATTAGGCTGCAGTATCCCCTTTGTATATTGCATGGAAGCTGCCTATAGCAGAATGTTTCACAGCCAGTCTTATGGCAAAAAAGTAGTGTATCTTAAATCTGATGGCTTACTAATCTTCTTATATATTCTACCACTGTCCTTCCTTTGGGTTTTGGCAGCCTGTGCGTTGTAGCAAGTTACCAGAGGCCACTGCAGTTCATTCTGCACAAGTCTTGACTGCACTTTTTGAAGCATACAAGGAGCTAAGAGGTACAGCTGGCAAGAACACATACAGTGCACAAAGAAACAATATACTTTAAAGAACTTAATTTACTATACCAGAAAATAACTTCCCTTTTTAGCATCTGAACCTTAGTTTAAAGTATTTTGATTAAAACTTGTAAAATGATGATGTTTATTTACTCCTTTGAAGGTAATGCTGAAAGATGGACAGTGGTTCGAAGAGTGGAAGGACGTGCCTTCAAATAGACAAACACAAATACGTCCCACTATGTTTCCTGTAAAAGATGAAGAAAAGCTAAAGGCAATGAATCTAGAGCGTTGGTAAGTTTTCCAGAGTAGATTTTATGAGGTTTTGATGGTAACTTTGTGTGGTGGTGGGTGAATTATAATTAGGTCAGATTAGGAATGTGCTAGTATAGGTCTCAGGATATTATGGTTGCTTCATGTCTAATGACAGTACACAATATTTAAATTCCAGTGAACTGAGAGAAATCATTGAAAGTTGCTTACAAGGAATAAGTACTCACACAAACAGGTCACATTCTTTGCATCCAGTAGAGATACATAGCCAGAATGACTGCAAAAGTTAAAAACTTTAACATTTTAAGAGTTTGATTTGCTTGCTGTGAATTACTTTCCATAGATATTCTAAAAATAAATTCTAGCAATGAGGCATTAAAACTCGGATGTGAATAGTGAAATGAATGTGTTGCACTGGTGTAAGTTATTTTGCCAGAATGCTTTATTTTAGATCATGTTTCTAACCTGATAAATTAAATCTGCACAATCCTGCTGGGAATACTTAGTTTACCCTGGAAGTAAATATAAATGGGATGCTTCTAGAACTGTGAGAGACTGAATGCTGATGATGAATACACTGCAACATTTTTTTTCCCCTCTAGTCTTAGGATATTGCCACATCATCAGAACACAGGAGGTTTCTTTGTGGCTGTGTTAATAAAAAAATCACCAATGCCATGGAATAAAAGCCAGCCTAAGGTAACTTCTTTTAAAGGAGCTAAAATGTTAAGTTTTAATAACGTTTCTCAATTATTTTTGGAAAGCTTACATGATAGAAAACATACTATAATTGTTTTGTATCTGCCTTTCAGTGATAGTTCAGATTGTCAATTAAAAATAAATTTCTACATCCCTTAAGAACTACTTTAAAAAAAAAAAAAAAATCTCCTAAAATAAGGAGGGGGTGGATTTTGAAATCATAGTAAAATAGCAAGATAAAACTTGAACCTAAAGTTAAGGTTTTGAAAGAATTACAGAAGCAGATCAGATTGGGCAGCTAAAGCTGTCACTTCCTTCAGCTGTGTGTGGTCCCTCTGCTGAAGCCTTTTTTCTCCTGTGTTGTAAGCAAATTCTGATTTCAGTTTATCTTACTCTGTGGGCTGGTTGCTCAGGAGTGATTCACCAGCAGATTAGTCTAGCAGATCAGCAGCCAGGGGAATGGATGTAAACCTGTTAGGAGCAGCAGCAGCTTCAGCCATCTGACTTTAACCCATTTGTTGTCAATTGTCTTTAAAATCCTGTCACCAGGATTTTAAGGTAACATCATTTATTTGCTCTCTTACGTTGTTCATATGTTTGAGAGAAACTTCTTGTGTGTATCCCTTTTAGCTGTTTTTGTTTATTTGATTTGCGTCATTAGAACACTGTATGAGTCAAGTGTATGTGGCAGTAAGGAAGAAAGCATTTATTCAGAAGCAAGAGTCATCCAAACAGTTTATGCTGTTCTAAGTTTAATGTTGTAGCGCTCTTACAGAAAGCGTGCAGCAGCAAGATGTGTGCGTCATTTTGAGTGCTAGGAGGAAAGCAGGAGATCCTGACTTGAAATAGTCTTCTCTTTGAGTGCTTGAACACAATTTTGTAAATGATACAAAAATAGCTTTCCTGAAGAGTTAGTAAGAAATTGTCCAGATCAGTACTAGAGGTAAATGCAACTTATAATAGTATCTTTATTTAGTAATCAGATTAACTGCCTAAATGGATCTGTTTAAGCTCTTACATACAAATTGATAAGCATTAAGTACATGCGAAGAGAGAATATAGATACCTTTTATTACAAGTTAGACACTACTTTTGCTTTGTTTAAAATACTGTAATTTGAAATAGGTTCATCAGAAATTACCACAAAGAACAGGAGATGCTGAAGTGACAGCAATCAATTCAGATAATGGTTCTGAACCTATTACTGAAGAACCAACACTTGATGAAAATGAAGAGTCTAAGAAAAAGCAAGAATTGCAGAATTCAGACACTGAACAAAGCAAAAAGGAAGGAGTATGTGGGTAAGAGGCCATGTCTCAGTATTTGTCTTGTGACAGCTTTGTAATTGCTGAGCATTCTATAGTTCTTTTGTTATTGGACTCATTTAGAAGTCGATTAAGAAGAATAATGAATTTGATCAGTTGTCCTCCATTTCCACATTTTCTGTCTTGTATTTTGCTAGCATTTGTAAAGTCTGTTAGTCCTTTCTTCTCTGCTAAGGAAAAAACTACTTTCAGAAGTTAACTTTTGGAAGGCCTTTACTGTCTTCACAATTACTCCCTCAGAAATCTCTATTTACTGTTTCTGTGGTTTCTGTTTTCAAGCATTGCTTTCACTTCCTCATGTTAAGAAGTTAAAATGTGGGTAGTGTTTTCTTAGTGAAGCACAGGAAAATGTCAGTATTCTATTTGGTGTATTATCATTACCATAAGGCAAGTGTTGACTAAATTAACTGAATGTACTGATTTTTAAACCAAGTATTTTTACTAAGATTGAAACTGCAATGGCATTTTCTTTTCAGACCGCCACCATCTAAAAAAATGAAATTGTTTGGTTTTAAAGAAGACCCTTTTGTGTTTCTCCCTGAAGATGATCCATTGTTCCTTCCTATCCAGTAAGAAAAAAATTGTTTCTGTTTTGGCAGTAAGATTTCTAGTACTTTATGAATATTAGTAGTTCAGTTCATCAGAAAAGATGGGTCCAGTTGGTCATACATAAAACTTTTACCTGACTTTGCACCAGGTGCCCCTCTCTTCAACATTTAAACTCTTAGATGAAAATAGCCAACTATAGTCTGCACTGGAAATTTTCAAGTGTATCTTCGTGTTTATGACAGCTTGTCTTTTCTGATGCCATGCATCTTAGAAAGTCCAGTTCTGGAGCCAGTGTTCAGTGTTTGCAGAGATAGCTCGAGGAAATGGGCTGACCCATGCATTTTGAGTATGTAATTTCATTGCTGAGTTAATCAAAACAAGTATTATGGCCACAGGAAGTTTTATGCATTGGACCCATCATTTCCCAAGATGAATTTACTAACCCGAACTCAAGAAGGAAAGAAGAGACAGCTGTACATGGTTTCTAAGGAGCTAAGGAATGTGCTTCTGAACAACAGTGAGAAGATGAAGGTATGGTTCATCTCTTCAGTTTTTCACAACAGAGATCATAAACATCAGTGAATGTCTCCTTTATTGCTGAGCTGCTTGTTATATAGAGGATTAGCCCTCTGATAGGCCTTGTTTGGGTTTTTTTTTCTGAATGTTTTCTTCTCTATCCCTTCTCTGTTCAAGAGATGAAGAGTTGTCTCTGAGAGGTAAATAACTATCTCCAAGGTTAAAATCAGTATGGTTCGTGGCAGATGCAAGTGAACTTTAAAAGCAAAGGAAGGGAATCTATAACTGCTCTGTGTATACTAGCATTTTATCGTGGTCTTCAGTTACTTTCACGAGTTTACATTGAGATTGTTGTATTTATGTGCCCCTTAATTATAAAAGTATTAAGAGCTTTGAAAACCTATCAAAAATAACGGTTAACTTCAGCTGAATTATTAGCTGGCGTTGTTACATGGGGACATTGTTTTAATAATTTCAAGTACTGAACATTTTGAAAGGTTGTTAAGCTGAATGATAATGGGATAAGAAGTATTTTTTGTGCATTAGAGGGAAAAATTATATTTACTTTTTTTATATGACTCCTCATAGAAAATGCCTTGCAAATGCTAAAGATTTGTCTTAAAAGTTGTCGACTAATTTAAGTTAGAACAGGGTTATCTAGTCCAGCTTCCTTCCTGCCCCAAGAAGAGCTAACTTCAGAGCTAGATCACATACAGTTCAGGGCCTTGTCCAGTCAGATCCTGAAAATTTCCAGAGATCTTCATTACATCTTTGCAGCAGATCTTTGAGATGGATAAATAATTGTACTTTTGTCCCACATATAAGAAGTGGCTACATTTCCTATATGTGTTCCTTAAAATTTTGTCAGTTATGTTAGGTGGTGAGACTCTGGGAACTGCAGAGGTTATAATGTCCTAATATTAAGCACTTGTGTGTTTTAAATATCCCGTCCTTGATTGACTTTCCCAGAATCACCCAGAAAATTCTTACTCAAAGTAAAATTAAAATTAGATCTTAATAGTTCATTGCTCTCATTTTAAGACTGCCACTTCTTCGCAGTGTTCAGTTTTGAACATGGAGAGGAGTAAAAGACGTTTATGTTGAGAGAGAACTACGTTTTGATAGTGGGAATTCCTTTTTCCATTGAATTAATTTTCACATGAATTTAACTTGGTGTCCATTGCAAGTGAACAAACGTTACAGCAGAATTATCCTTTATTCCTCCTTTTAGTGAAACAGTTGAGAAAAAGCGAAGTTCAGAGTGGTAATTTAGAATTTACACACATTAATGATAATTTTTGGCTTTGCTGTTTACAGGTTATTAACACAGGGATAAAAGTCTGGTCTCGCAACAGTGATGGGGAACAGTTTGGATGTGCATTCAGATTAGCACAAGAGGTAATTTCAGAATGTATTTTCAAAGGAGATACTTTCATTTCCTCTAAAGCCTATAGCACAGCTGGCATTCACTTTGTCAGATTCATGACAATTAGCATTTTCAGTGTGGTTTAAAATGTGAAAATTGTTTTCTGATATTAGCTAGAGAAAATAGAGATAGCATTTTGAAATAATTATATTTATTTATTAAACAGGGAATTTATACTCTGTACCCATTCATTCATGCGAGGATTATAAATGTCTGCATAGAAGATGTTAAAATTCTGCTAACCCAGGAAAATCCATTCTTAAGTAAATTTAGCAGTGAAACACAGAAGAAAGTCAAAGACATGGGTAAGCCTTCTAATTTGTGCTATGACAAAAGGATTATATTTATATGTATAGTACATTGAAGACCATGAAAATCCTGCCACATAAGCTGTTTGCTAAAAATTTTTACTAGATTTATCTTAAATGGACTTGGTAATTAGGTAAGTCAGCATTACCAAAACCCAGTGTGCTACTACAAACTAGTCCGTTCTGATCTCAGCCTTTAAGGTTTATGAACTCCAGAGAACAGAAGAGTTGCCAAACTTGTGACTTTTGTGACACAGTGCTGTGAGGCAGCATTTAAAATACCTAATGAACAAAGATTTTATATATGCTACTGATCTTCATGTGTTCGTGCTCCAGCTGAAACAGGTTGTCATCTGCAATTGTTTACCAGGATTTTATGTATCAAATAATAGGTATTAAGACTTGATTTTCTTAAATACAGGCATCAATGTCTAGTCATATTAAGTTTGTATTTCCTCTGTGCTGGATGCTTGAAGAAATGAAGACTGGTTTTCGGTCTTTTGTTTATGTTGTTTTATTCCAAGTAATCGCTGGTCCTTGTACTTCAGTGTTTGATGAAATGAAATGGGAAGAACAATTTTTCTAAAGTTTGGGCTTGCATACTCTTCATGTTCATTTTACTTAAGTAAAAGTTCCTAGATTCACTGAGTAAATTAATCCACTCTGTGATTTTTGTAGTTTAATTTCCTGTTTGGGGTTTGGGAGGGGGCAGGGTTGGTAGTTGCTTTTGTAATTATATAAATACTTTGGTATTTTGGAGAAAAAGACCAAAAAAAAAAAGTAATAAAGCTGATACTCTCTATAGCTCTGTACTGACACAGATAACTGTTAGCTGGCTCATGTTGTGTGACTGTCTAAAAGCTTGTTCTCTTGATCGTTTTCAAATTACAGTCATTTTAATATTGTACCAAGTAACACATCTGGTTTTGTTCCCCCCACCCCTTCCCTTTCCTTGTAGCGACGGGAAGTATAGTTCTGAAGTACGACCCAGACCCTGCGTAAGTAGATGTGTTGCTTCCCATTTATGCAGTTTTAAAATTTGGACAAGAATTTATTTTCACTCAGCAAAAATAGAGGTGGAGGCACAGAGAGGCTGTGAGGCAAACAACAGCGCCACACAGGATAAAAAGAATATAACAGGAAAGAAGCTGTCTTGCCTGTGTATTCTTAAAACAGCTGTAGGGTTTAGCTTTATAAAGGAGAGCTAGTAGTTCTGCCAGAGGTTCGCAGTGTCACTGCATGTGTTTGATTGTTTGTTTCCCTCTGAAGTCCAGTATTTGGAATAGAAAAAGCTAAACTTTTTTGTGGTTCATTTGTGTTGTAAAAGTACTATTAGAAGCTCTTGAGAACTTTTAAAATGTAAACTTTCATCTTGCTGTTGCTTATATTAGTTTTGAAACCAGAGCCAGAAAATTGTTTTGCCTGTTGCAGAAATTTAATAACATTGAACTTATTTGTTTTGGTTGCTTGCTTGTAAACAGCCAGGCATCTGTTTAGATATTAAGTTAAGTTTAGATGTTATAAGTTAAAACAAATTTACTCGTGTCTTCTGTAAATAGTTATAAAATGCATTCACTGTTCAAGATTGTGCACTTACGTATGTGCACACAGAGTATGGCTATAAAATTAAGTTTTGAAGATGTACTTTCTCATAGTTGACTGGACGTAACTGCTTGTTTGTAGAAAACCTGATGATCTTCAGTGCCCTATAGTGCTGTGTGGTTGGCAAGGAAAGACATCACTCCGTGCCTTTGTGCCCAAGAATGAGAGACTTCATTACCTGAGGATGATGGGAGTTGAAGTGTTTAAAGCAAAGAGGAAAGAGGAGGAATCGCAAAATAAAACGGGGGAAGAAGTTCAACATAGGCTGGCGCAAACAGAGGAAGGAATGGATGTGGAAGATAAAGAACATGATTTAGTCACAAAAATGGAAGCAGAAATAGGTGAAAAATCTTCCCACAGTCCTGTGGAAAACAGTGCTATGGAGGTAGAAAATAAAATTGAGGATTTAGATCAATCTGGAAGAAATGCCAATAGTCATGTAATCCAGGAAAGCAAAGACACAGATACAAGTAATATGAAAGATTAGGTTTCTTTCTCTATTACTTGGCAGCTTCTATGAGGCTGACATCCAGACTTGTGCTTTTAGCATGGAAGTGTATTTTAAAATTTCAGTTGGAATGGGATGTTCCTCTTTTAAAGTTTCACCTATTTTATTTTTTAAGTGAAAACTATATATAAAGAGATTTCTTTTCAAGTGTGTCTTCTTTTTACCATTTTAAGCTCCGTATTACTGGTGGG
Source organism: Strigops habroptila (assembly GCF_004027225.2). Classification (NCBI taxonomy): domain Eukaryota; kingdom Metazoa; phylum Chordata; class Aves; order Psittaciformes; family Psittacidae; genus Strigops; species Strigops habroptila. The sequence continues at coordinate 71,899,823 of NC_044277.2, read as the reverse complement.
TTTCTGTGTCTGTTGCTGGCAACAGACCATGCACCAATAAAAGCTAAAGCCCATATTTGAAATGGAATAGTGGTATGTACAAACGAACTACCTGTGTAACTGGTCAGGAATTCCTTCAGAAGAAAAAACTTGTTCCATTCAAGACACATTAGTTCTAGAAGAACATTTTTTCTCTTAATATTACTTACCCCATCTACCACCCAGTCTGATGACTACTTACAGAAGTTCTTAAATGGGTAAGGGAATCAGTGTGAGTATGCATACAAATGCATGTATAGGATAAATAACTGACAACCTGGTTAATAAAATCATGCATCTGGAAACAAAAATGCGGAATGCATTTTGCCAGAGACTGATGTCTGAAATTCTTCAGAGTGACGAATTGCTTGACAGGCACAGCTAGTAAATGTCATTAACTAGATCATCGGCTATGCTGAGCATGCCTCAGACTTGTACCTTGAAATGTGCCTGTTTTAAAAGCCTGTGACTGTCCCTCAAATCTGCTGCAGTCATCTGTTTCTCCATCATTTCTTCAGGTGGGAGTCATCTCTAATTTTTGCAACATACTTGTTTATAGCTGAAATAACAGTTGTAAAAACCCTGTGGAGGTATAAATACTGTTGTATAGTAGACCTTTAAAAGAGCTTATTTAGGTGCAGAAGGTTAATTTACCTAATCTGCCTTAAAAAAAAATAGTTGGCTACCTCAGAAACTTGTAAATTCCATCCTTTGTGGCTTAGTTTCAGCGGTACTCTTTGTACTTGTATCAAGTGGACCTGAAAGGAAGGTAACTCATGGTACAAAGTATTGTCCTTTTCTAGGACAATGCCAATCACATGGTTATGCAAATATTTGTGTTGCTTGTCAAACTGAGTTTCACCATGTTTATTTTTACTGATGACGTCCTAATGTGGCTCGGATCCATTTGCTGTACCTTGTTACAGCAGACTTTCTGATGCTTGCCCTTGAACTACTTCATCAGAGGGAGTATTCTTGAGGGAGAGATGTAAAAGTGAAATAATGCCATGTCCTCTGATGAGATATTAGTCTCATGCAGTGAAGACCCATTGCCAGGACTCATTTTCCTCTTGAGAGTCTGCAAAATAGGTTAATAAAACATCAGTCCTTGCCCTTGTACTTTGCTAAGGTTTGAGTTTGTTCTTTGAATTGGGAGCTACAATTGGACAGGTGCTTTTTTGGCAGCTCCTTAGGCTGAAGAGCAACATAGGAGAAATTTTTTTTGAATCAAGGTGTATGCAAAGTACAATTTCTAATTCCGACAAGTATATGAGGAAAAAAATAATAGTAACTTCAAGCATGAAACATAATGTTGGTTTTCATATCATTGCATTTGTTCTGGCATTTGAAGTGGAAGACCAGTATCATTTTTAAGTCCTCATTGCCATCACAATCTGCAGTACTCAACCCTGAGGATGACTTGATTTTAATCCATCTAATCTTTTTACGCTGTAATGATCTTCCTAAATTACTAGAAGGTCAAGTAATGAGTAAAACTCATGTGAAGAAACCAGAATTAGATTTTGAATTGTGCCTGTATCTACTGATGCCCCTGAGCAGCAGTTTAAGCTTTGTCTCGGTCAGTGGCTCTGCTAAGGATACAAGTTTATGACAAGTTAAGCTGATAAGAATACTCGTTGATACGGACAATCCAGACAAATCAGCAAAAGCTAAGAACTTTATAGAAAATTAACAGTCCTGATTTTTTTTTGACTGAGCTTACCACTGGCAGACTAAAATGAGAGTAGAAAGCTTTTATCTGGGAGGAAAAGTAGGTTATTGGATCATAAACTGACTGGAATTGGGTATAACTTAGAATAAGAGCCCACATCTGCATCATTTTAAATCCTTTGAATAGTTCCATTGTCCTGCATTATCTACGACATTTTTTTGGAGGGTTTTTTTTTGTTTTCCTGTCAAGTGCAAGTGGGAGATTTCATCAGGAAGCTGGGAGGGCAATTTTCTTGTGCTGATGAGCAGTTTTACTCCTTATCAAAAAAAACCCCTAGAGATTGAGGTTGCTTACACCACTTGCTCTGTCCCAGTTAGTCTTGCCTTGATTGCCAGAAAGAAAGATGCCCAAAGCTTTACATGGTGGCTGAAAATGCTGTCCTAGCTTCCCAGGCTGGGAGCATGGTGAGACTGTGTGTGTTTTGTTTGTGTATCTCTGCTGAGCTATGTCCTACTGCAGCTTTGATGGCCAGGTGCTGAACCTCTCCCTGGGTGGTTTTGAATGTGGGTTGCTGCAAACAATTTAAAAGAAAGGCAAAAGAGAATTTATGTGCAATCACATTAAGTTTGAGAATGTGAAAGTCTTAAAAACCACTAGGTTTAAAGTTCACTAATTAATAAGTCCATCCTTGTAAGCAGTTCCTATTAAATATTTAAAGTTACAAGATTCCTCTAGTTAGCGTTGCTGGTTTTTAGAAACACAGGACTGTAGATGTTTGCACTTATGGCAGGGGGTTCTATGTGTGATAGAGGCAGAAGCAAGAAAAAATTTCCTGCGTTTAAATGAATAGTGTGATTATGTTCTACTTAGAGATGCCCTTAGGAGGAGCAGCTGGAGCCTTCGGAAAATAATCTGTTGACTGAAAAGCCTAGAAAGGAAAGGAGGGAAAACACCACATGGCATACTCCCTTATAACTTTTTCTTTAGTATTTACCTAAAGTTAGTAATTGCTTTAGAAGCTTGTTATAATTTTCATACTTTAGATTGATGCAAAATCAATATACCGTAGTGTAGTGCCACTGAAGTGATTTATTTTTTTTTCTTAAATGTCTGAATCCTATTAGAAGTCAGTGAGACTTTTCAATGTATACAGACCCCTCGAAAAATTCCTGCCTAAAACCCTCAAATTTAGCCTTGGCAGTAAAAGAAGGCAGTTTAGTTCCTGGAACAACCCCTGTCTGAGACTGCAGCACAGGGAAATCAGTGCATGCATTTCTTCCAGTGGGAAAACTCCACCCTGGAAAGCAAGCGGTGGTGCACTCATGCCACATTGCTGCCAGTGCTAAGCTCAGCACGTGGTCTTGCCCTGCTGCCTCTCCCGGACAAACCTTGTAAACAAGGCCCAGCAACGCAGCGTGGGTATAACAGCAGTTCTGTTGTTCCCAGCAAACAGGCCTGTTTGCTCAGAGCTTTGTCCAGATCTGTCTTGAAAAATGTAGGAATTTTCAAGTGGTGCACGAGAGGTGGTGGAGGTGCCATACAGCAGTGCACCACCTCTCTGGACAAGCTCTTCTAGCCCTTGGCCATTCTCGTAGGGCAGAAGTTTTTTCACATGTCCGGTTTTCCCTGCTACAATTTCTGCCTGTTCCTCTTGTCCTATCACTCAGTATGCACCCTTGAGATAAGCTTAGCTTCATCTTCTCTGTAACCACTTGTTGGCGTGTTGAAGAGAGGAGGTGAAACCCCTTTAACCATTTTCTCCAGGCTACACAGACCCAGCTCTCTCCTCCCCTCCTCATCCATCACAGATTGCAGCCTCCTAGCCATCTCCAGTTCATTGGCAAATCTAATGGGGGACCTATGCTGGACACAGTCCTGCAGATACAGCCTCACAATGAGTGGAGGGTAGTAATCACTGCCCTCAAACCCCTAGCTACTCCATGAGCATTTTAAACTTCAGGAAGTATATGCTGGTGCATTTACTCTAGAATATTCTTGGTGGATTTCTGTGCCTTATAAGTTCATTTTCATATTCTGATTTTTCAAATCGCTTTTCTCTTGATGACACAAAAATCTGTGCAGCTGTTCAAAATGTGCCAATTGACTGCACAAGAAGATACAAGCTTTGTGCAAAGTCCTCTTGAATTGAAAGAGAAAATGAAATGAAATGCAAAGATTTTTCAGTAATCGTTGCTGAAGGGCTTTTTGTGTGGTTACACACTCGTGATGAGAATGTAAATTGATGATTTAAAAAACTATAATTAATGTGTGGATCATATTTAATGCAAAGCTACATACCTCTTTTCCGCCTCAAAATACATATCTCTTAATGCAGAAAAGGGCTGGAACTCATGGGAATGCCGCATGATCTCCACTCAGTGAACCAATACATTGTTCTAGAAATAGGGGCTATGGAGGCAGAAAAGATGCTTCTCATCTCTGTCTGCAGTATAGAATGGAGCCAAAGGGCATGACTACATCATGATAAAAAAGGGAACAGGCAGAAGCTCCCAGCTTCGTCCACTGCCTACGCACATATGTCCTGCAGGCAAAGAGTGTTTGAGTGCTTCGAGTCTTGCTGTCTGGGTCGGCATGTAATGGATCTGCTCTCAGGGACAGTTACTAGTGAGGTAGCAATGCAAACTGCTTCTTATGCCCTCATCTGAGGTCCTGTCAGGGTTTCTGAGGGGGGCTCTCCACCTTAGCTTGAAATCCCGTTAAACCTGCAGGTTAGGATCTCAGATTATGCAGCTTCTGATCCTGAGGAGGGATGAATACAACCAACTTCTTCCCCCTCCTAGAAAAAAGGAAAATCAACAGAAAGTGTAACTATGATAGAATGATGGGTGGAAGATAATGTGTTTTCTCAGGTTTGGTCTGTTGCTAAGAGACCTCTAGATAGACCAGGTAGCCAGAGTATGTGCATCATTTGGTGTAAGGCCCTCACAGTGCTCACAGGTCTCTGTTTGCAACAGGTTATTTATCTCATCGATGAAAAACCTCTCTAAACTCCAGAGAAAGAGGAGCTCTTACCTCTTTGTGTTTTCACCTTCTTCCCCAGATAACATGTGAAGCTGCCTGTTAGTGGCCCAGATATCCATGTTTTCTGAAGAAAACTCCCTCTGTAATGTAATTTCTTAGCACCTAAGGATCTTAATCGTGAATCCACAGAAACAGCGAGTTGACACGTTCATCCTGAATGGCTGTTCACAAGGACAGAAAGAAACCAACCTCCCACTTTCCAAAATGGCTGAACACTGCCACTTTTCTTGTGAAACTTTAATTGCTGCTATGGACATTATAACACCTCCTTGAGTTCTGCAGAGCCAGATCTGTCATTTGCATATACGCAGACCTTATGGTGCTTATAGTAAACTTATTTTTCATACATGTGTCTATATCCTATCATTTCCTAGCTTTCAGGGCTTGGTTTTGTTTTGTTTTTAAAGGGTAGAGGAACAAATACACTCAGCTGATCTGAAGTGGTCTTAGTTCTTCTACACCTTAGTAATACATTTTCAAGGGGGAGGGGGGGGAGTTTAAATTCATTGCTGCAAAATCAGCTTAGGTTACCTGGATTTGTATTTTTTTATTGTTATGGTAAAAATAATTCAGAGCTTGTGGAAGGTGCCAGATTGACAGCCTTGAAGTTAAGCTGATTGTTTCGTTATTTCCCAGCTCCTCTCTTTCAGCCTTTCAGAGACATCTGCTCTTTTCTAATCTCCCATAACTCAGTTTTTCAGATGACTGCTAAGGCTTTTGAGACAGTGAAAGCCACATCTTTAGGCATCCTTAGATAATGCTTATCAAGCTTGTCTAATTTGAAGATGTGTAATTTATTTACTTCATTAGGTCTAACATTTCATTACTCTGTATCTCGTTCTTTCTCTGGTCCCTCAGACCTTTTCACTGATATTATGTGCATGAACAGCCTCATCTGTTTAAAGGGCTAGTTCATCTTTTTAGATACATTAATTACTATTTAGAGAGGAGAGATTCAAAAGGAGTAATAGGCAATCAGCTTGAAATCAACTGCTGATTCCTTTCCCTTGAATATATTTATCAGTGTTTTCTTTGGGCCATTCAACAAGGTAAGAATAAACTGCAGAGAGTGATTACTTGTTATCCTGTAATTCTCCTGCTAAATTGAATCTCATTCTTCACATATTTCTTCCTTAGATGCATGTATTATTTTACATTCACTTTAGTAAATAGAAGTTTCCATTCTTTTTATGAGTCCTTTTTCTGCGTAGAAGCCCACCAGTGAGAGACCTCCAATGTGATTAGGAGGTTGGAGCCCATGCCCCGTGAGGAGAGACTGGGAGAAATGGTTTTGTTCAGCCTGGAGAAGAAATGGTAGGTGAGATTTAATTGTTCTCTTTTAGTAAATAACAGGTAGCTATAGAAAAGACAAGCCACTTCTCAAGGCAAAGTGGTGGGACTCATAGCAAAGGATTGACGATGCAGCAAGGGAGACTCCAGATGAAGAGGAGTTGAGCACTGGGGCAAGTTGCCCAGTGAGGTTGTGGGTCTCCATCCTTGGAGATCTTCAGAACTCGGCTGAGTGAGGCCTTGGGCAAGCTGATCTAGCTGAGAAGCTAGCCTTGCTTTGAGCTGGGGGTTGGACCAGCTAACCTCCAGAGCTGATTCAAACCTTAGCCTTTTCCTGGGTCTGGGATCGCCCCCCAGGTGAATGCCTTCAGTGATGTACAGACAGTCACAGCCCTCTGAGACTCTTCTGCTCAATGCACCTTTGCTGCCCTCTGGCTATTCAGACATCAAGGTATTGCATTTAGCAACTAGAGAAGCATGTGCACATGTTTAACCCAAGTTAAACCAGATGCAGTGGTTTAACAACACAGTCACTGCATCCACTACTGACTATGTGCAGTCATTTAGTTCTGGTAGTGCTTTTCATTTACTGTAATTCAAGTTCATTCAGTAGAATCTGACAAAATGCAGTAGGAATAATTTTATTGTTAGTTCAACTATGTCATAAATCAGAGGATAAATGAGAACTGAGTTGAAACTGTTGATGAAAATGTTAATGTTAGATAGCTATGGTAGAAAGGAGCCTCCACCTTGGCTTTTTATATTACCACACCATACCATTGCTTCAGTAACACTACGGAAGGTGCAAGGCTGGTGAGTTGTGTCCTGTTTCAAAATGCTGCATTCCTAACTGAAGGAAGCTGCAGTACACAAGTAATGTGAGTCATCTACAGATCTGAATTGTTCCTGTTTTCGTTAAGTCATATGTTCAGCTGTAAATGTTACATTGTCTCTAGAGGCACATCATGAGTTGTATATAACAACTATGAATTTCAGATAGAAAGGGCAGATTTGAGCAATTTTAGAACATCTTCATTTCCTGGAAAAAAAAACATAATGAAATGAGGGCAGGGTTATCTGGTTACAGACAGCACAGGAAAGCTCATGTTCCCCTCGACTTTGGCCAAGAGATGGCCATCCACCTGAATAAGTGCCACCCCAGCACTGTGCCCAGAGGGGATATAAGACATTGCCAACTGGCATGTGGTAAAATGAGGGGGCTCAGGAGATTCAGTTTCTCAGTTATCTCATTTCAGAAAGGAAGTGTCGGTATGAAAGGAATGACAGCCTGTGAGGCACTAATCCTGCTGGGATTGTTTCAAGAAGGTTGGGAAGTTCCTCTCTAGGAAAGACATACTGGTAGAAGGTGTTGATAGCAAGTTGTCTGCTTTGTTCTAGATGGCTCATGAGACCATCTCAAAGCAAATGGTCTGTAGAGAGATGTAATACCTGGTTGTGCTGATGGGCCTCCAGTAGGTCTCATGTCACCTCAGCCACTCCCGTGGAGATGTTTCCGATGCTCTAGACCATCTTAAAGACAGTCAGAGATGACATTAAGGCAACTGAATCCAACTTCCCTGTGGGTGGACTTCAGTGTTTAGCTAACAGCAGAAACAGTCCAGTTAACCTGGGGTTTCGTTCCAAAAAAAGGAAAAAAAGCCTTTTCAAGCACCACTGCCATGCGTTGCACTGGAAAAAAGGTGAGCCCCAGAAAAACCTAGAAAAAGGGTGTCAGATAACAACAGCAGTTATCACAACTGACAAACAATTTATTTGCTTCCTATGGCCATTGCAGTTATTCTGCTTTTCACATTCATTGTTCAGGAAAGCTCATACAGTACCTCACTCAAAACCCTCAAATAAGAACTAACTCTTTAATGTTTCCTGTGACAAATTGCAAGAGGCCGTGGAAGTGACATGCTTTATTAAGAATTGATGTCATACAAAAGGGCTTGCAGGGTTAAAATAATATGAAATCTCTGATCATGCTATTACAGAGATTGTGCTGTTCCTGCTGAGAAGAAATAGCAGGGATAATGTAATACTAGTGCTGAAAACTGTGTTTTTCTGAGTAGCCTGAGCACAGGGCAGAACATTAACATTTTGTACCACAGCCTGTCCTGGTACAGTGCTACGATAACAGGGCAATACTGTTGACCCCTGTGAACTACATTGAAAGGAGAGCTGAACTCATCCCAATTCTTTCCTGAAGTTCATAGAAAAGCACATTAAATCAGATTTAATCTGAGAAGGTAGACATCACGAAGCAGGGTATTTCCCTGATAAATTCTTCATAACATGCCAACCATCTACAAAAAGCTGATGTAATTTTCCATCTCTCAAGATTAATTTCCGGGCTACGCTCTGAGGCAAATGAGACTGCATTTCAAATCGAGTCTGTCCACTAAACCAAGAGCACAAGACCATAGAACAGCAGAACAAATTACGTTGGAAGGGACCTGGGGAGGCTGCGCAGTGCAGCCCCCTGCACCATAAAGGGCCACCTTCAAGGCTGGAACTGGTTGCTCAGGGTCCATGTAGGTCTTGGGAGTGTCCCAGGGTGGAGGGTCCATCACCCCTGGGCACCGTCCCAGTCCTTGCCTGTTCCTGCAGGGAAGCATTCAGCAAAATGTAGCTAAAGAGAAGCCAGCTGGCCATTTACACAGCTGTACTGAAATACTGTATTTTCCTGAAATGCAGTACATGAGTTTAACACACACACCCAAAGACAGTACATGGGAGAACAGAGAGGTCTTGGTAGGAAATGAGTGGTTACTGACAAATTACCTCTGATTTACAGAGAGAATATAGAGAGATGTATACAGATGATACCTTTTGTCAGGCTAACTGTTACAACTGCCAATGGAGGGGCCTTACTGTGCAAAAATGAACAGCAGATGCTGATCATAAAAGGAAGTTAAAAGTCTCAACAGCTGGTAAGAACAAGACTTGAATTTATGGCTGTTAGCTCCAAGCAAAGCTGTCAACTAGTGTTCCTAAGCAAGGCCTGGGTACAGGAGTCTACCAAATGCACCATCATCACTGGAAATCCACTGTATTTGCCTCCAGACCCCTGACTGAGCTTGAATATTGGCTCTGGCATTAGAGCTGTTTGCCCCTTACATGTGGAAGAAGTGTGCTACCAGCAACAAATGGCTCTCACATATGGCACATATGAGACGGCCCAGAAATCACCTGTCAAAAGAAGCCGAAGCATATGCAGCCTGTGATAACAGCTCCACCAGCTCTCATTATGTAAATGTTCTTCGGAGGGGGGTGACCTTGTTCAACAAACTGTTCAAAACCACTGTCTCCCCACACCCCTAAAGGATGTAGGGTGGTGAGGCACTGGAACAGGTTGCCTAGAGAAGCTGCAGATGCCTCATCCTTGGCAGGTTGGATGGGGTTTGGAGCAACCTGTTCTAGTGGGAGGTGTCCCTGCCCATGGCAGGGGGTTGGAACTAGATGATCTTTAAGGTCCCTTCCAACCCAAACCAGTCTATGATTCTATGATTCTATTTAGAATAGGTCTGGAGGAGCCCAGGATGCTGAAAAAGCACAGTAGTGGAGCAGTGTGCATGAGTGATGCTTCCTCAGAGCAGAACCATTGCAAACATCAAATACAAGCTGCTTCCTCCCTAGGCACCCCTGCAGCACTTTCCTTGCAGAGGAGAAAAGCTCGACTGGCCTGACTGTGAATATGCTCTTAAACTCTGCGCCTGCTTCTTCTTGTGCGGATGTGTCCATTCACAAATGGCTCTGTGCTTCCCAGCTGGTAAGTGAAATGAGCTGTGAGTCCCTAGGGAGGCTGCAAGGCAGAGAAAGCTTCAGGGAGAAGTGATGAACTGGGTGGGAAGCAGGACAGCAAAGGATAAGCAATAGAAGAAACTTGGGAAACTGGGGAAGATTGCTGGATGAAACAGGAATCCTGCAACATTTGGAATGATAAGCAAATGAAGAGATTGCAGCTGGCCGTGGAGGAGAGGAATGTTAGAAGGATTTTGAAGATCAAATAGCCCATGTTAAAAGAAAAACATGTACCCGGGGCATCGTATGCACAGTGCTAAAACTGTGGCTTCCCAGGAGCAAACAATGCATTTAAGCACTGATGCATTTACTGGTTCCAGCTCCTGAGGGAAACGTGTCCACGCAAGAGCTGATCTCTGGAGTGCTTAAAGGGAGCAGTTCAGGGCATTGCTAGCAAGCTACATGACTTCTTAATGGCAACTGCCTCTGCAGTCAATTTGAAGACACGGCAGTTCTGGGCTTGGGAGTAATGATGAAGTCTTGTAAGGACAGGAAGTACCAGGACAAATTGCTGAACAAAACAGTAGGTACCAAACCAAATGGCACATAAAAAATTATCCTGTTCCAATAGGCTGAAACCTGATTTTGTGCTAGAGGGTTAAAGATATGCAAAATGCTGGGTGTCTGGTTTGTTCTGGTTTTTTTGGTTGGTTTTGGTTTTGGGTTTGGGTTTTTTTCAGATTAAAAAAGGCTTTCTGGGTGATCCAGAGAATCAAAAGCCAGTAAACCTTGTGCCTGCAGCTGGCAAACAGGTTTAATTGATCAATTGGAATAAAAATAGAAATAAAGAACAGATAAAGGACAACATAATGCAATTAATCATTCAAAAACCTTTGAGGAAGTCCTTTCTTAGCAGCTACAAAAATGCAGAATCTTCTTATGGCTACAAATCTGGCCATGATACAGCAAACAGCGTAGGACTGAGAAATCAGTTTTCAGAATTTTCAGGATGGCAAAAGATTAGAAATGTCAAAATGTTCAAGAACATTAAGCTTCAGTCGTTGATCTGCATAACATATGAAATACTTGAGCATTTGGAAAGAGGATGTGAACAGTAAATTAGCAGAATCTGCAGAGGCTACATGGCTATTTGATTTAGCTAAAACCTGAGAATATTACAAGGCAAGTCAAATGAAGAAGAACCCAGTGAAAGACAAATAAATGGAGATACCACGACGAATGGCTCTCCATAGTGAACACAAAGGAAAGAGCACTGTGGGGAAAGATAAAAGTTTTCAAACACTTTTGAATTTCAGACAGAGAACACCAACATGGTAGTGAGATCTGAGTGCCGCTGTACTTCTGCTTGATGGGTGATTCCAGTCAGGTACGACACTGAGATGTCACACTGACACACAAAGTAGGAAGATGTAACAGTTCTTTGCTTTCTTCTTGAACTGGTTTTATATTCACTTCTCCCAAATGAGGGCTCCTCTCAGAGGTGCTCATGAAAGAAGATTAGAGCCAGCAGGCACAGTACTAGTTGGACAGGAGGAAAAGGTGAATCTCCCAGAGGGTGACTAAGCACTGGAACAGGCTGCCCAGAGAGGTGGTGGGATGCCCACCTTGTGAGACATCTGGGACTCAAGCAGACCCTAAGCAACCTCAAAGTTGGCCTTTTTGGGGCAAGGGGTTGAATGAGATGATCTCCATTCCAACCTGAATCATTCTGATCCCCAGGACAAAAGTCTGATGCTCCCCTCTGAGCCATCACGATACAGAATTAGATGACTGTCTCATCCAGCTGGATAATTCATTTGTACTGATCTCAACATTTCTATATTATATCAAAAATACAAACCAGATGCCTGTTTCAAATTTTGCCTAGCACAGGATAAACCAGTTGTTTTTATTGCATGTCATGAACACATGAATGGAATTTGCAAGTAATATTGAAAGATTATGAGTTATAATATATAAATATCATCAGGCATTCTTTAGGAAAAGCCAGTATGTTTGTGCAGCATGTTCAGAGTCTTCAAATGCCTTGGCAATTACCAACTAGCCAAAGCTGCTCCATGCATAACAGTATGAAAACTAAGATTCCTCTTTGACCAGCTTTGAGCATGTTGGAAGTTTCCAGTGGGATCAGGTGCAGTAATAAACAAAGAATTACAGAGATCACTGTAAACTGTGAAGATTTGGTGGATGAAAAGCTGGGCATGAATCAGCAATGTGGGGCAAACCTCAGCTAGAGTACTGTGTACAGCTCTGGAGTCCTTAGTACAGGAAAAGCATGGACCTCTCGGAGCCAGTCCAGAGGAGGGCCACAAAGATGATCAGGGGGCTGGAGCATTCTCCCTCCATTTCTAGCCCACCACAAGGAATCTTATGGTTTATCCATAGAAGTCGGGTGGGTTTATCCATTAGGCAGTAGCAGATAATTCAGTTGGAGAAGTCAAGGTAAAAACTGGGAAGAGAAAATCAGTCTTTTCAATATGTAGCCTGTAGACAAAGAGGTCTCTCTGGTCAAGGAGCTGTGAAATAGAAAGAAGTCTGCTATTGCTTATTTTCTCCTGAAGTCAAGAAGCTAAGACTTCGTATTTTCTTACAAGTGGGTGGATTCCATCAAAGATACCTAAACGCTTCTCTTCCAGGTTGAAAGAATTTAATTGAAGTAATGCCTACAAAGGATTAAATTTTTACTAGCTGCTTGAATCAGAGAGGATAATCTCTTTATGTCACTGATGCCGATGTTGACTAAACCTTGCCAATGTTGTCGTCTGCTGAGCAATGGTATTCCTGGTTTGGCTGAGTCTGCCAGGGAACCAGGGACAGGACAGGTCTCTGGGAGCTGGAAGCACAGTGACAGGGGGCTCTGTTTAAAAAAGACTGTTTGCCCTTAGTGTAAACATAGCCTTCATAAGAAGTTAAGGAGACCTTTGAAGACATTTTTCAGTTGGAAACAGGGAGGTTCCAGCCTTCTACTATTTTTTTCTTATACAGAGAAAAATCTGGCCAAACATTTAAAAACACCCTTTGGTGTTTTGCCCTGTTCAGCTGAAGCTGGATGTGCTGGCTGTTTAATTTCATGAGTTAATGAGTATGCTTAAGCTTTCATCATTTGTTTTACAGCATCAGTATTAAAGGGATGTAGGCACTGGGAAATAAAATGCCATTTCATTTTCTCTATTACATTAGAGCTGTTGTTACATGTCATGTAACAAAATCCCAGATCACTTGGAAAAGTGTCCCGAAGAAAGAATTTATTTCTTGAAATTAATATCAATGACAGAGATGACATGACCGTGGTATAAACCAGGGCTGTCTACTCTTGGATTTATACATCAGCTGTAACAGGAGGTAGCTGTCACTATTGCAGATCATAACTTTAAACCACACAAAAAAGCAACAGCTATGTTTATTTGTGCTCCTTAAGCTAAGTACACACTTCAATTCACTTGTGACACTGGCAACTTCCCACTTTCTCTCCAGCTGGTACATTGCACAAAACTTACCTAAAAATATATCAAATCAAGTGTACAGCTCTGCAAAGCAGGTACAAGCCACGCAAGTTGCAGATGCCTGCTGGCTGAGGACACAAACATTTGTGAGTGCCTTTCTTCCTAGTAGTGCTTGCAACTTTTCATTTAGAAGGAGTCCAAACTGGCCCATGATGGTCTCAGTGACAAGGCCCCTTGGGTATGAGCCACATGTACTCCAAATCTCTTGGGAAAACACTGGGAAAGTGGAAAGATATATTTAAACTGAATGGCTGCTCCAGTCATGTGAAGTAATATCGGGGAAAGAGGTATAAAGACTAATTTCCTGGTAGTTTTTTGAATTTTTAGGAACCCCCTGACTTCTCGTCCTTCCCAGTTTGGCTTTCTTTACTGACAAGAATTTATGTTCTTCTCTATCAGAAGAAGATTTAAAGAGAAATCAACAGCATAAACTGAAGCTTCTCCTTCAGGAGGCTGCAATAACTTCTGCTGCTTTTCCTTCCAGAGGACTTGTAAGTTCTTCCAGGAAAATGGTTGCCTACAATAATTTATGGTCAGCAGGTGTACTGGTGGAGACTATTTCTGACTCCTCCTTTGCCACCTTTGCCATAGTGGATCCTCACCGCTCACACTGTGGTTTGCCTAGTTACATTTATGCTTTTTCCATAAAGAATTTACCATGGGTATTATGGGCAGTGTCCAGCTGTCTCCATCTGAGAGATGGTGCATGAATTGTAGAGGAGATAGCTCCAACTAGCAAGCGGATCATGTTATCTGTCAGTGAAATTCATGTCAAGAAATATATTTTCTCTTCAGGTCACGTCCAATGGGTAGAAACCTTTGAATTTATTACTGCCAATGCAGAAAGAAGAGCAGAAATAGCTTAGAGAGAAAGTTGTCATTTATACCTCTAATGCTGCAGAAGATGTGTATGTAGTTATGCTCCAGATTTGAAAGCCTTATGGGTGTTATGGTGGAAAGAATATCAGAACAGTCTGTTTCAGCTTTGCTTTTGATTTGGGTCCAAGTTTCCCCTGTATATGTAATATATATATACACACACACGTATATGTGTGTATATATACATATATATGTAATTAGAAAATAAAAATATATTAAAAAAATTGAAAATACATCAAGAATAACCAAGTGCCTGGAGATTAACTGTCCAGAAGGTCAGGCCAAGGCTCAGGTTCTTTCTGCTTGGTGGTGGAGGAGAGGTGACAGGCAACTCAACACAGATACCCCTTGTTTGCAAGATACCCTGTAAAGGCTGAGCACCTCTTGTGCTTGCTAAAAGAAGCAGAACTGCTCTTGCAATGCTTAACATTCAAACTAACTGCATTTCCAGTATTACTCCATTTTGCTGCAGCGCAGAGGATGGATGAGCTGAATCACGCACTGTTCACTGTGGCAATGTGAACAGCTGGGCTCTAGGGCTAGTCACTTTGAATACATTAGTCCTTTGTTCGATCCCTTTGTTTTTCCAAGTGCTCTGACCGAGCTTGTGAGGGAAGGATACTTGACAACACAACTTTATTTCAGCAATGGGTCAAAAGAAATGCAGTCAGAGAAGGCCTTCCTATCCAGGAACAGTGATGCAAAGCACAAGAGGGAACAGGGAAGGAAAGACAAACCCAGGTCCTTACAGTGGCCGTCTTTGACTCTATAAGGTGTGCAGGGGAAATACATGTATTGACCAGATTGGGATATGTTGTGCAGCAGAATGGGGACATCAAACACAAGCAGATGAACTGTACCATGCTATATTCCAGGTGATAGTCCCTGTCAGAAATGCCACCGAAATCCTTTTTGCCTCAGACGTTAATTTGCAGAATGTTTAGAGGATGCAGGTAAAACCAGGGCAAGACTGAGAACAGGGGCTTTGGCCCTAGGAATTCAAGAACAGCGCACCTTAGCAATCATGAAAGCCTTGCAATGTGAAACAACTTCAATTACAGTAACTTGCTTTCCAGCATTTAGAGAGTTTTCCTGCAGAAGATCCCATCTATAAGTTCCAGGCTTGTTTTATGTGGTTTCCTTTCTATTCTTTCTGCTGAGGGAAGTATATTTCAATCTCGCATTGCTGGGTAACACGAAAAACCTGTTAAGCTTAGAGTTCTTCAGGGAAAACACAATTAAAAGTTCTCTCAAAATAACTATTTACATGGAAAAGATTTATAACAGTGGGCTGGTATCTGGTGTATGTATGCAAAAATGTTTGTGGATTGAAGATGTGTACATTGTGTACATTGTGTAGATGTAGTACATTGAAGATGTAGTGACATCTTCAACATGTGTTTGCACAACTTTGTACACCTGCCTCCATGCAGTTAAGTTAGAGCATAGGGTGCTTGGAAGGGAGTACTTCACACTAAGTACAGTCATGAGCATCTGGCCCTTCCTGGAGGTCAGCAGCTTTATGAATCAGATAGAGCTTCACAGGCATATTTTTGGCCATAAAATTTGTTTCCCCAATACCTTTGAACGGCAAAATTTGTAATATAAATAATGTAATAGAATCATAGAAACATTTAGTTTGGAAGAGACCTATGGAAATCTCTAGTCCAAACTCCTGTTTCAAGCAGGGCTAACTTCAAAGATGGATCAGGTTACTCAGCATTATCAAGTTGAGTCCCAAAAATCTCCTACTATGGAGATTCCATTATTTCTGTGCACCTTACTTTAGTGCCAAACTTTGCGATGTTCCTGTTGGCCCATTCCTTCAGCTTGTCTAGGACCCTCTGAATATGAGCCCTGCCTCCCAGAGTATCGATCATTCCTCACAATTTGGTGGAATATCATAAATTCTATTAATACAGTATAAAATTATATTTATGTAATAAGAACAATCTCATCCAGTGTAAGGCATTACCTGTGTTTGTATTGTTGTTATACATTCTCAGAACTGAACAATGCTGTCATAAATGAAGAAATGGTTTAAATATCTCTTAAAGGTGGTCTGCTTTCATTCCCAAGATACATGCTAATCTACGTCAGCATGGATTTCGTGCTGAATTTGAAGTCTTGGTTTTGTTGAGGAACTTCAGAAGGGGAATCTTTAGTAAAAGTCTATGGATGTTGTTAATGCAAATGGCAAGTGAAGAACTCCTCTAAATCACACAGACAATTAGATTTGGTTGAGTTACATTTCAGTGATTTTGCCAAGAGGACCTGCAACATACTTCAAATATTTCTGTTAGTAAACCACAAATAATTTAAAACACATGAGGTCACTGAATGAGAAAATACAAGAATGTTTGACAGCAAAAGATAATGAATGTAAGTGTGGTGGCAAACACTAAGTATAAAATGCAAAGTTTTTGGAGTGTAAGGAGTTCTCTCTGAATTCCCATTTGGTGAAACACAACTGCAATGAATATTTATTGCCACCTTATTTAGCAGCATGAACAAAAGGAACTGTTATAAATAAACAACACTATGACAGCTTCACTGCTGTTAGCTTGACGTTCTCGTCTGAAGTCAATCAAACTGAAAGACAAAGCAATCCGGGAAACTAAGTCAAACATCCAAATTACACAGTTTCTATTTTTGTGTTAAATACCATCATCATGGATTTGTCCAAGACTTACTAGTGTGAGAAAGCTGTTGGTGAAATTTGACAGGTGTCAGCATGGCATTTGCATGCTTCTAGATTGAAATGCAGGTTTTAAATGTAAATTTACATGACTTGTTTTAATGTTTCCTTAGTGTTTCAGGAAAACTTGGAAGTCATATAAAAGGGGGGTAAAATTTACAAAGCAGAGCAATGTACATTTAGGAAGATGCAATTAAGTAGTCAATAATATAGGGGGGAACAGAGAGACAAACTCTGTCTATATCGTCTTGTAACATCTTACTGACCGCTCTTGCTGCAGTACCTTACCTCTACCTTTTGATGCACAAACAAAACCACTTCTCCCGTGCAGCTGTGGTGATGATAGCAGGTGACTCACTTTCAACCTATTTGTCCTCAGACCTAGTTTGACAGACACTTTATTCTTCAGAGTGAGCAAAGAAAAACTTTAAATGTGTCACTAACTTACATGAAAACCTCCAGTGCGTATTTAGTAACCCATCTGCTTTGCAAATTCTCGCTCAGATCAGAGATGTACTGAACCTTTTGACTCAATCCAAGTACCACACACGTTTGTAAAGTATTTGCAAGATCAGAATACACATACAAGACAGATGCACATTGCGTAGGTAAGCTCAGAGGCTTGCTGCCCTGCTTCCCACCACTGGCACTTTGCAGGGCACTGCATGCCCTCAGCGCATGAGCACATCCCTCTTGGTCTCTCTCATTGACTTAGATCAGTGCTGCATCTTCCACC
The DNA here is from genome assembly GCF_004027225.2 of Strigops habroptila. Lineage (NCBI taxonomy): Eukaryota > Metazoa > Chordata > Aves > Psittaciformes > Psittacidae > Strigops > Strigops habroptila. The sequence continues at coordinate 71,882,217 of NC_044277.2, read as the reverse complement.
CCAGAATGCACCAAGAAGGCTGGAGGAGTTACATACCCAGGAGCTTTTCTTCAGCATCTCTACTGACTGTTGTCTTCTGAAATGTGAGGTCTGTAGCTGGCTATTTAATATAGGTTGGTGCTTGTCTGGGAGGGGATATGTAACTGGAAAATTACATTGTACCAGCAGGTAAGCCTGCTTAATTCTGTTTGTATAGTTCATAGGACAGTTTGAGAGGAACCTCCTTCACCAGAAGTTACCTACTGCATGGAAGAGATAAACCTTTTACACTGACTCACTTTATGCAAACGCTTCCCCATGTAATTTCAGCTAAGCATCGCGTCTGCCCATGCAGCACGAAAAAGTAAATCCTCAGTGCATCAGCCAAGCTCCACACCCAAGCATTCAGCTGGAAGACAGTTTTCCTCTAAAAACTTCATCAACAAGAAGTGTGTTCATAATTGACCATCTCGTTGGAGTCATGTAAATAACCACACTGGCCATAATGCTAGTGTAAAGCAAAGATACTATGGTTCCAGGTCTGCCTGAAAATCTTTACGGGGAGGAGAGGGGAGAAGTAAAATATGGCAAAGACACTGAGATTCAAATCCCAGTGCCAGTTAGTTCTAAAGTATTTTCTCTGTACAGCCAGCCTATCAAGAATAGATTTCTCTCTACTGCAGGTTCCTGTGGAATGGACATAAACACACATCAGAGCACTGGCCATCGCATCGATCACTGCTTGGCAGCTGTGACTCTGAATGGCTTTCAAAATGAGTTTTCTAAAAGTGGATATATTACACAGTCATATCACATGTATCTGTTGTACTAGAAAGGTTTGTTCCAACCCTTGCTGTTCATGCAAGAAGTTCCGTTTTAGGATTTTATGTACTGCTTTGGACAAGGAGAATGAAGTGAGTTTTTTATATAATACAGAATATTAAGAGCATCAAATGAAGAGACCATACCTATTATCTTTCTTTGGACTCACGACTGAAGTTTAGGCTGGAATGAAGGAGATACCCTGCCTTTAGGAGAGAAAACAAGGCAAGTGCAAGAGGTCTTTGACTGGTGGGTTTTTGATTGTTGAACTTTTAGGACTGATTTCTAATGACACAGAAATACATTCCCATATAAATCATCAGCTCCGTTCCTTGTGGATATCCTTGAGTGTTTAGGTATTCAGAGACAGCTTTCTCCCTTTATCAGCTTTCTTTGTTCAATGCCTGTATTCGGTCAAGTAGCTTTTTCAGACTTAAAGAAGATCCTCCAAAAGGACATATTCTAAAAAAGCCAGGGAACAACTTCCTAATACGTCACACCTCCCCAGATGCTCGTTTCAAATTAATCATCTGTTCTAGGGACAGCAGATGGAAAATAATATTCCTGATAAAATGGGTTTAATGAGAGCTGGAGGACCTGTGCTGACTGCTAATTGTACAAGAAGTCCTAAGGAGATTTCTGACTGGGTAAAGGGGGACTGTTGATGCTTACTGTCTGAAAAAAAGTCCTCAGCCTTCTTTGATATTGAGGAACTTTGACAAAGCAGACAACTGACCAATCTACTTTGATTTTGGCTTCCTCAGATTTGGGAACTGGGAATGACACTTGGCTTTTTTCCTGTCACAGAAGTGAAGCGATGGCCTGGTTCCATGCCACAGCTCCAAAACTTAACATCCTTAGCTGTCACAAGGACAGAACAAGGAGGAAGCACATACCACTTTCTAGGATACAAACAAGAAGGACATTATAGGATCTTTTTCAGTGAAGCTCCCTCAACAGAAAGGCACCTGGAGCAGCTCTGCAATCAGCTCCTGCAGTAGGTCCTATCTAAACTGCTGTCCTTCAGCCCTCCCTGTTGCTTTTTATGGTGCTGTGCTGCTCTCTGATCCCTCATTTTATACCCTTCCATCACCAGACTTTTTTTATCCTGAGTTTTAGCTGCCCAGTTACATCCTCCTCAGCCTACACTTCTCTCTCAGATCTTCCTCTCTTCCTTCCTCTCACAGACCTTTCTTTTCCCAATACTCTCATTAGGCTTGTCTGTTGCAGAGAAAGTAGACCCCGTCTAGCACACAGCTAGGCAAAAAACATGAACTAATTTTCCCTAAAATAGATCAACCCTCTTTCTAAATCTCTTCATTAACTACATTCTTAACCAGCCATCTCCCTTCCTCCCTGGTCAGTAGCATAACGCTTCTGCGCTCCCTGCTGTCCCCTTTTTCCGGTATCTCCCCCAGCACAGGCTGCTCCTGCTATAAACTATTGCCTGTTCAATAGGAGCAGCCTTATTTCTGGTGCGTCAGGAACTTCATCCTGCCCTAGTTCATGCAGTGTACTTTTCCTTCTTTCTTCCTTGCACGATTTGTTGCTGCAGCTTACCACACGCGCTCTGCTCCCCTTCTGCTGCAGCTTCAAAGCTCTCCAGATTTTTGATTTGCCTCTCCTACTGCTCCAAGGCTCTGAGTGATATAGTGAACCTCCTACAACCAGAAAGTAACTGTGACTTTTAGCGATGATGTTTGCTATAACTATTTAAAGCACACTTAAGAAGACACATAATAAGTAGGTTTGAGGGAAGTGGTAGCAATCCACCCACTATGTTCCTTTTAGCTAACCCTTTAATTAAATATTAAAGATACGGTTCTCAGGAAGATTTAAAATAACCCACTGACAGAAAAAGAAGACAGGTTAAAAAACAGCAGAAAAGAAATAACCTCCCTCCAAGATTTACCACACCTTCACACTGCTTTTAACATAATTTTACTGTGCTGATGAGGGAAGAGCTTTTCCAAAGGGAAATAACAAGCCTTATGCTTTCCAGTGCTAGATCCCTGATCCCTCTATAGGTTCTCAGGGAGTCCTACTAGGGATTACAAATTATTTGATGCCTAAACATACTAGTTTCCTCTTTCAGAAAGGATAGAAAAAAGAAGTGTTTATAAAACTGAGGAAATAAATTATTTGAAATGTTATTCTTCACTCAAAAATCACATTCTGCTGCTGGATGCATAGAACTGATATACAATTTGAGCGGAAAAGTATATATGCACTGATTATAGTATTGTCTCCCAGTATAAAGCAGGGCGAGATAAATCCACAGCAAGATTTAGGCAGATTTGCAGTACCAACATTTCCATTTATAACTGAGGTAAGGCATATCCCATGGGTACCACCAATGGTCAGAGAAAGAGAAGAGGCAGCTGACGGAAATGAGAAGTGTAAGAAACCAGCTATGTCCACAAAACTGAGCGGCTCTGACCTGCATAGCTATTTTGGTGAAGGCTTTGATTATTCTTCCCCCTATCGAGCTGACAAACTGATACACTGGCAAAGCATCTAGAGAGAACCTGAGCAGTGGTTTTGCACCAGTACTGCACAAACATCTGCTCTGCTGCTTCTCTGCTTATGCTTAAACACCACTGTCCTTCGTTACTCTTTTGTTTCTCTCTGCTGTGTGTAGTTTTAAACCAAACTCCAACCCTCCAAAGCTCTCTGCATAGTCTCCACTGTTGCTGTAATACAAACAGAAACTGGTGAACCATTTCGATTTGGTCTTGTGTTAGCCATGTAATGGAAAGTGTTTTCAAACACACTGTCTTCCCCGTCCAAATCAGTTTTATAATCTATACTGTCCTGCTTTCAATTAAAGTATCACCACAACAGGTATTATCTACAAGGTGCTTAGAATTTCACAATAGAAAACCTACTACTTTGAATACAAAAGCTGGCCAAAATGATTAAATTCCTGAGGCAACAGAAACGATACTGGTGATTTTATTCAGCACGTGTCCAATATGATTTTCCATTCGGAATCCACATTTTTCAATGCTTTTCTTACACCATTCTGAACATTACCTTCAGCTTTTATGGAGTCCCTTAGAAAGTTGTTGTGGTTTTTTTTTTTCTTTTTCAATTTGTTTACCAGAAAACTTAAATCTTAATGATTAAATAATAGGACATTTATATACATCAGTGGGTTTTCTCAGATACTGGGCTCTAAGTACATACAATGTCTATTGAGTGAAAATAAAAAAGAAAATTCCAGTCATGCAAATCATCTTACAAACCATGTTTCATTTGACTTGAAAATTTTTACTCTCTTACTGGCATCTCATTTTAAAATTAAGCAGGTATTTTTTTAAGGTTGCTTTGTCCATTTCCACTCGTTTGTTTTGCCATTTTGAAGAACTGACAGGCCACATGCTACTGCAGAAGGTACCAGCAGGGTAATAATGGTTCTGCTACCACCAACCAACCACACCGAGCCCTGGCATGGATGCGTTTTAAAAAACCACCTAACCTTCAGCTAACTGCACTGGTTTATTTCTGAACAGCACATCACAATATCAGCATAGATAACACATTGTAACCGGTTGGGTGATTCCACTTAATTTTTCAACACTAGGACCTTTCAGCATTTTAATTCTCGTTTCATTTAAGAATTAAAGGTCATATATAGAGCACAAATGAGGTCTAAATTTAGTCACAGCAGACCACAGTTCCACATAAAGACAAATCTTCAAGTTATGTTGACCTGCTAGGAGACAAAGATAAACAGCACAGCAAACATGTACCTGCAATGCACTGCTTCCCTATTAAATATTAACTGTTTCATTTACATTTAAATGAACTGAGCAGTAATGGATAGACTTTCCAGTACTGCTGTTTGGTGCTGCTGTCATGGAAAGAAGCTGAAGACAATGTGGGCTGTATGGGGGCAAATGACGCAATCTCAGCATCCGCTCAAGTGACTTCAATGATGACCATTCTCCAGTCTTGAAACATAATCCTACACAGCATTTTTTTTTTCCTCTCCCTCTGTAAACACATCTGTTCATAAATAACTTAGATGTCTCCTTGACATTCATGGTATGTAACTGAAGCTGAAGTAGAAAAGGATGGGCGGTGTACAGCACTGAGGAGATGTCACAGTACTTTTGTTCAGCATTTTTGTCAAGAGCAGGTTGCTAACATCAGCCATCAGAAACCGGCGGGGTGACCCACCCATATTTTTCATGGGTCTTCACCAAACTCTTAAATGTTGCTTCAGCTTCCTTTCGACTGAATGACTTTTTTGATTTGCCAGCTTTTCTGCAGATACGGCCCTGCACCAAACAAAAAAGAAAACCTTCATTAAACATGTGAACACGCAGCTGGAAACCACAGCTTAACTTTTCAACGCATCAGGCCATGAGGCATTCACTTACGGGTACCAGAAAGCAGACAGTGCCCAAACTGGGGCAGACACATGCATTATCAGAGATGATTAAAAATGATATGCAGTAAAGGAGAGAAAAAAATAGAAAGAGACAACTGCTGGGCTTATTTCTTCCCAGCAAGCCCCTGTGCTGGCACGCTGCCCTGCATGCAGCAACCAGCGGCAGCTGCTGCGGCTGTGCCACACAGCTTGCCTCCATCTCTGCTGCGTGGGACCCCTGCAAGCAAATGAGGGGACCTTTACCATAAAGTATTTGGCATGTAGACCCTCATGCCCACCCCACATGGTCAAGGGTGCAGCCCTAAGCAGACAGGGACTGCGAGGAGCACACCAGTATGCCACAGAAAAGGCGGCTCGGCAAGGCGGCTCCTGGGGACAGGAGGATTTTGTGAGCATCCCCAGCAGCCCTTTTCAGCCGCGGGAGAGGAGGAGGCTCCCCAGCCCACTCTCGTCCTCCAGGGTCAGCAGCTCTGGGTGGAGAAGGAGGCAGGCTGCAAATGGTGCTGAGGTACCAGCTTGGTGCTGGGGGCGGAAAGAGTGTCCAAACCAATTTTGATGACACACTTGTAATATGGTCTAGTCAGCAGCCCTGGAGAACCATCATAAAGCAGAGTGTTTCTGTGTGCTACGTCTCAGGGCTACCCAATATCTCACCTCCCACACCCCACTGCCAACGCAAAATGTCACTAAAAATTACATCCATCCCACAAAACACGCTCCATTCTTCTTCTAACCTGACCCGTGAGAAATGAATAGCTCTGGCATTTCTTAAAGGCAGGAGCACCTTAAAACTAACTTGCTTTCAACCTACATAAAAAATTCTAATTTATTACCCCTTCATGACAAGTTTGATAATAAATGGAAATACACAAATTTAAACATACTGTATCTTCATTACTTTCCAATCAAATATTACTTCTAAAAGCAGGGCAGTATATAATTTCAAAACCCTGTCTGCTAACAGAGACATTTACTGAGTTATTAATAGCTTACCTTATTTTTCACATTGGTCCATGCCAATTACCAACTAACAGAGACACAAGAAACAATTATAGCTGCAGAATTATTCCACTCTACAGCAATAACACCCTTTAAAGTCTCTATGTCTACTGGATTTGTAACAAAATAGAAGTTTATTAAAAACACAAGTCTAATAATTTTAATAACTCTTTGATACACTGGACTGAAAGTCTCTTTCAGAATAAATGGCATTTGATGAGCAGATCCTATATTACAGTGTTACAATGATTAAGAACCAGGCTAGTATGTTCTCATTTTTTCCATTCCTTTGCTCAAAATGGTGCATCAGGCCATCATTTGCCTCCCATATTTTACTGTTAATTTGGAATTTAAGCAAAAACCTGTCATTTGTAATTGCATGCAACAAATAATACAGAGAAAATAATCATGTTTATAGAGGGGAAAAAAGGGGGAAAAACCCTGAACTCTGTCTTTGAAGCATCACAGTTATTTTTACAGACTAAAATGAGGAAGATTAGTCTACAGTGAGGACAAATCATTTTGTTCTAGAAAGTCATCACGATATTGCACAGATAGGCTTTTCTGTGCAGCAACGTCCCTATTATAACAAAACTATGGACACATGAGATAAAAGATCTGTTTCCTGCTCCTGTTTTAACAAGTCATTTTTCTGTGCAGTTTGACTTCTCTTTCAGAGCCTACCTTAACTAAAGATTAGGAACAGCCTCTAATTCCCACCTCCATTTACTCACAGCTAATATATACCCTTCTGGTTTTCACAAAAATAGCAATTTTCGATGCTTTTCCTTGCCTTTCTCCCTAGTTGCCATTTTCAGACTAGCAATGTATTTCCTCTTTAAGTAACCCTTGACAGACTAAACAGCAAGACACCTTCCCCATCCCCATGCTAATCTGGCAGTTAATATTTCCCAAATAAGGATGATCTGAATCATACTTGATTTAACCCTGACAATGAATTTTCTTAGCAAATGTTCTTTTTTATTTGTGACAAAAGAATAATTAATTAAAACTGGGTAACATATTTTTAAAATCTTACTGGCTAATTAATTATCTTGCATATCCTGCAGGAGTGTTTTTGTTGCTACAAAACATGTTTTGTATTTTCTTCCTAATCTGAGCTTTTGTTGGAAGCATATTAGAGAAACAAAGGAAAAGATAAAGTGAAGTACAACAGAAGATTAAATCAGCGCAGGAAATACTGTCCTCAAAATCTCACCAATGGAATACTTTTGAAAGCAAATATAAACTTACTCTACTAGTTTATTTCTGGATTAGGTCCATTTGCTATTTCTTGTCTTATACATACCATTTTCTATAATTTGATAGGCTTCGATACTTTTGATACCTTCATAGCACAGTATGATCCATGTCTTCCCCAGCTTTATCGAAGTATTAATACTAATCAGTACCTAGAAATAGGATCTTTGCATTGAGAACAGCTATCGCTCATGTTCAGTGTCAGCTATGTACTGCTTTCAAATAACTTAAGCAAGAATTCTTTGGTGTTGCAATAATGCAGTGGATATCACATCATCTAAAATGTTACTGGAGACGCAGAAGATTAAATTAGCGTCATTCCATGAGTTTATTCTCATACTTCTTTGTTATTAACATAACAGATCATTAAATCCACTTCCATTCTGGTACCATATGGAGGTTGCACGTAAACTGCATCATCAAAGACCAGCTAATCCTACCCCAGTGTAGACCATGTATTTCTATGTTTACATAGAAACTATGAGTGGCATGGTTAGCACTGGCTCTTATTAACCAATATCCTGTCAGGTGTTTATAATTTGGATAAAATATAACCTCATGGACTGAAAGTTTCTCTTTTTGGTGCCTCAAGTAAACCTGAGGTAAAAAGAAAGAAGGTTGGAATTTCAGTCAACGGAGTCTATATTCTGGTGGTATCTACCATCTTAATGATTTTTAGCTTTTTGCCATTCCACGAAAGCTCTTCCCAAGTTTAACTAAAAAAAAAGGCATTTTAGACACAATTATAAAAGAAAGCATCAAACACTTTAACAGGCACCATTACCAGCTGTGACTAAAGTTTATTTTCAGACCGCTGCTTAAACATGCAGTCATTTAAACTCTGGTCAGGAAATTATGAGCTGTAATTTGCATTCTGTAAATATGATAAATACAGCAAATGCAGTATTTAAACACAATGCTGGCCAAAGCTCAATTGTGCACAACTGCATTTTGACCAATCTCTAAACCACACATATCGCTACTACTGTGGTAAGGAATACAGATCATTTACATGGCCAATGTTTTGATGTGCCCAATACCAGATCAAGAAAAGTTATCAAACCAGTATCTGAACAAGATCAAAACATTCCAGAAAGATTAAAAACAACAGAGAAAACCCAAGAAAGCCTTTCATAAAGATATTAATGTCGACTTTAGCTCTGAGAAGTCGCACCAGGAGCTTATTTAAATACTTGCAATACTTTCATACACTCACGGAGTGCTTTTCATAAAGGGATAAAAAGTTGGAAAGAACATTTCAGATTTTGCCATCTGCTGTGACTTCATGTACTTCCCAAGATACAATTTTAACAAGCTAGAAACATATGAAAGGTGAAAGTAATGCCATAGCATCCAACTGGTTTACGCAGCCATGCTGAAATGCAGAAGAATACGTGCAGCACTCAGCCTCCTCACTCACTCATGCTTCTACTGCAGCTGGTTTGCATTGAGCAATTGCACGCCACTTGTCTACTCTTTGCCTGAACTAATGATATTGAACGAACAACTGATAAGGATCCAGTCTATAACCCTTATATCTGTCAGGAGAAAGACCTCCTGGAGCACAGTCCCTGCAAAAGACCTGAGGTAAATCTCACATGTGATTTGGCACTCATATTGAAAGAACACTGTGGGCAAATCTGGGAGCTCTTCTACTTCTCAGTGATGCCACAGTAGTCTCCACATTCTTCCACGATCATGAATCCATCATAGAATAATAGAATCATAGAATAGTTTGGGCTGGAAAGGACCTTAAGATCATCTAGTTCCAACCCCCCTGCCATGGGCAGGGACACCTCACACTAAACCATGTCACCCAAGGCTCTGTCCAACCTGGCCTTGAACACCGCCAGAGATGGAGCATTCACAACTTCTTTGGCAATCCATTCCAGTGTCTCACCACCCTCACTGTAAAGAACTTCTTCCTTATATCTAATCTAAACTTCCCCTGTTGAAGTTTGAAGCCATTACCCATTGTCCTACCACTACAGTCCCTAAGGAAGAGTCCCTCCCCAGCATCCTTATAGGCCCCCTTCAGATACTGGAAGGCTGCTATGAGGTCTCCATGCCGAGAGAGACCTCTCTTCTCCAGGCTGAACAGCCCCAACTTCCTCAGCCTGTCTTCATATGGGAGGTGCTCCAGCCCTCTTATCACCCTCGTGGCCCTCCTCTGGACTTGCTCCAACAGCTCCATTTCCTTTTTATGTTGAGGGCATCAGAACTGTACACAATACTCCAAGTGAGGTCTCATGAGAGCAGAGTAGAGGGGCAGACCTTCCTTTGCAAAGGCTATGTGACACTGAAGTGCATGCTCAAAAATATTCAACTCAACATCTAGTAGCTCTTCAATGTCCTTCGGTATCATCATCAGCGATATGCCATATCTTTTCTTCCCCAACACCACCATGTCATGAAGTCCAAAGACAGAGTTAAGTCCTGTACTGAGATACCAAGAATGAAGCCTGTAGCTCTTTAGCCCTGTAATCCCACTACAAGCATGTACCTGCCCACGTGTGGCCTGTGTCTCATGAAAAACAGTCCTGACATTTTTTTTTTCTGGTATTTCCAGAATCAGGATGGCCTCAATGGCATTTCTTTGGCAGTGATGAAAGGATTTCTCTCTCTCTCATCAAACCAACCATAGTAGTTCCCAGACCAAATCCCAACAGTTTTGGCATACCACACAGTGTCAGATGTACTTCCATGTCAGACCACTTTTGGCACTACCTGGAAAGACAGGACTACATAATGGTGGCCGTCCTTTCACAGGATCATACAATCACCGAAGTGCTGGCTGGAAGGGACCTCTGAAGATCTCTAAATTCAACTTGGATACTTGGAGCTGAACTGCCAACACAGGTCAGCTATGGCACTATGTAGCCAGGTCCTGAATCCTTCAAGGCTGCCCTCAGTCCTCTCCTGATGCAAATCCCTGTGTTAGTAGGTCCCAAATTTTCCAGGATCTACTGTATTCAGTCATCAGCACTTACAAGACTGAGGTTATTCTGGAAACAGCATAAGCCCCTGTGCTACACATCTCTAAGACGCCACAGCAAACCCTTCAGGCACATCCAGATTTTTTTCCTGGACTGGTTAACAAAAAGATGTATTCATTGCAAACAATACACAGCTAATAGACTCAGAAGCAGGCATGTCATCACATTGTTAGCACTGATCTTAACACAAACTCCTCAGCCTTGCTTTCCTTTCATTAGTCCTGGATATGCAAATAACTCAAGGTTGGTCTTCCAAGGGCAAATCATAGAATCATAGAATAGTTAGGGTTGGAAAGGACCTTTAGATCATCTAGTTCCAACCCCTCTGCCATGGGCAGGGACGCCATACCTGCCTTCCACATATGGGGCTAAATATGGCTCATTGTTTAAGCCAGCATAAGGGTGTATGGGTACAATTTAATTTTCTCTCTTCATCTCTTAAGAGATCTCTATAGTAGGCTCTAGTGACCCATTTCTAGGTAAATGTCAAGAGACGGAAAACAAGCAAAGGTTTAGAGAGGTACATAAAAGACTGCTGGAAGTCACTGTGCCACGCACTGCATTTGTGGTGAGCCCTCCAAGGACACGAAGGAGACCCACAAGGATATGCCCCTTTTCCAAGTCTGCTGTTTCAGGCCTCTCCATAGATGACGCAAAACTGGTGGATTTTCTAAGAGCTGGAGCACACTAGGAGTCTCCAGTACATAACATACTCCGCTAATGTGCCAGAGACTAATAGCTTTGGGCCTCAACTGTTCAGAGCCGCAGACTATGCAAACATACTCAAATCTTTTCTGATAAGTAACAGAAGAATACAGTGCTTAAGCCTGAACCAGTTTTATTCTAGAATATTTAAACAAGTTTCAGAGAAAATGTTTCCACTGGATTTAGAGAAGCATTCAAAAGTAAAGCCATGCTAAAGCAAGCTACTGTCATGCTCTCAGTGTGTCACAGCACCACTGTTAAGAGTGCAATATACATGGTCTCTCCTCCCGATTATGTGGTTTATATTTTTTCCTTGATGTACTGATGAGGCACAGCTAATCATGTCTCAAAAACTGCACACAGTTTATATTGCACTATATATAATTATTAGCTATAGCTAAAACAAAGCAGTATAGAAAATGATGTAGACAAATACTGTTAATGATGCAGCATAAGTGAATTAAAAATGGGATGTTTTCCTGCAAATGTGTAATTTCTGAAGCAGTATTTCCACTCCTTTTTTGGTCTTCTTTTTAAGATTAATCCATACAAAGAAGTGAAAACTCAGCAAGTTCCAGCTTTAAAGCATCCTTTAAATTGCTCCTTCTGGGAGTTGACTGTTATTTGTCCAGGAAAAAAAATCTGAGTTCCAGCTGAGTAATTATTAACACTCACTAGTCTGTGTGCAGTCTGGTGCAAGCAGCTCTTAATCGATACAAACACTTACAGCCTCAGTCCTTGTTTGACAGCTACAGAGCACTACACTGCTCTACCTCACTCTTTCCTAAAGTCAGGACAGAGTGAGCAACGTGATTTCAGTACAGATGAGGGTTAAGAAATTCCCTTCCCGCATTGTATGGGTGGGACAAACTCTACATTGGCAAAACAACAAGAAAAAAGGCCAAGTGCACCTGGGTCCTGCACCTGGGTCGGGGCAATCCCAAGCATAAATACAGGCTGGGTGGAGAATGGATTCAGAGCAGCTCTGTGGAGAAGGGCTTGGGGGTGTTGGTTGATGAGAAACTTAACATGAGGCAGCTTCAGTGTGCGCTTGCAGCCCAGAAACCAACCGTATCCTGGGCTGCATCAAAAGAAGCAGGTCAAAGGAGGTGATCTTGCCCCTCTACTCTGCTCTCGTGAGACCTCACTTGGAGTATTGTGTTCAGCTCTGGGGCCCTCAACAGAAAAGAGCGGTGGACCTGTTGTAGCACAGTGCCATGAAGATGGTGAGAGGTCTGGAGCACCTTTCCTACGAAGACAGGCTGAGAGAGCTGGGGCTGTTCAGCCTGGAGAAGGCTCTCTGGGGAGACCTTACAGCAGCTTCCAGTACCTAAAGGGGGCCTGCAAGAAAGCTGGAGAGGGACTTTTTATAAGAGCAAGTAGTGACAGGAGAAGGGGGAACAGCTCTAATCTGAAAGAGTGTAGATTTAGATATTAGGAAGAAATTCTTTACTCTGAGGGTGCTGAGGTGCTGGCACAGGTTGCCCAGAGAAGCTGTGGCTGCCCCATCGCTGGCGGTGTTCAAGGCCAGGTTGAATGGGGCTTTGAGTAACCTGGTCTAGTGGAAGGTGTCCCTGCCCATGGCAGGGGGGTTGGAACTGGATGATCTCTAACATCTCTTCCAACCCAAACTATTCCATGATTCTGTGAAAATTCTGGCAGCCAAACACATTCTTGGAAGGTGCCTCTAGCATCTCCAGGGAGAAGGTGCCATCTTACAATGTGGTGGGTGTCTGTCAAAAGAGATGATCCCTGTCCCCTGCCATCAAATGGGCATCTGCTAGTCTAATGACAAAGGGACATTTTCAATCTTCTGCTGAGCTCCCCAGACTACCTCTCTGTGGAATCAGGTACCAGCAGTTACTGAGAGTAAGTCCAGGTGAAAACACTGGGAGCATGACAACCTGTCTTTGCCTCAGCCCACAGGCCCTCCACATCAGTAACCTGAAGCAGCTACCCAAGCTAAACACAACCGTGGATGTAAACCCCAGCAAAGCAAAGCAACTCAATCCATCCTTTAAGAAAGGTTGTAAAGACAAACACCTCAGACAACAATGTCTGTCTCCAAATTTACCAAAGTTTCACGATGCTAAAAAACAACAACCAGGATTAAAAGCAGGCTACCTCCGGGAACATTTAATCAAGTTAAGATCAAACTTGTAAGATTAGAGTCACAAGCCAATGCGCTTTTCCCGTTTATACAAACGTGTCAATCTCTTGACTGCTATATGTTTCATACTGATGCACATGGACATCTACTCATAGAGTCCCCACTTCTGAGTACTTCAAGTATATATCCTCAAATGACCTTTGGCAAGAGGATTACCTGTACTTCACAGGTGGGAAAGAGGAATATAGTGAAGTTGTATGACTTGCCCATGACTTCACCTGAAGGCAGTGGCAAAACCTGGAAGCTAGAGTCAGATCACCTCTCCTCAGCCTAAGTGCTCTAACTGTGAAACATCCTCCTCCACGTAACAATTACAGAACACTTCAATACTAGGTATAATTTAACAGAAATAATCCTGCCAAATTTATAGAAAATGTGTCATTTAAAGAAATACATAGAAAATGTGAAAAAGCAGTAACAGCATGTGATGCTTTAGGTATTTTTATGGGTGCATATTATGGAAATAAGCCCTATACTTCTTACTGTAGCTGGGAGTTTGTTACCATTTGTAGCACAAACCTAGAAACAGGAGAAATATCTAAGTCATTCCACAGCTCATAAAGCCTGACTATGACAAGCATCTGAGCTCCTTCCCCGGTTTATTTTCACTCATCTTTGAATGCAGATTTGGAATCACGACTGACTTGTAACTCTATGAAGGAGTCATGGCAGAAGTTCTGGGGGTTTTGGTGAGCCTGCGCAAAGAGGATTAAATCAATAAGGATCATTAATTTTAACAACGCAAGATTTTAACAATCCCGAAGCAGACAAAAAGACATTTTCCGGGGATAGACTCTGTACCATGCACAGGGGAGGTAAGTATCTGCCACACATGGCTGAGGACAGGCACACATGATGTACCACTCCTCAGTCTGACTTTTAACTGGAATGGGCCTAAGCAGACTTGCACCTTGTTTCAGCAGAGGAATCACCTCAATGCCGTAAGGTGATGCCCACATACTGTTTTGTGCAGACCAATAAAAAGACTGCAAATTTACTTTCATCAAAGCACACCCATGCTTCTCCCTAGCTTATGCTCTTTAGATTCCCAGTGCAGTCCTGGTTTTACCGCCAGCCAGGTTAGGTAACAGTACCATGTCCTTCCTGTGCAGCTTGTCCTGCAGCTTCCACGATCTACTCAATTACTGATGTTTACTGCCGGAGTTAAAGACCAACAATGTGGAGTGCTCAGCATCCTCTAGAAATGACTCTGTGGAGTACGACCAGCTCCAACCCACACACTTTTCAAAAATACTATGATCATAGAATCATAAAACACGAGGTTGGAAGCGACCTCAAGCATCATTTGGTCCAACCTTTCTAGGCAAAGCATGACCTAGACTAGATGGCCCACCACCCTGTCCCCCTGAATCCTAAAAGTATTCAGTGTTAAGGAATCCACCACTTCCCTGGGGAGAGTATTCCAATGCCTGATCATCAAGTGAAAAATTTTCCTCTTGCGTCCAGTCACAATCTCTCCAGGAGTAACTTGTGCCCATTACCCTTCTGTCTTTTCCATGTGACTCCTTGTGAACAGGGAGTCTCCATCTTCTTTGTAACCATCCTTTAAATACTGGAAGAGCATGATGATATTTTGGGATGATATTCCACAGAAACCAAGTATTCCATTTACAAGTGAGACAACTGGATCCTGCACACATTAAATTTAAGACATATTTTGAGCCATTCAGACAGCATAACCACTGCAGCCCCTGAAGTTCTCCCTGACTCTTATCAGCCAAAAGGAGCTTAGATGGGAAAAAGAAACGCAGCTAGTATTATGTTACTTAACCATCGTCCCACTTTGTGAGAGCAGATGCCCACTCAGGGGACATGCCTCAGATCACGCCTGGCAATAAGACTCTGGTGATACGAGGACCAGAATTACTGCAGAGTCACAAATCTTCGATCTGGAAGTCTCTGGTCATGCATGGAAATCAGCTGGGCATTGTGCAGATGCTAGGAAATCTGCATATTTTCAAGGCTAGCCTGTATAAGGAGGAGTAAATCTTCCTCACAATAGAAAGTAGATTATTTAGGTTACTCCTCCAGGAGGACACAACATCACCTCTTTGGACTAGGCTTTCTGCAGTTGAAAAAATACAATTCTTCAACAAAGTAGTACCTGACAAACTACCCAAATGCTACACAGTTCCATCTGAAAATTTCCACTGAAGAAAATGAGGACTTCTTTTGTAATTCCGGGAAGAAGAATCATGCTCTTTTGAGCATATTCAATTTTCTTATTATCCAAAGCAGCAATTCTTTCGAATTCTTATTTAGATCAGCCATGTACTGCTAGGAAGAATTAGTTCTACCTGCCATAAAAGCATGTTTTAACATAAGTAGTTTGTTTCAATTTAGTGTTTTAACTTACTTGATGTCTATTTTAACATTAAGAATGATAGTTGAAAGTATTTTAAAATTTTCCTTTTTATGTCCTGAAGGGATAAAATGGAGATTATGTCCCCCCTGCTTTTTAAAAGAATTAAACCAGCCTCCCACTTCAACGAGTTGGAATCCCTGTGTCTTCATTCCTCTCAGTAGACTATATTTGCATAATAATAGCGGATAGTCAGAACAGCAATATATCAGAGTACACATGAACAGTATTTTTTCCAGCCCATTCATCAGTCCTAGCATCTCGACATAGCAAATATATATGTTCCCACTTAAACTTCAGCTTGAAAATCCCAGGTTTCTCAATTGCAATAGAGAAGATATCTTAGAAGGCAAATATATCTAATTTCCTCTGTAGCTAAACAGTACTCTGTTACCTCTTTGGCCCAGCATTTATACCTTTTCATGGGGAACAAGCCCCATAAATACATCCTTTGTCTCCTCTGTCATCTTTTTGTATGAGTCAACATGTTTTTCGGCCATGGACCTAAAGCAACATTTCTTTCCTTGAATATAACTGGCATCATTTGCTCAGACAGCTAATTGAAATCAAAATGCAAGCCAGTTTTATTTTTTAAGGCCCTAACAGGATACAATGGCTCCAAATAATTCAGAGACCACCGTGTTCTCTACACATTTCTGCAGCCTTTGAGATTAGCTGATTTATTGATTTATTCACGGCTACAGTCCTCAAACCCAGCATCTGGAGTATGAAAACCCATGGATTTGCAATTAATTTCTGCTATGCGTATTTGAAAGAACTGGAGTCTGTTGACCTCCTGGACACCGCACAAGTCCCATCTGCTATCTGCTCACTCATACTTTTGTCTGAAAGGATGAAGAGGGAGTAATTTAGACTATGATTAACAGCTACCTTCTGTGTCTGTTTTCATGAAATAAGTCCATTTCTCCTGTTTCTATCTGGTAGAAGTCAGCTGGGATACTTACATTTTTAAAATGGAAAGATAAATCAGTCCAACAGTCATACAAGGCACATACCCCTTGAAGCAAACTAACAGGATTCCACTGAGGTATTTCTAACATTACAATATGAGGGATGAAAGTACTATATAGCAACAACTTTTATTTCAATTTGGGATATATTTTCCAATAGAAAAACAAATTTTCATTACAAATTACATTTTTATTTTGATTTAAAACATTATACAGAGGCCCACCACAGCAAGAATACTTGTAACTAGGGGTTCCCCCTTCCTATTTTAGTATGTCCTCACAAAATCTCTATGCTCCTTCTATTCACTGGAAATATAAGGGAGTATATTCCTCAAAACGAACAACTTTTTCCATGACATAATCTGCAGTCACCAGTTACGTGACAGCTGCCCTTGGCTGCCAGTCCTGTCCCCAGGCTCCATGGAGAGAACAAGGGACTTGTAAAGCAGGTGAACAAGGCAGATAATGGTCAGCACTAATGCAATCATAAGCCCAAAGTCCTCAAGGAACTGAGATACATCTTTGCTAGCTGTTCTCAAAAATAAACCAAAAATATTCCTGATGCATTATGTGGACATTGGCATACATACTTTGTCTTCTTTAAAACTTCCACCAAACCAGCATCAAACCATTCCTCCTGAGTGAGAAACAACATGTATTTCAGGACACAAAATCTACTTGTGCTACTTTTGGACAAAGTCTGCTACTTTTCATCCACCATGTTTTCAGACAAGAGAGACAGCTCCTTCCTGAAACATGGGTGCTGGCCTCATGTGTATTACTCAAGGAAAGCCGTGACAAACCTCCTGCTGTTTCATCACTCTTCTACCACTGGCACTGTTCCCCCTTCCTTCCTTCAGTTATTAGTATTATCATGACAACAGCTCTGTTATCAGGAAGCAGAGAGCAACATATATGTTTTTACATCTCTCTTAAGTTATCAATAAACCGCTTTAAAGGGTGCTGCAGAGGAGTAACACTGAAAGGGCCACTTCCCCAGCCTGGATAGACAGACAGACACGGGAGGCTCTGCCTAGACAGGCATGTGGAACAGCTGCCTCCAGGACAACAAACAACTGGTATTTAAATCATTTTGTTGGCATCACCCCACCTCCTTGGCTGACACCCCAGCTCTGCCGGGGCTCAGGGCTACCATTGCACTGGTTTGGCAAGGCTGAGCTTTCACCTATGGTGATGGGAGCCAGTGAGCAGCTGACTGTGCACGAAGCAAGTACAAAGTCATCCCCTTAAAACCAAGGCTACAGTTGAGTTAAGGACACCACCAAGTTTTTAAAAATAAGATTCTGGATCCCAGACAGATAAACAGTCTTAGGCCTTTGATGTACTGAGAATTCCCCTCAAGATACTGACTAGAGCTGTGTGAATAATTGATTTTCTCAGCTGAATAACTGAAGCAACCAACCAACCAAACCCCAACTTCTTTGTTAATTAACTTTTTTTTCCCCCTTGAAAACTGGGGAAAAAAAATAAAAAAGCATAGTTTCGGTCTGTTGAATTGTTTCATTCAAACAGAAATTGTCTCTCTTCCATTTAATTTTTTTCCAGACAAAAAATGCAGTACTAGATTCATGACAGGGAGAAAGGCAGCACACCCTACAAGGTAGGACATCTCTCAAGCAAGGTCACCTGAGTTGCCTGGTTCCTGCTTGGTGAGATCTGACAAAACAGCCACCCTGATTTAAAATCCAGCCCCTGGGAGACATGCTTGGGTTTGGGAACCTGGACTCGGGTTTCCCTGAATACGAGTGCAAGGCTGAAAAGTAACAGAAAAGTGCTACTTTTCTGCGTTGCACACTTACATCTCCTTACTGACATAGCTCCTGAGTGAAATGGTTCACCTGTGAGATGCCAGAAGGACTTCTCTCAATTTTTCTTTTACTCTGCTAAAAGGTCTGTGAAATTCATTTAAAATATCTGGATTTGTCAAGAATCCTGACTGCCTGAAAATGTATTTTCAGTGTTAGTTTTGTCTGCTTTTCGATCACTTTTTGTCAAAAAGGAGAAGGTCATATACGTCCATAGGTTACTGTTAGCTCTGACAAAACAACAGACTGAGAAGCGCTGCGCTTCTCCCCGAAGAGCTGGCAGAGAACAGCAGCGTTACAGTCAGCACAGCAAAACGGGGCTGATGAGAAACGCTGAGTGACATCAGCCACCTCGGTTTTATCACTCAAACTGCCAAAAGGAGGAACGCACGCTGGCGGGAACTTCTCTCCTGCCTACTCACACGGAGGCCCACGCCAGCGAGGCGCGCTTGGATGCGTCACAGGCTCGAGTATTCACCATGATTTCACGCCAAACCGTGGTACTGCGAACCAGTGACATTTCTCCAGAAGGTCCCCTTCACCCACCGGCACCGGCAGTGCCCCATCTCCTGCTCGGCCTCGTGGCTGCCGCCATTTGCTCGAGCAGGGTCGTTTTGAGGCGGTGGAGAACGGCCCTCGCCCTTCCAGCCTTTCTGATTAATAGCAAGCGCGCTGAGTGTTCCACGCTATTGCAGGATGCAGGCTGCTTATAGGAATTGCACAATTAACCTGGTGTAAGCCATTGCTGTTTGCTCAGGACGGCTCCTTGCAGGCCACCGCACGGCAAAAGCAACTCAAAACCAGCCCCGCAGCTCTGGGAAGCGTGGCGCCTTGGCTCTCGGTGTTTCGGCAGCCCCGCTTTCCTTTTTAAACCAGTGAAAAGTAGACTACCTGTCAAATGAAAGATGAAACGGGGACAGGGGAGCGCCTGTCGTATTTTGAGCCCTATTATGCAATGGAGTGGAGATTACATAACGAGGGGAGTGCGATTACAGAGACGTGGCTCCCATGACACGGAGCCCGGCTATGGTGACAGGCTGGCAACTCATCACAGGAGACACCTCTGCAACTCAGAAATTAAACGTCCTGCCAGTATTACCTATTAACCTTCCCACTTGGCATGAACGATCCAAGATGTTGAAACGTTCACATTGCACCTATTTAACTACTAAGTTATTGGCAGCGACTTATTTCTGCCTTTCATTCTCTTTTTTTGTAATTAACTTTGTAAACTTCTGGAAGGATGTTACCGAAAATCTTGCATTTTAAATGTGTTTGTTAATGATGCACACATAAACACCCCCTGTTATCAGAAATTACTACTGCTTTCTGGAAATCTCTTGAGTGGTTTAGGGAAGAAAATTGTCAGATTATATAGCTTAATATTTATTACCAATATGACAATTTAGTGCTTTTCTTCACTGAGCCATTTTATGATCCCAGTAAATCTTAATTTAACCCTTTTACAGTCAACATTCAGATTAAATATTCAGCAATATGCTGAATTGTTATAAAAATTTTATACAGTTGTTATATAAAAAATAGATAATTTAGCACTGTCCTTCTAAAATCTTGTTTAAAATAATGACAGCTGTGATCTCTATAAAAAGAGGTGGGTTAACAAATAGTGAGACGCAGTCAGAGTAGCTACAGAACTTCAACATACCCCAGGCTCAATGTAAGTTAAAGCACTTTTTTTCGCCTATTTTTTATATCCCAAGGTGACCCAGGAAACTTGACCTCTTCAAATGAAGTGCAGAGAAAAATACTATCTGATTAAAAATAGGAGCAGTAGGCCCAAATCAAGCAGAGAAAAAGGACAACAGCCATTTACAAAAGGGTCTTTTAAACAATCAAAAATTAATTCTCAGTCTTAAAAAATCCCAAACTTTCACTTCTGCTCATGCAAGTAGTTCCACAGAGGCAAACAGGAGTAACCTCATTTTTAAGCAAATGAAAAATATGTTATTATTTACGCTTCCCCCTCCCACCTCCTTTCCAAGAGACGAATTTAAGAAGTTACTTAGCATCATTTATTCACAGACGTGGAGCTGTGCATGTCCCCTGGGTTCAAGGGCATTCATTAAGTGAACAGGAAAATCACCCTGTCACAGTCATGTGTATATTGCCCACTACAGTAACCAAAGACTGTCTGTGAGTTTCACCAGCAATATTTACCCATTCAATAAAAACAGCTTAAGAAATACTTCTAAGGATACTCTGCAGAAGAAAAAAAAAAGCATAAACCACATTGATTCAGCTCAGATGAGATCCTCTGCTGGGGAAACCAGGCACCTCCTCCAGAGAGCAGAACTGGCAGGAACTGTCTGGCTGCTGCAACTGCAGTACGTGCCCGAAATGACTTGTTTCCTTCGGGCAGCGAGGTTATAAACTGGCACAACTTTGCCGGCAGCTCAGGCAGCAATTCCAGATGTAACCCTGTGCCACACCTCTGCCCTGTGTACCAAGCCCCAAACCCGGGGTTGCTTCTTCTCCCCCGAGGGATGCTACACAGGACAGCACCACACAAAGACCTGGGGGCAGCAGCTCCAGCGCTGTCGCGCCCTGTGCCAGCGGCAGCCCTTCACGGAGAGGACCAGAAAGTATGGCTGTCTAGTTGGCAAAGGACAGGAGGTGGAGGACTTGAATCCCAAACCCCGCTGCAGCCTGAAGAGCCCCTTTTGCTCTGGGGTGAGGGAGATGCCTCTCAGGGGCAACAGGCATGACAGCTTGGTGCCAATGAGCATGACATCTTGGTGCCACACGCAGCAGAGCCAAGCACAGGGACAAAAGATGTGCAGGAGGACGCGACAGATGCACGTGCTCCTTGCTCCTTCAAGCTGCCCCATACGTATCTCTGCTGTGCCTGACAGAGAAGGGACCCCAGAGCAGAACATGTGTGCTCCTGTCCCCTTCTCACCAGTGACGCCAGGTCCTTGGGGGAGAGCTGTCACCCAGGCCTGGCCAAGGTCAGCCACAGGCAGGGCTTCACCCGCTGCCCTTTGGGGTCCCTATCCAAACATGCACACAGGCACGCACGCCCTGCCACACGCTCGCAGAGAGAGAGCCCCCGGGCCCCCCTACCTGCCCCTTGACCAAGCTGGCCGCAAACTGCCTCATGACGGCCTCCACGGTGTAGGCGCTGGACCAGCCGCGGGGGGTGAGCAGCTCCATGCAGATGGCTCCGCCGTCGAGGACGTAGCCGTTCTCCAGGCGCGGGCTGAGCACCCTCATGAAGGGTGGCGAGAAGGGGAAGTTGTCGGGGAAGGTGAGGTTGAGCAGGATGTACTCCGTGTTGGTCTCCTTCATGTCCTGCCACAGCACCGAGTCCTTGTCCACCTGGTGCAGCTTCACATTCCAGTCGAAGAGGCTCTCGTCCACCAGCTCCACCGAGATGAAGCGGTCGCTGAGGCGCGCGATGTCCTGCAGCTCCTTCATCAGCCGCCGCGTCCGCACCTGCGTGCAGTGCTGCTGCCGGCCCGCGGGCGCCAGCGGACCCGACCCCGACGGCAGCGGCACCAGCGGCGCCGGCCCCGACCCGCACCCGGAGCCGGAGCCGGGGCCGGGGCCGGGCCGCTGCGCCGCCTCCTTACCGGCGCCGGGCTCCCTGGCCGCTTCCCGCGGCTTCTCCTTGCCGCCGCCCGATCGCGGCTGCGAGGGCTGCTTGGCGAGCTCCGGCGCCTTCTTGTTCTTGTGGCCCCCGGGGCTGCTCTCGCTGCTGCTGCTGCTGCAGCCGCCGCCCCCGGGGGGGCCCTGCGGCTGCGGCTTGTTGCTGCTGTTCTTCTGGTTGCCCCTGCCCCTGAGCGAGGAGCCCTGCTGGCTGCTGCGGTGGTGGTGGTGCTTGGGGTCCTCCGTGTCCCGGTTGTGCAGCCGGATCAGCCCGATTTTCCGCAGCAGAGTGGCCATGTTGTGCGCGGCTCCGCTCTCCTTCTCGCCTTGATGGGTTGCGGGGTTGGGTTTATTATTATTAATATTACGATGATGAATTTAAAGCCCCGCTCGGCGGATCCGCTGTTGCCGGGCGGCGGGGCCCCTCTCCCGCCGGTGTGGTCGCACGGGGCGCGGGGAAAGGCGGCGGCGGCGGTGCCGCGGGGAGGACGTGCGGCCGCCGCTCAAACACCTCCCCTCACTAGGGTTGCTGCGGGCAGCATTGCAGCAGCAGCAGGGCTGCTGCCGGGGACATCACGGCCCCGCCGCCGTGGCCATGATCCCGTGAAAAGGGAAAAGACAAAAGCGGGGGGGGGAGGAATCAAAAAAGACTCAAACGGGCCGCAAGGGAGAGCCCCCTCCCCCCACGCGCGGCGGCGGCGGAATCGCCTGCGCTGCAGATGGCTTCCCCGGCACCTTCGGCTCGCACCCGGCCGAGCCAATCCCCGGCGGCTCCCCGGCGGGCCGGTCCCCGCGCCGCGCCGCGCCGGGCACCTCCCCCCGGTGAGGGGGGGCCGAGGCCCGCAGCGGCAGCCCCTTGCCTCGGCGCCCGCCCGCAGCGGCGCGGCGCGCTCCGGCCCTTTGTTCGGCGCCGCCCGCGGGCGGGCCGCGCGGCTCCGGCGGGGCGGGGGGGGGGGAGCGGGGCCGCTCGGGGCTCCCCCGGCCGCAGACCCCGCCGCGCCCCCCGCGCTGCCTACGCGCCAGGCGGCACCGCCGCTGCGGGGCTCGGCGGGGCCCGCTCCGCCCCGCGCTGCGGCAGCACGGGCAGCGCGGCCCTGGCGGCGAGGCGGGCCGGGGGCGGCGACAGCGGGGCCGGGGCGCTGGTAGCCACCACCCCGGGAAGGACCCACGGGTGCGCGGTGGGTCGGGGTTGCACGCGTAAGTGTGCGTGTGTCATTGATCGCACGGCTGGGAAGTTACATACCGTCATATGTGGAGCTTAGCGCACATGTATGCACGTGTATATGGTACATATGCAGGTACAGAAGAACTGTATGGTAGTGTGCATGGACATAATTACATTTAAATGCATCTGTATTACATATGTGTATATATATGTGTATTTATATTTTACATATATATATGTATTTGGATATGTATGGCACTAGCAATGTTCGAGGCCAGGCTGGACAGGGCTTTGAGCAACCCAGTCTAGTGGCAAGTGTCCCTGCCCATAGCAGGAGATTGGAACTGGATGATCTTTAAGGTCCCTTCCATCCCAAACCAGTCTATGATGGTATATATGTACTTACTGTGCATACATCTACCCACCTAAACATATATAATGACATACATAAGACATACACCTATAAAAATCAATATGTAAACATGGTTGAAAACTAGGTACGAATGCATACATATGCTTATGTTTGTGTATGTGTGTTCCTGTGTTTCTTGTGTTAGGAATGATAGGACAGCCTTTGTTTCTTCAGCACAGTAAAGGTAGATATCCCATATCCCATCCCTCTTAAACCTGCTTGCCTCCAGATCGGGTTGGTTCATCCTCCTGGGACTCTGTGCAGCATAGGAAGGAAAAGCTGATTTGAAAATCTCTGTCCCCACATCTCTTTTTACCTTCAGACACTGGAAAAAAACCCAAACAAACCAACACAATAAATGTTTTGGATCTGGGAGCAGTGAAGACAAGGCCCAGAGCGTGGTTACGCCTGTTGTGCAGCGGTTATAGAGCGATGGGCAGCATGTGCATATAACAGCATTATGTTCGGTAACACCTTCCCCAGCCAAAAAAACGCCTCCCTGGGAGAGGCCTTAACCACCCTCTTCTGTGGTTTTGAAGAGTGGCCGATGCTGAAAAAGGGCTGCTACGCATCCCAGTAAAGATCCCCAGCGAAAACAGATGGGTTTCTCAGAAGCAGTCTGCAAGGCAGATGTTATGTTTTCATCAAAAACTGGGTAACTGACCTGCTTCCAAAAAATATTGGGGTCTGTTCACTTTTCATCTTTTTTCCTCTTTCTTCTTCCTGTGACTTGAACCCCTTATTTTTATCAACAGGTCCATATTCAGCAGGTGACTACTTGCCAGTGACCCTGTGTGTCAAACTAGACAGCGTGAAATGTAGTCTCTTTGCCAGGCTTTACAAATGGACCCAAATGGTAGATCAGTCTGATTTACCAGGGATTAAAAAGCTTGCTGGTTTTTAAAATCAAGATCCTAGAAGTAGAATTATATTTGTTTTTCAAGCATGGCATCATTAAAGGCTCAGAATCATCTTAATACAATTGTTGAGAAACCTTACTACAAGGTTTTTCATAATTTATTTTCTCATCTTGTACAATGCACACATGGAAGTAAGTATTTATATATTATAAGACCTTACCTAATAACGAAGCAAGAAAATCACTGTATGGAATCTGTATTTGAGGAGGTTACAACAAATGCAAACTGAGTTATGGGGCTGCATGGCACAAATGAGGAGGAGGAGGCGCAGCACAACTCCGTGGCTGCTGTTGGCTGCACCATGGTACGCTGGGACTGGTGGGATGGTGGCATAGGTCTTCAGCTCCTCCAGGGGAGCAGCAAGTGGATGCCCTCTCCAATTGCTCCCAGAACACCCCCTAGAGAAATGTCAGGAGACTCTTAGCGGAGCTGGCCCACGTGTGATACCTGGTGCATCTTTCATTAGCCTGCTTTGAAGAGGAAGAGGATAAAGAGCTGTAAATGATGGCTCAGGAAGCATAGATGCCACAGCGCTGTTCTTGTTTGCTCCTGCTCTCCATGTTATTGACTTGCCCAGGCCAAATGCCTTGTCAGCATGATAACCCTTGGGATTGCTTTGATCCTTCCCTGTGTGTAGATCCCTGGGGTCTGTCACAGGTGTTTGCTAAATTCCCTACCCTGGCAAGATCTGCGTGTGAAATGCTGTTGATAAGAGCGTTTTCCGGGAGGTCAGAAGTCCTGGGGAACATGGAGAGGTGGGTGGGGGCTGAAGCATCTGGGAATGTTCTGCCCATCTCATATTCCTCTCCTACCTTCTTTCTCTGCATAGCCCACCTTGCCTGAGCAAATGAAGAACCTCCAGTTCATAGGATATGGGAAAGTGTGGCCAAGCCTTCCCCTGGTAACCTTCTAGAGTTCCAGACATGCTGCCCCCGCTGAGCTATTGATGGCCCATCCATGGAGCTGGGAAATTTCTGGAGTACAGACGAACTGCATGCAGGCATTTTGTGGTGTGTGATGCTTCCAGGTAACAAGTAATCTGTGCTTGATGGGCAAATGACACAAGCAAGACTCGCAGCGGGAGAAGCTAATGCACAGAAGGAACTTTCTGTTCCTCTTGTTAGCAGGTGGAGCAGAGAAACATGATGGGACAGGTTGGAAGGATGCTCCTGCTCTGGTGCAAAAGCTTGAAGTCACAGAAACTTCACCTGCAGCTTCAGTTCTGGCGGTCGGTTGTGCAGAACAAGATGTTCAGTGGTTGTCCTTGATTGAATATCCAGTGCAAGACAGGGCACAGATGCTGAACCGAACCAGAATGCCAGTTAGCAACTCGAGCCTTTGTGTTGGCCACATTAATGTTTCAAGCTGAAAGGTCTCTGCATGGTGTTTCTCTGACAGTTGGCAGCAGGAGCCACTATCATAAATTTAACATGATGAAAGTTATTTACTTGTCTCATGTAACTGCTGAGGTACCTACCCAGCGGTGAAGCCTCGAAAAATAGCAAGGTCTCTGCAAATGGAGACCAGAACCAAGCAGCCCCTCAGAAAGCTGAAGTGATGTAGTGAACTCCTCTTTTTCATACCCTGGCTTCCTCATCAAGGGAATTAACTGGTTAGCCCAGGATGGACTCTGGATGACTGCAAGTCTAGGGCCTTGAAGCAAAACAGGGAGTAGAACACCTTGCAGGGGAGACTCCTCTTGCATCATCCAGGCTGTCCTTATTCACATATTCACTCACTGACAAAAAACTCTGAACAACTCTTTACAGATTCCTCATCAATTCTTGTTCCATGTGAACACACATATTAGAAGCATATCTATTAACCCTGTTCATTTTGCATTCTCACCAGTTTGCCAGGTGCAGGAGCCAAACTGAACTAGCCTGCAAGCTCACAGACACAGCCCTCCTACCCTTGCCTTGGAGCAGGTCTGGTTGATCCACTTACAGTACATAAAGACATCCTAGAGTGATACAACAAGTTCAGAATCAGAGAGGTAAAAGGGCATCTGAGTACGAAACCCAGACTGACCTCTGGCAGATATTTCTCCTGCATATTTAGCTGGAGAGCTGCTTTCAGGCTGAGCCATTGTACGCTGATCAATGAAAACAGGACAGCGTTCAAACCTCAGGTCTAGCAGCTTCCCTCAGCTTCACGTAGACCAGGCTGCAGCTGATGAAGGACATCTCAGATTCTTCTTGATGTAGAGAGGCATCTGTCACTAGCTGGAGATTCGAAGCTCTGAACTTCTATTGCAATACAAATTCGGTGGTGGTTGGGGCTCCAGGAAAGTATTTCTTTTTTTTCTAGCAGGATAATACTGGCCAGTAATTTTCTCATTTTTACTGAGTTTGCAAAAGAGTTACCTGGGGCTCAGCAAAAAGCTCTGGTGGGTATTGTTTGCTTCCATTTAAATGCAGCAGAATTTTAAGACCCGCATGTATTAGAAAATGTTACTTAAATTGAACAAGTGCAAAGAAGCATTTCTAGGATGATTAGGGGAAACAAAATGCACATCCTCTTAGAAGAATTAGAAGAGCTTGACTTGTTTAGTATAGCCCAGCAAAGACTGAGTGGGGGTGTGGTAACGCTTTATAAATATAGTTGAGAAGTAAATGTCAGAGAGAGATATTGACTTCATCACGTGGCCAAATGGCTGTATAGTGAGTAATCCTGAATACATTTGGAGTGGAAATCCAAAGGCTTCCAGCTATGTGATGAATGAAGGGCTCGAATACTCTCCTGAGCAATGGAAGCTGTAGCTTTAAGTCTTGTAGGATGGAGCCTGAGAAGCTTATGGACATAATTGTACAGCATAATCAAATAGGCAGATGCCTAAAGATAGAAAATTAAGTTTATATTCTGAGTCCCTGGGCATCTGATGTGTCAGTATCCCCAAATGTGTGAGAAAATAGATTAGATCACTGCCAATTTGCATTATACTTATAATAATTCCATACCTCAGGGCTTCCACTGGGTTTGGAAAAGATTTTATTTTATTCCTCTTGATGCATGACTTGTCCTTTACTGGCCTTTTTTGCCTCCCTCTGCAGGTCTGAAGATAGATTGCTATAGCTGGCATTAAAAATTTTAGGGTTTATGTGTCCTGCTCATATACTCTTGATTAGACCTGCCTCTAGATCTGGTACTCAAAAAGAGTTATTTACCTAGATCAGGTTGGTAGGCACTCTTGACTTTCTTTACATGAGACACAAGCATCCTTCCTAGAATCAATGGAGTTTTATTCAGTGAATTCTTTGTAAACCTGCAAGCACACACTTTTTCAACAAGCAAGCTATTTATTCATCTCTCCCTCCTTGCGTGAGTTGTCCCAACACTCACTAGTATCTCACTGGGCACCTTTGGTTATTCAGTATTTGCCTGCCTCCTTTCATCCTCCAAGGTGATAACATCACTTACTTTTAAAAGGATATTCAGAGGAAGGGCATTCCTAGCAACAAACATTAAGAATGATGAAAGACACAAAAATGTTCACTGCTGGAATGTAAATGCCTATAAAAGTGTACATACAGTCCGTATGTTACTGTTAACACGTCCTCTGAAATTACCTTCGTCTCAGTGTTGGAAGTTTATCTGGCATTTCTAATCTCTTTCACTGAGGTAGATAAACAAGGTAACCTCCACTGCATGGACGTGATAAGCCCAGGTAAATGCAAAGGGTACCTGGGTAAATAAATAAATGAGGTAAATGAATAGCCATTCTATCACAGAAACAGTTTTTGAGAATGAGCAAGGTAAATAATATCCCTGGAGAACAGGATTGCCTGTCTGCTTTTTAAGTCTGCACAGCATTGGAAATATTCAGGAGAGGCTTTTTATGTTCATGGTGTTCACCTTCATGTATTGCTACTTACTGACTAAAAGATGGTTGCATGCAGGAATTCTGAATCATGGAACTTTGTGTCAGAGGTGACCATCTCATAAATGGTACACATGTATTTTTAAATTCTTGCACTCACACACAAATGCAAGATATGGTCAGTAATACTGAGAAATGTCTTACTGTAAAGCACAAAAATCACTCGTAAATTTCTCCCGAGATAAAGGTACAATGTATGCTTTACCTTGCTCCACCTTCAGCCTTGATATCCTTTGGCCACATTTTCATCTTACAGTATCACCTTTACACTTATTTTGTAGCTGCTCGGTGAGGAAGCTGTATCTCATGGAATGGAGTAATGGCAACTGCATGATGGTCACTCTACTCCAGATGCAAAAATTCATTGCAAACAGTGACTCTCTGGATTTTCTGTCTAGAATTTCTACAGGTCTGAGATCATGAACTTTTCTGGGCTCCTGTGTATAACCAGAGAACCAAGGAGGCCTTACAGCTCTCCTGCTTTAAACTGGGGGCAAACAATATGCTTCTGAGCCCTAGGTAGTACCATTTTTGCAGAGTCTCCAGCTAGTGATCGGTGGCTCTTTGCTTCCAGAAGAGTCTGAGGGGTGACCTGCGTCTGCTGCAGTCCATTCCACATGAAGGTGAGGGCTGCTGACAGACCTGTTTCCCTAGTTAGGGCATACCAGCTGAGCCTGAAAGCAGCACCAAAGGGACACACGGATATAGGTTATTACTAGCTCAGGGTGCCAGCAAACCCCCATCTAGACAAAGGCAATGGGGCTCTAGGTCACCTAAGTAACAGAGAGACATCAATATGAACCACACGTGGTTAACACAGAGAGACCAACTTTAGCTCCAACTTTAAAAGCAGAATGCTGGAATTCCGGTAACTTAGACTTAAATACTTTATGGTGCCATGAAATAATTTTTGGCTTCTGAAGTTTTAAAGCTGCATCACAGACCTCCTGCTCACCTGAAGTGACAGGAATAGGGTAAAGTTCAACAGTACAAAGTGCAGAGCACAAAGTCATGTGCCGAGGGGCCAATTATAAGGATTTTTTACATAAATCTGGAGGAGCAGACAAGCAAAGAAGAGATAAAGAAGAGTGTGTTGGTAGAAGCAATAAAGAGGATGTGGAGCCAGATGTTCTCCAGTCATGCAGCTCTATAGAAAAAGGCTGATGTGACTGAAGATGGCACTCAGTGAGGTACTCTTAGTAGAGATGGGAAAGTATTAGAACCTTCGTATAAGAGGATGATAAATCACATTTGGATTCACAGTATATTCTCATCTTTGATGTCTGCTAAACACTTTTGCTTTGACTCCAGTCTATCCTTTACCTTAGTGTTCCCTTAAATCTCACCAGATTCTCTCATCTTCCTCTTTACAGCATAAGAAAGGTTAATTGCAACACATTTATGGGTAATGAACTCTTCCTCCTTTTTCCTAAAATCTTAACATCAGCACTGTCATCACAATAGTAGGAGTCATGCTTTAAATTCGTGTTTCTCAATGCCAATTATAAATCCCAAGCTACCATGGAAAAAGTTCAAAAGGGATGACAAAGGATTAGAGAAGCTAAATTCTTTAAAAATGGTTGGATTAGTTGTAAGATTACTGGCAATGGCTCAGTTCCTTAAGAATGAGGAGGGTGTATTTTCATACACTCATAAAAGGTCGCCAGGAACTGTGATCAAGACCTCACACCCTCATCGTGGAGAAGCTGCTGCTGCCACCAGCTGGTAGTTCACTGGTCCTTGGCTGGAGAGGTGGATACACAGCTTGCTCAAAGAAGTCCCAGGAGGACAGGCAGGCTCTGAAGGAGGTCACATCTACAGACAGTTACAGAAACATTGCTCCAGCCGAAAGCACATTTTGGAGTTTGGAAAAAGGTAAGACCTGTATTATGTTAACAGGACCAACCAATGATAGCATTCCCAGTTGACAGTTATCCATGCGCATGCTAGAACAAGCAGCGTACTAAATGCACAGCATCGGCCATGCAATACTGGCCCATTTTACAATTGGCTGACGTTCATGTGCTTCACCACTTAGGTTCCAGAAATACAGTTTGGGGTGGCAGCTCCTTTGTACTCTGGAAGTAGAAATTACAGTTCCTTGCATTCTTCACTGCTGCTTCTGCAAAGCCAAGGTAAGGAGGAATCTAGTGAGAACTGTGTTATCTACCACGCAAAGAACAAATGGTTTGTCACCTTGTGGCTGCCATCACAGATGTTGTAAGAGAAGGTCTTCTGCCCAACCTATGGGATCAGTGCAGGTCAGGGGTCCTTTCCTGTTCACTCTTCCAACACATGAAGATGCACACAGCCATCGTGGATTATGAGAAGCTGTATACACAGTTGTAGATCGGCTGCTTGGGTTTGTCATTAGCAAGCCAAAAGGTGGAGGCTTCTCTCTATTCGGTTGAGCAACAACATGCACTTTCTCCTGCAACATCTTCTGCAAGAGGACAATAGGACGAAACCTGTGCTTGAGTCCTGGAAGTATCAGGAGGTACCACAGTCCCTGGGTGCACTTCAGAAGATGTTCTCCAGGACTGCTATGGCTATACTACAGAGCAAATCTCAGCTGGCTCTTTCATACCTGGTTGTTCCTGTGAAAGCTAGTATGTTGCAATTAACTATATTAGAAGAAATCAGTAACTTCTTTGGTTTCTAAAGAATACTGCTTTATCTGGTTGTCTGAGACAGAATGGATGTATTCTTGGAAACATCCTTGTTTCCAGATTAAGTTATGGGAAATAGGAGCACAAAATCCTCTTGGGTTTGAGACATGCCTTCGCAGAAGATTAAATCAAGTCTGTTGTAAACCTAAACCACAAATACAACAGTGATGGATAATGCTTGTTCTAAACTCAACCACTGAGACATAGCTAGCTATCAGCAGAGTCACATACAACACTACTGCCTACTACAATGCCAAACCAATGCTGAGCAGTGCAGCAGCAATAATCCAGCATAGAATTGGCCTCTTTTCTCTACTCCTAGACTCTGTCTCCATAGATCTATGACACCAATCACATACACGATGCACAATCCTCCATGAACCCTTGTAAAACCAGTACCTTTCCTATGTAAGACAGTTTATTGAAAACTGTCAGTATAATTTCTGTGTTTTCCCTGGTATTCCTCAGACCAAACACCATTTTGCCTCATCTTCCCATGCCAGCCTCTGGGAGGCGTCCACCCACAACCCACATAGCAGGACCTGGGAGCTGATGCCTAGTGTGGGGCTGGACTCACAGGGAGGTCCAGACTGGGAGGGACATGGCAGGCCCAGCACCATGGTGACTGCATGGGTGAGCTGAATGCTCGAATGTCGTTCTCACTGTGACCACAGGGGATCAGGGGAAGAATGCGGCAGGAGTTGCACCCTGAAAATAACTCCTTTCCTTCTCTGAGAATCTTCTCTACCAGCTTCCCAGCTCGGTCTTCTCTCACCCATTGCCAAACATGGACAGACATTTTCTGGAAGGAGAGCTGCCAAGTGCAGGGTGTTTACTTCACCTTCATGGCATATAGTCATAACCACAGAGCTGCATAGTGGTTTAAACTGGGTCTTCATCTACCTGCACCTGCCCTTATGTTGCCTGTATGATATATGTTGCCATATATCATACATATTCTTGGACTCTGAGTCAGTGGTGACATTTGTATATGAAATGTGAAAGCAGAAAAATATGTGAAAATGAGAAGAAGAAGATCTATCCAGGCTTCTAGGTAAGGTATGTTTACTTTTACAGGTGTCTCACGAGGCTTGACAAGGCTGTAAGCAAGTCTGCCACTGTGGTTCTGGTGGCAAAGGGAAGACAGAGAGTGGAAGGGTTGATGTCAACCCAGTAACACCAAAGGTCTTGAGTAGGCAGGGGACCAAACAATTCCTGAATCAGTTAAACTTATTTGGTTTCCTCCTGTTCTGAGAACAGATGGTCCCTTCCTCTTCCTCAGCCTTTTTCTGGCACCTGGCCGTTCTCTGCCTGTGCATGATCAGTCTTCTCTGTCATGGCCCCTAGGACACTCAGCATATTCTGTTTCTCCATCCTCTGGCAAACAGTATGCGCCTGCCAAGGTGAGATCAGGCAGAGCTTTCAGCTCCCTTTTAGAAGTGACCATGGAGGAAAGGGAATCAAGGAAGATACATTGGTCCCCAGCGTCAACGCACAACAGTGAACTGTTGCTCATATTGGTCTTCTCTGCTGACACCTCCATCTCTAGGCCACATTTTCTTTCAAAGGTGTTTTGCCTGCACTTATTGAAACCACATCCTGGAAGAACTGCTGGGAAAAGAGTATCACCAGGCAGTACTCAGAGGGGTGGACATGGCAGTGCTCTGAGGTTTTGTCCGAAGACCTGTGCTGGGGAGGCACAGAGTAGTAGGCACAGAGAAGACCTGTGCTGGGGAGGCACAGAGGGGGAGGCACAGAGTAGTAGGCACAGAGAAGAGCCAAGCTACATGGTCTGTGAGACGGACATTGCAAGATAGGGCTTTTCCTGCTCAATCTTTTCAGCCTTCATAGTACAGAAAGCAGTCCAAGAGCGTGTGCTACTACTGCAGCTGCCCTCTTGGAAAGTGAGAGACACTGAATGACCATGAAAATGGTGGGTATATAATAGGGTGATAAGGGTATAGCCTGAGCCAGTGCTTGTGGAGACATTCAGGGAGATGAATGTTGGGTTAGTGTTGGACCAGTAGGCTGAACAAGGCAAATTGACACAATCTCATCCATACAGTTTGTAAAAAGAGCACCCTGGAGCAATTCCTTGTGCCAGACTTGACCTGGAATTCATCTCACATCAGGCTGGTCCAATCACTCTGAAATCACTTTTGGAAGCAATGTGGCAGACTGGGTGATCTGCTCCCAGAGCCACTCCCGAGTAGGATTTTATTTGCCAATATTGCCAGCAGAGTTCCCTGGTGGACTGCTACTGGAATAATTGAATAGTTGTATTGATGATCTGGAGGTAAATAAGAAACTAAGAAGGAGTGTACAGAAAGGCCAGTGAAGTGATAAATAGTGTGGAGGTAGGCTAAATTGAGTAACTGTGTTTGTAAAAGAAATGCATTTTAATAAAAACAATTTGCCAAGTCATCTTACTAGGAGCAAATCGTGCAAGTTCCTGTAACTGGAGATTATATTCCCTAGAGCGGCAAACTTTAATGGAATTTAGGGGTTGTAATATGCCAGGTCAGCACAAGCTTCCCATTGAATCTTGTGGCAAAGAAGAATTTTGCAGTCCTGCGGTGCATTGGACAGGAAAGGATACATGAGCAGCGCAAGGCATGGGAGAACAGGGATGAATACCTCTGCAGAGACCAATATCAAATTTTGATGTGCAGGTCATCTTCCCTTTTCTGATGATATTTAAAAAATGGAAACACCGAAAAAGCTGAAAGTCATCAAAGAAAATGATGTAAAGGGTTCACGGTGTTTAATTTATCATATAGAAGTCTGAGAGATGATTCAATTATTTGATTAAAGCAGAGAATAGATATCTGAGAACAAAACTAACTGGACAATAAAGCATTTATTCATCAGGTAGACAGAGATGTGGAAAGAATCAATAGCTATAAATTAGAGTCCTGCAGGTGACATCTGTAAGTAAAACCTATTTAAAGACTGGATGCTGGACATGGACAGTAAAGTATCTTTCCTAGCAATGCAGGCAGATTGTGAAAAGGGTGGGATATTAGCACAAAAGAGTGTGAAGAATGAGTTTAAAATTGAAGAGTTACTTGACCTCCCAAAAAAAAAGAAAATGCTATGAATTCAAGCTTTTCACCCCACCATGTTCTGAAGTCCCTTCACTGCCTACAAGTTCCCGTTCATTCATATACTGTGATTGGTTTGAACCTGAGCAGTTCAGAAGTGACTTTGACAATCTGGTAGTCCCAGCTTGAACTGGAGGCAGCTTGTGGGCTGTTCTGGTGAATGTGAGACCCTTCACATTGATCAGGCTGAACCCTGTGGTGCTTGCTGATGCCAGCCTCTACTGCAGAACACCCATGCAAGCCCCAGGACTGCTCCCAGCGCCAAGGCAGCAATACTGGTGGCTCTGTCCTGGCTGTAACCATGACTCTGCACAACTTGGTTGTTTAAATGCTTCTCACAACAGGGTAGAATTGTGAATGCTAAGTAATTTTTCTGATTTTCTCATTTATTTTGGTTAGAACCCATGTGGGCATTACTTCTTTTTTCTTGTACACCATGAATCTGTGATCTTAGAAAAATGAAAAAGGCCAGGGAAGGGCACAAACATAGTGACACAAGCATCCATGCTGTTTAACTGTGACAATGGTACCCAGCCAGCTTTTTCATCCTGACTACCATTATTCTTCCAGAATTGCTTTCAAGTACGTTTCAGGAATTGGAATACAAATAAGGGCTTCATGCCAGTTGGACTCAGTGCAAGAAAAGGGTCCCAGGTCCATTTCATTTGCTAGCACACATGTGGTCTGGGGGTCTTAATAAACCTTACTGCACAGGATATTCCTATGCCTTCTTTCCTGCATCTCTGGTAATGAAAAAAGTGTCAGTTTTAAATACAGTGCACTAAATTATTCTGAGTTACAGGGAAAAAAAAAAAAAAAGCAGCAATAGGCAAATCAGCCTCACTTGTTGGTATTATATAATGAGAAGAATATTTTTCTAAGAGTACGATATATATATATATGTATTTTTCACAGCTGTGAAAAAAATCACATGAAGCTACTTGATAAATATTGAAAGCAAATCTGCATTTCAGAAGAATAGATCTTAATTTTGCTTTAAATGACATATGGCAGCAATATGGATGCAATATAAACTGTGATGAATAAGTTTTATCCTCCAGGGGAAAAAAACCCCAAACCAACAGATAATACTTTTGATTTCTCAGCATATTTTTTAAAAAACTGAAATTAAGAATTATTTTTTTAATCGGATATTAAGGGTACTATGAAATAAAAGTTTTCAGTATTGCAGATCTAGGTGAATTGTCATTACATTATGGAAATAATACTCCTGTATTATTTCCTGAAACATAGATATAAGTCCTTTGCTGTGTCTTGCTGACCTCCTTTGGGCCGAGTTGTGAGAACAGACTCTGTCATCCAATATCCTTTACCGTCAATAGACAGTCTCACAGGGCTCAGTTATCTTTGGATCAGGTCCCAGAACGTCTCAAGATTTACAGGACTTGGAAGAACAAAAATTATTGTATGAACAAAATCCTGATCCTGCTGCTTCTTAGATAAATTCAGATGATTTCCGTAAGACTGAGATCCAGCCATGATGCATAAATGCATCATCCTGCTCATTTGTGGCAAGATGTGTATTACTGAAATAATTGAAAGTCATTAATGAGCAAGTTGGTAAATACCAAATCTGTGTGGAAACTAATTAGACCTCTTATTCAGCTGAATAATGGGATTTTAAAAAGTTGTTTGTTTTATTGTATCACGCTATTTTTATGCAGGAAAATGTGAAAATACTGCTTGCTTCTGAGTGAGTCAAAAACCATACTAAACGTAAATACCAGCTTGATATATCAAGAGCAGGTAAATGGTATTCTCTATGCTGCTCACATCTATCTTCCTTGCTTCTCTTTTGCTTATCACTTGTAATTAAAATGAAGAAGGGTAGCTGGCTCATAGAATGGAATTCTTAGGCAGGTGATGCTCCCAGTTAATGACCTGAACTTTCAACCTCCATTTCTGGGTCTGAAGAATGAGGAAGAAGTGATCAGTGCATTAGATACAATCATGCAAAAGGAAATAGTAACAAAGTCAAAGACAGAAAGTGAGAAAGACAGAAGGAGAGAAAACAGATACCATTGGAACTCAGTGTGTTTTATTTTCTTTATTCATTTCTTCCATTTTATTAGCCAGCAGGAGAAAACAGGAGCTGGGAGGAGAATCACAGTTCCAGAGATGGATAAACAGCTGAGTTATTTGTCACTCTTTATATTTCTGAGAAGAAAAAGTGACTATACAAGCACTTTCAGTAATTAAATACCATGTTGTGCCATATTATAGTGGAAAAGTAATTTATCTGGAGTATATATACCACCAAAAGAAAATAGTGAGCTGAGCTTTTTCCAGACCTGAAGGCCATATAAACAGTCTCAAATCAATCTTTCTGTGCTCTGCTTGGTAAGTAAACACTCTGTAATCTGTCTACATCCTATATAGCAAGGGTCATTCTTTGACAGCTCAGGCAGGACCTCATAACAGTAACCACACAGATTCAAATAAAGGCTTCTTCTGGGACAGTATCCTGTGCTCAGCAGTAAACAGAAGCAAATGTTGAAGAGTGATGATAAGAAAAACACTTATGAGGCCACTCCTGACAGCTCTCCTGCGCTTGGACTACCTTTGGTTCATGGGATTTCCTGAGCCACATGTGGTTCATCCACCCCTCTCTGACTCTCTCTACCAAGCATTTGGCCCATTCCCCCTTCAACCCAGCTAAGTTTTTGCTGTCCATAGTATACATTGGCAAATAGTTCTACAAGGCTGTTAAAACTTGCATGAGAAAAATCACCTCTTTTTGCAGGTTTTGAAGCTGTCTCCTGTTAACTTTAACTTGATGACCCCTAGTTTTTGTGCTGGAAGACGGTCTAGGCTTCAGACCACTCATGGCTTTGTAAATACAGGAAAGTAGCAGTCATAGCTCTCATCAGTGGGCTCTCTCTCAAGCTGAAGAGTCCCTGTCTCTTCATGTTTTCCTAGTACAGAAGCCATTTCACTTGTACAGTCATCTTGGCAACCCTTCTCTGACTCTTTTCCAGGTCTCCTCCAGGGAACCAGAACTGCACACAGTATTCAAGGTTGGAGTGAACTGTGGGTTTATGCAGTAGCACAGTGTCATTTTCTCCTTTGTTCTCAAATTCCTTTTCTAACAATTCCTAACTCTCCATATGACTTCTGACCACTGTTGAGCACTGAGCTGATGTTATCATGGAACTTTCTATCGTGATCCTTGAGTCTTGCTCCTGTATGGTAATGGTCAAGAGGCCAATCTTCATGTGAAACTAGGATTTTTTTTTTTTTGCTTGCTATTTGCATGGCTTTACATCATCTGTCTGAATTTCTTCTGAGACTTTGTTGCCCAGCCACCAAGCCTTTTCAGGTCCTTCTGCAGTTTCCTACAATGTGTATTCATCTTTACTCTGCCAGATAATTTTATCAGAAGCCAATTTTCTCATTTCACCACCTGATCTATTTTCTGGGTCATCTGTGAGCACACTGAATGGCACAATTTTCAGTCCACTTCCCTGTAGAACTCCTCTGGGAACAATTCTCCCCTGCAAGAGTTAAATGTTTGCCCCTATACTTAATTTTCTACCTGGCAATCAGCTCTTTATTTAGTCTAGGATTTCTCCCATTATTCTATTGCTTTAGTTCCTTGAAAGATTTTGGCTAAGGATTTCACCAAAAGCTGATGGGAAGTTCAAGTAGATTGTATCAATTAAACAGTCTTATCTATATCATTGCTGACCCCTTGAAAAATTCATTAGAGGTTTACAAAAAAGGATTTTCTTCTACGTAATCTGTGCCACTCTTCCAAAATGGGCCATACTGATCCACATAGCCTCTCATTCTATCCTTTATTACAAACCCTACTTAACTGCCCAGTACAGATGTCCAGCTTACAAGCCAGTAATCGCTTGCTCTCTGCATGGAAATCAGGGTAGGACTGCAATATAGTTACTTACAATATAAACCATGGTATTTTTTCTAAATCTTGCTGTCTCTATGTGCTTATCGATTGGTTGAGTTATTTGTCAGACCTTTCTTTCCTCCCACTCCTCTCTCATTGGAACACAGCTTGCTTTGGTTTACTTTCTTTTCCCTGAACAGGAAAACATCATGATCATGAGAAAAATTTAACAACTGGTAATATATTTATAACAATACTCAACCTTAAAGGCGCTGTACACATTTATCTAACAGAATTCATTAATGTAACTTAATCAGCCTAGTAAATATAGATTTACATCTACATTTGATATTCAACTTCCGTTATTTTTTTCTGTCAGATACTTTACCTGAGTAAAACACTGAGTTAGGTGTGGTAATGGACATCTAACAGATTTCAGTCATT
Source organism: Strigops habroptila (assembly GCF_004027225.2). Classification (NCBI taxonomy): domain Eukaryota; kingdom Metazoa; phylum Chordata; class Aves; order Psittaciformes; family Psittacidae; genus Strigops; species Strigops habroptila. Next base: position 71,843,633 of record NC_044277.2, on the reverse strand, counting down.
GCAACCAAACTGGAAGTCTTGTTTGCTCTGTTCCAACAGCCAAAGGCTTTCCCACAAATAGAAAGGAAAGGAAGTTTTAATAGTACCTCAAAGCCCAATTTTGTTACTGCAAGTTGTTCTGCTCCATACTTCTGCTGAATGTGTTTTCCCATAAGCAAAGATGGATATAAAGCAACTCTTGTTTGAATCCCGACCTTTTGTGCCTGCAGAGCCACGTCTGACACAACTGCATGAATTTAGACCATTCTTTCAAAATTTGGTCCTTCTTCTTCCTCATACTCAGATCTAATCTGGTAAGTACACCGTATTCTACATTCTTCCTTCCAAAATATCAGAAAAAGGTATTCTGAGAGCTCAGACTGAGCTCTGTCATGTGATCAGTACGTATATTAAAATCCCATAATCCTGAGACTTCTGTCCGGAGAATGTTCTGCCACCTATGCAAACAGAATGGTTAACAACTGCTGATCAATAGACAATGGATTTGTTTTATCATACTTGTCAAGACCTAGAATCGCTTTTTGCAGCCTAGGACTGTTTTTACAATTTCACAGTTGCACAGTACTATATTTTCCTTAATATTTAGTGCTCTTTGCAGTCACTTGCTTTTTAACTTTGGGTGAGCATACTTAATCTTACAAACCGCTGAACAGTGCTTTATATTTAGCGAAGACCCAACTTTCTGCTACTGAACTACTGTTGTAACCCATAAGAGAACCTGACCATTAGAGGTTTTTTTTTTACAGTTTGGTTGTTGTCATTGGTATAATAAGTAGAAAAAATATAACTAATAAAAAGATTCATCAAGAAATCAAGAATTGCTGATTTTGATGGTTTGCATTGTGGAACAGAAATGGTTGCAAGTTATAGCTACAAATGCATAAAATATGTTAAATCTGTTGATTGAATATCGTATCTATTTTAATTTAGTTCTAACTTCAAACATTCATTCAAATCCTTCATTATGAATCAAAGCATCAGATTCTTACCTGCTGACATTACTGGACTGATCTTCTCAGATTCACCTGAAAACAGACATACTGGAAATAATCTATTTATAAAACATACAGTTACTGTGATGTGCCATGCGAACTTAAGTACATCAGATAATTTCCCCCCAGGGAAAATGATAGCTGGATTATTTAATATAGACTGATATTTTGGCATTCCCCAGATAATTCTACTGTGTTTTTTGTTATCAATTGAATCTCTTTTACTGCTTCTATTTATTACATAGTTTAGAAGAACACTCGTAATTAGCAGATATAAGACAGGTGAGGAAGATAAAGGGCCCTTATCAGATAATCAGTCCCTGGTTCCTCCATTTCTTTTTGTGTGGTATGCCAAACCCTCTCTGGCCATTGCTCAAGCAATACTTAATTTTTGCACAAAGTAGAACAGCCACAGGGACTGAATGGACTCCACTGCCAAATATATCCCAGCCTCTGAGGTCAAGGCTTTTTGTAGGCTCTGATCTCTATGGATAAAAAAAGAGAGATGGAAATCCAGGTGTCCTGAACTCTCTGTTTGCATTTTTGTTACCAGATAAAAGGGAGGTCTGAGGGCTCCCTTTGTGAGTGGGATCAGGTGTGGGCTGAGCATATCTACTGATCAGACATGGGGAATGAGGCAGGTAGAAAAATATCTGCTCTTTAGATCTGTGCAGTTACCCATATCTGCAGGACCTTTTCCCATGAGTGAGGTGTTAAGGACTTCACAGGGATGATCCCTAACCCAGAGCCTCTACCAGCAGGTAGCAGCCATAGATAATGAGGTAATTTAATGAGGAATTGGATGGGACACAGTGAAGTGATGGGATAGCCACTGGCAGCCCCACCTAACAGTAAAGGGCACACAGACACCTTTCTGGAAAGCTTTCAAGAAGGGGGTGGGCTCTGCACTGTGAATAGATCAGGAGTGGAGTCCGACCTCTAGTGCAGGGTGGGGGTGGTAAGCAAATTAGAGCCAGATACAGGATACAAATGGGTCGAAAAATGAGGAACTGCTTTATGTCAGCTCAAGAAAGGAAACCACTCAAAAGCAGAGACATTGCAAATGATGGTCTGAAAATATAAGCAATGTGCTAATATTTGTTGAGGACAGGCAAAAGGATAATTGATAGGAAAACAATGAGCGTAAATTATGGCAGGTTTATAGGAGTGGGCTGTCTTTAAGAAGTCAAGCCCTGTCTCTGCACGTAAGGATCTGGACGCAGTAGTCCATGTCTGGCAGGCCACAGGAATTAGTACTGAGATTTCAAATATCACCATTCCAAAAAGGGTGCTGGCAATTTATTCAAATATCTTATTAATCACACTGTGTGCTTCCTGCTCCACTGGGACCCACTGAAACATTCCTAGAGATGTTGTAACAGAAGAAAGGAAAGCAGTGCCGACAGCTACTGAATGATCCATATTATCAAACTCCCATTATCTGGCTTTTAGAAAAGATGCTAATTGTAATTTGTATTGATTACCTCCAGGGTAAGACACATTTCTCATTACTCACGATCACGTATTTGATAAATCCGGGATGACCAAAGCAAATATCGACTCGTGCAACTTAGGGTTTATAGATCTTACGCTTTGTCTCGAATTGATTTTCCACCTGCCGGTGGGCAGAGCATCCTTCCGTGGGTCGAGACGCCTAATTACAGTAACCCATAGGGAAGCGACAAACAGGCTTTACACGGCTGCGGGAGCGGGGCTGGGGGGCGTGGCTTGGGAGTGGGGGCGTGGCCTGCCCTAAGGGGGCGTGGAAAGGGGCGTGGCCATCCCGGCCTCCCCGCTCACCTCCCTTCCTCCGTCCCTCCCTCCGCGCCTGCCCGGAAGCGGCCGGGGCGTGGCGGCGGCCATGGCGATGGCGGAGAAGTTCGACTCGCTGGAGGAGCACCTGGAGAAGTTCGTGGAGAACATCCGGCAGCTCGGCATTATCGTCAGCGACTTCCAGCCCAGCAGCCAGGCTGGCCTCAACCAGAAACTGTGAGGCGTCCGCCGCCCCGCCTACCCTTACGCGTTACCCGCCCCGGCCGCCGGGGCCTCGCCGCCGCACCCTCAGCCGGCGGCCGCCGGGATCTGTCACCCTAACGCGGGCGGAGCGGCAGGGGGGTTCGCCGGGGTCTCCCTCGCAGCAGGGGTTAGGGTTAGCGCGGTTCTTGGCTAAACACGACCTGTTTTCTTGTTGCAGGAATTTCATGGTGACGGGCTTGCAGGACATCGACAAGTGCCGGCAGCAGCTGCACGATATCAGCGTGCCCCTGGAAGTGTTTGAGTAAGTAACGTTGTGCCTAGAGGGGAAGGTGCTGTAGTTGTCTGACTGGAAGTAGCGTGGCTTTGCTGCTGAGGGTGCTGAGGCCCTGGCACAAGTTGCCCAGAGAAGCTGTGGCTGCCCCATCCCTGGCAGTGTTCAAGGCCAGGTTGGACGGGGCTTGGAGCAACCTGGTCTAGTGGGAGGTGTCCCTGCCCATGGCAGGGGGTTGGAACTAGATGATCTTTAAGGTCCCTTCCAACCCAAACCAGTCTATGATTCTATGATATTTTCACTAAGGACTGCTTGTTTCTTAAACTCTATCTTCCAAATGCCTCACAAGAACGTGAGCAGGCAGAAGAAGGTAAGAAGTACCTTCAGTCTGTGAGAAGGTGGGAGGGTGAGAGGAGCGTGTAATTATACACATGCTTTCAGATGTCCCTTTTTTTTTTCTTTTTGAGGTTTTTTCTTTGTAATTTATATTGACTTTAGATATGTAGGTATTAATATAGGTCCTGCTGAACCTACCGATTTGGTAAGTATGCTTTCATTTTGGAAATGTGCTTTTACGCTAAGGTAGAATCAGGATTTAAGTTGCGGGTGAAGATACATTAGGCCAGTAGTTAGATGCTTCGTTTCAGTAGTGGCATTCTTGTTGGCAGAGAATTAGAACATTAAAAGCAAAATCATGAATGTAGAGCAAGAGCTATACAAGACAGCTTTTACAATATAGCTGACAAGTTAATTTACTAGTGTTTCTTATAAGTCCATATGTCTCTGGTTTGCTATATTCTAGTGTATTGCTGGTGATACAGGATGTTTTTCAGCTGGGCTTTCCATCTATCTGTAAATCTAAGAGTGTTCTTTATTCAGTGATGGTATTTCTCTTTCTCAGGCCCTTATGTTGCAAAGCAAAAATACACTTTTAGGTTTGCCGATTCAGATGTGTCCTGCTTGAGCTGGCTTTTGAAAATGGCTGAGCTAAAATGCATTTTTTAAAATGCACATCTCAGATAATAGTAGTAACAAAAAGACAGCAAGGAGAGTAATTATATAGGTAGTATCTTTCTTTTCTATTTTCAGATACATCGATCAAGGCCGCAATCCTCAGCTTTACACTAAAGAGTGTCTGGAGCGAGCTTTGGCTAAAAATGAGCAAGTAAAAGGAAAAATTGACACAATGAAGGTAAACCTGAAGTAATGAAAGTACTAATGTAATAATGTATTTGACAAGTTTTTACTTTCCTGTAGGTATGTGTGGGTTTTTCGCTAGTGGACTTATTAAATTCCCTTACTAGTTGATTTATATTAGGAATTGCTCTGGATCCCTGTATGTTAACTGATGCTAATGTAGCCTGTTCTGAAAGGAAACTTGTAATCCATCCCACAGCTGGAGATGCAGATGTCACTATGATTTTACTTTGGTTAAAATTGCATGTAGCATTATACAGCATTTGTTTTTCATATTGAACACTAGAGAGTACCTCACACTGTTACAGATTTGTAACTGTGGTGTGTGTAAATTTAGCAATAAGCAAAACAGAAGGGGTATTTTTCCAGTCTTGAATGGATCTTAAAAGTATTAAAATGTTAAGTGTAGTATATAAGCATGAGTTATTCTTTCTAAAATTACTTAAAATGTATGCTGGTATTCAGGGTTTTCTGAACCTGTGCTTTCATCTAGTACAAACCTAAGCATTCTGCTGTACTAATTAACTGCTGGAATTACTGCTGAAATGCACAGAAAAGGAAGTTTAGTGAGGCTTGAGAAAGGGCTGGGTTTGTTTCAAAACATTCTTTGGCTGAACTTAAAGTGAGTGAGGATGGCAATTTGTGCTGCAGAATGTAGACTTTTGATAGTTCTAGTAACAACTGCGTATTTCTAAGTTTTGGAGGTGGAGGGGATTCCATGTCAAATCAAGAGGACATGCCCTTCATCAGCTTTGCTTAATAAGGTTAGGCAGATGTTGATGCACCAGAGAGATCTAACTATTTTGTATTTCTTAAGTGAAGATGCTAGTTAATTTAAGGGAAATTGAAAGCATTTTAGTTTGCCTAGTGCTGTCCTAGTGGATTTCACCTGACCATTTTCTGTATTTTGTAAACATTCTGTGTTTCTGTGTGTGGTTTTGAAGGGTTTTTTGGGGGTACCATTCTCTTCTGTCATTGAAATGTAGTGTTGTGTACAAACACTTCTGTTCATCAGATAACGTTGCTTGAGAAAATGTGAATAAATTGTGCAGATGATGTATATATTCTGTTTTTCTCTCCAGAAATTTAAAAGTCTGTTAATTCAAGAACTAACAAAGGTGTTCCCAGAAGACATGGCAAAGTACAAAGCTATTCGAGGAGAAGATCCTCCTCCTTAAGATGGCCTTTGATAGCTCTAAAATTGTCAATTCCATGAACTGACACCACTCTATATTGGAGAGAGGGAGAATCCGAGCTGTTGTAACAACTGTACTAAAAATGGCAGTGATGGACTGTGAAGGAGCTTAATGATTGCTGATGGCTCTGGTCTGAAGCTACTGAATCTTTCTGAAGACTTTTACTCAAAGATTGCCATTGAAACTTCCTGTGGTAATCTGTTCTTCATTCCTGAAAGGTTTTGGAGGTGTCATTGCCTACTGGGCATTGCTACATAGCACTTCCCACAAAGTACATGTCCAGAGCAGAAAATCATGGGTTTTGTCTTCTGAAAAATGTGCTTGAGCATTGTGGCTTCAACTGTTTAAAAGATAAGTGTATTTACTATATTTGACTATCCTTTATGTGTAAACTGCTTTGTTTTTTATTACAGTACATTCTTTCATCTTACCAAATTCTGCTGAACAGGAGCCTGTCAAGGGCTGTGGTTCTCCTGTGTCATAACGAATTGCAGCTAAGAAACCCTTCAGATATTCTTGTTTTGTTCTATGTGCTGCAGTTCAGGTGGCTGAGAATATAGAAAGTGAGCATATTCGAGGACTAGCTCCTGAACAATGTTACTATTTTGTATAGTATTTAATGTAAGCTTTTGCTTGATTCTGTTTTCTGTAAGCAGGTTGTTGAATAAATAAATTGAAAAAAATCTAAATTCTGACGTTTTTCTGTTGTATGTTACTCTTTGGAGAATGAAGTAAAGCCTGTGAAAAATAGCATATTCCTCACTGACAGTGATAGAAGTGAAAATTTATATCAAAACTTGGCTGATAAAAGACTGTATATCTGAAGATAATGTCAACCTGGTATTTTGGTTTTGTGGGGGGAAACTTCTCTTTTAGTACCTGAAGCAGGGGATTTTGGGGATCAGTGATTGCCACCTGAAGCATATCTGATCAGGTGTGACCTCATCTATAAAATCTGTAACTCTTCATACATAAGGTATTCCCAACACCAGCATGTGAAATGCATAGTGTGTGTGCAGACTAGTTCTGCAGAGGAGGTAAGAGCACCTCTTTTAATCTTGGGCATTTGTGAAACTTGAACCATTTGTGGTTACATTTGTCCTTCCAGATGTAACTCGATGTTTTTGGCACCAGCAAATGAATTTATTATTTTGTTAACTTTCTTTTAGTTGCTAAACTTAGTGTTTTTGGGCAGGAGCTCTGAAACAGCGCTATGTGCATGTACTCTATAGCAGACCTACCTAGCCTATTAAAGACCTGCATGGGGGCTTAGGTGTGTTCAAGTTGTTGGTGCCATAGTTTGCACGCCTGGAATGCTGTCTGTCCTCAGTCACATAGCTGAAGCTAGATATCCATAATGCCAAGCGGCATTATGAAATAGTTGGTTTAGGCATTAAAAAACGATCTTAATGTAAGGCTAGCAAAGCAGTGGTATAGTTTTCTTGTTTAGTTTCCATCAGAACATCCATGAGACCTTGGTGTAGTTGATGCTGTCTTAAAGCAGAGGGAGAAACAAGATGAATTCTTGAGGTCCCTTCCAGTCCGTTTCTGATTATAAGATTTTGCCATTCAAACAAAAACCCCAAAAATCTATATGGATTAACGTAATGTATTGAAAAGAGAGCAGGGATGGAGAGCAAGGACAAGAGGCAGTGGGCCTGAGTTGTAATGAAGGAAATGTGATGGACAGAAGGAGTAAGTTCTTCGCTCCGAGGCTGGTTTAGCACTAGAGCAGGTGCTCAGGGTGGCTGCAGAATTGCTGCCCTCAGAGATCTTCCTATCTTGCCTGTATGAAGACCCGAGCAATCAGGCATAGCTTAAAAATGAGCCCTTCATGTGGCAGGCAGCTGAACTAGGCAACCTGCAGAAGTCCTTTCCAACCGCTTTTAGGTTTTTTTCTCTGTTTTCTGTGATTTTAGTATCTTGTCACAGTGGAAGGTTTTTGACTACCCAGTCTCAACACTGACTTATTTTTCATATGCTGCAGATGGTAGTAGGTATTTAACCAGTGCGAGGACCTTTTCTTTCATGTAGTGCAAATTGTGATTAGCACCCATGCCTGGAGGTGGAGTACTGAAGAGGTGCTGCAAGAATGTATTTAATTTGCTTTTCAAGGCATTGGGTTGTGATCGGGAATGGTTTTAAAGATGTTTGGGATCAGAAACAGTTTAAAGTATATGTAAAGTCAATTTTACTTTGAGACAAAGGTGAGGCCTCTGGAGAAACCCTCAAGGTACTTCCGTGTAGTGCATCTTCTCTATTCATTTCGAAGCTCACTACATTTATACATACATATCTATACAGGCATCTCTGTATCTGTTTCCAATTCATCACACTAAACTTTATTTCCTGTTGGTAACGTTAGAGACATTAATGTTGTTACATGAGAGTAAAGTTTTCAACCAGGAGAGACCTTACCTTTTTAATTCTTTAATAAAAACCTTTGATTCAACTCCTTTGCTGTGATGTCATTCAAAACTTTCAGCTTATAATTCTAGGTTTAAACACCATATTCTAAAATGTAGTCCTCATTCTCAAATTAGTTTTTACATGTGATTACTTTGAATTTTGAGACTTGTGTATTAATTTATAATAGTATCACACAATGTTTGGCTGATATTGTGAAAATACTATCACAGGATTTACGTTCTAGATGTGTGGAGCTTAGCATCACAGGTCTCTTACCAGTTTATATGCTGACCAGCTCTGTGTTGATCAGCTCAGAGCTAAGGCACTTTACATGGTATGGCTTCTTTTGTAATGCGTTCTTTCCATGCCTTTATTCCAATCTATATTTTTCCATAGAAACTAATAATGGATTAATATTGTAATGTATGGATTTACTCCTACTGCTGGTAGCAAGAGAAGGTGTGAGGAGGAAAGGGGTACTCTTACAGATTCACTGGAAAGAGGATTTGTTCCTTGAGAATAAAAGCACTGAACAGAATTCAACATTTAACTTTTTGGATATTATATATTTTTGCATGTGCTGAAAATTTTCTTTTCTTAACACAAAAAAAGTGGTGTGTGTTTTTGCAGTGCATCACAGCTGCCTTCTGCCTGCTGTGCAGCTGAATCGTTTCTCCACAACCCTGATACTTTCCACCTCTTAAGAGCACCACATGGTAGGGCAAGATGACATTCTTTTGTCAGAAGATGGTGAAAGAGAAACTCCGTTCATAGAATCTGTGAATTTTCTGTGCTTTGGTGGGCTTAGTGTGGGAAGTCCTTGGAATTAGTTGAATTTTCCAAAGAGCATCCTTTTGGTCTCGGCTACAACCTTCACATCCCTCCACAGGAATACTAATGTGCTTTTGCATCAGGCAGTCTCCTGTACCTTTGTGGAAAAGGCTGTTAATTTTGCTACCATTAAAACCCCATCATCCTTCCAGAAATGCCAAGCCAAGGACTTGGACTGAATCTATGCATTTGATTTGTTTGTGAAGCATTGTTCAGTTTTGGCCATGTTCTCTTCATATCGGCACCACATTATGGATTTGATTGTGCCAGCTACACAATGTCCTAGCAAGGCCTTATGTATTCTTTCTTCTCGCTGCTGTTATGTAGCATTATTAAAGTTGCTGAGTAAGTTGATTTTGCAGAATGCACAGGAGTGGCAGAGGATTCTAACAAATAACTCTCACTTCCATAACCAGAATCATAGTACCTTCCAGGGCCTATTTTATAAAAATGCAATAGGAATTATTGTTATTTAAGTTTTACTCTATTGTTATCCCAATTAACAAAGATTCTTCTATTCTGAATTCCAGTATTTAATAATTATTTTTACGGTATAAAGGGCAGTATTTTCTACAGTTTGTACATTTCCCTCTGCATCTTGCTTTTCTCCTCCATCTCATAAGAATTAATTGTTACCAAATCATATTATTAGGAATATTTTATTTTATTATTATTTTATTATTATAAAATATTTATTTTATTATTAGGAATATATTATTAGGACATTATTAGGAATATTTTGACATAGTTCTGGGTGCAGGAGATATTGAGGCTGAAGGGCTGCAGTCTGCCTCCGCATGCTGGCCATAGCTTCCCACAGGATTTAGAGATCAGTCTGGAGGTGTGAGGGAGCCGTGGGGGTCAAACGCCTCCACAGCCCCTAAAAAATGTGAAATGTCTGCTTTTTTGTAATTTTTGTTGTTGCTGGTTAATAAAATAAGTACCCAATGCTGGCCACAGTGAAGATGGTTACCCCCATAATACTGATGGATGTCCATGCTTCTGATGGCAAAAAGGTCCCAGGCTTCCCTGGCTCAGAGAGAGGTGATATACAGACAATGCACGGACCATACACTTCCCCTGGATGTCTAGGTGGCTGTGGTAAACATGGTGCCTGGGGTAATTAGTGGAGATGAAGGATTAGGGAATAATATTCCTGATAGGTGACATCACCATGGGATCCCATTTGTAGGGAGTCTGTATGGATGAGAAAATATTATTTTATTCTTTTTTTTTGCTTGGGGGATATGCACATCAGGAATAATAAAAAACTAAACTAGCAAACGGAAAAAAGTGCTAAACCATCAAGTTTCACATTCTGCTCAGCTCCAGTTCTAAATTTGTGACGCTATCTCATTCTATTGTTTCGTACTTGCTTCACTTACTGTTTCTAGGCTAGCCATGCAGAATCTTGCTGTTGCTGCAACTGCCCTAAACAGTTCACAGTCAGCATAATATGGAGGAGAAGTAACTGTTGCAATTTGTGTGTGTTTAAAAGAAGAAAATGTAGTCAAAATAAGTGCATTTGGGTTGATTATGTAGAACAAGAATGCTGTTTTCCATTTCCAGTTGCATATGGAACACAAAAATCAAACATACTTTTTCTCAAGTTTGTTAATTGGTTCTCCAAAAAGGAGCATATGTACAAATGACTCTGACGTATGCTCTGTTAGATGATAACATAAGTGTCCTCAACATAAAAAGGACATGGAGCTGTTGGAGCAAGTCCAGAGGAGGGCCACAAGGATGATCAGGGGGCTGGAGCACCTCCTGTATGAAGACAGGCTGAGAAAGTTGGGGTTGTTCAGCCTGGAGAAGAGAAGGCTGCGTGGAGACCTCATAGCAGCCTTCCAGTATCTGAAGGGGGCCTATAAGGATGCTGGGGAGGGACTCTTCCTTAGGGACTGTAGTGGTAGGACAAGGGGTAATGGGTTCAAACTTAAACAGGGGAAGTTTAGATTGGGTCTAAGGAAGAAGTTCTTTACAGTGAGGGTGGTGAAGCACTGAAATGGGTTGCCCAAGGAAGTTGTGAATGCTCCATCCCTGGCCGTGCTCAAGGCCAGGTTGGACAGAGCCTCGTGCGACGTGGTTTAGTGCGAGGTGTCCCTGCCCATGGCAGGGGGGTCGGAACTAGATGATCTTAAGGTCCTATTTCGACCCTAATTATTCTATGATTTTATGATAACCTTCAAGACATTTATTAAGGGAGCAAGTTACATCTTTGCTCTTTCCCATTCTGTTACCTGGATTGTATGGGTGGAGGTTATCTTGAATTTTATTTAAAAATAACATCCGAATAACATCAGCCAGGCCACAAAGCATCTAAAATCATTAAAGGGCAACAGAAACTCCTCTGAAAGAAAGGTATGAAAGCATATAAGCATTAAAAATTTAAAGTGTATCTTTGAAGTTAATGAAGATTTTGGAAATAATAGGGAATAGGTAATTGCAGGTAATTGCTTATTTTTTTAACAATTATCCTTATACAATTAACAATTGTATAAAGATATAAAAAGGGTATATATATTTTATATATAAAGGATATATATTATATATATTTATAAGGATATAAACAATTTTTAACAATTATGCTACACTACAAAATGAAGATATATTAGATAATGCTTCTGGGTACACACTTCTTTAAGATGGAGAGTGTGCTCCTATACTCTATTTAGGATAAACAAAGACAGTACAAAATTCTTGATCCGTTTCTTTTGAAGCCTGAACAAAAGAAGGTGCAAACGATTTTACTGCAACCTGTTATAGTTCAGCATCCTCTCTGTCCCTTTTTCTGCTGGAAGCAGAAGCAGCTGGGTGCCCAGCCTTCCCCCTTGAAACCTCTTTTTTGCTTAAACCTCCCTATGAGAAGTGCCTAACGTAAAGCTGTGAAGTGTAACAGGTAAAGACATAACCTGTTACACACAAGTTACATTCTGCAGCTTATCAGCTGTTTGTATATCTAACCCACAGCTCTTGCTAGGTTTTTTACCCCTGTAAACCAAGGCACTTTCATTGTTAGCCAGTTCTCAGAGTAAGACAAAGCACCACTGTGCCTGAAGCAATTTGTTACTCACATAATATTCAGAAGCATCTTGATGCAAAAGATTATTCTAGGCAGACTGGTTTGGTTTTCATTGATTGACCTTTCTAATTCAGTTGGTTGATAAAGTACTACTAAGTGATGGTAATGGTTTGATGATTTCCCAAATACTTTAAATTGGGATGATTTAATAAATTACTTCTTTTGATGAATGCAGTTCCCAAGTGATTGAAAGTGCTTACTGTATGTTTCCAATAAAGTTATCCCAGGTACTCTGTAATCTCACCTTTGGCTCTCCGAAAAGTGAAGCTGAACCATACAATCTATTTCTTTTTGCCCTGAGTGATCTTTGAGATTTTAACTAGATCACTTTGAAACTACTACCTGAGCTTGCAGTTTTACTGAAACATCTCTGAATGAATGTATTTAAAATGTAAATTGTATAAACAAAGGCTTAAAAATGTGTAAGAAGTGTTTCAAATACTGAGCTTAACAGCAAGTTAATAAAAGAGAAATGTCACTGCCAAGAATATTTCTGGATTCTCCTGTTTCAACACAAAGTCATTTCTTACTTTACTATGATTAATAGCTGTAGCATTTCTGGGAAATTGCCAGATGTCCTTCCAGTTCTGCAGAGCACAGAGTCAAGGTGACATGAGTACTTGCCCTGCTCCGAGAACACTATTTACTGTGTGTACTTCACTTACTTCCATGTGCTTAACATCCTTCTGTATGTTTTCTTAATTAAAATAATGGAGGGGCACACATTACAAGATACTTCTGTAACAGCTCTTGTAATACTGTTAATTCAAACCAGGAATTTGTATTTTCTGTATTGTGATGTATTTCATACTGAGAACTAGATTGTATTTAGTCTCAACAAGACGTAATGCAGACAGTAAAAGAGAAACATCTTTATGCACAGTGTGAAAATTTTCAAAACAATTTCTTCTCGTCTCCTGAAAGAAAAGTCCCTTTACGTGCTAAGAAATAACATGTAATATTCCCGTTCCTAAAGATCTGACCTGAATCTAATTTACTTGCTATTTGTAATTTGGTCATTATATTAAACAAACTTCTCCAGATATTCATCAAAGGAAGATGAAGCTACTTTTATATATAATCTGGGAAAAGCTGATAGAAATTATTGCAATGTTGCATTATTTAACAAGTTCCTTTGTGGGAATCTGGGCCATATTTATATCACTTCTACTGCACAAATAGCATTTACTCTTCATGTTAATTGTTGACATTCATAAACTTTTATATGGGATGTTGCTAAGGATTCAAAATTTCTGTGATTATATAGATTAAATTATATATATGAAGATATTTCTGTACTGTCACAGAAATTCTCAGTCCTTGTCAGTAAACAAAAAGAAGCTTAAAATTGTTTGTCACCAAAACCACTGCTAGGTGCCATGTTTATAGGAAAAATGTTTTACCCATGGGCACCTTGGAAACACAATACTGAAGTAAGAGATTATCATTTAAATCATAGAATCATGGAATAGTTAGGGTTGAAAAGGACCTTAAGAACATCTAGTTCCAACCCCGCTGCCATGGGCAGGGACGCCTCACACTAGACCATGTCATATATAAGAAATTCCATCTTGAATCTTATAATTTGTTTCAAGGTATTATTACCTCTTAAATAATAGACTATTATCTAGTATTTTATTACATTTGACCAATACTGTTTCTAAAGATTTTCTTATATGGTCAAAGCCCAGACCCAAAAAGTTTCAGCAGACAAAAATGGCTTTGATGAGGTCTCTGATCAATATGAGCTGCTATTTGGTCTAAGACTATTTAATGTAATTTCTGGTCATCACATGTTTGTTTACAATACTTAAATCAATAATTGAATAGGCATCTGGTACTCAATAAAATGAAAGATGGATTCAGTGATACAACAAATCTTATTTAAGAGAAGTGTGTTAAAAAAAATCAATAAAATTTCTTCTTTCAGAGCTCTTCTTTCAAACTAAGAAACTTGAAAAACTTTAGAATCAAGAAATGTTTGCAGAGTACTATAGGCATAAATTATGTGACAGCTTTTTTTATTGCTTTTTACTCATCCTGGGTATTTCTCTTATGCAACATTGCAGAAGACACATAGCTTCATAGATGCACTTTTATCTTGGACAGACTTTCTGCTTTTATGTATATAAGCTTTCTAAGGTTGCTCAGTGTACATGTAAGCTCTGTCATCTCTAGAGGTTGATATTTATGGTTGCAGAGTATAAAAATTTCAAGAAAAATCCAATTTGCTGCTCAGCAATGATACTGTATTGTGGGTTGGGGAGGAGGGGGGAACAAGAACCATCATGATTACACAACTGGAACTCACTGAGATTATGGTGAAAGCAAAAGAAAAGAAGCGATTAGTAAAAACACTTCTTTCTCTCATTTATTTGGCTCCAAATTTTACAAACCAATCCGTTACAAAGCTTGTCATAGAAATATTGCTGTTGCTGTTACCTTTATTATTACTTGAGGAACAGAGACAGCCTGAAGTAACACGATAGATGTGTGAAGAGAGGATTCCCAGGCAGAGAAAGTTGTGACTCAGAGCAATGTAGCTGTACACAGGTGACGGTGTACATTCCCCTAGCCTCCACTTATTTAGGATGTGGGGACATCCTCATCCTAATGTATATTACCTTTGAACTTTTTAAGTCTCAATGGACTTCTTTTCTCCACGAATTTGTCAAGCTGCACTTTGAACCTATTTAAACTTTAACATCTATGGAATCCCATGGCAAGAAATTCCACAGTTCATATTTGTATTGTGTGAAAAAGTTTCTGCTTCTATTTGATTTAAATCAGCCATCCACTAATTTAATTCTTAGTTCTTGCACTAGAAGAGGTAGGGAGCAGGAGCACGTATCTCCTATCTCTCCTCTTCATGCCACCCGCGGTTATATAGATTACTGTAATATTCCTTTCCCAGTTGTCTTTTTCCAGGGTGAAGGCTACTCTGTGTAGGTCTCCTTATATGGAAGCTGGTTTGTACTTCAGATCATACTTGCCACTCTTCTCTGAACTGTTTCCAACTGTCATGTTTGTCTTTTTAAAACCTGGGATTCTTTAAGATTCTTAAACATGGGATCTTACTGAAGGCCATCAAGGAATCCAAACATAGTTTGTCTATGCATTATTGATGTCCAAAACACATATATACCTTTCGAGAACTCCAACCACCTTCCCCATATGTACGCAAAGCCTTCCCTATACCAAAAGCTGTGTTAACTTTCTCTAAAGTACGTATTCTCTAACACGTACTTTCTCTAATATGTAATCTTGCTTTTGTTGTTCCTGGATGATTGAAAAGTTCTTCTTTATCATTTCAGGATTAAAAATGTAGTTGGGCAAGTCAGATTCCTGTCCTACTGCACACATTTTATCTATCCAGAACCACGGCATTTAAAGAGAAGACAATGTACACAGCTTTTAATCAAACATTTGCATAAAGTATATGCCAGTTCTGGTTTCACATATAAAATCCTCCGATATTTTTTCAGAGGATGAAATTATCTTTTGTCAACACTGATAGAATGTTTTAAAATCCTCTTTTATACATCATGGCAAAGGACAAGAAGGAGCATTTTCTTCTTCTTTGCTGAATCAGGCACATGTGCTTTTTAAGAGCAAATATTAAACTAAGAGATATAAAGACATCCTCCTTTGCCCAAGAATCCTCTAGCATAAAATCACATTGCTTTGTCTAAGTCCTCTTGCCACTGATATAAAATTAAGCTTACTTTGAAAACAACTTAATAGACTAAATTTTAATATTTTATCATGTTAACTCATCCCTGTAAGCCACCTGGGAACTAGATCAAATGTGTTATGAAAAGGAAAGGAAAAGGAATGTCTATCTCACAGCTTTGGCATTTCTTTTTCTTATCTATACTGCACTCTGGGGCTGTTTGAGTAAACACAGACACATTTAAATGAATATGTAAAGGTTCAAACTGACATGGCTTGTGGTTGTACAAACAATCATTTTAATAACCTCAAATGAATGTGTAGCAATTATATGTAAATACATATAAAATGTTATTTAAATATACAGGTATGCAGTCATCCAACTGCATACCACCAGGATGTGTGTATCTTTCAGATTCTGATGAATTAAGCACAATACCATACTGTACAATACCGTACTGTACTGAAACTTTCTCTTGTAAGAACCTGAGGGCCTTTTTTTGAGCTATAATTCTATATTTTCTATAAATTTATATTATTATAAGTGAATATATGTACTTTGTGCAGTAGTATTGCACACTTATCAGAAAGCTCTGGTCATATTGTAGCTCCATTAGCTGTAACAGCTGCTCTCTTTACTCAGTGCTTTAGTAATTTCATACAGATTGAAGCTACAGCACAAGAGAGCTATTAAAAATTGACGTGAATTACAACAGTTTTGCTAGTCTGTTTTCTGCAAGTGATCTGATACACTGAAGAGCTAGAAAACTGCAGAATGCTTTCCATACATTTTTTTCCGGTTATCAGTAGAATAAAAGGGGGTTGAAGAGAGTCCTAATAAGCAAATACATGGTTAATCGGATATGTATTCCCTTCAAAGAAGGCATCCTCAAGGCCTATCAATGATTATAAATTGCTGCAAATTACTGGAGCTGATTTATCTTCTGGGCATAGCAACAGAAAAAAAACTATTGCACAGGCAGCAGTATTTTGGGAGAGGTGATATTAATTTGAAGGACAGGCAAAAAGCCTATTCTGATCCATTTTTATAGTTGTTGTCTTTGCAACAGTTCTGAGGCAGCACCAGAGAGCGCGAGATGAAAGATTAATTTGCCTGAAGAACTGACAATATTCTCTCATTCTTCCATTGGTCTGAATTGACTTTGTACGGTAGAGTAAAAATCTTGTTTAATTTTGCAGCTCCTGCAATAACTGTAGAGCCCAGGGACCTGAGTGCAGGCATTGATTTTACTGCCTGTTTCTCATTTAGGTGCAGTGGCCAGCAAATTGCTTGCTAATTTCAAAGGACCAATGTGTCCTAAAGGAAGATGCTGCCCCTTTGCTGCAGAGAGAATATGCGAATTGATTGGATTTTTTTATAGAATTGTGGCTCTTAATATTACACCAATAATTCTTATTGTATACACAATTCTTATTAGCTTTTATTATTACGTCAGCATTATTATTAGCGTTATTGTAACTAAGATAAAAAATGACAAACCCAGAGTGAATAAAAACAGTAAGCCAAAAGAATTAGAAGGAAGATAAGCTTGGAAAAAATTATTACATAAAATTATAAGGCCAGAAGAGAGTAGATCATCTTACCAGCCTTACTATATTCCTGTGAAATTCTTAATGTCAGAGACCATAAGGTTTCGCTCAGGCATGCTTCGACTAAGTTATAAAACTTGGGCTAGGTTAAAACATTTCGGTAAAAATCAGGCAAAGTCCAAAAGTAGGTGTTAGACACAGTGGTTCTGATGTAACTTGAAAACTAACCCTTATGACCCCCAAACTTGTGAGCAGTCTGTCAGTTATGTACCTGATCTGAGCTACCAAAGCAGGGATTCACTGTATCCAATGTTTTCTCTCTGCAAAGGACTGATCCACAGTGCTAAAGGAAGACAGGAACAAAGCCAAAACCGAAGGGAGCAAGTCTTGTTAATGGAATGCTGGGAGTAGCCTGTGGGATACAGATGTCCGTCCTGATGTCCTTGTCAATGTCCTTGTCAATGTCTTGGGTAAATACTATCAGCTGCAAAATATTCTGCTTGCAGATGTGCACGTGTAAAGCCAAGGTGCTGTATGCAGGTATGTCAAGCTGTGAATTAACTGGGGGTCCCATAGCACTCTTAAGGTCCTGTCTGCAGGTACATGTTCCCATGACATCCCTACCCTGTATAAGGAAGAGGCCCTGGGGTGGTCTGAGTCTGCCATATACATATATATATATACACACACACACATACACACCCTTTAAAAAACACATTTAATTCAGGCCGTGTTAAAATTAATTTAAATGCATTTTAGCAAGTGCATCAGAAGGATTCTGAGGTTAGTGGTTCATAAGAACAACTTTTGTCTGTTTAGCAAGATGACCCAGGAACCAATTTTCTAGAGCCATTGCAACTGCTTGCCATGAAAATTACAGGTTGTGCTCAACCTTTGTGCATCTCTGCAGAACAGCTTTGGCTGCCGCTTTCTGAGCATCGTATCTCATTTACAAGGTGACCCAGAACACAAAACCTTTTAATTAGCCTGAAAATCCAACCTGCTTTATATACAAGCCTGTCAGCCCCCTTGCCTTCTGCTGCCTTTTGTTGCTATGGCAGCCCTGGCCCAACAAAGGAGGGTGTCTTGCAGAAGGAGAAAAGCACAGCCAAGATGCTGAGAGATTTCGCGTGCCACGAGATAAATATTCATGATGCAACCATGTGCTTAAGACCTGCTCTTTGAGTAGGTTCTAGGGCTATTCCTTGTCCTCAAATAACACACAAAATAAACTTTTCCTTACTAGGAAAATAAACATATCCCCAGGTACGCTATGTTAAATCACCTTCCTTCCCTAAAGAGCAGTTGGGAAGTGCCAAGTAGAGAGATTGCTGGACAAAGAAAAATGAGTCAGGTGCTTGACCAGTGTAAATCGATCTGTTGAGATCTATAAAATCTCTCCAGTTGTTACTAGTTGCCAATTATCATTATAGTGATGCCACAATCAAAACCAGAATAATTTTAACTGATGAGAAGTTATGCTATGGTCTATGTATTACTATGAAGTATGTGGTACAGATTTATTACATGATACAAACAACAAAAAGACATAAATAGATACTTACATCTGAAGGTGTATTAAGCTGTCGATGTTTTCAATAGTTTTCTCTCTATCCTGTGTGGCTTTCTCTGTGGCATCTTTTGTCATGTTTTTAAATCCTTTTGTTTATCTTGTATGGTAGAACAGCCTTTAAAAATGTCTGAACACACTTTGTCATCTATTCCAGTGCTACAAACTGGGAATTGTAAATTATTTTAATATGCCATCTTTTTTTTTTTTTTTTTTTTTTTTTTTTTAATAGTATTTTGGTATGGTTTCAAAAGCATGTTTGAAATAGTTAACATCTGTGCTGACCAGGACTTATTTTAGCTCATAAATCTCATAAGAATCAAACAAGATGCTGTGCCTTCAGCAGAACACTGATTACTATAATATGTCTTTCTGTCATATGCTGACAGAGATGCAGATACAAAAAGAGGAGGACTGGAGTGGTAGAGAACAGCTTCAGGTTTGGTGACATTAAAACATCTCAGGGAAAGGGGAAAAACTGAGGAAAAAAGGCTGCTTCTGTCTGGGTATCCATATTCAGATTAAGGATTTTATATTTCTTAGCCAGTGTATGAAAATGTTAGTGCCAGGCTACTGTAAAGTGAAAGAGTGAGAAGTACTATATCACTGCAAAGTAAATTTTAGTTTCCTTTGAATAACACAGAATAGACTGTAATTCATTCTTTAAATGACAAAATTTACTTAATCTTGAAATGAATAACTATTATATAGTTGCTTAGCAACTCAGACAACACTAACATCCTTGGCCAGGTGGTATTGAGTTCCTTTTCTGAATTTCTGACAGTATCTTTCCATTCATTTAAAGCTCTGTAATAGCTTCCCTGCCTCTCATGCATTAAATCCAAGACTGTTCCCTCCTGTTTCTCTGCACAAGAGATAGCCTTGACTTAGGGGAAGTGATTCCACAGAATTGAAAGCTGTAATTTACTTGATGTATCTCTATGTCCTTACACTCTCTTAGAACCCTTTATGGGGAAATGCAGCTGAATTCTGTTTTCACTGAGTAATTGAGTTTATGTCCATTAACTTTTTTTACCTGGTGTTTGTCCTGAACCAGGCACATTGCTGATGTGAATGGGATAGGGAAAGCGAACTTCATATGGTACAGGAGCAAATTTCCCATTCATGCTGTGTTCCAGGAAGAGGTAAAGCGACTTGGAGTGAGCCTGATAGAGGGCCACCAGCACACTCATGTGGCTGGGGCTGGCCAAAGGGATGGTTCTGGCATATCCTGGAGAAGAAAAGGCTAGAAAGCAATCTAACTGCTGTCTTAGACTAACTAAAACTGGGTTATAGAGAACATCACACCAGACTCTGGTCAGATGTGCACAGTGAAATGACAAAAGGAAACTTTTCCAGCAACAAGGGGCAACAAGAATGCCAGTGACAGGTAAGGAAGCAATTCTTCCATGGTGAGAGCAGTTAAGCACTGAAACAGGTTGCCCAAAGAGACAGTGAAGTTCCTTCCTTGGCATTCTCAAGTCTCACCTGGATGACCTTCACAAGTCCTTTCCAACTGGGTTTTCTGTGATTCTAAGCAGGGGACACATTATTTGTATTGTTCTGTGATTTCTGCACCAGGACACTTTATGGCTTACATTCGCCACTGAAATATACAGGGCAATGACTAGGCCCCGTCCAGAGGCTTGGATAACAGAACAGAACATGAGAAAACACAGAACATTACAAGAGAAATTGCAGAACATAACAAATAGCAGAGTGAACGGCTGACAAACAGTACAGTGTAACACTGTGAGAAATCCATGGATTTCACAGTTCATTATGAGGAACTATGTGACGGAAGGACAAGCTCCACAGGTAACTGGAGTGGAATACTGGGGACATTTTGGGGAGTGCAGTCTTGGAAGAAAACAGTGTCCAGGTTATCATACCAATAATATAATGTAAGGCTGAGATGTTATACGTAACAGTATCAGAAATATCAAATGTGGTTATGGACGTAGCAAAACTGGGACCATTGGGAAAAAAGTAACTGGAGTGGGTTATTTATTTGAGAGGAAAAAGAAAGGGATCAAGATGAATGGGGGGAATTATAAGCATGGGAAAATGGAGAGAAGCGAGGATAAAAGATGACAGTCATGTATAAGAAAGCTGCTGGTCGATATGGTTGTCTGATCAAGTCCTGCGTCAACTTATCTTCTTATCTATCTCAGTCTCTCTTATCTTCTTACTAAATCCTACTCTTAACTACTTTTTCCTGT
This sequence comes from Strigops habroptila, assembly GCF_004027225.2. NCBI lineage: Eukaryota > Metazoa > Chordata > Aves > Psittaciformes > Psittacidae > Strigops > Strigops habroptila. The sequence goes on along the minus strand of NC_044277.2, from coordinate 71,822,660 downwards.
GTAATCTCATTCTTGAGTCTGTGCTTGTGTTTAAGTGCCAGCAGCCAGAGACAGGGCCGTGGGTCATAAGGGCCCATAGTGCCAACAGCTGGAAAGCATGGTATGCAGACATTGCCTAGCTAATTCCAGCCCTGTGTGTATGTGTGTGTGCACACACGCATATGTGTAATTCATGTCAAGCCGGACTGGCTGGCAATCAGAACACCCATGTCTCGAAAGACCTAAGGCCTGAGCTGACGGCTGGGTAAGGGGCCCAGCATAGGTATTAGACAGGGTAGAGCCTGTGCTGAGGTCTGAGAGATTTATGAATGTGCCATGCTTGTGAGCCTAGAGAGTGAAGGTGCGCATATCATAGAATCACAGACTGATTTGGGTTGGAAGGGACCTTAAGATCAACTAGTTCCACCCCCCTGCCATGGGCAGGGACACCTTCCACTAAACCAAGTTGCTCAAAGCCCCGTCCAGCCTGGCCTTGTGTGCCTGCATTGGTGAACTTTGATCCCGATAAACTGGAGAGGAGGAACAGGACCTGGCTACCTGTGTTTATGTGTGTGCAAGTCCTGTTGTTCTCCTGCAGGTGCTGGGGTTCCCAGATCAGGGCCGAGGCCTATGAGCTGCAAGTGTGAAATGAAAGCCTTGACAGACCTGTTTCTGGGAAGAGCTGTTAGTTGGTACCTGGTAGATACAATAATCAGTCTTAGTCCTTCTTCATTCCAGACCAGACAGGATCAGGCTGAATAACTATAGCTTCACCAGGAACAGAAATTTCAAGGGCTGAAGATAGTGTGTGGCACAGTTAGATAACATGCCTCTTTTAACCTTGACATTTTCTGATCTGGACACCACAGTATATATTGCTAGCAAACAACAGAAAACCAGGAAGTTCACTGAGGGAGAGAAGTATGCAGTGATAAGTTTGCTTGTTCTTTTCTAAATTGCTTAGCTACCATGGAGATAAGCATAGCACAGATACCAAGGGAAACTACTGTTATTCCTGCTTATGTCATTCTATAGCACTGTGTACATTTATTAAGCTTTAAAAATAAAATATTTTAGAAGAGATTAATTTCAGGAATTCTGAACCTCATATCTGCAACCTGTCTTGCTTTTCAAGAGATAAAGAAAACTTCAAAAAGCACAAGACTTGAGACTAAGAGCTGTCTCTCCATATCTGAGATTCTGAAATGAAGCTTGGAGAGCAGGAATCTTGTCTGCATGTTGCTATAATAATTTATTTTATTCTATGGGGTTTGTTCTGAGTTTTCTTCTATTTCAGTAAGGTTTAAGCAGCTGATCAGAAAGGGGAAGGTAGTGGCAAATTAATAACACTTTATTTGATATTTGATTCTTCTTTCCATAAAGAACTCTTCCAGAAGCATATCTACACTTGACATCTTTGGTCTGGTTTCACAGCTGGGAGGAGTATATCTGAATGTATAAACAGTTACTCTTGTTTGCGTTAGTGCCTCCTGAAGGCTTAATGGGGATATACTTCTTTTGGAGACTGGACCTAGGATGGCTTTGTAAAACCACAGAACCCCTTGTTCCCTACTTGCACTCTGTTCCCTACAGGTAAGAATGCAGAAAGCCCAGTGCCTTGAGAGACTCTCCAGCTCATAACACAAGTTGAGGAGGCACATGTGCTTTAAGACCTGCTCTCAAAGTCTGTCACAGCTTCTTCCAGATTGGAGAAAAACATCTAACCTGCAGTCAAGATTAGTAACTTTGAATGTCCTCTGGCCAGTTTTGCTTAGAGAACAAAAAACTACCTCTGGGGTGCATAGGATCTATTCTGGCTTCCCTTGTTTTCTTGAGAAAATCTGAACACCCTGCCAAACCAGTACTATACTATCAGGATACCAGCTATTCTGAGAGCAGGGGAGAGTTTACAGCCCTTCTGCTGCCATATAGTGTCATGATGAGAATGTTCAAAAAGAGCTTTAGATCCAGATTTCCACAGGCAGAGAAATGCTACCTTTCTCTATCTTCCCTGGTCTGCAGCTCCAGGTTACATAGCACCATATATACTAAATTTGGATTTCCGTATGTTACATACTATTTCCTTGCCCTTCTTCCTAGCCCTAAACCCAATTTTGCCCATCTCCAGGTCTGCAGTGTATCTGACCATTACCAACTTGTTTATAGCATGGGGTCTCCAGTGCAGGAGGATTGCCTTGTGCCACACAGGGCAAGAGGTGCCAGGGAGCAGCAAGAACAAGGCTCCTTCACAAGAGAGATGACCCAGAAGCTGAGGATGACCACAGCATAGGCAGGAACAGTACCCTCTTTGATCAGGACACAGATGCACAGCACCCAGGCACAGCAGGTAGGCTATGGTGCTGGTAACAGGCTCTCAGGAAAAGCAAGGTGACAAATCAGGTCCAGGGCACACTAAGAAATCTGAGCCAGGAGCAGCAGGAGATGATGCTTAAAGGGAAAGCAATAAATTAGACCTGATGTCCACACAAGAGAGAGGGCAAGAGGCACAACTGGAGACTAACTACTTAGAACATAGGTCTAAGATTCAGGCAGGAAATAAGTCCAGAGACCAGACTAAAGACACCTACAACATAATTCAAGCAAGAACTACTGGCTCAGGTCTGAGCTTAAGTGAGCTCCAGACAAATGGGTGGAGGGTATGTTGATGGAGATCTCAGGTGAGACCAATAAGCTCAATTCAGGACTGTTAGTGTCTTCAGGGCCCCTGACAAGACAAAAAGCCAAAGGAGGAAGAGCTATGTTTTCTTCTGCCCTCCAACAGCCTGTTATGGTTAAAATCTATTCCAAATGGGTCCACAGCAAGGACTGTGAAGTAGCTGTAGATCTTGCATAGCTCTGGAAGCTAGGTGTGGGACTCCTTACTGAGACAGAAAGTGTTGAAAGTATTCTGAGTGAGAAGAAAAGAGCTTAGCTTATCCCAACCAAAGTGAGCTTCCATTGAAAAACTTACAGGTGTATGGGATGGGTTTGTGTTTTCCTTCTTACCAGTCTTCTCATGTCTTTTACTTCTCTACCTCTGAAGTCATTCATGCTCCTGGTTTCCTGGCCCTCTTGTTTGCAGGCAATGACTGATTGGTGTGCTTAGACTCTGAGAAGATTTTTTTCCTTAGATGTGAGGTAGGTGTTGCTAAGGGAAGCAATGCTAAAGAGCAGAGGTGTAGGGGCAGTGATTTATTGTGAGCCTCCAAGGACACCTTGCCCTTCTTCAAAATGTGCGGAAGTAGTGATGGAGCAAGAGCAAGGACAGACTGCAGTGTCCAGTCAAGTGCTTCAAACCTGCATGTGTGATGTTGTCAGTGATTCTGAAGATGTGTCCAGCTATTGTCAGAGTGAACAGAAGCTCAGAAAATTTCTTTTGCAGCTACTGCTCTGATATCTTCAGTTTCTCATCACGTTATTAACATTTTAATTGTGTTTTTTCTCTCCTTGTTTGTGGTGTTACCCCAGTTGCTGAGCCAGCCCATATCCACTCACCATCTACTTTCGTACTGCAGAAAAATTTCCCTTGCTGGATTGCAAACCTCCACCAAGAGATCTGGATGTGTACCATTGCTTCCCTGCAGGATAATAATCTGCCAATGCAATGAAGACATGTATTGTTTTTCCATGGAGGTAAATACGAATAGATATGAGAATATCTGCGCTATATTTGCAGGATGGCAAAGCCTTAAGTTTACACACATAACTATTTGTGTAATCTCTTCTTTCTCTTCAAGTCACTGTGGTCAGAAGCTGATGAGAGCCAAGGTGCTAACTGGTAAAAATACTATAGAAATTTATCAGACGTAATTTAAGTTCAGAGAAGGAAGGGTGTTTTGAAAGGGGTTGATAAGTACTAACGGCAAGGTCAAAGTCATCCACGGCTCCCCCTTTGTCCACTAATCCAGTCTTTTTCTCACAGAGAGCAATTAGATTGTTCAGGCATGACTGACCCTTGGTAAACCCATGCTTACTCTTCCTAATCACCTTCTTCTGCATCGGCCTAGAAATGTGCTCCAAGGGGTCCATGATTTTTGCAGGGGAAACAGTAAGGCTGGCCAGTCAGTAGCTCCTGATCCTCACTCTCAGATCCTTGTAGTCACCCTTGACTCTCCTGGTCTTCCCTGGCAGTATCATTGGTGCTCATGTGGATAAGCAGCAGGGAGTAATAGCCTGAGAGCCTTGGTGGTTTCTCTGCAACATCTTGGATCTGAGCCCCTGGCAAGCAACAACTTGTTCTAGATGGCAAGCCAAGTAGGCAGATGGGGGCTTCTGTCCTCCGCGAAGGGAAACCTACCACTATTATCCCTTGCTGTTTCCTTCTGTTAATGATATGTGGTTATGCCTGGACAACTCTGATGCTTTCCCAGGTACGATGTTCTGCTGCTCGCTCACTACCACGGCACTGAACGTGTTCTGCAACACAGTGGATCTGCAAGTGGAGAAGGGGCCATCTTCCATGTACCAGAAGTTAGGTTAGGTGAGTCAATTACATTTAATTCAGTAAAGATTTTTTCTTAATTGTCTTTCCCTTTGATGTTTCATATTACAAAGAATAAACTCGTGCATTTATGCTACACTGCTACTTGTGGCCGGTCTTGATTCTTCAGTCAATTAATGACAGGAAAGTCAGTCTCCAGTCTCCTAAAATACATGCAAATTCTTAGCTAAGTGCTTTGCTGTCTCCTGCATTAGAATTGTGGAGGAGGAGGAAGATTATTCTAGGCAGTACAGGGTCTAAACCTGATGGTTTGTTCTTTCCTGCGGTAAGAAGGCTCTGAGTCCTTTTAAGAATGCAAGGAATCATCTTAAGGGCTAGTACAAATCTGGTTGCTCTTGCACCTGCACTTTGCAGTTTGTGAAATTTGGAGATTATTTTTCTTTACTTACTTTTGGTTGCTATAAACTAACTGCACAATGAAATATTTGTGGACTACTGTGTTAATTTTATGTCCTATACCTGTTTTTAAGGGTTTTTCGCACATTTATGTTCCTCACTAAATGAATAAGGAAAATTTTAATTTTTTAATGAAGTAGGGCAGCAAGAATGGGGCTGCAAGACTTACAGCCTCATGTTCTGGGATGTGGGGCTGTGACTTGCGAGAAAATCTCTTGTATCTGGCTAAACATGGGGTAAACTTATAGCAAATATGCAAGACATATCTTCCCATTTTGTAGTACCACATCAACAACAACAAAATGTTGACCAGATTTATGAACCTTACATATAATTAATGTCTGTTACTGAAAACAGTGTGCAACCCCCCAAACAGTTTTCTCCCCACTAAGGCAGGTGCAATATTTTATTGAGGGAACAGGATTGGTACCATCATGCCCCATGCACAGCAGTCACATCCAGTTCTGTTACTGTTTGTACGCTGGCAACCTACAGATGCAGTGTCTAGCATTATAATTATGTTTGTACAAGAGACCTTGGATAACAAACGATGTTTACAGTGCACTAGGTTCTGTGGGGAAGCTGTGCCTGCTGCCTGACCAGTGCAGTCTGTCCTGTCTTCCCATTAAACTCCATTTCTTACTCTTTTCCTGGATGCACGGCTCCTTATTCTCTCCATGTATGCATGGGGGTCTGTGTGCAGCAGCTGGGGTATGGGCATGGCTCACAGGGGCCCTTATGTCTGTGTGTACAGCAAGCAGAGCAAGGGAGAGCATGTGTCAGTGTGCTCTCTTCCATCTGCCTTCCAAGCAGCCTCCAATTCCGCTTTAAACAGTGCACATTTCCAAAAGGCAAAGATGGGAGGTGGCACTTCTAATCCAAACCTTTTCTCCTGGTCACTGTCTCCTAGATGCTATGTCCCAAACAGCCTGAGGCCTAATGATTAGGAAACTTTCTGAGTGGACAAGAAGCTACATAGAATACCAGATTGGAAGGGAGCTCAGGGTTCATCTGGTCGCTGATTCTTGCACTTTCAAGCAGAAGGAATGAGGCTGAGTACTGAATTATGAGGGAAATCTTCTATCTACTGTTCTTGTAGAAAGACAGAATACTTTTCAATGTGGTTTTTTTGTTGTTGTTGTTTGCTGCTGTTTTGCTGCATCTTCAGAAAGGTCCTTGTCTTTACAATGTCTGTGCTTCTAAGTTTCAAGGCAAGAAAACTTTTTTAAAGGGTGTTAACTATGTTTTCAAAAGATTATTAAAGCCGTAAGATTGACTGCAACAGTGGAGGATATTGGGCTATGAGATTCTATCTTTTTGTTCAAGAGAATGTCATGGTTCAGAAGTATGGAGAAAATGTAAATGCAAAGAATATTCAAAACTTCAAATTTGTGATAACAGAAGTGGAACAGAGGCAGCAGCTGGGAAGGTTATACCTAAAAACATAATGATAAAAATCATAAGAGATCATTGGCTTCTTCCCATACAGTTCAGGTTCCTGTTTTCTTGCATCTCTTTCTGTACTGTGGTTGCAAGTTGTTATAACTTTCACACCTTAAAAATTCTCTAAGCTCTTCCAAACAGACGTCATCACCAATTGACCAATAAAACTGCTTATTCTGGTGTTCTGCTGAAGAAGATTTGCATTTCAGAAAGACCTAATTCTGCAGTGGATTAATTCTTTCTGAATTGCTGCTGAGAGGAAATGAACCTGTAGAGAGAAAACTGATTTGCAAATTTCTTGTCTAAGGTTATTTAAGGTCTCAATGTCAGTTCCATGCAACTCGCCTGTGTTGAATAGAACAGTATTTACTTAACTGAGCATATACTAAGCTAAGTTACTATGATTTAACTGAAATGGCAATGCATCAGTAAGCACAAAAACCAAATTAAAAAAGCAAAAATTTAAATAAAATCCATAGATCAGCAGTTTCAGTTAATCAAGTACCATACAAATGCAGCAAACAATTGGCTCAAACAGTGAACTATGGAGATTGTGTTGTGCCAGTCTTGTCTTGGATTATTGCAGATAGATTTCTTTCAGTACCTAGACAGCGTGTCTTGGTTGATTTATATCCGTAAACAGCTGTGCTACCTTCAAAAATGTTTGGCTCACTTTCCTCCACTTCTGAAATCATGCTAGGTACATCATTTAAGCACTAACTTTCAATAAATGATTAGTTTCTGCACACAGAACTTTGGCATGGTGGTCTACACACAGTTTGTGCATACACAATGTAGGCATAATGTACTGAAACAGCTTTCAAATAAAACTGGTTTTGAATCAATGGCTACATTGGCTTTTTAAACACCAAGTTTACCTTTAGAAAATTGATGAATTCTAAGCCATTCCTCTACTTCTAATTTATGACCTTCAACAAGCAGAAAGTACTTCACCATAGCTTGTAAGAGAAGCAATGTGGTCTGCCTTGTTGAGCTCCTGGTTGTTGAAGTATGTCTCTCCAATAACTCAAGTCTTTCATCTCTCTTTGCCAGACTTTCACAAGCAGAGAAAGGCTTGGGGCTTTATAGGTCTTTGAGAAAGAGAGAGAAAGTTACTTTTCTTCTCCAGGACCTTTGTTTCTTCTTTGAGGGTGATATTGTTTATTTTCATACTGTAGCGATACCTGTAGGTATCTGTGTTAGAAATGTAGCTTTTTACTTTAGTACTGTTATAGACCAGGTTACCTTCTTAAGCTTTAAAAAGGGGCTTAAGGTGCTCTTACCTCTCAACAGTTCTTTTCAACTTGTGCTCTGTTTATGTCAGATCCCCTTGTCTCGGAGTTCTAAATTATCTTCTATGCTCTCTTTCGATACCTCTACAAATCCTTGACTTCAGTTCTAAGATAGCCTTTTAAGTTGTGTGGTGTTGATATGGCTTCAGTCTTTCTACCTGCTTTCAGAATGCTTGTAAGATCACATGGGGCAGCTCGAATGGGAAAACCATCCAAAAACTGTAAAAATGTTGTTTGGAAGGGACCTCTTGGGGTCTCTATTCCAAGCTCCTGCTTGAAGCAGGACTGTGGGTGTGCCAGATTAGGTCAGACATGGTTTTATCTAATGAAGTCTTCAAAATGTCTTAAAATCAGAGGTTCCAGTTGCTCTATGAATAACCTGTTTGAGTGCTGCACTACCCTCATGATGAATGTATCTTTCCTAATGCCCACCTTAAGCCTCCCAAGCTACAACTCGACTCCAACACTGCTTGTTTTATCAGCAGCTTCTGCAAAGAGTAGTGTGGTATGTCAGCTTTTAACTGCCATTTATATAGCTGTAGGCTGATGTTAGATCACCTCTTCATAAGATGAACAACGTGTAGCTCCTCACATATGGTCTCAGACCATCTTAGCTATTCTCTGCTGGACCCTCTCCCGTTTCTCCATGGCCCTTTTAAACTTAGGGGCCCATATCTGCACACAGATGGGGATTCATCCGTAATACCAAGTAGAGGAAGTTGATAACTTCCCTCGGTCTGCTGACCATGATCTTAATGTGGCATAGTACATAATCTGCTTTATTTACAACCAAACTGCACTGTCAGCTTATATTCAACCTGCCATCCCCTGTTACCTCCAGGTCCTCTTCAGCAGGACTGCTGTTCATGCAGTCAGTTCCAATGCTGATTCAGTATTTTGCACTTCTCCTTATTGAACTTCATGTTTCTCTTCTCCCTAATGATTAGTTCAGTGTTGAAGTGCTAGACATTTGTCACAGTCAGCAAAAAATCTCCTTTTATAGAAGTATCTAACAACTTGCTGAACACATTCACTTTATTATGCCCTCTTTTATGACATGCATACAAACATTCTTCAGCTTTCTTCTAGCAATAAAGCTTTTGGGATGCTAATAGAAATTCATGACTTGTCTTATTGACTTGCACCAAAACAAACTTAGACAACCCTACTTCTATATTCTTGTCAGGATAAATCCTATGCATGATTACATCACTACTATTTGCCTTGAGCTAGCTCAAATCTGTGTTCCTCACTCAAGCGTCTCTTTCCTAGTCTATTTTATTTGTGTGAAACACAGGGTTCCCGTTCATCCCAAATACCAATGGACTAAGCAGAAAAAAGCTGTGATGTACTGCACTCCTACTGATACACTTTCAAAGGACAAACTAAACAGCTTCCTATTGACCCTTGAAGACAGCAGCAGTTTTCTGATGGTTCCCAAAGACTTTTGTTCTTCAGTTCAAAGTGTCTCTTCATGGCTCAACTACATTTCAAACACATGAAGTTTATTTTGAGCCCCATTTTCTACTCGGTTAGATATGTGGGGGCCACAGAAGTGCCTTCCTATGACAACCTAGAAATATTTTCTTTGTTCTGTTTATCAGATGGTCATGTGAGTGTCAAAAGTTGTTCTAAAGTGAAGATGTTACACAAACTACTCAGTTCATCATAGTGAATCTTTATGAAAGTTTTCATTTAGTACAGATGCACGAACTTTGTTCTTCAAATGTCCAACAATGATGCCAGAATGCTGGTTTGTAAAAATAGTTGTGAGTGTAAATACATAAGCAAACTCTGATTGTAACTAAGGATACTGCGGAGGGACTTTTCACTACGGACTGTAGTGGTAGGACAAGGGGTAATGGCTTCAAACTTAAACAGGGGAAGTTTAGATTAGATATAAGGAAGAAGTTCTTTACAGTGAGGGTGGTGAGGCACTGGAATGGGTTGCCAAAGAAGTTGTGAATGCTCCATCCCTGGCAGTGTTCAAGGCCAGGTTGGACAGAGCTTTGGGAGACATGGTTTAGTGCGAGGTGTCCCTGCCCATGGCAGAGGGGTTGGAACTAGATGATCTTAAGGTCCTTTTTCAACCCTAACTATTCTATGATTCTATGAATTAATTTCAAGTATTTAGTGCAGGCATAAATGGAAAGCAGGTGTTCTCTGCTTCTTAGACATCATTTCCCACTTCTCTGATTTCTGTTTTATTTGCTTATGGTTATTACAATGGCAGCCACCAACCACTCCCACTTCAGTGTGCTAACCATGACTCACATAAGTGCCTAATAAATTACATCAATGGGAAAGCAGATGAGCACATGAAGAGGAGGTGCAAAACTCATTAGTCATGCAGTCTTCTTTTCTGGCGACTGAATTGCCTGACAGAAAATCATTGTGAGTGGCTCATGCATCTGTCAAGTCCACCAGATGCCAATCTTACTCTTGCAGTTTTTGTGAAAGCTGTTAATCAATATGCATTATTCATCATTGTAAAATAGGACCTTAATCAAGCAGCCAACTAAAGCAGAAGGAAAAAGGTAACCACCCAATACACAGTGAGTTTCTTCAGACAAAGGGAATAACAATGATTTTGTCACTTGAAACAATATTTAGACCACAATCCATTTATTTCTTTTTCATACATTATCTTACATAATGATGAAGTTGAGGACAGGTACTGTAGAGCAGCAAAGTGAAATGAAGAATCTCTGTGTGCTAGACATTGATTTTGATCAATCTGCATGAAATAAAGGACACCAGTGTACTAGATCAAAATTAGAAAAGGACACAATATTCCACTCTGTCCGTATTGCTGGGGATAAGACAGCATCTTCATCCTAATCTCTGTGATTTCAGAGATTTATAGCATACCTGTAATAATTCAGCTGAGGCTGAAGCTGTATAAAATCTCCATTGAGCCTTCCAGGATTTTTGTCTTGGTTTATTTCATGGAAGGGATCCTGGTGCATTTACACCATTTTTTTAATCTTAGCAGCTGCAAAGACATTTTCTGTATAAAAGAGTCTCAATAAACTTGGGAGCAGAAGTGACTGCAGTTTACTACAGCCATTCTCATAAACTGATCTGTTGGTCAGATCAGACTACTGTTTAGTGATAAAGTAAAAATGAAACCTGAAGACTGTACCAACATGACCGAGTGCTAAAGTGAATCTACATTATTCTTTAGCCAGGAAAAAGAACTTAGGAGACCAATTATGACAACCTGAAGAAATAAAATAATGAACATGAAGGCTTTAGAGGAATAGTAGGTAGAGTACAGAAAAAAACCCCAACAAACAGAAGAGCTGAGCCCCATGAAGAGGTGTGACACATAGGGGTCTATCCTGAAGTATCCATACTCTCTGAATGGAGTGCAATGCAGGTTTTTGATCCCAGGACAAGAGTAAAAAACGCAACTTTTTCTATATGAGGAAGTGTTGAGTCGGAACCGTGTCTAATCTGTCCAAATGCTTGTTACTTTTAAAACCTAATATAAACATGCAGCTCCTTCTCCCAGCACTTGTTTGCACTCAGCCAAATGCTGCTGTTGTCAGCAGCAGGTCCCTACAGCAGTTTCAAGAACTCTTTTTGTACCAATGTATCCGGTTATCTGACCTTACTTTTTAGGTGAGTTGTCTAGTTTACAACTAAAATGAATATGTCAGTATTTCTTGGTGATAATGCAGATGTACCCAAAGGGACAAAGCTATTTGAGTCCACTTTTAAGCATGTGTTGTTCAGGTTAGCGCAGGAAGCTCTAACTAGCTTAAACAGACTGCAACACCTAGGCAGGACAAGAAAAAAGAGAAATAGTAAGTGGTTTTTGCTTCCTGGTATCTTCTGATTCTCCAGTTTTCACTTCACTTTGTTTCTGTCTCTTGTGTGTTAATGCAGTCTTAAATTCCTTTGTGTAACTCGAGAATGGAATATGCACAGAAAGGTTTGCAGGTCAAGATGCACCTGTGTAAACCAGTCTTTTCCTCCATTCATTCCACTACTTTTTTAATGAGGATAGGAATTTATCTCCAAAATTTTGTCATAATTGTCATGGTACTCCTCATTGTTAGAGATGTCATATAAAAAAATTCTGTGCCTGAACTGCACGATTCTGATTGTATCATTAGGAACACTCAAGAGAAATGCAACAGTATAATAGAGTACTGCACTAGCTAATCTTACCATTATCATAATAATGATAATAAGAAAAAACCTCTTTGTGAGCAGGGGACTTCCTTAGTAATCAGCAAAGTATATGCATATTCTGTATATTTTATGAGACTGCTTTTGCCAAATTGATGTGTTGACTGCTTCGTATGTCACAACAATAGATTTACAACTGCCATCATTAGCAGCAGAAAATGTAAAGTAAATTTAGCTGTCAGATAAACTGGTTTTTTTGGAAGATGAGGTGTGTTGCTGTGAAAATATTCACATCATATGTTGTTTACAGCCCTTGTATGAAAAATACTCTTCCTCATGGTAATTGAAACTTGTAAGGAATTTTCAGTGACTAAAGCAGGCTGCAGAAGGAGCATTGCTGTGAATGGACAAATCTTAGCCTTCAAAACATTCGACAACATGAACCATGATGAAGAGCTCAAATTTATCTCAGTGTGGAGGTGATGGGTCCTGCTATGGCCAACAGCATCCTGGGCCACATTAGAACTAGTATTACCAGCAGGTCAAGGAAGATGGTCCTTCCTATCTGCTCAGCACCGGTGAGACACGTCTGCACTGCTGTGTCCAGTTTTGGGCTCCCTAGTATAAAAAATATTCGGACTTACTGGAGCAAGTCCAGCAGAAGACCACAAAGATGATGAAGGAACTGGAGCATCTTCAGCACGAGGAAAGGCTGAGAGACCTGGGGCTGTCCAGCCTAGGGAAGAGAAAGTTCAGGGGGATCTTACCAGTGTGTACAAATACTGGATAGGAAGGAGTAAAGAAGACTGCTTTTCTGAGTGGCATCCAGTAACAAGACAAGAGACAATAGACACAAATTAAAATACAATAAATTCCACCTAAATGTGAGAAAAACATTTTTTCTGTGAAGTTGGTGAAAGAGGTTGCCCAGAGAGGTTGTAGAGTCTCCATCCTTGGAGGTAATCAAACCTGGGTGGACAGACTCTGAGCCACCTGCTCCAGTTTACCCTGCTTTCCGTGGGGAGAATTGGACTAGATGACCTGCAGTAGTCTCTTCCAACCTCAATAGTTGTGTGATTCTATACGTTAACATAAAACCATATTCAGACACATCATGTGTTTTGCAAGCCAAATTTAAAGGGAACAAGAGGAAGCAAAAAGGAAATGTCTGAAGAAGGAGGAAACACTTGACCATCAGTAACTAGGATTGATTATAAGAACTAAAGGTTCTGCTCTCAGTTTGATAAGCAAGTCACACTTTCATCAGTGTAACTGAGAGTTATGGGCATTGGCAGCTGTGACTAAGGCTTTCTGTGCATCACAGTCAGCAAGATTCTGAAAAACCACTGCGTACAGTTTTCATTTGATATAGGTCAATCCACAGTCTTTATATTAAATACTTGTTTCTTCTCCTATTGCTGAAACTGCTTAAATGTCATAGATTTCACCCACAACATTGTCCTTCCATATTCATTTCCCCTATCTGCCTAATCATGGCTTGTATAATTGGAACTAAGAAAGGCTGGTCCCATGCAGCTGAGAGCAAGTGGACCAAGGTAAAACTAAAAATCTAGATATTTCTAGATTCCCACCTTCCCAAAAGGGATAATCCAGACACGCACATAACTCATTTAGTTAGTTGAAACACTTATCTGAAAGTTGCTCAGAATGGTCTCTCTTTCTCAGGACTCCTGACATTCTTCCTTGCAGTCAGAAAACACCAGTTAAGTCTCTGTACCAGCTGCTTCCATGATCCGGAGGTGGCAGCAGTTTTAAATTCCTTTCTGCATACATCATGTTCTGGCTTCATGGTGAAACCCTGGAAGACACCACAAAAAAAGCAGCCCAGGTTCGTGGCCCAGGTTTACATGCCAGGAGCACTCCAGCCAGGTGCCAGTCAGGGTCAGGGGCTCATAAGGCCCTGACTGCATTCAGCAGCCCCTAACAGGCTGCCTCAGCAGGTAAGTGTGATTGCAGCCCTTCTCCAACACTTCATGAGCACTCCTGGTCCAGAGCAGACAGCTCAGATTTCCCAGTGATTTTCTTACCAATAATCTGTTTGTGGTGTACATCGTTAAAGCCAACAACTGAGAAGTTCTTTGAGGTCTATCTGTGATAGAGATAGACAACTACAATATCCTTAGTTCTTTGTCCCACAGAGGCTCGTTACTCTCCACAAGACATATATCCAGTGAGCTTTGTTGCCATTTACTTTCACTCAGGCTTGTGTCCTGCTGCTGTTTAATTTCCTGGCATAGGCAGAGCCACAAATAAGGAGACCATTACATATTTTTATATTGTTATTGCCAGTAAGAGTCTGTTACTACTTCTATATCTGCAAATAAACTGGAGCCCATGCATACACTCAAACACTGGCCCACAGTCATCTGTACCTCTAAATTGTCAGCACAGTCCCTGGCATGGCTCAGAGGCAGCAGTCAAATTTCATTGTTCCCCTGAGGCCGGAGCCTGGAAGCAGCTGGGCAACCCTCTCCCCTAAGGCATCTGTTTAAATGTAAAATTGTCTCCTCTGAATAACATGCATGAGGCCTTTCATCAGGCATATAGAAAAATATGACCCTTGCCCATGGGAGAGTTTAATGTCAGGGAAAGCAGACTGTGGCAGTCAATATCACTTCCTTCTGGCTCCCTGTTCACTCTGTGCGTACTTCTCTTGTGTTGAAAAGGCTGAGGCAGAATAGCAGGCAGGCTGAGAGGGTGCCTATCTGCTTTGTCCTGGCAGCTGCCACTCTGCTGCAGGTGAAATCCTGGTGGGAAAGGGCTGCCAGCGCCTCCTGAGAGCATTGAGATGGAGAAACGTCCTGGGGCTCCCATCAGGGTGGGCAGAGCCAGGGTGTCACTGGAGCAGTCTGACAGATCAGGTTTTCTTAGGGATCCAGAGGCACAGGGCACTGTTTGCTATAGCTATAGTTTCTGAAATAAATTTGATTGGACAATCAGCAGGGAGAAAGCTGCTTACAAAAGTTGTTCACAGTTGTTCTGGATTATCTCACCCAAAGCAGCTGAATTTTCAGTGTCAGCAAAATTATTGTGTTCCAGTTTGTGTTCTCTAACTTCAGAGAAGATTGAAAGACCTTTGGATATTTTTGGTAAGTTTATTTTAGGAAAGGTGCAAGCAGATCTATCCCAAGGATCTGGCCAATGTGATACCCCATCACCAAAGCAAATAGATTGTAAGAGTAGCTCAGAGGCCAGGGCATGTAAAGAAAGCCAGATGAGGTCTGCAGCCAAGTAGAAAGCTAATGAGTTCTGAGAGACTCAGCACTTTGGAGAGAATGACACACAGCAAGGGCCAGCCAAAAAAAGGAAGGCCGAAAAAAGAAAAAATATGATAAAATGTTGTGAAAGACAAGCAGTGATTGCTGCAATAGATCTAAGCAATAGAAAGGTGGGGCAAAATTGCTTGCTTTTCTGCATTAAAAAGGAAGAAGTGGAGAAACTTAGCAACATAAAAGTGTAAGAAAAAAATCATGTAGACACCATAGTTCAAGATAACCATTATGGTAAAAACTGTATTCCATGGATATGTTTATAAAAAATTTCTGAATACCTGTAGAAGTCCCAATTCCCTATTCTACTGTCTGAGCATTAGCTCTTCAGCAGCAAATTTATGTAAGGGAGAAGAAAATAAGATTAGTTTGGAAGGCCATACCCAACTGGATGATTCTGGTACTAAATTTGAAGAACAATATGACTTTAGTGATGTCTTTTTTTTTTTTTTTTTAACAGTTGTTTTCATCTCAGAATTACAGACCACTCTAACATTTATTTTCACACCAGCTAGGGGGATATGTTTTATTAGTTTAATTTTCATTTACTGAATGAAAAATACCCCAAACATTCCTGCAACACTGAATTAAGGAAATAAGCATTCCAAGCTGATACAATGTTGGAGAAAGTAGCTAACCTGCCCTCATCCACCCAAGTGTGAGGTCCCTGACTAACTTTCACTCTTCGCAGAAAGCCTGAAATCTTTGTAGTGTTCCTGGGAACTAAAAGGTTCAGACTGAGTTTTCTGAAACAAGAAAGAACATCCTTACAGACTATTGAAATCCAGGTACGGTCTTCATGGAGGCTTAGGGTTAACCAGAGTGTGATCTGCTGTTTCTTATCTATGTCCTACCTTGCAGTCTAATTACTGCTGTTCCCATTTTGTTGCTTGATGCTTAGAGACGTCAAGTGTCTTTCAAGTTCCTGTCAGTCACTTTATCCCAGCTGTAAATCAGGATGCAAACAGTTTGTGTTTCCAGACTGTGGCTTCCCATCAACAATCGAGAAAAAGCATGTGAGATATGGGGTCCTATCAGAAATTAGGAAAAACAGATAGCAGGATTTCTGTCCATAGACTTCATGTGCTTAATTGCAGCACACAGGCAAGTAATCTATAAATGCACCAGAGAAGGTGAAGAGAAAGTGCTCACACACGAAAATATTAGAGCAGCTTGATATCTTCCAGTGGTCAACTCAAGAAAGTCACTGGAGGCAGTCAACGAATGTAGGTTTCATTTGCATGGTAGATATAGACTAAATTTCAGGTACTAACACTTAACAATCATAGTTTATTAGTATCAAAAGTGAGAAGAAAGTGATCGGTAATTTCCAGAAAAGTTTTATTATGGAGGTAAGAAGAACCTCTGAGCTACTAATAGTTTGTACCACATTCAAGTTATTGTAACAATAAGGTGAAGTAAATCAAGATCACTCTGGTTTAATGAGCTCAAACTGAATTGCTTGAATGTGTTTAATAGTGGATCCATCTCATACTCCTCTTGTTTACTAAATCTTTTCTTTGGGATAATGCCAGCATTAACCAGTTCCCATTTGTCGATGTCATTTGCTGTCAGAAAGGACCTGGATAACCTTATAGACAACATGTTGAGTCATCAGCACCCCAGGGATGAAAAAGGTCAAAGAACACTGAAACTGAATAAGACAGAATGAAGCCAAAGTTGGCTTTGTTTTAAGATGGAGTTTGGACCAGATGATCCTCATGGGTCCCTTCCAACCTATAAAATTCTGCAAGTCTACAATCCTGCTAACTAATGCCTGCAGAGAAATAAACTCCTTCTTCACTTTAATGAATACAGACTACGTAGAGATTAATTTTTTTTAAGCAGTATGTTAAATTCACTAGTGATATGGCTGCATAAAAGAATGGATTTTCATTGAATGTTCCTGAATTCTGTGTAGATCAAGTACCAGTTTTATAAGTGGAGAAGTATTATTCTGGAAAAATATCTGTCTAGGACAGTGTGATGTTGCCCAGTTCCTTGTTTAAAGATAGTGTTTAAACCTTAGATGTATTTACTGTTTTTTGTGGCCAAACAAGATTGAAATATATTGGCAAAGTTGTATTTAAACCTGCTTTTGAATAGAATTTCTTATGTATGTTTTTGCAGTAAGTCTGGATTTTGATATCTCAGAAAATTCTTTCAGAATTCAGAATGAACAAAAACCTAATCTTCAATTTAGCCTCAAGCTAAATGTGCACATTTTTACTGCAATTGTTCTTCCATAATTTATAGTGAATGTAATTGGACTGAGACTCTCATAATAATGTGAACAGACGTCTTGACTTGTAATATGTTGTTCCACATTAGATGATATTTTAATTATCATTGAAACGGGCCTTTATTGCATATCTCCTTCACTTGAACTGTCAAACAATTTTGAAGTCCAGGAGCAGTATCCAATAGATAAAACAAATACAGACGGGAAGCAGACAAATTTTGTATCTGCCATCACAGAGAAAAGCCCTAACTTCAGGAATGAAGTGTTTTACTTTGGAGAATGAAGCTATGTCCTCAACACTTTTTGAACTTTACTAAAATCAACAGCACATTACAAGATAACACAACCAAAACAACAAGGGTTATCATTGTCCACTGGGTATTTTCCATGAAAGGCTTTTGTCTTGACAACAAATCCATTGTCTGTCATAGAAGCTTTAGTGAAAGGGACCAGGCAAACAGTCATCTGAAATTTTTAATAAGACTTCAACATATATCTAAACAAATAATATTGCTAGTATCATGGAGGGGAATACCTTAGTCTATTTTAGAAGGTGTTGGCAGAAGAGATGGAGAAACAAGTAACTTCAGACTCTGTCTTCTACAGCGATGCATAGATTTACCTAAATCAGGCAGGATTTGTTTCCTCCTTCCTAATACAGATATCCATAACTGCAGTTCATCTCAGAGTAATTAATTCTTCCACTTGACAGGTCCACAGATATATCCTATATTAGGCAAAATGAGATATCTGGATGCAGACTAGATTCTCCCAAAGGTAATACTGCATCAGTGCTCAGCTGAAGGCATTCCTTAGTTATCCATAGCACTGCCAAGACTCATTACACTCTTCATGTCTATGGGACACCAGTGTGCATCGTCCCAGTGAATTGGGTGAATTCCTTTGTCTTGCAATACATTGCAAAAGAAGTGAATTACTGATACACAGTGAGCTGTTGCCAGAAGAAAGTAGTAAAACCGTTATTAGTTTTTTCATAGGGAAACCCTTTGGGTATTATTTTCAGAGAGATAAAAAGTTCAATGTAATTACTGAAATTACTTGTCCAAAACATGTTCCTATCTGTAGCACAGCAGAACTAGGTAAATGCTTATCTCCTGCTGTGGCAGTTCAGTGAGCCAGAACAGTCTATCTCTCTACTCTCCACTGCTGTACCTACTATCCATCCCCAAAGCTGCCACAACAAATCAATATTAAAGAGAATGGGGCAGTTCAGAAGGAGATTGAGAGAGTTAGAAGAATGGCTGCTTGGGCAAGACACCAGAACTACTTAAAGCAAGATAATGAATGAGCACTGATCCTGAAAAAGCACAATGAATGCGCAATGCAGAGTACCACCAGTAGAGCTCCGGACAGGTAAAACACATATCAGGAACAACAGACTCTCAGCCTCTTCTCACTTTAGCTGTGACCTAGAAAAACATTAGCACCTCTCATTTCAGAAGCAGGTACAGTTAACAAATATGTGACTCATACAGATGTTTGAATATGTATTAGCTAGAACTTGTACAGTGCTTTGAATCTGTGAAGTCAATGATTCCTCTTTGATCCATTAATATTACAATTTAGTGGGGACAGGGAAGAAATGTCTTTAGTAGTGTTGCCCTAGAGCTGTCAGAAGCACTCATTGGTATCTATGAAGAGATGGAAAACTCAATAAATAATGTTAAAGCCAACTCAAGAGAATGCAAGACTTTTAGGACAAGGGTATATGGCTCCCATGCTCTTTCTCCAGCTTTACTCTTTTGATTCTCCATTCCTTTGCCTTGATTTTATATCCCTCAAGCTAGTTTTATGTGTTGGTTTTTATTCCTCAGACTTATTTTCCTTTGCATATTGTCCCTTTTGGGAGGCTGGGGGAGGATGAGACTTGGTGTTATAAATTAGCGAAAGAGCCAATAAGGACAGTGGCAGATAGCAGATGCTTAGAGAATGTTCTTGTCATCTGTCCGCACATGAGAGTTGCCTGCTTAAAAAAGCTTTTAAAGACTGCTACCCAACTGAGTGGTGAATAAGAATTACAATGAGGCATTGTGGCTGTTCACAAACAACTGCAATTCACATTTCGGCTCCCCAGGGGTCCTTTCCAAGTTGCTCCTGTAGATGGTTATTTTTCCCTGAGCTCTGCCAGAAGGGGTGCTAAGGAGGTAAGCACCTCTCTGATGAAATACTCAGAAGAGTGAAGCATATTAAAGAAAACCGAATCACTGTAGGTATTCTGCCTCTTCTCCACTACATTGTCAGTTTCAATACACCCTTAAGAACCTATAAATTGCTCTTAACAATATTGTTGCTACATGCAATTTTGTTTGCCTGGTGTGCTTAAGGATGCAGTTTTATCAGCACAAAATGCTCAGAGCAATAGAGTCTGGTCACCTAAGCTTTCATTTCTGAACTGGTGAATAGCAACATAAACATGTCAAGACTGCAACCCAATACCCTGAGTGTGCAATATCTTTAGAAGGGTCTTTGCTTGCACTGGCAAACTATAAACAAAGTCTGTTTGGAGGGGCTCAGTAAACAGAGTGATGCAAAGTACAAAAGGAAAAGCAGAAATACTGCCAGCTCCTGTAGTCCTCTTGGGGTCACATAATTTTTGGCTGGAGCGGATACCAGTTTTGTGTGGAAAAATCCAGTCTTTCACAAAGGTCAGCTCTGATTTGCAGTTTCTTCTTAACAGAGCTTTCCTCCTCCCTTGAGTGGAGAACACTGACACTTTTTTTCATGGAAAGGAAGGTAATCGGAGTTATTACAGCCTGATCTCAGGACAGTACTGGGCTTTTTCTAGATTTTTCTACAAGTTTTTTTCTAGATTTTTTTTCCCCCCCCAAAGGAGCATTTCACTGCTCATTACTTTACTCAGGGGATAAAGACCAACTCAGCTCTCTTATTTTAATGCATATATCCAAATATTCATGTGACAGAGGAGGTGCTTTGGAGAGTGGAAAAGTGGTGAGAACTAGATAAAAGGAGCAGGAAGCTTTCACAGCTGTATAACAGTGGTTTGCAATACATAGTAATACTGCAACAAGTAAAGTTGCTAAACTGGTAGTCTCTTGATTCCTGTATATCCATGCTGATTCTACTGATGAATATATGAAATATAAAGAAATACAAATGACAACTATTTATATACTTCCCCAGCTGAAAAAAATATTTAAAAAATACATTAGAATTCCTCTTTTTGTTTCTCAGCACATGCCTCTTCTAACATTCTGAAAGGCAAAAACTGTTTTATTGTTTACATGATTGCAAAATTATTCTAAACTGAAGACCTGAAGGAGAGGCCCTTCATGCAGTGTTCCCCTACCTAAGGGGGTGGCATGGAGTGTGGAGCTAGGCTTTTCCAAGCGTGCCCACAGAAAGGCCATCAAACATGAATTGCAATACAGAGCATTTGGTTGGACGTAAGGAGGAAAGATCTTCAGAGGGAGTCCAATGTGGACTGGGATGAGATTGTCTGGAGAGGTGATACTATCTTCATCCTTGGATATATTCCAAACTCACCAGCAGAAGCTGAACAACCCAATTTAGCTTCGAAGTTAGCCCTGCTTGGAGGTCCCTTTTCATCCAAGCTTTTGTGCAATACTGTGAAACACTATTTAATACGACAACAAGAAGAGAGGGTTAAACTGACTTTGCACAGGTATCCTTTCAGCAATACAAAGTCTGAAAGAGACTTGGGAATGGTAATAAATTGGAAAGCGTGCAGTGTGATGTGTCAAGTTTTCTTCGGCACATGAAGAGGAACTACTACCAGGAAAAGAATAGGCACTCTTTAAGTGACTGTTAAGCAACACAACACTATAGGAGCTATTTTGTTTGGCTGTTCTTGTTACCAAGTATTGGCATCTTGGAGAGATATGAAAATGGATAAGTTAAAATGATCTCACTTCTGAAAAGATATATGACAAAATAAAGCATTAACAGCCCATACATCTTATTTAAAAGCCATGACTTTATTCTGCAATTAGTTGAAACATGTTAACACAAAAAAAAAAAAAAAGAGAAGTATTAATAAGGATAAAAAAGATGTAATTAAAATAAAGAAGAGAAATTTAGATTGCAGGGCAGAATACCTTTCTACAAATGAGATGTAGTATTAGCTGACATATTTTGTTTTACCTCTGACAGAATTTGCATAAGAAATAACTACAGCTGCTTTTTTTTAATTGGAAGGGGCCTAGAACTACTTTCTAGCAGTAGATTCAATTAACCAAATTAATTTTTAGTCCATTCAAGCGATGAACTGCATAATATTCAATATCCCATTTCCTTTTGTAGGGTTCTATGTGCACTCTTCTGCTTCTTCAAAAATACTAGAATTACTTTTTAGAAAAAAAAGATGCCTAAGCTTAGTAACACTGATTTTATTTTTTTTTTCTCAAAAAGAAAAATAAAGACACTTATAATAATGAGCAATAAAAACAGAAATATAATCTGGGATTTTACTTTACGGTGAGGGTGGTGAGGCACTGGAACAGGTTGCCCAGAGAAGTGGTAAATGCTTCATCTCTGGCAGTGTTCAAGGCCAGGTTGGACAGAGAGTTGGGTGACATGGTCTAGTGTGAGGCGTCTCTGCCCATGGCAGGGGAGTTGGAACTAGATGACCTGAAGGTCCCTTCCAACCCAAACTATTCTATGATTCTATGATTCTATGATTTCTGTGTTCATCTTTGAATGCTGAAAACAGTAAATGGAAGATGGGTAACTGATGGTAAAGTCATGAATCATACTCAAGGAAGTTACTATATACTATTTAAATCTGAACAACAGTAAGCTTCTGTCAGAAATAATTAGGCATATCAAGTTTGTTTAAAAAAAAATAAAATTATTTGGCAATGATATTATCAGGTTTATCCATTCCCAATACTTTTTTAACATATGGGTAACAGTTCATCTATTTTTAACACTTAGAGTGGTATTGTATTAGATGAAGCCATACTAATTTTTTCTTGCATCAGCTTGAACATTGCTATCTCCTTGTCCACAGTACAAAATTTTTAACCTCTGAGCAATCCTAAATTTAAATCCAGTGGGAGCTGGACTTGTTCAGCATTTCCCAGCATCAAGGCGTATGTTTAAGTTCTGATGCTTGTCTATCTCATTGCATGAGCAGATGGAAAATACTGCATGCTTTTAAGAATTATCAGTAAATCTAATCTATGATACATACTACTGAAGTTTGAATCTTGACTACATGTTATCCCATTGGAATAAACAAATATGTGTTTTTAGCACGCATACGGAATTTACTTCTTATTTATTTCAAGTATTTAGGTCTTCCTGCTCCCCAAGAGTCTTTGATACCTCAACAGAGTGATTGCATTATTCTGTCCATCTTTTGATCTTTGAAAATGTGAAGTAAATACTCTATTAACAAGCTTACAAGAAAAAAGGTTGAGTGATTCCCTTTTTAACATACAGACTACAATATAAACAAGCAAAGACAGAATTGCTGTAGAAATATTTCCTGGCAAGAATGTGAAGCAATGCAGTCTTGAAATATTAGTGATATCCCATGTACATGTGCACGTTAATGTGTAATATGAAAAGCCAGAGGTGTATTTTTGAAATCTGCTTTTGAGAGTTTCACAGAATGGAAATTCGAATGTGCACACAGGTGGAAATTCATATTATGGCCATAATCTAATTCATCTGATTAGGATTCTGCTTTAGCTGTAATAGCATCAATATCCTGTGCCACTATTAAATTAACACAAAAAGCAGGCTAAATGAAAATAGAATGTAATTAACATCAACACAGTTGAGACCCAACCCCCATTGCTGAATTATCCAGATCAGCTGCACTCCATAGATTATAACCATTAATCACAGTCTGGCACATTTTTATTTTGTTATCTCAGGACTATGTCCTTCTTTTAATTTCATGAATTTTTATTCTGGGAATTTTTCTGCTGTGGCATTCCTATCTTAAATTTTAGGAAAATTTTATATCCCTGAATTGGAATCATGGTACAATTTCTTGATACATCCTGTGCCAATCTGGAGATGGTACAGAAATAATAAATTGGTGATAAGTAGTTTTTCTACAGTTGTGTTATTTTTTTCTCTGTCTCTTCTGTATCCTCATCACTTATTGATTCTGCTGATTCTCTCTCTGCCTTCCATCTTCTGAAGCATTCAAATAGGATCTATTGTTAGTTTTGGTGCTTTTTAAAAATTAATACCCATAAACTGTGTGGACAGTCTTAGGATGCTTTTACATTCACTCTAGCAGCATTCACCATCCTTCTTATTTTCCTCATTTCTGAAGGATCATAGAGGTCCTTGCTTTTAGTTGTCGCTTTCATACCACTGTTCAGCTATGCTAGCTCCTTTCTGGCCTTTCTGAAGTTCTTTCCCATAAGAGGCTTCCATTCTGGATTTTCACTGTGATGTTTGTAATGACTCCATGTTGCCCAGGAGGGTGGTTTATTTCATTGTCAGCCTCTTTTTAAGAAATCTTAGACTCAGAGAAGGATTTAGGCTGGAAGCTCATCTTGTAGAGTCACCAGCTCCAAGCAGATCTAACTACAAAGCTAGATCAGGTTGGCCAAGCCTTGTCTGAGGCAGTTTTAAAAACTTCCAAAGATGGTGATTCTATCACTTCTCTGGGCAGTGCTTAAACTTGCTTTTGGTAAAGATTTCTTTCCTTTAATCAGAATTTCCCCTGCTACTGTTTGTGGCTGTTATGTCCCATCCTTTTGCTGCATTCTGAGTTCTCTTCCGTTGATGGCATGCCTCTTCAAACTAAATGGATGCAATGGATATTGTCGTGGCTCCCACAGTCTGCATATGTTACCATCACCGTCATAGGATGACTCTTCAACAGCAATATTCTGAATCCGATACTCATGTGCTGCTGAGAACCAGGCCAACAGATGTTGATGGTATCTAAAAATAAGTCATAATCCATGACATTTAAGCAGACTATATAGTCTATTATGTTTCCTGAGGGATCTGATGACCCTTACTGTGTCTTGGTAAAGTGTTTGGTCAATACATATTCAAACACAATTATCCTCCCTCTAACTGAAACAAGCCCATAGCTCTTAAATAAAAAAAGTTTCCTTTCAAAGAATTAAAAGCAACCTTTCCCCCTGTGGTTTTGCAAATGCAAGTATAGTTTTTGCTGTATTGCAAATGGTAAAAGTATCTGAAACGAAGGACAGCAGACCATATTTTAAATATCCAGAAATAAATAAGCTGGATCAATATACTGTAACAGATTGTTTTGCTCATTAGAAGGTAAAAATAAAAAGGAAACTTGTCAATCTACCAAAAATCTAGCCTTTCAATAAGGATATAATTGGAACATGCTGTCAAAAACAACTTTGAAATTAAATTCACAGCAGCTGGTACTCAACACATTTCATGACAGGTCATCAAAGATAAAAATTTACCTCTACATGTTACTTCTTTCATCTCTGTCAAATATTTCAAAATGTCCAGGATTTTTAAAGCAATATTAACTCTTTCAGTTTAGAATAACATACAAATTGTGCCTTTATCTTAGTTGGAGTCTTTTCCTGTGCAGGAAAAGTTGAGAAGGCCTTCATTAAGAGGAACAATTCACTCCAGAATTTGCTACTGTGAGTCACAATCCTTTCCTAACTCACCCTTTATAGCCTTGACTAGTCCTTAGCTTTGTTGTAGCTTCTTAGTAGCAAATTATCTCTTTAATTGTAGATGATTTGCTTCCTTCGCTATAAATAATATGCAATATTTAGCAATATTTTCTATCAGTCAACAGACTGTGGATGCCATCTTACATGTGAGCATTTCTTAAGCACCCAAACATTCAAATCCAGAGATACTTAGAAAGACAGAGGGTAGTACTAACAATTAAATCTGATAAAGATCACTGCAATTCTGCTTTGCAACTCATTGTTAAAAAAATTATCACCTTTTTCATAGCATCCTCTGTTTAAAGGGACAACAAACAATTGTTTATTTTCTACATGGAAAAGTCTCTTTTGATATTTCCTACACCTCCAGAAACCCAGAACAGTATAAAATGCCTCAGGTGACTAATTATCTCATTTGAGATAATCCACATTTTCAGACAAAATCATGTCTCAAAGGTGATTTTATCTGCACTACACTATGTAGATATAATCAGCAGTGCTGATTTTAAAGAAGAGTGTGACCTCTGGCAGTGGCTAAACATCCCCAGACCATTGCTTGAAACTGGAAAGCTGGAACTAGAGAGGAAAGAAGTCCTGTTCCCCATAGTTGTCTGTCGCGCCTCTGTTCGAAGATTGCTAGAAGGTGAACTGATTAGGAGGTTTTCATATGCTCCATGTTTCAGTCGTCAAAGTTGTTTGATTAAAACTTGCCTGCTACCTGTCTTCTTATTCACACTCTTGTGTTTTCTACCCATCTCCACTTTGTGTTGCATCAACTTTCTTGGTCCATTTTGCCATTTGTAAAAAAACATAGCAATGGGGAGGATACATTACAAAAGTGGTTAAGAACAAGAGCTAGCAACTGTGGTCTGCTTGTATAGGAGACTGTACAAGACCTCCAGAGGTCCCTTCTAACATAACTCTCCCTATGATATTACAAAAGTGCAAAAACTATTTCAAAGAATAAGTTCATGCCAGGACTCCAGACTGAATTTGCTGCAGTTTGTTACTCATAATTGCATGGGTGATGTTACCCTTAGTGCTGTCATGATGCTGCATATTTAGGGGTTTTTTTAATCTTGAAAAATTCAAAAGATTGCTGCTGTCACTGCTGCCTTCATGTGTGAAAGAGAAATGGATAAGGGTTGGAAGAAAATCATTGCACCCCCTCGCACCCTATTCTGTAGTCATGCCAGGGCATCAAGGTTCATAACTGAAGGTGTAGTCTCAAAGAATTACTGTCGACCTGTAAATCTACAGAAAAGATGAAGTCCTTATGGGTGAACTGAGCTCTCACCGTTGAGTCTCTTTTTATGAGTAAACCTGAAAATCACATTAATTTTCAGAAGTTTGAGGTCAATGCAAATGTTTTTCAGTGAAGTCACCACTTGAGCCATCTTAGCAATACTAGTTTCACTAATAAAGGACCCTAAATTAATTTAATTAACATTTTAATTAAATAAAAATTATTTTTCAAAATACAGAATGCTCAAGAGCTAAGCAAGCCTCTTGCCTTTATCTTTTTATATTTTAAGAATAAAACTGTACTATATTATACAATTCATCTAGCAACCGGGTGACATTTTATGGGAAGATCTGTTTCATCAGCATTGAAAGTAAAATAAACTTTTCAGTGAACAAGTACAATATGTAATTTTTGTCCGTCTCAGGTTATTAAACATGTATGCCATGGAATAAGATTTCCTTTTTTTTTTTTCCCATAAGTCCTTTTGCAGCTTTTTGTGGACTTAGAATTACAAAATTAAATACAGAGCTGTGTTCTTTTGATCTAAAATCTCTGACCTATGAGATAAAGTGACATTGTTTTTGCTTGAGGACCAGTTCAGCTAATTATTGAGTGATGGCTGTGACACAGCTGGTACATGATTTTGTTCCCAAGGTAACTCTCCCATACAAAGTGATTCAGAATCAGTCATTTGTTTTATAGGGATACAGCAGGTGTTACGTGCTGCACATGGGGAAAATAGACATTTTTACTGAGAGGGTCATCCTTTTATTAAAATATCCTTTCATCTCCCTTTGCAAAGTACAAAGAACATTTTCAGGATTATAGCTGAAAGGAACATCATGGTTTCCATAGGAAGGATACTCAGGAATTTCTGCTTTGCTTTATATGAGTTCCCTGGGACTTACATGAACCTAAAAAGCTGTAACAAAGCTGCAAAGAAATACCTTATTTACTCTTACCTTCAACAAAATCATACAGCCTTTCCCTGCACCCCCACACCCAATAGCATTGGCTCACAATAATAGTAAATAAACTACTTTATATTTACAACACACAACAGAGACCATCTTATTAAATATGAATATTAGGCAGTTAGGACCCATTGAAGTCTGCTGGATTTCTGTGCTTCTAGGTAGCTGTGCAGCATTTATAGCACTGGAATTATTGCTGGAGAAAGCAAAAACTTCTGCACAAACAATTACATATGCCTTCTTGTTCTTGAGACAACATCAGAAAATTAAAAGGTAGAATTTGCTCCTCTCAGATGGATGAAGAAAGACTAACTTTTCACGTTTGAAGAAAAACCACTTTTAAACACAGACCCTAGCCCCAGACAATGATGTATCTGAATAAAAAAAGAAATAATATCTTCTTCAATGTTTTGAGTTATCTGTAAGGCTGTAATGAGGACATGGTACTTGAATTGTTGCTCACTTTTCGCAGGTGTGCAAAACATTCCTGGATTTCCATGGAGTTTTACATGCAGGCAAACACCCCAGAATCTGGCTTATTATTTCTAAGGAAAATATAAAATTTTGGAGATGGCACAAAAGGGGCATTTCTAAGTTTAGTGAAAAGTATCATTAAAAGCTGCATGAAGAGTTACTCTTTCAATTATTGTCTCTTTTTTTTTTTTTTTTTTAAGAATATAGCAAAAGGTTTCTTCGTTTACATTAAACCAGGATTTTTTGGCTCAGAGCTGTGAAGAAAATCTGTGATTGAATTTCATGAAATTGACTTTTCTCTTAAAGATAGTTCCAGTTTAATCTAACCCCAAACCAGCATTAGCATAAATTCCTATGAGGCAGAGAAGATCCTGTCAGATTAATTTAAAGCTATGGGAAATCCCTTTAAGATTTATTACCATTTTACAAGTTTAATAATTAGTCATAATTTTTGGCTGCTCTATTAGTTGGTAATTTTCCTTTTCATTTCAATTGCTTCCTTGACATTATTTTTTCATTTTTCTTGAAGGAATACCTTTGTTTCTTAATGGTTCATGTAAAGGAGTGTGTGGTGGGTTAGCCTTGGCTAACAGCCAAACTCCCACCCAATCATTCTCTTCCCCTGCGATGCAATGGGGGAAGAAAATGGGAAGAACAGAAATGAGAAAGCTTGTAGGTGGAGATGAAGACAGGGAGATCACTTACCAATTACTGTTGTGGGCAGATGAAAATGATCTTAATTTCTGGCCAATTAAGGTACATATTTAATTACTGATTTGGTAGTGGGAAACAAAAAGACAAACATTAGAACAACCTCTTTCCTCCCTTCTTTCCCAGGCTCAACTTCATTCATTCAATCCCAGCTCTTTTCCGCCCAAGTGGTTCAAGGAGATGGACAATGGGGCTTATGATCAGTCCATAACAGTTCCTCCCCGCTGGTCCTTCCTTCTTGTGCTCTCCCCCTGCTGCAGTGTGGGTCCTTTCCCGGCTGCTGTCCTTCATGAACTGCCCAAGCATGGGTCCTACCCATGGGCTTCAGTCCTTCAGGTTTAGCCTGCTCCCTGAGTCCTTCACGGCCCACATACAGTTCCTTCAGTGTCTGGCTGCTTGTTGTGGCATGGGGTCCTCCCTGGGCTGCAGTGTGGATATCTGCTCCAGCGTGATTCTTCCCAGGGGCTGCAGGGGAATCTCCACTGGAATGCCTGGAGCACGTTCTCCTCCCGCTCTCTCCTGGCTGTCTGCAGGGATGTTTTTCACACATCCTTCACCTTACTCCTCTCTCTCAGAGCTGCTGCATTTTTACTCTTGCTTGTATAGGTTTTTCCAGAGGTACCACCAGCATTTCTAGGGGCTCAGCTGTGCCCTGCAGTGGGGCTGTTTGAGCTGGCTAGAGCTGGCTATGTCTGTCACAGGGCAGCCAGGTACAATAGCATCTAGTCCAAGCCCCTTGCCACTAGACCAGGTTGCTCCAAGCCCCGTCCAACCTGGCCTTGAACACTGCCAGGGATGAGGCAGCCACAACTTCTCCGGGAAACCTGTTCCAATGTCTCCATTATTACTGTGCAAGTTTGTCTTCACTGTATGTCCTTACACAGTCAGATCTCATCAGGATGGGAATCCTAGAGCAGAGGAAACATTTTATTAGCTGAAGTCTAGTGTGGCAGCACCCTAGTGTGGGGCAGAGGCAGGGGTAGAAGGTGTACGGATCCCAAAGACTTCTGCCTTCTGCCACTCCTGCAAGAGAGACCTTGTGGTAGGCTGGCTTTTATTGAGATTGCCTGCATAATAATGTGTCACATCAGGTGAATAATAGGGTCCTCTATCTGTTTTACAGACAAATTGCTGGATCTTTTGGGTCATTAAGAACTTAATACTAAAAGCATTGTTATTCAGAAAACCAGTTTCTATGATAAATACCTTATTTTAAGTTACTCTATAATTGTAATTCTGAATTGCAGTTCTTGAATTTCCTTGTTTGGAATAAAAGTTTATTACATCTTTTGTTCTTAGTTATTAAAGTGAAAGTCCTGCATATACAAGCAAACACAATTTTGCATTCAATGCGATCAAATTACTACCTGGAGGTGACATATCTTTCAAGATTAGGTTTACAAAATACTCTTGCGGGATGTTTAAAAAACCCCAACAACAGAATATGTAAAAAACCAACTGCTCTGATGTTAGACAGAAGTCAGTCATTGTTAGGATTAAGGAAAGCTAACGTCTAACAATCACTTAAGTCAATAGATAGACTCATGTTGAATTCAGTTAGCACCATTCAGAACAGAAAAGTCTTTTGTCCTGAAACACCCAAGACCTAAGGCATCACAGCTCATCCCAGCAAGAACAAGGCACAGCCTTTACCAAAGAGGATGACCAGTGCCTCAGAGAGAGCAGAGAGGCAATTTAGTCTGCTATTAGGCCTGTAGCTATAACTGCCGGTAATTCTGCACAGACTTGATTCTCATGCATTTGAGGGTTAAATCTGAAGCACGTACATGCTGAAGAAGATTCTAAGCTTACTTTTTATTGATATCAAAATGAAGAAGATCAGCTATAACCTGCATAGTAAATGAACCTCAGAGATTTAGGGGAGCAAGATGTTGCTTAATAACAGTTTTCCTAAGAATGAAGTTCTTGATCTTTGACATTGCTGTTTAGTTTAGCTGTTTCCTATGTATCAACTCTAAGCAGTGATATAGCAGAATTAATGTATGCATTTATATGTGAATTGATACATTAAGTATTACTAATTAGTAATATTAATTATCAACATTAATAAGTAGCTTAAATTAAAATTAATGTGTACACATAAAAGTACATTGATTTAGTAGTAAAAATCTTTCTATAGTTACTTAGACTCTCATGCATTTCTACTATTCTGTTGACATAGACACTATCATTGCTTTTGTGGAAGTCCTAGCCTTTTGCAAAAAACTACTTTAAAAGAAAAAATTAAAGCATCTAACTTCTCATCTATTCCAGATAGATTTGTATATTCAATTCTTTTTGTCAATCTCAATCTTGCTTCAGTCACTGTCTGTCTTGTGTTAGAGTTAAATAATTATTTTCTAGACTTTTCTTGTAATGGTATATGTATGACTCTGGCTACATTTTGATTATGCTGAAAAGATCTTTAAGATGCATTGTATCTATCTTTACAAAATTAAGTACAGGCAAATCAAAGAGACAGGTGAAGTGAAATTCAGTAAAGAAATGTGTTTCTATTGTATACCGACAGTCTCAATAGAAAAACTAAACTTTTCTTAAATTGACATAAGTAAGTATTGATTGGCTTTTACTCCTCTTGCCCTTACAGGTCTCATAATGTTAAAATTAAGCCTCTGATTTTGCAAAACCCTTGTGTGAATTAAGTATATCAGTAATCAAATCAGAATGGCAAAACCCATTCTACGGTCTGAGCATCAGCACTCATTATTTCTCTCAAACCAACCCTCTGACATGGTCTGGCTGAAATCCATAGGGCTGAGCGCATTATGGATGGCTTAAATAAGCCTGAAGAGGTGTTATTACATAAATGAGGGCTGGTTCAAATGGAACTTCTATTGACTTCAGTTTAGGACAGTGGAAGTTAAAGCCTGTCACCACTACATTTCTTCCCAAATGCACAAAGGCAAGCTAAGTTTTTAAAATAACTACTACACATTTTTTGGTGCGTTTTGACACATCTTTAATTTCTGTTTCTTTAAAAGAAAAGAATTTTGATATAATTTACAAATTTTAGAATGTATTGGTTGCTGAAAGATGGATTTTTATAGAGGAAAAAACAATTCTAGCTGTACAGAAGTATTGATACTGGCATTATAATCTCTGGAGATCTCTGGTATAAGGGACAAATTTCCTCAAGATGCTACTTCACTCTCTTGCTGGTTTTAAATTGTCTTATTTTTATCTTGTGTGGCCTCTTGTATCACCAACTATGTACCACTGCATTTAGGCACTGTTATTAATTCCCACCTTTTTTTCACATTTGCTTCTTTCATCTCATGTGCTTATTTGCTGTCTTTTTCATTTCTAATAAATCTCATCTGTCTTGACTTTGCATATGGTATGGAAAGTGTCAGCAATTGCAGTGATTTCTTCAACTCTTCTTCCCTCCACCTCTGATCATCTTTACTGATGTTGACAGGATGCAGGTGTATATTTTTAAAATCACCTTTTTTATTTTTTTTTTTATATTCTCAAGTATTCGTGTTCTTTAAAAATTCTATTTTCATTTCTTCCTATAAGAGAACAACAAATTCGAAGCCATCTATTAAACATAGTAAGAAACTAATTGTAACACTACATGTTTCAGACCTCACATATGTGCATATTAGTTATTGCAAACTGTAGTAACTCCCCAACATGAGACAACGGCCTTGATCAATTGTTGCTCCTGGGCAAGTAATTTGAGTCTTGGTTTGAGGTTTCTCTGGTTGGTGTCCGGCCCCCCTTTTTTTCTTCATCAACAAAACGTACTTCTTACAAAGCTGATAAAAATTGAAATGTGGGCAATTTTCTGTGGTGTGTTAAATCTCTTTTAAAGATTGATGACCAGATGTGCAAATGATCATAGATGTCTACAGAAAGTAGGAACAGAACCAACAAATGAGTGTCTGTCTGATCAGCTATGTGGAAATTAAAATGCCATCACCCCATGCAATATGAATTGCATTTTATTATCTTGATGAAGCCATCACTACACTGCCAGATTGAAGGAGAAATAAGATGATCTCCAATTAAACCGAATCTTCATATATGCCTACTGAAAAGACTGTTCCTTTTTCCTTCTCTTCTTTCAGTGCTTCTGGCCTCCTGTATATATCCGGACCCTTTAATAGCTTGTCACTGTCCATGCACTTTGCAGAACTAAAAGAGATGGCTTAGCTGAAAGGCAGAAAATTAGGGATGGCTTAAAAAAATTAATAATTTTGTATGTCTAATTTTGAAAAATAGACTTTCCCCAATGTGGCTCCAAAACAAACAGCTCGTTTTTTTTGCTTGAGCTTTCATTTTATTTTCATCTCTTTTCCTGCTCTCCTTGTCTTTGTTTAACAAAAAGCCCAAACAAATCGATGCATTGATTTTCTGCAGAAGACGGAGTTTCTATCTGATGTTTCATATGCTTTTGAACTGAGAACTGTAGCACTCAAAATTTTTTTTTTTTTTTCATTTTTCATGTAAGTAAATCATAGCATTCTCTGGTACTCTTAACTGTAAGGGAAAGTAAACGAATCCTTACCTTACAATGACAGCAGCCAGCAACCTCAGCACTCGTGGGTGCATCCCAACAGGTCACATGGACCAAGTCTGTCCAGTTTGTTTAAATATTCCCTAACTTGATAACCCAAAGGACAGTTAAGCCTTTCTTGCTTTAGACTTCCCAACTGCTCTCGGGGGCCTGGTGTTCCTGAAGGCTGGTCTTACCAGTAAAATCTGAGGAAAAGTGGGTTGAGTACTTTATTTTTGTCCCCTGAGCTGCACTATGCAGCACTGGGCCCTATTTTCCCCAGTCATCTATTTATTGATGATACATCAAGAGAAGCCCTTGTTGCCCTTGATGTCCTTTGCCAGATTCAACTATAGATGGGTTTTGGCTTTCCTAACTCCACCCTTGCAAGCTCACATAGTGTCTTTGTATTCCTCTTAGGTGACCAGTCCCTGCTTCCCCCTCTTGCATGCTACCTCTTTATACCTGATTTTGGTCGGGTGCTCCTTTTACTAAATCCTTGTTTTAATCAGAAGATCCATGCATGCTGCTAGCTACTTTTGCTGGATTTCCTACATGTCAGGATGAACTATTCTTGAGCTTGAAACCCAGGGCTGTGGTCCTGCAATTTGTCTTGTAACCTTCTCTCAGCATCCTGAACTCTACCATCTTATGGTTATGGCAGCTAAGGCTGTCCCTGACCTTCAAATCCACAAGAAAGTTGTGGAGCTTTCAGAGACCTGACAGGCTCAGGCTACTCCTCCTGCGGAAGAGAGAGAATTAAATGCTGGTACAAATGGCCAATATGCTAGAAAAGGCCTAGCGTGTTTTGCAATTCTTGTAAAATCATGTTTTCACTTCTTTATCAGTCTCTAGATGCTATCACTCTTGGGACACACTAAGTAGATATAACCTTCAAGAAGATTAAGTTACCTTTCATGCAGACAAGCGTCCTGGCTGCATTAGTAAAACTGGCAGCTAATTTTCAGTTATATGCTTGCTATAAGATGTATTTATATTTTGATTTTCATTGTGTTGATATTGTTAATAAAAGCTAAATTTTTCATTCTCACTTGTGTTTATTTGACTAGAGTTCTGAGTTTAGCTTTATGACTTCTTACTAATGCATTAAGCATATAATGCCTCACAAGATACAATGCTCAATTCTATTACAAAATCATTGTGCCAAATCCAATTAGCAAAGATTTTTTGATGAATTAACTTTGTCATGGCAGAATATGCACTGCACCTGCTGTTCTGTTTAGTGCCAAACTTTGGCCCTCCTACAGTTAAGTCCTAGGTTGTTGCTGTTCCTTTTCAGCTTATGTTTTCCTCCTCGTGTTTAGACATCATTACCTCCAGGTGTCCAAGATTTTTCTGTCTTATTTATATGTATGATTTGCCTTTTCAGTTTGTTCTTTCATCATTCTCAGTACTCTCTTATTGCAGAACTCTGCAGCAGATGTTGAATTTTCCCCTTGTACCTTCCTGTACCTTCGAGGAGCCTTGCAAATGTTGCTGCTCTAGACAGGAGAGAAAGGCTGACCAATGGAGCCTATGAATGACTTGAAACAGAAGGTTATTTAACAATCTAGCCAGGGAAAAAGCACTAACAATTTTAGGTTTTGTGCCTAAATCCCTATTCTGGAGAACTGGAAAGCAGTGTTCTGATACGGTGGTGATTCACGTGTTCGCTCCAATTTTGTTCATTACCTGTGAATAAAAAGCACAGGAGATGGAGAGTTTGTCTTTGTTGCATCTTCCTCACTGCCTACAGTGTGGCTGTACGAGAAATACGGACTGTGAAGCAGTGCCAGGGTAAATATAAGTCTATAAGGGGCCTCAGGCAGGCTACAGACCTGAATCACAGGTCTGGCATAACTTGTCATGGTTGACCCTACTCTGCTAATGTCACCAAATATTTGGTTGTGACATTGTTTCCTGTCTCTGTGTACTAAGGGCCAACAACACCTCTTATCCTCCTCAGTCACCATTGTCCTTGGCCAGAATTCTGTCCTGCAGCATCAAAGGCTGTCTCTTTTGGGGCCATTCCTGGCTGATCTGCTTTTGATGCGAGAGGAGTCACAGATCTGCTTCATCACCAGCACTAGTGGCATGTGCCTTGAGAACAAAGGCAGGTGTAAGAAGTATCCTTTCCCCTCTTGCTGAGGGAAGGAAGAGAAGAAAACTTGGACTCAGTCTGGGATCAGATGCTTCATGGTACTGGGCAGCAAACACAGAGGTTTGAAGTGCGGACCATCTGTCATCTCTTCAGCTGACAGCCTGCCACAAAAACAAATCAAAGCGTCAGTAGCTGGAGAGTAGGTTTGCAGGGCCAGCATCCATGTCAGATGGACTGCTGTCTTTCAAGTACAAGGAAGATGACTGCAGCTAACACAGTAGGGACCACATATTTCCTGACAAAGATCAGCTCTGGTGAACCATTTATCTGGTATTCACAACCCCCAGCTCCTCCTCCTGCTCCATCTCTAGCCACCCATGAACTAGTTGGCCCAGACCAACCTGAGCAGAGTCCAATGGGTGCTGACATGCAAAGGAAATGTACGTACAGGCTTCATGCCTGACCCTTAGGTTGAGTGGCACCTCCTGTCTACCTAGGAAAGGAAAAAGGAAACTTGACCTTAGGTGGCAGGTGACCTTTCAGCAATGGCTAGGATGAAAAAATAATTCGCCAGGATTTTGGGCTTCTTTTGGATCATGGCATACTGTCCAGACTATCCACCAGGATGAGATGTACTTCTGCAGGCGGGACTCTGGTGTTGGTGCCCTAAGAAGGGCAGCCTGTGATGATCACAGCAATCTTTACTGGTTCAACTCTGAGTCTGAACAGATAGCAGCATTGCACAAGCATGTCCACAGCAAATGGGTACGATATTCCCCCATTTCAAAGACATCCTCTATTCCTGCACCTGAGTTACAAGAATTCTTTTCCTGCTCCCAAGAAATCTCCCTGACAGCAGTGCCCTGAATGAGATACACCAGGTATGCCCCAAAACAGCGGGTGCAGCACAGCCCATAGAGTGTGCTCAGTGACCACACACCACCACTGACGAGCCGTTGGAAGATAGAGGTGTTCAAGAACTG
Source organism: Strigops habroptila (assembly GCF_004027225.2). Taxonomy (NCBI): domain Eukaryota; kingdom Metazoa; phylum Chordata; class Aves; order Psittaciformes; family Psittacidae; genus Strigops; species Strigops habroptila. The sequence continues at coordinate 71,786,717 of NC_044277.2, read as the reverse complement.
AGATGGACACCATATGGTGAATTGGAAGGTGACCCATTCCTAGAGATGAGGTGGCAGAAAAGACTGAAGAACTTGCAGCTGGGTCATGGCTAACATTTGGTGTGGGCCAGGAACTATTGTCATGAACATTGCTCCACCCAACTGGCTCCATGCAAATCCAGCAGCATTTGTTGCTTTCTAGAGAACCTCTTTGAGGTCAGAATGAGTGATACCCTATCCTCTTCCAGGGCAGGGAAGTAGAATCATTTGCATCTCACAAACAAGATCAAGCTTGTTTGTGAGATGCACGTACCTAACCAAACTGTATCTTAATACTACTGTGCATGCACTAGAAGGGGGTGTGGGACCCTTTTGTATGACATAACTGGTTGCTATGCAGCTGTATGCCTCTGCAGCTCTTGCTTTTACTGCTGCAGTTGCCATAGGAGACTATCAGATGAAGTGATGAAAGATTTCTCCCCTCACTCCCCATGGCATATTGCCTGGCTTTGTGTATACCGCATACCAAGCATCTGATCCTAGCAAAAAATCTATCCTTGCTTTCTTCCTTCTCCCCCGCTGGAAACCATGGAAACCAAGCTGACTTGATCCTGCCATGGACAAAGAATAGAGGGGTGGCCCAGAGATGAGGCCCTTGTCAGCTCCACTGTGCTACCCTGCTCTTTGCCAGGAATGCTCTCACAACACCACCTATAGGAAAAAGTTAAGGTTTTATTTAATCAGAGCTGCAACCTGATTATACTAGTGTTTTAATTTAAAATACCATTTAAGAATATTCTTTGATATGTTATTTGCTTCTGTATACTCACTGTCATTACACCAGGCAACCCCAGCCACCGGGGAATAATCCGTGGACTAAGACCACTAAGATCCATTGCAGTCCTTGAAATTTTCAAGTCAGTGTTTCTTTTTTAAATACCCAGATGTTGGTCTGAGCCACGTATACATTTCCTGGTTGGTCCATTAGTTGGTCAGGGGATTGCAAGGCTGGTACTTTCCAACTCATGGAATGATTTGTTGACCTGAAACACTTTCAGGTGTGTGCAGATAGGCACACACAATTAGTTTCCCTGGCTGAAATACCTACCCCTCTTTCCTGCCCTGCATCTGCCCAGTTAAAAATAAACTAGCATGCAATTGCTCTCATTCAAGTGAATAGTGCAAGCCCCTCCCTTACATGCACTCTGTCATTGAGTGGTCACAGCCCTTTGTGGCATCCTCAGTCTCTTTTTTGCTTTCCAGAACACTGGGCCAAGAAGAGGCCAAGCTGAAAAATGGGACCCTAAAAAGGAGCCACTGGATTCCAGCCTGGGTTGCCAGTGACCAAAGACTCTGTATTATCATCCAGTCTGAGTATCTGTGTGGTTTATAGAAGAATTGGGGATTCATGCCGAGCTACACCAGAACATGGGCTGTGATCTTGATCCTGTGTATGCCCCATCTTAAACATTTATAATTTTTCATGGTTGCCCATCCATGTGCAGCTTATGTCTCCCAGCTGCTGAGCTAACTCTCTTTAGGAGGCAAGGGATACAACAGCTGGTACCCAAATCTTTCTCCAAACCCTCATTCCTATGGGAGACGTTAACAAAGACAAACAATAGTTGCCATCTTCTTGGTGCACATAGCCCTCTGTTGTCCTTTGGCTATGATGAGAACTAAGGAGCTCTCTTCCCTTTAGTTGACATTCCAGGAAGGAAGAAAAAGAGGTGTTTCTCTACTACAGTGCTAGGGCTGCGTATGATGTGGCCCTAGATGAAGTATAAATATGGAAGAGGGATGCACTATCACAGTCAGCTGGGATAAAGCTGAAAGACTGCCAGAGTGAAGATGACAGAGTGGCATGGCATTGTTAATACTGCATACTAGGATTGTTCCTGCATCCAGACCGTGCCCAGGCATAACTGATGAGTGAGCCAGTTGGAACAGCTAAACACCTGCCACAGGGGCTTATTAAATGTTAACCAGCTTGGAGAATCCTTTAGCACTATTGGATTATATGCTTGTCACTGTTTAATTCATGTTTTGTCGATACACATAACCTTCGAGTCTGTGGAGCACGTTAACACTCTGGCCAGAAGATTACAAAAGAGACAGCAGAGTGGTTCTACTAAGCAAACAAATTTTCATGCAGAGACAGAATGAAAATGCTTTGCAATTATCCTGCCACTTTGTAAGTGGTACAAAATGTTTGTACTGTTGACGTAAAACCACAAAGCAGTGCCCTGGTTTTGATCACAGTAATCTGAGTTGCAAGAAACAAATTTTTTTTTTGGAAAAGGAGGCAGGTAAGGTCACATCAAAGAGCAGCAATAGCTGTCTGCTCCCTGAAGGAGGAGGATCCAAGAATCAAGAGCAATAGTGCAGGTGACAGGGCAAGGATCTCACAGTCAGAGCCCAGTCCCACACTGCCTAAGCAAGGAAAGCAGAGTAGGGCCAGTGACAGTGGCTGAGTTCAACCAAAGGTCCATATCCTCAGGCAAGTGCATGGTGATGAGCCAGTTCTAGGTCAAGCCAGGAGGTTAGTCTGCAGGACATGGTCTGGATCAGTGGGGGCTAGGACTAAACAAGAGACCAATGCTTCAATGACTTAGCACAGACAGGGACTGAACATCTAGGGCGGAGCTTAAACAGAGCTCCTGGGCCTTGAGGCAGGGTGATCAAGTGGAGGTCCCAGGAAGCACTGGGTCAGGGCTGTTGAGGTGCATTAGTACCGTCAGGACTGAGTCAGAGCAGACTGTGCCTAGAGAGCAAGCACACAAGCAGAGAGCATGCAGAAACCACACAGTCTGCACAGAGTCATCCACAGTCCAAAGGATTTCAAAAAGAAGACAAAGACTTACAGAAGAAACAGCAATAAGATTTCCCTGTGGAAATTGGTCGAAAGATAGTATGGGAAAGGAATACTACATTGAACCCTGGGAAGTGTTTTTTTTACCAGTGAGTAAAATGTGCATTGTAACATTCCCAGGCACTGAGGCCAACTGCCATGGCATGGCCTGTGTCTATGCTTGTAAGCTGCATTGGCTTTTAGTATCAAACCACATCCAGCTCAGGAAATTCCCCATGCAGGATATAAAAGGAAGAACAGTAATCTGGGCATTTTTGGAGCTTTTGCTTTCTAGCAGGGGAAGAGCTATTTTTCCTTTCACAAAGGTGTCAAGAAAGTAGTTGGTAAGTAGGACATTAGCCAGTAAATACGTATGATGAAAAGATGCTTGGATCTCCTGTCCAGGAGAGCGCCTGTCCACCAGAGTGACTTACCATTCTATGTTCCAGAACTGGGACATGTAATGAGTTATGGGAAAAAGTAGAGCTCTCTCTCACTCTGCCTTGCAAAAGCTCTTGCAAAAGCCTTTGCAGCATGAGTGCTAGCAAATCCTGGGCAATTGTGGGCTGACAGCAGAGTTCATTCTAGGACATCCTCAGCCTCAATTTCACTACTATCCAAGCTAAGCCTTTGGGCTGTGGAGTGCTATCCAGCCAGGCTGTGATTGTGTTCTTGTGAAGGAAACACCTCCAAACCTGAGAACAGATTGCAGAAAACAGAATAATTTTCCACTTTTCCAAGGCCATGTAGGATTTTCCATATCTGCGTCATCTCCTTCTCTTATCTATTTTCTTCAGGCTGAAAAATTCCACATAAGTTCTGCTCAGTAGAAGCCAATATACTCTGATCACTCTTGTTTCTTCCTCTGTACGTTTAAGTTATGACTCATCATTTTAAGACTGCACAGTCAAAACCATATACAGTATCATGGAATCATAGAATGGGTAGGTATTATGGGATAGACTGTGGATTTGCACAGAATAATGTTTTTGGCTTTGTTCTCCAATTCCTAATTTACTTCTTTTTGTCTTCCTTGAGCACTAGTGTTCACCAATAATGATTGCCAATAGCTCCTTCCCTTCAGGAGTAGCAATAGCTCATCATTACACACGGGGAGTCAGGATTGTTTCCCACTGCCTTTCCTGCAGCTTTGTGATGAGTAACACTGAACTCTGCCGTTTTATCACACAGTCATTTCAAATTCAAAGATCCTTTTCAAATCTTTGTCATCAGCTTTAGTTTTGTCTACTTTGAATAATTTTGGCTATTCATTACTCAACAACTTTTCTACATTATTTATGAATATACTAAGCATGCATCCCAGGGTATATTCCTGTTAATACAGGAGATATGTTGTGAGAAACAGTCATTTAGCCTCATACTTTCTTTTCTCTCTTTTAATGAGCTCTTTTTTTTTTTTTTAATGAAAGTACTTTTGATGATTTCTTTTTTGATGATTTTAATGATGCGCACTTTTCGACAATTTCTAATTATTAGCAAGCAAAAAGCCTTGTTTCTTAATGATTTGAAATCCTTTCCAATAGTCTTAGATAAGGTTCCTACTTGCCAAGTTAAGTTTTCTATCAAAATTCTATTTTCCAGAGCCATGAAACTAGGTAATTAAAAGCTCTGTAAACCCCATTCGAATTCTACTGCAGAAGAGGGCCCTGCCCATTCATCATCTTCGAGATCCACTTTTCCCCAATATTTAGCTGTAATAGGACTCTTCATCCATACAGGACATAAAGTCAGTAGACCTAAGGTTACTTGTCTACTTACCGTGTCCAAGTGGAGTCTAGTGGTAACCTTGATTGGATATTTTTTAAAAATCCAAGTCTACTTGTTCACTGCCTAAAAAAGAATTGTGAGGGACAACTTCTCTCTACAAAAACTGTGTTGACTTTTGCTTGTTTAGTCATAATTCATAAATTTATTCATTCTTTCTTTCATTCCACTTTCACTCAATTTTCTTCATATGGGCTTGTAGTGGCCAGGAGCACTTTTCAAAATTTGCATGACATTTACCACTTTCTATTTTTCTGGTAGCAAAGTAGATTTAAGCAATAGGTTACACACTACACTTAGCTGTTTGGCAATCTGTTTTACAATCTGGCCACAACCCACTAAGTCTGAAAATTTGTTACTGTTTTTCACTCTTATTTGTATTTTCCAAGATGTTTGTTTTTCCTCACCTTTCCAAGGGAAAATGCATTTGGGTTCCCAGTTTCCAAAGCCCTTTGTGTTTGTTGAAAGTGATAAAGAAACATTGTGAAGAATGACCATGAAAACTCATGGTTCATAAAAATCTACGTGTGTGAAGAGCATTCTAGGAAGAGTTCGACCCATCTCTTCCAGTTAGTTTTGTTTTGATCCATGTTGTAACCCTTCTACTAGCTATTGATGGTAACCAAATTGGAGGGTTCAATATGCAATGAGTGGTATTAGGTAGTCTGTCCCTTTCCAAGCAGTATTCTTAAAACTAATGAAGACATATGGCTTTTCTGTCAGAGCTTTGTACAAAATTCCAGTTAGTTTTTAAAACTTCATACTGTGTTGTGTTCTACCCTTTAAATGCATAGCTATAGAGGTAAATAATATATAGATATAAAGGTAGAGTATATATATATAAAGAGAAAGGTATATCTCTGAATATATAGATAATCAATCTGGAAACTAGTTTTGCTATAACATTAACAAAGTGTTCCCTCTGTTTTTTGATTATGATGTCTGCTATATAAAAAAGTGATCAGTTAACAAAGGAATTGCAACAAGATCTCCTGATCCTTGAAAAAGTTTATCTTGGAAAAAATGGACACCTACTGTAAAACTCCATTAACGTAGATGACACAGGTCTAATCAAGTTACTGTATATATGGGCTTCTCTTAAAGCTAATGTAAGCACAGCAGTTTCAACCATGTGTCTTCCATTACCCACATTATTAGAGGACCACAACTTCTACAAATTTTCTACTTCCTGGGACACAAGAGCATCCTACTTGGGGATTTTTATAGAACTCTAGATGAGTCTGGTATTATGAAGTGCTCTTTCAAAGTGGGACTTTGGGAAGTTGTCACTAACTCCATCATGCCATTGCAAATGTCTCTTTTGAACACAGAATGTGCATACTTGAAAACTGATTTAGTCTTTGGTATTACAGTAATTCTTTGGGAAGTTTGAATTCTTTCACTAAGAACACATTGCTCAATCATATTGTCATGATGATCACTTTGGGTTTGGTTTGTCTTTCAGGTGGATAATAGTATACAAGATTCTATAAAACACCCAGTGTAAAAAATGCTTAATTGCTATGAAAATTCAGTAGGTTTTCTAGGACAAATAGACAGAACATTTTTTTCCTGGTCATAGACTCATAGTAGGATTGGGGTTTGAAGGGACATTCTGAAGTCATATAGTTCAATGCCCCAACTGAGATCAGGACTAACTTTTGAGTTAACCAGTTTGTTTAGGGCCTGGGAAATGTCTTCTTTTTTTCCCTGTCAGAGAATTCTGAGGGATTTTAAATATTTATAGCCTGCATCTAGAATTACAAAATGCCCCAGAAATAACAGGTTGAGACAGCTAAGAAAAGTGACCTTTAGTGCCAAAAGGAATGCAGCAACAGGTACTGGTAATCCATAGGAAATGATCTGAGAGGGGGCCATCATTTCAAATACAGTCAGGAATGCAATTTTAAAATATCTGCATGTAAGTGGAAAGAAACTGGACATGGAGCCAGAAAGGCCTAGGTGAGATGGAGTTTGAAGGTAAAATGATTGCATGGAAAGGGCAGGTGGGAGCAGGGAGAGGATTCCTTTGAGATGAATTTAAACTAAAAGGTGTACTTCAGCAGCACGCCTAACCTGCTCCAGCTCCACAGGACCATTCAATCCGTGACAGCAGGCCAAGGCTTGATCAAAATAAAGCTCCCTGAAACATATCTAGTCTGGATATTAGTTTCTCAGCACTAGGTCTTTCACTCTACATATCTGTACTATTCTTTAATGCAGATATAGTCAAAAGATGTCAACTCTGTTTCTTGATATATACTTGAGTAAGCCTTTGACTTTCTGCAATAATTTTAATGTTTGATCAGAAACTGAACATAGTGAGTCACAAGTATGAGTCAATCCTACCCATTTATAATAAACTCTGATGGTTGACATAACCACAGGGGTCTTTAATACCATCTTGGCTGTTTTTAACACTCTAGTCCTAGAGATTTCTTTCTTCAGTATTTTTGAGGTCTGTTACTGGTATCTTATACCTCTCAGTCTTAGGCAGATTTTCCCATGGTGGAAAAGTTATCCAAAAAGTAGCTCAGTAGAACAGAGTACAAAGCAGGAGGTGCAAATATTGTAGTTTACTTTTTTGGCACTACTTGTACAGAAGGTAACAATGGGAAAAAAGGCCTTGTAGAGAGAAGAGAGAGTGTTTAGTGCAGAAAGTAGAAACAAAATCCAGGGAGTGCCTGCTCCAGTGTAATTTGACCACAGACACCTCATAGTAATGAGCTAAAACAATTCCATGTTTCACGGGAATGGGACCAACCTTGATGTATTAATGTTGCATCAAATCGATACTGGTATATCTTAAGTTTTACCTCTTGAAGAAGTTCAAAAAAAATTAAAAAAAAAAAAAAAAAGGAAAGGAAAAAAGAAGGAAAAGACAAGAGCAGAAATAATGCTTTCCTTAGAGGAATGGCTGTAGGAGTTTCTAGAACATTGGGCTGGGTGTTCACCATTTGATTTGGAATGACAGAATTTGGACAACTCCTACAGCTGCTATGATGCTGTGTAATCTGATGAATCACTGCTGCATATAAGCACTGATTCCTTGCTGACTGAGACTGATTGTAGCATTTTAAATACACAAATTATAACTTGAAGTCATCATACCAGACAATGCAAAGGAAAGGATTTGCTCTTTTTAATCTTCAGTTATTAAAATTTCATGTATCTATTCACATGCAATACAGTGATATGTCATTTAAGCCCTAGCATTTCCTCCCTTGTGAATGCACATAGTCTTTATTGATCCTATTATCATAAACCATTTACCTCTTTATGCTGTAGTGTGAGATTTTTCAGATGAAGAGTTCAAATCTTTAAGTAATTCATACTATGACCTTTCTCATGTCCTCAGGAGAAACACAGGTGAAAAGGTAGGACAAATAATATTGATTAAAGTTAATAATGTGATTTTTTACATCTGTGTTTTATGCCCACCTATTATCTTCTATTAATCTGTTGCTTCATTTTTAATTTGCCAGTTCCTCTATCCGCATTCCATTTCTCATTTCTTCTTCTCCTTATGGTTTAGCTCTAGACTTCCCAACATGTCCCAGCTCACATGGGGCAATTGGCTAGGGCAGGGACTTGCTCTGGCTTGTGGTGCCATTCTTTGGCATTCTAGGTTACTTCTTAATTCTTATACTTACTTTAAACCAGTATGGGAACAAAGATTGTACTCACATCCTTAAGGAAGCATGTGTTGTTAACCTAGTGGTAGCCTGATTTGAAGACACACAAACATCAGGGAGCTCTCCTCATTCTATTGTATATCAGAAACCTTATACAACAGGAGAGAAGAAGAAAATAGAAAAATTTCACGAGGAACTGCAGAAATCACTGATATTTCAGAATCTGGAAACTAAAGAACTAGGTAAAGGGTAAAGTGGGTATAAAAGTGGTCCTGGCCAGGCCCCTTAGACACAAGTCTTTGTGCTTGCATATGGGTGTGAGAGTATGATGGAGTTGAGTCGATACTTAGAAATCTAAATAAAATCAAAATTATTTTCCTCTTCCATATGACTTCATCTTGAAACTAATTGCACTAATTCCTACATGACAAAGGGGAAAGGAGAGCCACATTGTACCCTTAGGTGAAAAAAAAAAGAAATTACGAAATCTCCAGAAATCCACAAGACATCTTGATGTGGGCCTTAAAAAGTTCTAGGAATAATTTCAGCTGGCCTGAGCACGTCTGCTTTGCAAAAGCTGTAGTTGACAGCTTCTGCATGGTGGGTGTGGAGGGTGTTGGTTAATGCATACTTGGTGTTCAGACTGATGGTGGTTTTCTCACAATGGAAGAAATCTTGGGCTGTCTGCATGACACCAAGATTACTGTGATGCTCAGATTCCATACTTTCCACATTTATGCATGGCTTTTAATCTTCTTCCCATTTGATAGTAGAGTTTATCACATCATCTAAAAATAACCATATTTTCTGATGTCTGGAAATCAGCAAAAGGATACCCTTCCACAGAAAAACTAACCAGAAATGGCCAAGCAATCCTTTAATCAGAAGTTGCAAGCAGACAACATGGCAGCACATTCTTCTTCCTTTCTTTCTTTTTTTATTTTTGAAGTTCATTGTTACCATGCTTTTTAAGTTCCAAATGTAAAACAGACAGCAGGTGTTTCTAATGTATATCTGGTTTCTAAAACAGCTGGGGAGAAATCCTTTTCTGTGGTAAGCAACCTTTCTGATTAGGTATTTAAAGGATGTTTTCCTCATTTCACCCTGTTTTTTCTTCTGCATGGTTGATTCTCTTGGTTCCTTTCTTTTCCTAAGATCATTTTCCCCAGCTGCAGTACAGGTGAGGAGAGCCAGCATTTTTTATGCAGTCAAACCAGATTTCTTTACTCCTTCAGTTTGTAGCATTCGGAATAATCGCTTTGACTCTCATCCAGGCCCCCTGTCCCTCCAACAAGCTGTAAATTTTTGATCATATGAACACAAACATGATGTGTTGGTGACACCAGGTGCTAGCATAGGGGTGTCTTTCTTTTAAAATACCTGAGGAACCTGAGGAAGCTTCCACTAACCCTCTGATTCAGAAATACCACAAGCTGATCCAGGTTTGTGTAATTCTAAACAAATATAAGCAGTGGAAAATGGCCTCCTAAAACACATGTATTTCTGACAAATGTGAAACAGTCTTTGGCATGCTTCTAAGATGCAAGCCATTTCACCACTGAATAAATCAGAGGATGACACCAGTTGTTCTGTGACATGAAGAGACAGTAAAACAAAAAAGTACTCAGGATGTCTCACAGCACTGAGATGATAAAGATTTGCTCGTTGACTAAGTTTACCGCACAGATTTATCAACATTCTTGCAATTCTCTCATCAGGCGAAAATTCATCCAGTTCTATGCGATTAATAAGAACAAGAACAGAACTGCTGCTACTACTAAGTGCCATGTAAATGCAGCACCTCATTTCTGGGGGGAGCTTCTTTTCCCCTATCATCTCAAGCACTGTACCATATAGGAAATTTCCAAGTCTCTTTTTCTAAAGATGTAATTTTATCTAGTCAGAAAAAAGGAAGGGATAAGCTTTCTCTCCCAAAATGTACAAGCCAGTGCTGACGATGCTTAACACTTCTCGCCCTTTATACCACAGCATGGTGTGTTTCCCAACGACACTAAAGCCTCTCCATCAGCGTGGCTGTACATCTCTTCGCTGCCAGCTTTCCCTATCTGAGCAGCACAGAGGGACATAGCTGTGAGAGCTGAGACAACATTTAACAAAGCTCTCTACTCAGGACCAGTACAGCTTTTCTTGTCCATATTCCCACTGGGCCTGCAGTGAACTTCTCTCTAATTAAGATATTCAATCTTGTTCTGTATCTGGTAATAAAGAAAATGGTATCTTTTTTCTTACTAGGCATGCCACTATGTTTCACAATAACTGGAGCAAACATCTTGGAAAAGCAGTCATTATATTCAAAGGTGTCTTTTGAAAAGTGTGTAACATCAGAAGAGTAAGAGCCCTCTAATCCCCTCTCATGATCTATAACAGACCTCAAGGTTTTTTGCAAGGTATCTGTCTACTACTGTACCAATGGGAATAGATATCTCTTTGACTATAATTAATTTCCTGGAGGAAGAAACACTGTGTTTTGCGCCCTAATAACACAAACCTGTATATAGCCATGCAGCTGGCAGGGTTATGAACTGGAAAGACCTGTACACCATTTTGCTTTCTCAGTTCTATTCCCTCTTTGTGACAGTGGGCTGCTTCGCCATCTATTTCCCACAGACAGTTGAGGTTGACATAACATTTTAGCACCTCATCATCAACGAGCAAAACAATTTCTTCCAAAGGGTAAAAATCTTAGTCATATTCTGATGATTTTTTAATAGAACTTCATCTTGTCCCTGAACCTCATTCCATCAAAATCAAGTTCAATAAAATGCATAGTTTTGAGCACATTGTGAAAAAAAGGGTGTGTGGGTGATAAAATACTTTTTAGAGCATTTAATCCCATAGCCTGTGGAGTTGTTAAACGTTATACTAAAAAAAAAATGCAAAGAAACTGTTAATCCAGAAGCTTACTTTTAGCACTCAGATCCTGAATGATCAGATTTACTTTTCCTTCAGCAGCTACTTGTTATAAAATAGCCCTTGCAGCCTTTGAAAGTGTTTCCTGCACCCCCACATTTTGTGCCCATAGGTGTCTTAACAAAGTTTGTACTTTACTCTTAAAGTTCTCCAGATATCTCCAGCTCCAGACTCATCCCAGAACTGTATTTGGTTACATGTCTTCCTATCTCAAACATGCATTCAGAATCATCATTATAAAAGTTGTTTTGTTCAGTCTTCCAGGTCTGTAATTTGGAGACTAACACACAAATGATTATTCATGCCAAAGAGCAGAAAATAACACTCATTACACTGCTTTCTTTTGCCTTTGTGATTCCTGCCCATATAAGAGCGGCAGCAGCACACTGAGTTTTAAATTGGCACTCAGCATAGTTCTTACTGATCCACAGCTGCATGTGTGTTTAAGTGCTTTTTGAACAAATATACTACAATTAGGCCAATTCAAAGACCATGTGCCTGAAGTTGTCTGCACATATTGCACTCAAATAAACAAAACAGAAACCAGCAAGAGGGCTATAACCACCTGATGTCCAGCCAGAAATTTCTTTCTTGGACAAGTTATTCACATCCAGAACACCATGTAACTGTCAACCTGTAGCACAGCAAAACACATCTGAATACACTGAGCATTGTGCATTTTCAAAACATCCAGACCTTTTCTTACTGCCTGAGTAATAACAAAAGTTTTTCAAAAAACATCATATTATTTTGCCCTTTTAATCAGACCATCTTATACCTTGGTTTTTGCCCCTGCTAAAGTTTTGCATCTGTGCATTCCCAATGGACATGAGTCAATTGCAGAACAGATTATTGCCTGTATCATTCACACCTAAAATCATAACTCTGTGCACTCACAGCCCGTGTTTTTTAATTGCATGCCTATTGTATCTGCATGTGTTTGCTATAGGAACCAGAAAGGGAAAAACAACGATTTTGCACATATATGTATGTGGAGGTATGGAGGACAATCCTCCCTCTCAGCTTGTGAGGGCAGGGACCCTGGGTATTCCTCCAGCCTCCAGTGGTTGTGCTGGCCTGGGGTGGCTCCCTGGAGCTTACAGTGAGATTGGGTGCGTGTTCTCAATATACACACAGACTCCCCCTGGAACCCCAAAACCTTTCATGTAACTCAACTCCTGTGAAAGCCAGCCATCCCTCTACAGTGCTATCGTAGCTTTTGGTTTAAACCATGACATCTCCTTCTCAACATGATTCTTGTTACGTCCATAAATTTCTCATGTCATGTTCAGCTGTTTATCATGTTCAGCTCAGTTACTTTCAGTTCAGGCATTTGCATGCTTACTTCAGGAGGAATGGTATATATTACTGAACTGATTATCAAAAGGATAATCACAAATAATTTGTTTGGAATGGAATGCAAAGTAACCCCTCACACACAAAGGAATAGCAAGGACTCCTGAAGAAGCTGACAGATCCTAATGGATAAAGGCCTCAGAAGCCTTGTCATCAGACACACACTGCAGGTTAACAAAGCTGAGTGCTTTTGAGTATATTCTCTCTCCTCTTAAAGCCCGTGCTTCTTGAATCCATCATATTCATGTCACACACATTCTGAGCAGAGCCCTGTTTGACCTTAGGTTTACTAGTCAAACAGAAACTCACATTTCCCATTTTTTAGCTCTGTCCCCAACCATTATGCTATAGATTCAGTCCAGGGTATAAATATTAATAAGGGACAATGGAAAGCATAACACATATACCAAAATCATGTGGGCACAGATTGAAGGTTCAAAGTTTATATCTAGCTGACTAAGATTCTATGAACAGTTACCTAATGAAAATAATCACAGAATAAAAACCCAAATAAATCATAGAATCATGGAACCATAGAATGATTTGTGTTGGAAGGGACCTTAAATACCATCTAGTTCCACCTCTCCACCAGACAGATTCCTGGTCTGCTTGAGAGGAAGCTTCCAGTAAGGACAGCCATTTCCACCCTTTTCCTTAGCACTGTTGATCTCAGACAAAAAAAGGAATGTAAATTAGGGAAAGAAGTCTCAATATCCACAATATTTTGAATATAAAATTCTGATTGAACGATTCCACCAGAAGCTACATGGATATCTGAATCTGAGCTCAACTTGCTGATTATAAGCTTTATAGACTACAGCTCTGGCAAAGGAATTTCCCGTTCAAATATTACAGATGAAGGGGTTCTATCCATGCCCTGGAGAATATAGATATCAGAAATATTAAGACCAACTAGAGGGATGAGGAAATCTTAATTGCAGAAGAATCAGAGATCAATGTGTTTGAATGCACATATTACAGTCGATATATTCTGTTGAAATGCTGCACTGAAATATATTGACAGAAACACAGTGGGTAAATTTAGAACCCAAAATGCTAACCAGTAAAAACTACTTGTATTCATGTTCGAGCTTTTGGCAGGTGTTGAAGTATCCCAGTGAGCAAGCATTTTGTGGCTTACTGAAAGCGATTAACATATGGAATATGTAAATTTTGTAATGACTCAAATACTGTCACGTGAAGATATGTGAGGAGTTATCAGAAATAGAGCATATCATGTACTGGCGTATATGTAAAGTCGATCGTCGAAGATAGGAGTTTCAAAAGCATAAATTTCCTGTAATGGTATTAAACTTAAATTAGTGCTGTAGATGAGAAGAAAGAAGTGTTGGTTATATGCACAATTGCTACTTTTAGCAAAGATTTTCTGAGATCAGAGGAAGCAAAACAATCTTTAAAGTCCCTTGAGAAGTGTGATTGTGTATGTCTTCAAAACATTCTCTGGTACAATTATCATGGAAAGGAAAGGAGACCTATCAAACTGTGCAACACTTTGTGTTGGTGTTGCAAAATTATTGTAATAAAAGTTAATCAGAAAATGTAATGAAATTCTGCAAAGCACTGCCTAATTTTTTGCAAAGCATTGATCAGTTCACATTCTACCCAATCAAACACCATGAAGTGATGACAATCCATGCTAATAATAACACAGAGATCATTAAAAGGTGACATGATTTTAATACAAATGAGAAAAGAGTATTATACTTGCCTATAGCATGCTTTCTGATGGAAAAAAAGGCCCAACTCATCATTATACCAGGTACCCCTTGCTTTATAATGTTAACACAAACAATCTCATTCTAGAAACACACCCATTTGGTAAGTTCGTATTCCATATTTCCTCTATGACTAAAAGTAGGATTCTCTCAAGATGTGTATGTTATGCTTCTGGTTAACAAAGGTATTTCTCAACACATGACCATAAAGGATGTGCCCACCTGACAGTCTCTTTAAGCTACATAGGAACTAAATCTATTTGGGGCTTACGGTGAAGGTTTGGTCCAAAATGACTTGTGTAACCTGTTCAACTAACTTTTTTTTTTCTTTTCTTCTCTCTTCCTCCTTATGTAATAGCCTATTCTTCTGGTGTATTTTGCCTGTGTATGCAGTTACTTATGCAAATCAGCTAACCCCTGATTCTCTCTGATCAGCTGTTTCAGGGGACATGATGTGTGGTATTATCCCTTTGGTATTCTGTCATGTAATTTGAACAAATAAATTTTTCCCAATTCCACTGGGAATTCAGAATTTGGAGTGGCTGAATCCAGCAGCGTGAGCAAGGTGAGGCTCCTGCAACACCATGCCCCAGGTCCAACCTGTAGTGAGGCTCAGCATGTATTCCCAGTAAGCATGCACACACATACACACACTCATAGGGTACTTATGTACATACACACATGGCTGTCCCCAAAGATCAGCACAGGCAGACACACTCAGCACACATGCAAACACAAACACAATCAACAGCTGCATCCTGCTCTCCTCTCTGGCTGACCAGGGTGAAGATCATTATGAAAATAGAATATTCTTCAAAGATCTCTGCTAGTAACCTTCTTCTAATTTTCTTCATATGCACTACTTTTCATGCCTTCTGTAAGTCTTCTTTAGGTTTCCTCTTAGCTTTCTGTGAAGTAATATTCATGTCATGAATTTATTTTGCAAATCTGTACTTGGTTCAAATTAGGTTTTTTACACTCCTATTTCTAAGGTTTTATTCATTAAAAGAAGAATTAACTTCTTTTTAATGGAGACAATTTCTCTGTAGGCAATGTGGATTGAAGCCAAACTTTAACAATCAGATTTTAATTTTTACTTTAATTCATTCATAATTGCATCCCCATAACAAGACGACTTGATTCTGATGTCTGCTTTTGACATAGTAAGGAGACAAGGGCTATAGTGGCTTTGGGCTATGGAGGCTTTGTTTATGTCATCTCAGACTTGCAGACGATGTTCTAGAGATCAGATAGAAGGTCAAAGTATTGTACAGCTTTTGGTTCTCGCTAAAGAAAGAAAGAGGAAGAACATCTTTTACATGCTAAGCCTGCATGAACCACATTATCATTGAATGCTAAATAATGGCATGAAGCAATGGTTGAATGAACTGCAATAAACCTGTAATTCATAATTTTTTAATATTGTATTTCTTCCCATTATAAGGTGAAATAGAAGCATCAGGTGAGATTTAGGAAGAGTCTGTTTAACAGCTGGTGTTTTGTGGCTGAAATACACTTGTGATTGCTTGCCTTTTCACTTTTGGATGCACATACATCGATTCCCTGTAATATCGGTCTGAAGTAATACTGGTCTGAACTGGCTTTTTGTGAGCTTGCTTAGTTCTGTAGAAAAAGGAGAAAAAAAATTCACACAGTGTACAGTACAAAAAGTCTTCATATCAAGTTATCTGGTAATATCTCACATTTTTTTCCTTGCAACACCTAATTTGCTCTGACCAGCCTTGAATGCGCAGAACATGAGGTAGGAGAAATTTGTTTAGAACTCAGAAGTTTCTGAAATCGTAGTAGTCAAATTCCTGCTTACAATCTGAAAAGGACTGTCTTTTTGGAATGAAAGGATGTAGTAGGATAACCAGCCTCCTTCCCAATTTCTAAAATGTAGAAGGTAGACTATTCTGTTTCAGGTGGATACTTGACTTTTTATTGCAAAAACGTATTGTTAAAATTTTGAGTTTTTAAAATAGAAGGGGCTTCCAATTTGTACTCATTCATTATAAAACCCTATTAAAACCTGAAATCTAGCTACTTTTTGACAATAATTGTTGCATTTAAAAGGCATTCCTAGAGCTCAGAAAAAATCCAGCATTAGTTACTCATAACTGTAGCTTGCTACAGGAGAGAGAACGCTGTAGGAAAGTAACATTGGAGCACTTGATCAAAGTACACGGGGGAAAAGAAAACAGCTTGAAGGGAAAATGCAGCTCTCCATCTTACATATGGTCTGAATAGTATTATTTCACAAGAAAATCCAGGTAGGTTGTTTTCAAACAATGAAATTGTTTTGAAGTGCTTAATCAGAAAGAATGTTTCCTCTCCTGTGCTTCTCTCAGTTGTCCCGCACCGTTAACCACAGCCACCTCCTCCACATCACCTTCCTGTTTCTATTAGGCTGAGATGCATTCAGGATCTATCTTAATGCCTCAGCACTGAAGCTTCCGGCCTGGAATTTGTTAACTCCAAGGTCTTGTTGTGCTTAGGGATCAAATGTAAGCATTTAGCATAGCTTATACATCCAGAATTCATCCAGAATTTTTTAGCACTTCAAGACAAATGAAGATTCAATGACATCAGGTAAAAAGGGCAGATGATGGGTGAACCCTACCCGGAAAGGAGTAATCTCTTTGACATATCTCTCAGAGATTCAATAAGACTAACAGAAATCTTATATGCAAACAGTGAGAAACAGATAGTGAAGAAAAAAAGAAACGTGTATTTGTTTCACATGTTGATCAGCCAACACCTACATTTATGAAGCTAGTTAACTGATTATGTTCCATCCAATTTTTAAGCAAGCCAAGGTATAAGAACAGTTCTTCTAACTAGAAGGACAAACTGTGACCTATAACACACACGATATAGTAATCTTTCAGAAATGAAAAGGGTCTGAGAGCATGAGCCCTTATGGAAAAGCAGTCAAAGCATTTGATATCTTCTTTTCTTACAAGATGATCTATAACATTTTCTCACTGCCAAGACCAACCAAATATATGTGATGTATAAGACTGACAGAGATATTGTTCTTCCCCACCTTTTTTTGCTCTATACATATGTTTACAGTACCTTGTCAGGGAAAAAATTTCCCTTATGCTGATGCTCTGAAGATGGCACACATCAATGTTACTGTATGTTTTTCTTATACTCTTAACCCACAGCTCAAAATTGTTTACAGCACAAAAATGAACTGAAGAGGACAGCCCAACCACAATCTTCATTGCTTCTGATATCACCAGAATAACAGTTTGGAATGCCAATGGAGGAAGGGAGAAGAAGGGAAACAGAAAGACTTTGTGATGTAGAGGGGACATTATTTTAAAAGGAGAGAGAGATTTTAGGACAAAGATGACTCAGTAGAACATAGTAGGAGTTTGAGGGAGAGGAGATATATTTCTCCATACCATTCCCAGCCCGTTATTTTGTTCCCAAAGTCTTCTGAGGATGGCCATATGATATTGCATCAGCAACATTTACACCCATCTGTCGTGTTCTCCAAGAGCAGAAATACAGACAGATTAGGATTTTCTGACCACCTCGCTCTATCGGGAGTTAGTAAATCTGTTTGGAAATACTTTTGCCAAAAAGTTCCAATGAAAAGATTAACTCTCCATAGCAAGTGAAAAATAAAAGTTTTCTATCTTTTACATACACCTCTATTTAGTGAAAACTTCCTCAACATCATATTAGAAAGAGGTGTCAAGCATATTTTAAGTCAATTTCTCACATAGTTTGACTGATACCATGCTTATGCTGATTTTTTCATTTTCAGCTATACTTAATATTTAACACAGTCCTCTTAGGCATATGAGAAAGTGAATAAGATGTGGCTTAGTTTTTGCAAGTATCAGATACTGGAGCTGACGTTCAAGTCAATGCATTTTGGTAAGCTAAAAAACTGTGGAAGCACAGAACATCAGAAGTGAGGCTCCCCTGGATCAAATTTATGCTTAAAACAAACATCAAATGACTGTGCCTGGGTGCAAAGAAAGCCATAAACCATTTTATTGCTATTGTTTAGTTTCATGTGCTGAGGTCTTAAAGCAAAATGGATAAATGAAGGTTAAATAAATTAAACCAAACATTAAAAAGACACCTGTTATTCCTCTCTTTGATTGCCATTCATTTATTTACAGCTCAATTGAAATTGTACTGGCTCAGAAAAAGAAATGAGACAAAAGTCTGCCCATCAGTTCAAAGGCTATATGGGCAACTGGCTTCTAGCCCTTGCTCCAGTGAACAACTTCATATCTGATTACAAAATATCTAGGTGGCTATGATGTGCTGCTGAGGACTTAAGGAGCTCTGTCCCAAATCAAGCAAAGGCGGCATTTAAGACTGGGTCTTCTGTAACCAAGCTGAGTTCTTCCAACAGCTGAGTACAGAAGACTGACAGTTACTACCCTCAGACTATTTTTTATGAAGATGGGAGGCTTAGGCACTATCTCTGAACCAATTCTTATGTGTTGAGTCACCTGTATGAGTTAACAATATGAATCCCAAAGGTGTATCGGCATGCCTTCAGTTCCACATAGCCCACACAGAAGTGATCCTGCATGTGCCTGTCAACAAATGTATAGGAAGTTCTGGGTTTTGAAGATCCATTTGTTTTACTTGAATGCTTAATAAGACTGTCAGGTATACAAATCCTTCCAGTAACTCTAGACTTCTTTTCACTTCTAGGCTTGTTTTCACTTCTAGAAACACACATTTAGAGCATGTAGTCTAGTGCTTGTATCATGCGTTCAAGACGAAGATATTTCACTGAGATGATATTAAATACCTCTGATGAATTTGCTCCAAGATAGCTTTATTTAAGAATAATTCACTAGAATAGGGCACTCACTCATGTCTTATATCTTCCTGATGTACTTTATTCAAGCAGAGGCTTGGCTGTGTAAGCTATTTTAATTAACACTTTAAGCTAAGCCTTCACCATCTGCTCTCCTTTGTAATTACAAAAGTAAGGGAATCTCATTTTCAGTAGTATCATTAAAATTCAAGATATTAAAAAAAAGACATAAACGCATGCCATTTTATTCATTTCAAGGGCATTCATTTGCTGTGTTCCTTTTTATCATTTTTGTCTCATTTCGGACTCAAAGGACAGAGCAGTGCTAAATGGTGCCAAAATATTTCCTTGACTTTGCTCTTGGGCCTGCCTTTGAAATCATGGATGACTCACATGAGCTTCTGAATCACAGAAAAGGAACAGGTTCTGTAGCAATATCTTTCTAGGCAAATAAAAATTTGCTTTCAGGAAATTTAATAGAATTTTTCTATATTTTTCTTTATCGAATTCTCTAGATTTATCTGTTATGGGGGAAAAGAATATTCATCAAGAATGTAAAAATAAAAACATAGGCCACACTAGCAAAAGATGCAAAAAATGAATGTCAGAAGTAAATAAGTTTCCTTGAAGCATTTTTTGATTTATTGCAGTAACTTAACATGTTATTGAAAAGACTGTATTCGAATGTGAACAGATGAAAACAAGATCTGAAAGGACTTCTAAATTTTCCAATTGTGAGTCACCACGTAGAATTTACTGGCATAATTTTGTTCTCCAGTGTTTATACAAGCTCTTACAGGATGTTATTTTAGAAGCAGTTGGACATTTTACAGCGTGCTTTTTTCCATGCAGTTTTGGGGCTTTTTTAATAACTTCTGTTTGCCTGAGAATACACAAACATTTTGAAGACAATACAGGGATGCGGTATACCCAGATCTTTCATGCTACTAAATGATGCATTCTATACTCTGAAGATTACAAAGAGGCAATGAAATGAAGCTATGGGTCTAGGAATTTGGATATAGATGCAATAATAGAAATACAAGTTATCAGTTATGTACTTGTGATTCCTGTTCACTGCACAAGGAGAACTAGGCACTTCAGAAAATATCCCAAAATCCAGCATGTTGACCAGGGAACTGTTTAAAGTTAATAACAGAAAGAACACAGTGCCTTTCTCCATGAATAGCATAAGGCACCTGAGAGTTTGCAGAAAAGCAATGCATTTTTTCCCCTCCTTTGTTTTCCCTCTTTTTTTTTCCTTTCCAAGAGGGATTGCTGAAAGTGCCAGCACTGCTCCTGAGCACCTCTTCCATAGCCATAGTTCAAGCACTGATTCAGTGGTTCTGAAACAAGGCAGGCTAAAATCATGGGACTCACTGCCCTAATTCATTTGCTGAGCAGTGTGACTTCTGGATTCTCATCTCTGCTAACGCTTCTCTGTTCTCTGTTGACCCAAAAGCTGTCTAGCATAAAATTGTCTTAGACATCACAGACTTAGCACTACTCTTGCTTGTTGTCCTGCTGGCTCCACGAATTTGGCATTATCTTCTGGTAATACATATGTACCTATGAAATATACCTCGTCCTTGCAGCTGTAAGACTTCGTTGCTTTTATGTGCAAAGGGTACCCTCAGCATCCCTAACGAGTGTGCAAGCCACAGGTTCATGACAGAAGGATGGCCACTGACACCACTGTCTAAAGGAAAACTGGGCATAGCTTGGGACTTTGCTGCTACTCTTTCTAGTTTCAGCATCCTGACTCAGCTTAGCTGGGAGATATTTTAGCAGATGCAGAACTTCAGCTGTAGCATATACAGAACCTGCAAGCTTCTCTGTGAGTTGACTGGTGAACTTCAAATGATTTTAAGTTCAGTTAGCAACTGAGCAGATGTTTTCTCATTTGTAATTTTGAAGCTTGACACCTGAGATTTATCTATCTATCGTATCTGGCACCAAGAGCCTTTCCTGTATGTTCTCATTATTGCAATTACCATTGAAGTTGATGATAGTTGCCCTTTTCTGATTGCCAAATTCAATTCCTGCTAGCAGCCTTTTAATTAATTCTGATAATCAGTAGACCAATCATCAGAGAAAGGCAAAAGGGGCTCACAAGATTTCATTTTGCCTATACTTACTCCTACTGAAAATTATGACTCAGTCGGAAAGAAGAGCCAATATGTAGCACTGAATGATTCATTATAAATATTTCGAACTCTGACAGCATTTATCATTAAAGCTTTATAAATGTGTTTCCTAGAGAGAATCCTGTAGTCCACATCTTCCAGTGTCGGCATGCTGTTTCATCCAAACCAAAAATGGGCTACAGCAGCTTCAAACAAGGTTTATAGTCTTCAAAATTTCTACTTCCCTGTGAGATAATCTCAACAAATTTTGGATTTATGTCCATTTAGGCTTTTAGAACTGGCAAATAAACACTGTATGTTTTTTTTCCTGGGGAATTTGGTAGTTGGGTGTTAGTCAAAGATCTGAAAAGTTTTTGAGAACTAAGAGAACGTAGCATATTTTTTATTAGACTAACTTGGATAGAAAAAAAAATAGCAAAATGTTAATATCCAGAAACTTTTATTTGCATATGGAGCAGAAGGAACAAATTTTAAAGCTCAACAGAAAGTTTAGTTCTCCTCCTGTGCAAACCAAAAATAAGCATATCCTTATACTTGATCGTTTTGCTCTGACCGCTGAAGCTTTTCTGTCTGAATCTCACTCAACCACAAGAACAGTAGACCTCTTCCAGATGATTACATGTTGCACCAGTCAAAATCTGCAGCAGCTGAAACAAAGGAGTGATTGAGCAACTTCATTTAAAACGAAAAACTGAAGCAGAAAATGTTTAATCTTAGATCACAAAAAATGTAATTAAGGTACAATCTGAATACTGATAAGCATATAGTGTCCCAGGTACTACCTGCAATTTCTTCTCAGACACCAAATTGTAGGTGATAACCTCTTTACAAGCACCTGCTGCCAGGGAGCTCACCCAGCAAAGGCTGTCTCTGCTGTGCATCAGCTTAATTTCAGCATCCACACTATTCAACAAAGTTGTATAGTGTGGGTGTTGCGATGTGTCCTCACAAAGAGTATTTAACTGAGATAGTCATGCATGGCTCAGAGCTCTCTTTTACAACATGGAGTGACACAGCCACATCTCCTTGGCATAGTTACATGCTATGAATTGAGCAGATAAGCAGTGAGGGAGAGATGTGGTTTGTGCTAGAGTCATGTGAGTAACTGTCTATGCTGGTAAATTAAACATGGCTGAGACCTTTGTTAAGCCCAAAAGTCGACTTGGTGTGAGATGCCTCTACCCCAGACTCCCAGCAAGATAACTACGCCCCACCTGCAAGTTAGCGTTCACAGAATATAACCCATGCTGGTTACAGATGTACCTGCGAGTCTCTCTCATCTGCCATAGGTGATGCTTGGGCCCACGATGTCACTCACTGATGACTCCACTGCTGATGATGCTTGAATCAGACACCCACCCACCAATCCTCAGGGGAAACCCTCCCCTCCCAGTAGGCTCCACATGGCCCAGCTCAGATCCTAAGCTCAAGTCCAACCTTTACCCCAGGACTGCCAAGACCACCACTAAACCATGTCACTAAGGTCCTCACCTACATGTTTTTTAACAGTTCCAGGGATGGTGATTCCACCACTTCCCTGGGAAGCCTGTTCCAATACCTGATCACCCTTGGTAACTTCCAAGCTGTAGGAAGGGAAATATCGCATTAATAAAGAGCTAATGCTAGTTATAGGTAGCACAGAGTGTGGACCAAAGTAATGCCAGTTATTTAGGTTCCAGGGTCACTCTTTCATATGGTTTACTCATATCAATGCAGCCATAAGGGTTGTCGGCAGAGGTTACAAAACCATTGTTTCACTCCCAGTGGTGTTCAGTAAGGCTGTGCTGTTTTACTCTGCCAAGGAACGGTATGAAGAAAAACTGGTGCAAAGTAACTGCCTCAGGAGTGATGACTTCCTGGCATAAACCCCAATGACACTATAGACTTAATTCTAAGGGAAAAGTGCTTGTTGCAAATAATTTGATAAGTTATATAATTTCTCTTGGGAATATTATGCAGCACAGAAAACTGACATGCTTTCATTCACCTGACTGTATAAAAATACATTTTATAAGAAAGAGAAACTTGAATTATGAATAGCTTAGGCTACCAACAGAAAAAAATGGATACACGTATGGAAATTGAGAGTTTGACTATGCTTTTCTGTAAGTGTTTCTATTGAGATTAAATTATGGTGGTTTAGCATATGACTAACTCTCTCATTCTTTTTGTTGGGGGAAAAAAAAGATGTGTAGAAATCATATACCTTATTACCATACAGTATGTCTGTGATCGTGACTTCCTAAAGCTGGAAAAAAATACAAAAGAGACCTTTCTTAATCATCACTTGGTGTTAATAAAAAGGCACCAGAAGGAGCAGATGAAACAAACCATTTAAGTTAATATACACTTGTCAAGCAAGAAACAGTAATGATGACATGACTCAGTCTCTCAAAGACAGGAAATTTTTTTGTTTCAGTGAAAGCTGATAATCTCAGTAAGCCACCCAGTACAAAATAGGAAATGAAGTTAAGAAATTAAAAGCTCTTCCATTCCTCTCATTCTTTTCTCCTTGCACTAATAAATTATTGTGTTTAATGTTATGGGGTTATACAGAGGAGAAAGCAAGCCATAGCTTGTTCATCAAAGCCTGATAAAACCAGAAGTAAGTTCTCTTTTATTGTCAACATACAACGACAATTTTCATAGAACTATTATAGATGTCAGCTCCCTATAAATACTTGTGTCCTATTATAGGTAAGCCATACTTAGAGGACGGAAAGAATTGAATGAAAAACCTATCCCTTGCTAAACAAAATAACAGTCAATGGAGTGCCAGCAATGTCATGTAGAAGATTCTGGATGACACATGTAAATCCCATGCCTCTGTGAGAGGAGGTACTGTTACTCTTCTTGGCCTCACTGAGGGTGAGCGTAAGGGAAAGCTGTGAGCACTCTCATGGAATTCTAGCATTACAGTTTGTTCTTACGTAACATACTTTCAAGCATGGTGATGTTAGCAAATAAATCTGGATAAACCATACTAATAGAAAATTAATAAAATACAGAACAATACAATGAGCATAAGTTGCAACATAAGATGCATTATGCCAGTTTGCAGATGATGCATAAGTCATAAAAATGACATATCAATGATGTCTAGAAGTTTGTTCAAATCCTGTTGCAGTCTTGACAATGTGGTCAGTATCATACCTGATAGCAAACAGTAATCTGTTTTGATAAGCAATTGCTTTTTTATGTTTGGGGATTAAAATTTCCAGTTCTTCAGTTTGAGAATGTACCGTATCCCATATTGGTCCTAAGGGTCCTGTCCAAGTTGCAGGCCAATACTCCTCCAGCAGCAATATGAATTAGCTTTTTGGTTTCTCTGAAGTCATTCCGTCATTACACAGAGCATCACAAAGCAAAACCAATACACATACAACTCAATTTTGACTGAAGTACAACCATGCAGTTACCATACACTTAGCCTAAATAGCAGGTACCTGGAGGTCATATTACTCTTACAAGTGTCTTCTATTACTAAATGTTCATGGTTTTCCCATTTTACATCCATAAGTATAGATTAGGTTACCTTTGTTATCCATGCATTTGGTCCCTTGAACTGGCAGCCATATTCTATTAGCTACAATAACGGGGAGTGGGCCGTATTGGTAAATGTATTCTTCTGTAGTTTCCCTATTTATGGTGCAGTGATAAATAGATCCACTTAACAGACTACTTTTGCTTCCTACCCCTAAGCTTTGATAAAATGGGGTTTACAATACTGGCACAAATCAAATAATAGGGTCCCTAATATAGCAGAATTCCCACTATGGATCCAATTGGCTTGTTTTTTATCTTCATTTATAACAAAGATTTGCACGGTAACACAAGCAATGGCACTGCTGGTATTGGAAACAAATTTGTAAACACCAGCATACATTTCCTTGAAAATCTTCTGGAAAATCTTTTTTCCAAGGGGTTAAGGGGTTAGGCTAATAGTCAAGGTATTGGTAATTGCATCCTTTCCAATTATTATGTCCATAGTCTGACAATTATAGCTTGTTTGCTTAATAGTCCTATCCTGGACACTTTATTACTAGTGATTTCTAAGTTGATTGATAGAATCCAATGTTCCTGTGCCCAATCCAACTGTTCTTAATGTCCTGGAAAGATCCTTAACTATGCAGGTTTTACAGTTTGCAATCGGGATGTAGTGCGTGCAAGGTAAATGTTATCCAAACCATTCACTACTTCAGCTGTGGTCGTAATAAATTTCCACTCCTGAGAGGTACATCATGAGTCCAATATAGTCTACTTGCCCAGTAATCCAAAGGACTTTCCCTGCCCTAAGGTTTGCTTGTTGACTTTAGATAAGAGAATCCTTATTTTTATGATCAAATCCACTGGTTGTCACTACATTTTCTGCTTGTTTCTTAGTAATTAAACAACCTCACCTTCTGGCATGCTGATGCAAGTCACATGCTCCAGTGTGTCCAAATCATTCATGCAGCCATTCAGCACTCAAGGCAGAAGAAAGGTTAGGCAAATACCATAATTTTCTGGTATGCTGCTACTTGCCCTATAGTAATAGGATGACAGTTGGCAATATCATATATTTGCTCCTAATATCTGCTTCGCTATATATGAGATATATGGGGAATTTGCCCAGTTTCCTAGTTATTGTGTAGCACTATGCCATACAGCACAGGAATCAGCGTATATGGCCTGTGCCCTATTTCTAAGAGCTAATACTATGGCACAGAGCTCTGCTAATTGCGCTAAACCTGTTACTCGCTCTATTACTACGAGTTCTTTGACTACAAATACAGCAGCAGCCATTCCTTGCCGTTTACATTGTATTTTTTGAGTACTCCTGTCAGTAAACCAGACACCATCTGGTTGACAGGGACTGAATTTAGGCATCCTGGATAGAAGAACAAGGAGGCTTCATGTATTCGATGGGCATTTCTATATGCTCCACAGCTTCAGTAATTTTATTCTCCTTAGTTAAGCCATCCACAGTTTCATGACGATAGATATACAATATTCACCTTTGCACAGGGGTCTTAATAGGCTACACCTAAAGGTGCTGGTCTACCAGCAAGCATCGGTTTAAGAATAGGTATTGGCAATGGTATAGTGCTCCTTCCCTGGGTCAAGGGTTCAGTCACTGCCAGTCCTTTGCAAGCTGCTAACAGCATCTTCCCAAAAGTGGAATATCTCTGCAGATATACACATATACTGCCACAACAGTGACCTCCTGTGGTAATTTTAATGTTTCTAGTTATTTAGACAACACCGCACAGACAATGGTTGGATTGTTTAAAACATGCATTAAAGGAGTAAATATATATAGAGGAGTCCCTATCAGGTGGAAGCAAATTAGCTTCCTATCTGCACCTGGTACTGTAAAATAGAATCATAGAACACCAGGTTGGAAGGGAATCATTCTGGAGGACAAGTCTTAAAAAAGCAGTGCAAGTGCAGCAACCTGAACCTGAGCTGGCTTTGGTGCCCAGTAACTCCATAACAACACACCACATCCCTGTCTGAGTGGACCACCATAACAGATGGAGCCAAAGTCATGGACTAAATGAACTTAGTGGACTTTTGTAGACATTTAAGGGCATTTTAAGGAACATTTTACAGGTGTGTTCCATAGACCAAGGAATGAATATCTGTGTATTATATCAAAGGATGAGGAGTGGTGTTAATGAGATTAATTGGACAGTGTGGGACCTGAGCATGATGTAAACAGTATGGAATAAGGGGTGGAGAATGTGCTGGTTTTGGCTATGATAATTTTCTTCACAGTAGCTTGTAAATGGAGGTGTTCTGGATTTGTGCTGGAACCAGTGTTGATAAAACAGGGATGTTTTAGTTATTGCTGATCAGTGCTTACACAGAGATAAGGCCTATTTCTGCTCTTTCCAGGACTAGGGTGACAAGAGTTGGGAGAAGACACTGTTGGGACAGCTGACCCAACTGACCCAAGGGATATCCCACACCATATGATGTCATGTTCAGCATACAAAGCTAGGGGAAGAAGAAGGAAGGGAGGACATTCATGAGTGATGGTGTTTGTCTTCCAAGTAACCATTACACATGATGGAGCTCTGCTTTTCCTGGAAGATGGCTGAACACCAACCTGCCGATCGAAGCGGTTAATAGTTTTGCTTTTGCTTGTATGTGTGGCTCTTGTTTTACTATTAAACTTTATCTAACCCACGAGTTCTCTGACCTTTCCACTTGTTCTCCTCATCACCATTGGGGAGAAGTGAGGAAGCGGCTTTGTGGTGCTTAGCTGCCGGGTTAAACACGGCAACTGCCGAGAGAGGAAACATCTGTGTTCTTCTAGTTTGGGTCAAAAGGAAAACCAAGAAAGCTCAGGGTCATAACCCATCCTGCGGAGCAAATACGCAACTGTGCTAAGCTCTTGCAATTACTGCAACCTGGGCAACCGCTTTGGAACTCCCCCTGTGACACCAAAATGGTCTTTGTCCCTAATTTTGCAAAGACAAATGGTCTGGTTCTGGGGTTCGTGAAGAGACGAATAGGCCGCTGCTGCTTTCCACCACCTCCAGAAGCTCTCAGGCTGCCCTTGCGCTCCTCCCCTGCACACCACCCACCCCAGCTGTTGATCATACACTGCTTGTATGGAGAAAAAGAGAAGATCTCGGGCCTTCCGTGGACGTCCCTCAGTGTCCGCTGAGGTGCGGGCACAAGACATCCTGCTTACTCGGGACAGACGCAACCCTCCGCCGCCCGCATGGGGACAGGCAGCCAGCTCCCCGCCGCGTCCCCCTGCGGGCGGAGCCGGTGGGCGGGCGCGGCCCCGCCTCTCCCCGACCGAAGCGGTGCTGCCGTGGCCGGTGCTGCGCCAGGCGTGTCAGCCGGGCCAGGCCCGCTCTGTCTCCGGCGTAGGCCTTACCCGTCGGAAGGGGCTCGGGGCGTGCTCCGAGGCGGGGCGCACGGCGGCGCTGCCGCTCCGCCCGGCAGCCGTTCTCGTAGAGCCGGGCACCACGCGTGCTCCGGCCGCGCCGTGGTGCGCCGGTATCGTCCCGGTGGGCAAGTGGCGGAGCCGTCAGTGGCTGTTTCCGCGTCGCTGGGTCCTTTCTTTCCCTGGCCTGCCTACACCAGGCGGTGGCGGTCGCTCTGTGCCGGCGCCACTCCGTGCCCCGCGGCAAGAAGAGGTGTGGCTTTCCGCCGGGCCCGTGTCTGGGGGGTTGAAGCTAACGGCGCGGTGCGCCGCGGCCACCGGGGGGATTCTCGCAGCGCCCAACCTTCTGCCCTGTGCCTGTACTCGAGCTGCCGACGCCAAGTTGGAGAGAAGGAGCTTTTTTTCTCAGCGTCAGGTGAAGAGCTTGCTGTTTGGATGGATGCTGGGAAGATCCTGTTGGGGAATGTGGAGCTAATTGCTGGCCTTTGCTCTACTGGGAGAGTACCATCATCACGGTTTCTTTGCCAGCTGGTTCCCACCTGACTGAGTTTTGGCGAGTACTGGCCGAGCTCTAAGCACCTTTGCTATCCCCAAGTCATTCCACCTGGTGTCCTCTTGCATGCTGAATGAGGGCATTTCCTCCTCTTGCAGAGCTCTCCTAGAAGATGTAAGGTGGAAAAAAGCACTCCAAAACACTTTGCCCGCTAGGTGAAGCTTAGTACTGCTCAGCCTGTTTGACCGGGGTTCCCGATCCCCTTTAGGGGAAGTTTTGATTTTGTTTCATAGTCTTAAGCCATGGTGTGCAGTAGAGATCCAAGAGAGTGGCAACCCAGCAAATTGCAAAGGAGAGCCTTTTGGGATAATTAGGCCATGCCAGTTTTCTCATGGACCAATTAGTGAAGTGACAGCAAGCCATAGTCTAATGTTTTCTTTGCTCCTGATACCAGGGAGAGTAAGTGCTTTGGGTTATTATTTCTTTGAGATGAGTTGCAGCATAGCTAACATTTGTGTGTACCTAAGAGCTCCTTAATAGGCTGCCTGCTTTAAGATAGTTTACTTACACCTACGAAACAGCATTTGATGCGCTTGAAGTAACTTGGTGAGTGTCCTGTGGCATAATTGCTTAGACTGTCTTTTTCTTCCTTGTCTGTCACTCCCTTTTCCCATTAATGAGGGTTTATTTATGTTTTCTTTTTGCTCACTAGAAGTTGAGAAAGTAATGTATCTAAAGGTTGGGTGTTGTTCAGGTGGTGGTGTGGAGGTGGGGATTTGGTTTGATCGTTCTGTAAATATAGACCTGCAAACAGACAGGTACTGTCTTTGCTTTTGTTAATGTGTGAGGAGGAAATGGAAACAAAGGCTTAAGTGCTTCTTGCTGTCTGTGCCTCTTGCTGCTCTTGGTGTCCTTGGAAATAGTCTTCTACATGAAGATGCATGATCCCCTGTATTAGAACACCCTACATGAAACTCAAATGCTGTTTCAAAACTGCAACCAAAGTGTTCCCTGTTGCATCTGATCTTCTAGATGTTGTGTTTACTGTATTCCCCAGAATAAGCAAGCCTGGTCTTCTGTCTCAAAGCTGAACAATGCAGCATGTTGCTCAAGTTCCAGGTGGGCTTCATTTGTTAGTTGTCTGAAATAGGGATGCTAGCAGTTAGGTTTTACCATAAGTATTTTATTTTCCATTATCACAGGTCAATAATACCACATGCCACTAACAGGACCAGAGAAGTCAGTAACCCTGAAGAGCCCCCTTCCTCCTACATCCCAGATTCCAGGTCTTGGTGACCTTGCAAGAGCTCCCCATGAAGTGCCATCCAGGTGCTGCAGGAAGTGGATCAAAGAGACAGATTCAACTTATGTCAGGCTGGCAAAGCAAGGAGGCCAACCTGGTGGGTGTCTGTCTTGCTCATTTTGTTTTCCTTTGTTTTCTTTGGCTTTGCTTGAGTGTGGTGGTAGGAAATGCCTGTAGATGCCTACAGAAGAATCCTTTGGAGTTTTGAAGTTAAATGAAAATTTAATGAGCGATGTCACCTTGTCAAAGACATCCTTGCAGTCTGTTGTGTATAGGTACCTTCTATCAAAATGTGTAGTCTTGCACTGTATTAGATCTAAGCAGATGATGACAATTTAGCTGCATTTGAGTGAGGTCTTTATAATCTTTGCTTGGGCTATTTAAGTAGCAGTCTGGTGAAAATGATGTCACAAAAAAGCCTCATTCAGAGAACTTGGTAAGAGGTTTATAAAGCATTTTTTTGTGATGACATTCAGTTTGTTAAGAGTGCTGTACAGGTTTGTTCGTGTACCAAGGTGATCTGTGGTTTTCTTATTTCCTTTACCTAAGAAGGAGGCTTGAGGAACTTGAGCAGGTGGCCTGCATGCATGCTCAGAGCAGGGTGACAAACCCAAAATAAGAATTAACAGACCAGTAGAAACATGCCAAAGCATTTAGAGCAAGATAAACAAAGTACAAGTGGAATATAATGCTGCAAGGTTCTGACTGTCCATTTTATGAAAGGAAATAAATGCTCCTTACTGAATAAAGCAAGCACTTCTTCCTCATAAAACAGCAACCTGAAAACAAAGATAATGCTTTTGCAACCAGATGAGAAGTCAGAAAAGTAGCAGCTTTTGTCTTTTTCTCTCAAGACCTACTGAAGCACTACACTGCTGTGACAAGTAAGTCCTCTCCAGCAACGTATGCTGCACCTGACTGGTACTTGCACTGCTCCAATCCCCCAGCGACCAATAAGCCACGGTAAGTCTGCTGAGACCTTGCATAACTTCTTGGGTTCTCCACTTGTTAGTGTTTAAAATGCTTTTGTACTAAAGTGGAAGAGACGTATCCCTTGTATAAACAAGTGTTAAATCTTTGCCTGCAGGAGCTATGTTTCCTCTCTACCAGATTATATAATTCACAGAGAGCTTAAGGCTGATGAACATTGTGGTAATCGTTACGAGATAAGAAGAGGTCCTTTTGATTTTGATACGAAAAGTGTTTGGCAGCGGGATGCTGAGGACAAAGAAAAGGCAGAGAAAAAGAAGGTATGATGGAGAGGCACTCTGTCACTTGCTTTGTAGGCCTTGTGAAGACACTTCTAGCTGGGCCTGTGGGCCCTTATAGAAGGGAAGCTGTAGTCCACCCAAGTTCATGTGTTCCAGAAACAATTTTTATATTGTAGTTAACTGAGAAGAAAGCCGTGTTTCTCTTAAGTGCTGTATGTAGCATAAGAAACAGAAATGCAGTTTCCAGTCACATTGTATGGACTGAAAGAAAGCCAATAGTTAGTTTCTATCTCCTTATGCTTTATTTCCTTGCAATTCACTGTTGGTGAAGAGAATTATTGTTTAGTAATTTTTGGGGAAGAAGAAATCAGAAGGAGAAAGGAACAGAAGACTGTTCCAAAAAAGGAGTTGGTTTTAGTTTAAGACGCAAGAGAGTCCCCAGAAGTATGGCACTAGCTGTCTTTGAACGGAAGATGTATCCAAGACAAAATAAGTATAGCGCAAGCTATGTCCAGAACAAACTTTTCTGTGGTGATCTTGGCATTTTGTCCAGGAAACCATTCTCCTGTATTCCCTCTTTCATCCTCCATGCCTTTGCCTGTTTTAGAAGTTGAAGCCTTATGGTTTTATTAATATCCTCTGTAATCTTGGTTGACTCATTTACTGTAGGTCTTTGGCATATCCATGGAAAGGCATTTGATGTACTTAATCAGAGGGGAGGATGTTGGATATTTTAGGAAAAAAAGTTCTCAGACTTTGCTGAGATGAGGAGTGCAAATTCAGAATGATGGTGTGTGCAGATGGGAACACCTCATTACTGAATAGGTTAGGGAATGTTTACTTAGTCTGTGGAAACAGGCAAACAAGCAATGTATGCTTACACTATAATTTGCCTGGTGGTTGTAGGTGAACTTTTTTTCAATCAGAGAGCACTGAAAATGGAAACTTAGCTTGCCACGGGGTCTCTTGAAAGATTGAAGTAGGATCTTCAGTGCTCTAAAAGTCAAACTTTGGTTACACTAAGTGTAATTCAAGTCCATGAGGTGACTGGTAAAGTGAGACTGAGGTCCATTTCTGTTTGTGTGGATTTTGATAAAGACACAGTTTCATTCAGTCATGTGAATGAAAGTTCTCATATATTCCCATATATTCCACCAAATATAAAGTGAATGTATGTTATATACTCAGCTCAGATTCAAAATCTGCTGAAGCCCTGATATATAATTTACACTGCTCTTCTGGAAGCTGAAGTTGAGTTTTGTCTGAGGTACTAAATCTATCAAATCTTTTTCCTTAGGATTAGGTGCCTGACAAGGCAGATTCTGTATCTCTAGCTTTAGCTTTACCTCCACACCACCATCTCTGGAATGGTTGTCCTTCGTAGTACCTTTCTTGTACCCTGAAAAGTGTCTTGTATATCTTGAAACATCGCATGATGCTTCCTTCACAGCTGCTTCTTGTATCTCCTTTTACAGAAGCTTTCTATCCTGTGCTTTCAGACTACCTTTCTGAAGAGTCTTCAAGTGAGACAATGGAACTAGCCCTACCAAACAGTCTTGACTTTATTTTTCTCACTGTACATCTTGCATATTGAAATGTAAGAGATATATTCCAAAACACCACAAGCAAATTTCTAAGGAATATTCAGTTAATTCATTTGACTATGTGATTATACTGCAGCAGCAAACTACCTCAACTATTGAGGCTGAACATACTGAAAATACTTTTCAGTCTAGTCTGACTAAGCAGTTGCTCAGAAGGCACATTCATGATGCAATCATGGAGATAAATCCCAGAGGGTGCCCTTAGGGACAAGTGCAAAAACATTTTAACCTCTAAGGGTGCCTCTTCCTACTCAGTTTGGAAAACATTGTTCCCAAGTGGGCCCTTGCTCTGGAACTTTAAGCCTTTATGCCACTTTGTTCTGAAGTATTAGAATCTCCACTGTTCCTCATATTATGGTTGTCGGTGTGCAGAGGAGATCAGGAGGACCATTACATGGTTCTCTATGCCTTGGGATGGGTCCTGTAGTTCTTCTCTCATGCCCTAATCACAGGGATGATTTTCATTCTTCTGGGAACTTTGCAGCAAAATGCTGTAAAGATGCTTTAGTGCATGAAGGATTTAGCCTTTGAGCTCATGGCAACATAATTGTCTACTAGCTCAAGTGAAGCATCCTTTTGCTTATGTACCATATGGACCAGCTGGGTTGGACTGAAAATGCTATGACCTTAACAAAGAGGCAGGCCTGTGTATGGGTGAGAGATCTGTTGGAGGGTTGTATTGTGGTTAGCATCAGCATTAGGCAATCTTCATGCAGCATCAAGAAGATTATTACTTCATGTCTGAAGTAATCCCTTTTAGTCACTTGCCTGAAATGTATGTGTATATACGCATACATATGAATGTATGTACTGTAGCAAAAGGTTTACTCATCTGAGGTCTGGATTTTACCTTGGGGAGAGATTTGGAATGTAATCTAGCATTTTTCCCTTGATCGCAGGGGAGCCAGGACTTCATCTGGAGGTTTTTAGCTTTCCATGTTGGCAGCAGGTATCCATTGTTGTTCATATACCAGCCAGGCACAATACATATCACATTTCATGTTTCTTGAATCTGAGACTAATAAATGTGTATGTATACTAAATGTAGGTAGTAATTTTTAGGGTATGTCACTGCCATCTCTTCACAAAGAGAGAAAATGCTTTAAACTGAGAGCGTGCAAAAAATGTCCTACATAGTTTGCTTTATCTGTGTAAGTTGTTGGCTGTAAAATAGAGGATTGTAAAAGTGAAAATGCCTCCTCAGCTATAATTGTTGGGGTGTGGTGGGACAAGGGTTTGCTTTTAATGCTGAATTTGTAACAAAGCAAAGTAGCAAACAGCACCTGCCGGGATTGCAGGTGCACTCCAAAGCCAAATTCTGATCTGTTCCTTTGCTCCTTTTGTCACTCATCAGCTGATTTGAACAGTAAGGAATGTTTTGATACCTCCAATTTATGCTAGTCTGTCTCATTTAATACCAAGGAAAGAGGACATGTTAAACAATATGACAAACTTGGTAGCAGCCTTCAAATCTTTTCTCATTGCCTTTTTTTTTCCTTGACTTTAGCTTGAGAGTTTGGCCTTTGTCTATCTCTAGTCAAAAATCTCTCTAGGCTTCCCCTTTATAATTATTAGACTTCCTTTTCTAGTGCTTGTCTTTAATGCCAAGAGGAGTCTCACTTTCCATCTACCATTTGTATCTTGCCTATCAGTTTTTCTGCGTTGCCCTGTGTGCCATCATGCCTTCAATATGTGACAAAAGTTACCAGAGTTTGGTGATTTCTACTTGTCTTATTAAATTGTTTTTGTCAGTTGAAACTACTAAGTGACTGGCCTGGATCTGAAACTTCCATGGTATGTCAGATCTGAAATGGTGCAGTTTAATGGTAGATGGAAGACAGTACTATCATTTTTTGTACAATAGGATACCATTTCTGAAATATAAAGGACAAATAGTCTGCTTCAGCAGAGAATAGTGTTAGTGGATTTGAAAAGCAGTTCTGAATAACTAAAGCATTTTTTAACCTCCAGGTTGGACAACAGATTCCCCTCTTCATCCGACATCACTGCATGCTCTTGCTAGTATCATCTCTTCTTCTTTGACAAATGTCCCAGTTTTTCATCTTTTTAAGCTTCAACATAACATCAGTCAGGCTGAAATCTGACAACCCATCCACTTCTTCTTTACTAGATTCTGGAGCTTTTCTTTTGGTGAAATTCTGATTCCACTGAAGTCTATAGGGATTTCAGCACTGACTTAACACTTGGTTTACGTAGATGTCATGGTTCAGAATCAGTAGAACTGTCTGTCTTAGGCTTCACTTTCTTTCAGAAAATAATAAAACTTACACCCTCTGAACATTCACGTCTGCTTCTTTTAGTGGCTTGTTAATTAGCTCACTGATTAGATGTATTCAAATACCATTATACTTTTCTTTGCTCTTTCTTCTTAAATGTGCACAGGATCCTTGAGCAGCCTGTGGTGTGTTTACATCTACTTTGGAATCTTCTCATGGATGTTTTCATGGGAGTTGTTTTGTAGTGTCTGATATGGTGCATCTAAGTTTTGCATTCTGTTCATAATTTTTTGCTCTGTTAACTGTACTGCAGTAGGTATGCCCATGTAGGAGGAAAGTATCTTTATCTTTATCCTTAATGTATTTTTAAATTTACAGAGCAATACATTTCACTTCCAGTTTCTCTGTCCTGATTTTTTAAAATAACCTGCAAGTAATATCTCTTATCCAACTGGGATGTTTTCATACACAGCGTACAGAGAAATGAGCCAAGATAAAAGCTTGCAATAGGTAAGTTTGAATTTGAAGCTTAACTTAGGGTAGAGGTGTACTGAGAGAGAAAAGCTTGTGGAGAGCACATTTTGCTTTATTGACATACTGAACAAACAGCTGATCTCATCTAGAATAACTGATTAAGGTTCTGCATTATCTTTTGCTATTTCTTTATGGCCCTCTACTCTTACTTGAGGGAATAATATAGATAAGATAATGAAATTTGACAAGACTTGGGGCCTTTAATATATCCTTCATTTTTGAAGGTTATACTATGATGCAATCTTGGTTATTTTTATCATAACTCCTTTTATTAAGTTAAGATTTCTCTAACACAGGTAAAGCTCCCAGCTATAAACCCTAAATATCCAAGCAGAATGCCAAACGTTTCTACGAACAAGGAATTTAGTGGAAAAAATAAGCTTTCCTTCCCACCTATGTAAGTAGTGTGCTTATGAAATTTATTAAACTCCTAAGCCTGCAAGTATTCATGCATGCAAGCAATATTACTATTTGTGAAATTGCAGATTAGTGGCTATGTGTATGGGCTTTATGGATCCTTACTGCTACTAAACTTGCTATTATCTGTGGTATTTTAGTTGTTTGTAAAACTATTTTAGTAATAACACTTTAACTCATACAGGAAAGCTATTCAGTTTAAGTTTGCTTTAGGAAAACTAAGCATACAGTTGCATGTCTTCATGTAGCATGCTTTTATTGTACTCTAAATTGGGGTTTTGTCTTCAATGCCAGTGTACAGATTCAAACAATAATGTAAATTGTTAGTTCTGTAAGCATAGGTTACAGAGACACAAATGGAACTACTATTTTAAGAAAACACATAAACTGTAGCCTATATAAGATTAGTCACAGCAAAAATACCGTAATGAACATGGAAGATAAGTCTTTTAAGCAAATTATTGTATCACCTGTGATGTGATGTAGTCACATCAGCTGTGTGCAAAATTGAATTGTTTCTGCGTACTTTGTCTTAAAAATTTATTGTGCAGTCATCAGTAATCCCAGTATGTTTTAGAAATATATTAATGATGCAAAATAAATTATTAAACTGTCTAATGAGCAAATCTGTGGCAAAACTGCACCTTTGTGCAGCACAGAATGAGTATTGTCAGCCTTTTCTACTTACATGTTCTTTGTATGATTTTCATTTTTCACTTTTTTTCCCTTCTTAAGACCAGAAATGTGTAAGTATTACGTGTAAAATTCCAGTAAAATGATAGCTCTTCTCATGTAAAAATACACATTAGTGAATCAGGTGTAGTTGTATGCTTTGAGGTTTTTTTATTTAGTTTGGCTTTGTTTTGTTTGTTTTGGTGTGGGTGGTTTTTTTTTTTGTTTGTTTGTTTTTTTTTTGTTTGTTTTTTTGTTTTTTTTTTGTTTTTTTGTTTTTTTTCTTAGATTATTACATGTGGAATATGTTTAGTTATTTATATAATTATAAGGATTTCTGTGCAAAATAAAATTTTCCCACCAAATCCCCATTTTTGCTTACTTACACTATTGTTTCCCTTAATATATTTGGATTTACAGGCCTGCTCAGAGAAAAAGTGAAGCAGTAAACTTTAGCAAATTAATTAGCAATGGTTATGGGACTGACTGGCTTCAGCAGTGTACTGGAAGGGATAGAAAGATTCAAGAAACGTCAGAAAATAGTGATCAGTCCAAAGGTAACATTTTTGAAAGCTGTTTCTTTTAAAGTGACTTGGGATCTCAAGGTAACAGCAGAGGGCAGCATGAATCATTTCTGTGGCTGTGTTTGGATATGGTGAGACTTAACTGAATTACACTGCTTAGCTTACATTTCCCTTTGAGCAGCTAAAGAAAAGAGCGCTCCTGTTTGTAGTCAGCGAAGGCAGGGATTTAATGGATTTTTTTCATCTTTACAATTGCAGACGTATGCTTAGTTCTAATCCAGGGGCTTCTGTGTTTTTGTAAAATGTTGCAAAGACACAACTGCCCTTCTGCCTAAATTTAAGCAAAATAAAATATTTGTTGCCTATTTGTTGCGAATTGCCTTTGGCTCCTAATATTTTTCTGAAAACTGTTTTGACAAATGTCATCGATACTCATGTTTAAGAAATAGAGCACTGTTCGTAAAAATTTGCCAAAATATAGGTGTATGTGCATTGTTAAAGACGGTGGCATTGTAGCAGTTTTATTAGAGAGAAAAAAGGTTATCTGATGTTTACCTACTCTTTCAAGCCTTTCTTTGTCATGCACAATGGCAATAGCTGTGAAAGACATCATCTGAAAACACCGAAGTAGAAAGATTAAAGGGTGGGAAATTCCCCTTAGTTCTGTCAAAGGCCTTTTGCTTAGACTTTTTACAGTGGCTTGGTAACCATGGAGGGTATATCAGTTTCCTATAGCAACCTTTTAAAATGCTATTGAACAAAGAGTTTGCAAGCTCTAGAATTTTATTTATTTTTTATTTGTATCACTGAATGCTTTTGTATACACTGGAGATTGCCATGACTCCCTTGACCTTGGTGTATCAATGTGTGAAAGTCTTAGAGGACAGTTAATTTACTTTCTGTGACACCTTAGTGCTTCCTGAATTCATTGTGTCTTCCATCAATACAGCTACAGTAATTTTGTTATTGTGTGTGTGTGCTGAACCTCTTCCTCCGGGTGAGTATCAGAAGAAATCAGGCAAACAAAACTAGAAGTTGTGTGTTATTGTTCAGAAGAAAAACTGGTATAAAACTAAGGGATGAAACCACATCTCAGCCTGGACCTGAAAGAGGGTTCATGACTTTGAAGAGCGGCTTCTCAGGTTAAGTATCCAAACTCTGGTCATGCAGAGATGCTGCCTTAGGAGGCGCAATGACCTAACAATTCAACTGTAGAGCCTAAAAGGGCTCTTCCTTAGCATGAAAGAAAATCTTCATTACTCTTTTGTTTTCAGATGCTATTGAACTTTCTTGTGCCATGACGTTTTTCTTTTTCATTACCGTAACATGAAAGGATTTTGGATTTTTGAAACCTCAAGGTCATTCGTTTAGCGATAGTTGATTTCTTTAATGTGAAGTGTGCCCCTAATGGGACATTTGGGGTATGAAGAAAGCTGAACGTTTTTCAGAGTAATCATATTGCATACTGGTTTGGTTATACCACTATGCATAGAGACCAGAATGATGGGTATACTGTAAAGACTGCTGAAAAGCCAGTATGCTGCATAATTGGATATATAGATAGATCTTATTTTTGAGATGGTTTTCTTTTACAAATTCTTAGATAATACTTCCTGCTTTGCTTGTATTGCCCTCCGTTGTCAATCATAGCTATTCTGATTGAGATAGATTCTGTATCTCGATGTAAAAGGAGATTTTTGTTTTTTTCAATGTTCTTAACAGTGTGGTTTCATCCAGACATATACTTTGATTCAGTTTGGACCTTTCTGTTCTTTCAGGTGTGTG
Source organism: Strigops habroptila (assembly GCF_004027225.2). NCBI lineage: Eukaryota > Metazoa > Chordata > Aves > Psittaciformes > Psittacidae > Strigops > Strigops habroptila. The sequence continues at coordinate 71,747,827 of NC_044277.2, read as the reverse complement.
CTGAAGGTGGTGCTTGTATTTTCCCACTTGTAGTTTTGTCTATTCATCCAAAGCAATTGGCAGCATGAGCACCTTGCAGCTCCCTTTTGAGATGGAGCTTTCTTGGTTATCTCTTGCTCAGGATAAGTCCAGGACATAGGACAGGAGATACATCCCCTTCTGTATCTAAATCTATAACCTATGTGTGTTGGGTTACAGATTTACATCATATGTGCAAACCTTGTAGGTAGCTTCTCTATCTTGTTAGCTAAAACTTAAAAGTACTGGAACTTGTATGCATTTTGATATGAGAGAGAAACTGAAAATTTTAGTTGATCTTTTTATTCTTACAGTTGAAGTTATCCGAAGAACTTTAATCTTTTTTTTCATTGCAGATTCAGAGCCATCAGAGTCTGAATTGGCAGCTACAAGCAACGAGTCAAAGCCACTGCTGAGTTAGGATATATCCTTAAAATCCTACGAATAATTGAATATTTATTATAAAGCCCATTAGAAAGTGGATGCAATTTCATTATGATATTTTTTGCTAATACTATGAAAAGTGAAGTTTTTTAATAAGTAAATGGCAATTTTTAGTCTTCTTTACAAAGTGCACTGAGTACATTGTATACCTTTGAATCCAAGAGCTGAAGATTTTAAAATGTATAACTGAATATACATTTATTTGAGCAGAATGTTTAGAGGATTTGCCTTAACATTGCTTTTCTTTAGAAACTTGATATGAAAATTGATTGGAAATAGGTAAATCTGTTGCTAAACCCTCAAAATTTTCAGTGAAAGTTTGTGAAAGTTTTGCTGCTGTTGTTAGACCCAGCATCTGAGTCCACCTTTGTTCATTGTAACCAACAATTCAACTAAGTTGTATTTACAAAAATAAAAGTCTAAAACATATGAAAATACCTGAAAGTACAGTTATTGGTTAATCAGCAAAATTTTCCAACTATAAAAAGCTTACATCAAGCTGTATCTGGAGGGGAGGAGGGAATTACTACCTTAAATCTGTTTTCACTTACAATTTGTATTGTGGATTATGTTCAGATACATTGAAACCATTAATTTTACTGTGAAAGCAGAGATTTTGTTGGAATCTACTGTTCTAGGCTAGAGTACCAGTGGATGCCAGACCTGGAGCTCACAGTATTGAAACCTGGCCAGTAGAAAACTGTCACGTGCCATTATAAAGCAGCACTGAAGAATAAGCTTGTGTGAAGAAATTCTGTATGTGTAACAGTGTCCTGGGTTCAGCTGTAACAGTTATCTTTCTCCTTAGTAGCTGGTGCAGTGCTGTGTTTTTGACTTTAGTCTGAGACCACCACCGATAGCACACTGATGTTTTTAGTTGTTGCTAAGTAATGCTTAAAAACAAACAGGAAGACTGTTGATACCCTTAGGTTTTCAACTATAAAATTTTACACCTAATGCAGTAATCACCAGAGCTGCATGATATTCTCCAAAAATAAAAGTACCATTTTATGATTTTATTTCAGAATTATTCAGTCATATAAGCATACCTTATTTGGGAATTCAGCTATATTTATTTGACAGTCTTTGGATAAGGTTATAATTTTTATTTTTAATATCTGTAAGAAAAGTGTAGTAGAGGGCTGGGTTTGTTGTGTCCATCAATGGTAAACTGCAACAGTAAAATACTTTCTGTGTATGACAGCCTTTATAGCATACTTTAAGGGTATAACTATCAGCAATAGTATACTTTACAGTCTCACTTTTAACTTCTGACTTCCATTATAGGAAAACTTCTTTTGCAAGCACTATTTGCAGTTACAGGATTTACTGGCCAAAACAGTAAATAAAGGGGAAATAAGAGGTGATGATGAAACTCTCTGGAGTTAAATTGCTTTATGGTAAGGCAGCCAAGTGTGTGCGTGTGTGTGTGGGTATGCTCATCCATTGGGTAAGGAGGTTTTTTGCTCTTAAGCATATGTTAAATCCATTTCAGTCTCTTTTGTAGAAAGTTTCCTGAAAGGTGTTTAGTACAAATGTACTGAAAAAGTTGGAGGCAGTTGTTACGACAAAAAAAAAAAACCAAACAACCCCAACTAACATGGGTATTTAAAATTATTTACAAATTTATAGATCACCTGTTCACATAGACTTGAAAGTGCTTGCTGTGCTGAAGCCCTTGAAATCTATTCCATAACATAAGAATTCCTGTGTGGCTGCAATACTGCTGACATGCAAACAAGAATTCTAATAATTCTTTTCTATATTATGGTCTCCTTTTCTCATTAAGATTTATACAAAGCTTTCTAAAGTAAATGTATTACATTGAGTTTTTTCATATCTAAGTCCTCTTTACTTTTGAACACTTCTTCCTCAGTATTGGAGTTCTTGTCCAAAACTGTCAGATTTTTAGGCAATTGTTAAAGGCAGAAACAGACAACTGAGATCCCAACGTGGTCACTCTGCACTGTTATTTTGCTTTATTGTAGTTGTGGTCTTAGAAGTGTTTATGTTGCTGGTTTTCAGATATTTTAGAAGTCTATACCCAATATTGTAAAAATTGTCTCTTTTTACCTTAGTCACTATTAGGTAATATCCACATGACATTCCTAAATTCTTAAAAGTTTACTTATGTGCCATTAATGTACACTCAGCTTTCCTTAGTCAAGCCAAGGAGAAGTTTGATCTGCACTGTCAGTCAACTGAGTCTTCATGGATCACAGTTTGACTACTGTGAGATAGAATATTAACAGCCTAAGATTTCTCTTTGTAAGAGCAGGCGGACAACCCTGGAATTCCTGTTTATGAGTTCAGGATAGTGCAGAGTTGCAGCAGAAGCATAACTTGCCAGTTCTCCAAGAGTTGTGAAATCAAAGTAGTGTAACAAATCACAAAGTCCCAACTGGAGGATGGAAATGTGTTGCTTGAGTTCACCTTACTCCAGTAATTATGTTGTTTTATTTACTTATGTTTCAATGCAGTCATGCTGCTGGCAGTTTTTAAAGTCATCAGCAGTTCCATGTAGCAGCAGTGGAAGCTTCTGGGTCTGGAAGGGTTTTCAGTGTTTGTTTTTCAGAGACATGCCAAAGTCAAAAGCTGGGCAGTTTCTTACAGAATCTAGCCATATTGTTTTAAATGCTGAAACATTTATTTAGTTGCGTTGTGCTCCATTTCTGACCTGAATGCCTTTAAGTAAGAAATTATCTCACTTATTATTTTTGAATACTGATTGATTTGCAAGCCCAAAGATAGAACAAAAGTGCAGTTGCATTTTATGAATTGCACCCAAGTATGCTGAATATGTGAATATTTTTAAAAGAGAATTCCAGATACAGATTTAAAAATAACTTGGCAGTTTAGGTACCAAAGACTAATTTTCCTTTTACATGCAACTATTTTTCTGTAGCAGAGTCTAACGGCTGTTTTCATTTTAATGTGGCTGAATATATACTTTATTCTTACCACTTACGTCTTCTTAGACTAGACTTGAATATAAACATGTTTTCAGAGATCAAGTGTATATATGCATTAACTTTCTTTGTGTAGCAATGCAAACAACAATTGAATTGCCCATGCATTTCTTAAGCATCTAAAGTTTCACTGATTCAGCATATCTGTTTCTTAAATACTTGCATCTGCACTGAATAATGCAGACTTAGTTGTAAAAGATGAAGGATGAAGCCTGATTTTTTTTTTCCATGAAGAGCCTAATGTTCTGCTTTTGCAGTTCTCTGCAGATTATTTTTCAGAATGTCGTTACATATTATGCTATAGCCTGGAAAATAAGCTAGAAATAGAAATACAGAAGTTCAGTCTTAGCATGTTTTGTCCGCCTATTAATAGTATTGATACTAAACATCCAGAATGACTGAAGAACCAAAATATGGTAGGTAAGTATCCAGACAGCTGCACTGAATTATTTGACCGATTGACTATAAGGATGGTAAATGGTGAGCAGGAAGGAGTGTACTTATTTTAAATACTACACTGTTATCACTGGCTGGTGCAATGGCCAAGTGAAGTAATAGTCAGGTAACTCACGTTCTGTTTCCAATGAAATTTTCCAGACTCACATAGTGGTCTTTGTATTAGGACTTGTACTTCTCAAGTAGAGGAAAATGTTGCGATGCTGGTACCTGATGGGATCCACCTGTCCCAAAGGGACAGGTCTTTGGACCTGTCTTTGGACATGTGGCTTTGGACATAAGCTGGTGGGACTGATTGCAAGGGCTTTAAACTAGAATTGATGGCGGAAGGGGATACCAACAGGATTGCTGAAGGTAAGCCAAAGGTTGACATGGTATTGCCTGAGGGTGACAATGCTAGTGAGAACATTTACACTGCTCCTGGGAACATGGGGGGCTCAGGAGCATATCTGAAATATACATACACAAGACATGCAGTATGAGAAAAAATCAGGATGAACTGGAAGCATTGGTCAACTCCCAGAGCTATGATGTCATTGGTATTAGAGACTTGGTGGAATAAGTCCCACGGCTGGAGTGCTGGGATGGAGGGCTGAAGGGCAGAGCACCAAGAGTTGTAGTGAATGGGGCTACACCTGGCTGATGACTGTCACCAGAGGTGTTCCTCAGGGTTCAATACCTTTATCAATGCTCTGGATGCAGGAGTTGAATGCAGCATTAGCAAGTCTGCTGATGACACCAACTGGGAGGTGCTGTTGACTCTCTTGAGGGACAAGAGCCCTTGCAGAGGGAACTAGATAGATCAGAGCATTGGGCAAGATTAGTGGGGTGAAATTTAACAAGTCGAAATGCTGGATTCTGCACCTAGGAGAGAATAATACTGGGCACAAGTATAAACGGGGAGAGGAACGGCTGGAGAGCAGCTCTGCAGAAAGGGATCTGGGGATGCTGGTTCGCAGCAGGCTTGACATGAGCCAGCAGTGAGCCCTGGCAGCTCAGAGGGCAAACTGCACCCTGGGGTGCATCCAACACAGCATCACCAGTGGGATAAGAGAGGTGATGATCCCACTGTATTCAGTGTTGATGCGGCCTCACCTTGAGTGCTGGGAGCAGTTCTGGGTCCCACAGTTTAAGAAGCATGTGAAGGTCCTTGAAAGCATCCAGAGGAGGGCAACAGCTGGTGGAAGGCTGGAAGGCATGTCCTGTAAGGAGCAGCAAAGGACTTTGGGCTTGCCTAGTGTGCAGAAAAGGGGGCTGAGAGGCAACCTTATTGCTCTCTACAGCTCACTGAGGAGGGAGAGTGGAGAGCGAGGTGCTGAGCTCTTCTCCCTGGAATCCAGTGAGAGGACATGTAGGAATGTTTCAAAGCTGCACCAGGGGAGATTGAGATTGGGTATTAGGAAGCATTTCTTTACTGAGAGAGTGGTCAAACACTGGAACAAGCTGTGCTTGAGTGGTGTTCAGTGTCCCAAGCTTGTCAGCGTTTGAGAGGCATTTGGACAACTCTCTTAACAACATGCTTTAACTTAGCCCTGAACTGTTCAGACACTTGGACTAGATGATCATTGTAGGTCCCTTCCAGCTGAAATAGTCTAGTCTGTTAGCAGAAGTCTGTGCTCTTTCCGCACCACCTGTGTTTTGCCATACCAAAGCGCTAATGAAAGATGTGCACTTACAGACGGGCTATATGAATATACATTTAGAAAGACCGATACAGACACCAACATCCACACCCCCTGACTGCGCTCCTCGGGGTTGCCAGCATGTGCTTATCCTATTTACATGTGTATTATCAGGTCATCCTCGTCGCCTCGAGGCAGATCTCCCGAGGCGCGGCAGGACACCGGCGCTTGCAGCACGCACCGCTCGCCGGCTCTCGCGGCCGGCCCCTTACCGGTGCCCGGGCCGCGCTGCCGGCGAGCCGGGAGTTAACCGCGCCCGGTGCTGCGGGCCCCGCCCGGGGCGGGGCGGTGCCGTGCTGTGCCGTGGCGCCCGCCGCTGCCGGGAGGCGGCTCGGCCAGCGCGCCCCGCAGCCCGGCAGGGCGCACCGAGAGCGAGCTTCGGTTCAGAGCGGCGGCTCCCGCCGCCCCAGGTGAGAGCCGAACCGAGCCCTGCCTGCCGCTGGTCACCGGAACCCCCGCAGGCGGTAGCGGCGGAACCGTGGGTGCTGCTGGAAGGGGGGATACACGACCGGGGGAGCGGTGGTTGCGGGCGGCGGGGACAGAGGTTTGGTCGGGTGGGAGGTTCGGTGGTGCCGTTGTTTCCGAGCTTGGGTGGATGGGAGCTGCCCGCAGGGCAGGAAGCCGTCTGGAAGTAAGTGATGGGCGTCCGGAGCGAGCTGTCATTGCTTGCACAGCCTCGAGGGGGGACGCTCAGGGCAGAAAACAGTCTGGCACTGACTCTTCAGGTTTTCTAATAATGGATCAACGCTAAACTGGAGCTTTTCCTTAAGGATACTACTAACTAAGGTTTTCCTAAAAAAACCCCCACCAAATCAAACCAACCAACAAACAAAACAAAATCCCCAAACCATATCGAACCAAAACCAACAAACCCCCAACCACCCACCACGAAACAAAAAAAAAAGTGTGGGTGTGGGGGAATGAGAGAAAGTAATTATAGTGGATTCTGCCCGGTTTTGAAACACTGGGCAGAGGATTCACACACATGTTGAAGCAGGCCGTGCCCTTTCTTGTGCTGAGTACCGCTGAGAGCACGTTATTCTTGAGCATCAGTTTGGTGGAGGACAGCTGCTGGAAGTTTTGACGTGGCTATAAAAATCTCCATTTGTCTAGACAGTGTGAGAATTTTACAGCTTTGTGATAATTGCGTGCCTGTTGGCCACTGTGTGATGGCCGGAATGGTCTGCTGTGGGAAAACTGCATTCTGCTTGCTCTGTTCTGCTGTTCCTGCCAAGGTGTCTCTGGTTGGGTGCTGCTGGAGAGGGTATTCTGGACCTTTGCACTGTCAGAACTTTGTTGTCAGATTTTGTTCAAGTACATTGTTACTTAGAGGATCACAGAACCAAGAACACTGTTTAAAAATTATGTGGTTGCTTAATGCTGTGAACAGCAGCTGAATGAATGTCCTCGGTTCGTTTGCAGCCAGTTGTCATCTAGGTACACAAAGAATTTTGCTATTTCTTCTTATCTAATAACTCCTTCTTATTAGGACTCCTGGCACTGTAGTTTTCTTGGAACAAATTATACATTTTCCCTGTAATGCACATGGTATAATAGCCACACCTTGTCGAAACTGATTAATCCTATGACCATGAGGATGCATATTTGATTCTAAATGTGACTTTACCTCCTTGAGCATAGAATCTAGTATACATTTAGTATGTCTAGTACATGTGATGTTTAGGTCTGTTTAATAAAGGTTATATTTTAAATGAAAATGTCCATATAAGTTTTAATACATTCCCATTACTCAGTGGCTTTTAACACACAGACTTCAGGTTAATCTTGTTTGTTCTTCAGTTCTTTCAAAATTCGCATATTATGTAATTCAATTGCAAGATTGATTTCTTTCTATTTCCTTGTAGTGTAATCCTGGGGTTTTTAAGGATTACAGTCCTGTCTCTATTGTAGTGTATGTGCTGTCAGGCCTTTTGTAAGGGAGGGTAGAGAAGAACTTTGTGATTCAATACTTCCTCTAAGGGCATTCCCAGAAAGTACCAACTTTGGCACGTAGCTGTAGTCACTTCTGAAAATAACAACAAATGAATCATTCTATAATTATAATTCTGTCATTGTATCAGCAGCAAAGCCTCAGTGATATGTTTACCTATTTGAGTGCAGAAAGGAGAAGGTTTATAACGTAGGTTAATGGATTAGAAAAAAGATTATAAAGGGCTGTGACTTTTTGGAGTCATGGTTTGTTTTAGTCTTCTTTGCCCTTAGGCTGGAGCAGATAAAATCTCTTACGGTCAGTATGAAGAATTTAATGAAAAGGATAGTATGAGTAAGGTGCTTCCTGGACTCAGGTTTCAGGCGTATGGGAGTTAGAGATGAGCTTTGGAGGCCTTCTGGAGGCAGAGGTGAAAGGAGAGCTAAGGCTAGGTCAGCAGTCACTGTCATTGTGGGAGGTACAGAAGAAAGAGGGTTGTTTGGTTAGCTGTGAGACTTACCTCTCTTTGGCCCAGGAGCTGGGTGTTGCTTATACCACAGAACAGAAGTAGGGGTGAGATAGGGTTTACCTTAGCAAGGGATTAGTTCAAGTTTAAGTGGTTTGAAAGTGGTGGTGCTCAGCCATAAAAAATTGGAGATGCTCATTTTGCTGTAGTGGGGCTGGGTTATTTTGAGGGTTTAATATTCATTACAGGACCATGTATATAGAAGGTTTCTCTCACTGTTAATGATGCTAGCTTTATGTATGGGACTATTCTGATGCACTTATATCTGATTTTGTAAATATAATTCTAGGTATAAGCACACATGGCTCCTGGTATCCCAAACAAGAAGAAAACTGACGAACAGTCCTCAAAGTAAGATTCGGAAATGAATTGTCTTGTCCATGTTCATATTTACCTTCCTTCCCAAACTCATTACTCATTTAGTTTAAGATGAAGTTTATGGTACAAATATTGATTATAACATTGAATATCTAGTAGAAGCTGTTTTGATAAATGGAGTCTTTGCTTTAACCACACGTATGCAGTGGGCTTTGCTAGCTAGCTATTTTCATTTATTGTGACAGTGAATTTTTCCAAGCACAGGTGATGTTTGGTTTTATTATTTATTTATTTTTTAGCTCAGTAAGCTGTTGAAATGTTGACTTTGGTTGCTGCATATGGCCAAACTTACCTGCTTCAAGAGTTTAATCAAATATTGCAATCTGTTTTTCTAATCCTTATTTTAAGCCGCTTTTAGTAAAACCATACTTGCATGTTTAGCCCTCAGATATTTGTGTTTTGTTTCAACTGCCAGAAGTTGTAGGTGCTTTACAGCAGTGTGAGTGAAATAAATTGTCTGCTCCTTAGAGTTACAAGCCAAAGATTTTTATCAGGCAAACTTTGCCTTTACTATTAATCCATGGCATTGGTCCTATGTACACACAGTGATATGCTTATTTTATTGCCCGTTTTACCCCAGGGTCCAAGTCTGCAATTAGATCTGGATGGGCAGATAACCAGAGCAAGTTAGTAAGAGCCCCTAGCTGCAGTGAGGTGGTGGGTTGGAGAGTGTTGCTGGTAAGGTATGAGATGAAGAAGGTGAAATACAGACAGTGCTGAGGAAGGAAGCTGTGTTTAGGCCAGGCATGAGGACGGTGGTGTTGGCACATACCAGATTAATTTCCCTGTACTTTTAACAGAGGCCTCACCTTGTCCTAATTTATTTCCTGGAGAGAAGCTTTGATGCTGGTATTCTCATAACGAAGGAAATATTTTTTTTATCCTTGACTGTGAACAAATTGTAAAGTGATTTCAAATCATATCCTATTTGTAAGTAAAAACCATTCCAATAAACAGCACAGACAGCTATTAGATCTGCATTAGTGAGTGATGCATTAATTATGGGTAGAGAATCCCACAAAACCAAAAAGGAGAATAATTCAGAGGAGGCAGGCTGGGAATTCTGCTCTTGTGAGCTGGTGAACCCTTGGGCTGTCTGCGCCTTTCCGGAAAGCCACAGACCTGTTCTTTATTTCTCCTGGAGTCAAACAGGTTTTGGAGGGAAGAACGAAGGCAACTGAAGCCTTTGGCTCCACCTCAGGCGGGATTTGAGAGAGGCAAATGGGGCATGTGGGAGATGGAGAGGAATTGCTACCAAAGGGACTAACAGCCCACCCACTTTGTTGGGCTGCTTTTTCAGTGCTGAAGGTGGTAGTCAGTGGTGGACTGGGATGATACCTCTTTCTTTGGTTGTACAGCTGCTGCTCCATAGTGACTGACACTAGGGTGAGAATTTCGAGAATGAAAACAATTGTTATACTGAGAATATTAGGGTTGTAGCTATTTTCTTCACTTTCTGAGGAACAGCTCAGTGACCTCAGTATGGGCATCTAGGCCATTTTAGGCTTCTTCAAGTAACCCATCCATCCTGCACAGGGTTGACAGGTAGGACATAGGACCTACAGAAAAGCATTGCCTGTCTGGAGAGGCAGTAGAAGACAGACCAGATAACCTAAAACATCTCAAATAGTGCTGGACACCTCTGTTTAGGCTTCAGAGTTGTTCCTGCAAAGTCTCTTCAATTTTTTGCGTAAACTACAGATGAACTCTTTTGTTTGTCTCCTGCGACAAAGCAGTTTGAATTTCCAGAGCCATGCTGTGACCAACAGTGAGCCTTCATTAAGCTATTAAGTCATCTTCCTGTGTCTGAAACATATTTGTTGCTTGATTCCATGTCTCAGAAACTACTTTGAAGTATTGGCTAGTATTTTGCTTAAGTTTGTGAGTATTGACTAGTCTTTTCTACCTGTTTCAACTGAATTTAAAATGTCAAGCACAGAAGGCAGACATTTTATGAATAATCAGCTTGCTTAGTTAGTTCACTACCAAATTTTCCATGAAGGCAATCCCATATGCCAAGGAGTTCGGTTTTCCCTCCTTGCGTTGTTGTTTCCTTTCTTCAGAAAGGTTGGGATTTTTTTAAGCTGTCTCACTTACTTACAGGAAACAACTTAAGAGGAAGTAAATTCTTTTTACCTCTTTCCTCTCCTATTTCAGATTCTCTGTACTCTTGTACAGTCTCATGCCATACAGTTTTTTCCTCCTGGCTGAATGACACAAAGCTACAGTGAGCCAAATTGCTAGAAATCTGCTTTGGCCTGCCTATAAAGCCCACATCTTCCCACCCGTCTCAGGTGGCTGGTGGGGGGTTGTCAATCAAAACATAGAGCTCAAGTTTGCTTTTCAGCTTTGCTATGGATTGTCTGTGTAGTAAGGTGTCCTACTGAATATTCCCTGCTCCTGCTCCCAATTGTTCTGCTCACCATAAAGACCCACCCTGGTTCACAGCTTTAATATTTTTAAAGATAAAGGTTGCACTGTTGCAAATGCATTCTACCATCTCGGCTTTTCTTCAGCAATTTTATCCTGAGCAATAAATGCAATTTTAAATGTCATATGTGATTTATTATGATACATAAGGTGGTCATAAAATTTAGGATTGCCTTAAAGTAATGCATAATGAACCAAAATAAGGCAATGCAGGCATACTTGGGTGTGGCACATCCTAACTTTTACAGCTTGACTTCACAAAATTAGCATCTGTTCAATGTAGGGGTTTGTATATACTCTATATGTTTCACTATACTGCTATCCTGGCAGAGAGAATTTTATCCATCTCTGCAACCCTCACCTGGACAAAATGAAAGAAGACATCCTGTACCATTTTGCTCTTGGGACTGGTACCCATGATTTTCCGGCATTGTTTGGAGATGTAAAGGTAAGACAATTTGCTTCATTCAGCAAGCCAATGCTTTTCCGTAGAAGGTGGAAGTGTAGCTGTCTTCAAAATAAGACTAAATGTGTCAACATAACACCAACTGAGGAGGGAATGGAAAGGGGATAAGATTTTGTAGGTTCTTGTCACTTTCAATATCAAACAAAATTTGGGATAATTGTTTCTTACTTCCCTTTTGGGAGGGCCTTCAAATCAGTATCTGTCTTTTACTAGTTTAAACAGCATGAAAGCATTTGAGTGCTATATAGAAGTGGGTTTTTTTCCATAGTTTTTCTTCATGGCCTTTTAGAATTATTATGAGAAGGACCACATCTGGTTCTGTTAGCTGAAGGTGTTTGCATCCTTATATTGATCTTTGCACATTCTTTGATATACTGAATCATGCAATTGATTTTGTTTTGTTGAATACTGTCCACCCCAGTTTGTATGTGTTGGAGGAAGTCCTTCTCGGATGAAAGCTTTTATCGTCTACATAGCTGAAGAACTGGGGCTTGGTAGCCCTGGTTGTGACTATCCTAACATCTGTGCAGGAACTGACCGTTATGCAATGTACAAAGTGGGACCTGTTTTGTCTGTCAGTGTAAGTACCTCACTTATTCAGATATGGGACACATATCATAGAATCATAGAATAGTTTGGGTTGGAAAGGACCTTAAGATCATCTAGTTCCAACCCCCCTGCCATGGTCAGGGACACCTCACACTAGACCATGTGGCCCAAGGCTCTGTCCAACCTGGCCTTGAGCACCGCCAGGGATGGAGCATTTACCACTTCTCTGGGCAACCTGTTCCAGTGCCTTACCACCCTCACAGTAAAGAACTTCTTCCTTTTATCTATCCTGAACTTCCCGTGTTTAAGTTTAAACCCATTACCCCTTGTCCTATCGCTACAGTCCCGGATGAAGAGTTCAGTGATACTGTTCAAAGTAGGAAGTATGAAGGTGTATTTCTTTTAAACACTTAGTAGATGGAGTCAAGTTTTTAAGTTTACACCAGCCATGCTCAAAATAGTGCACTCAGCTAATTAAGGTTTCTTTTTTAGCCCTTTTTTGTGAGAGGGCAAATCTCTGAGACCTTTATTCCTTTCTTGCCTCCTTTTCCTCAGTGTATCACAGAGGTTTTACAGGAGTGACCTCGTGAATTTTTTGAGTAGACTTCCTGTTGCCTTGTCCCTATTCAGTACCCTGAATAGCGGGGGGGGAAAAAGTCACTTGATGCATGTGGAATACTGGAAAAATTGGCTATGTCACATCCAGTGGCATTGTCCAGTGTGCTAACATAGCTTAAGAGTAGCATTCCGTGGGACTTGTGCTGCCAACTCACATGTTCATTTTAAAACTTCATACCTTTAATTTGTTGATACGATTGCATACTTCAATTACATAACTGTAGTATCATCCTGCACCCTTTCAAGTTGTAATTATTTCTTTATCATGCAAGTTAAGGTGAACTTGTATTTGATGAACTTTGTGACTAAGCCACAATGTCTGTGCTTTGAAAAAAAAACCCAAAACCAAACAGCTGAACTATTCAGTAGCACTTCAGGTTCAGGTTTTTGGTGTCTAAGAAAAGTTCTGTGATGAAGTGCATTTGTCAGCTGTTAGGAAAGGACCCAGCTTATACTTTTGAGAATATAAATATTTTATAATTAATGATTTTTAGAAATATTATACTTCATCTGAGTCTACCAAAACCAGTGTGAGTCTTTCTGTTTACCTGCAGTAGCCATTCAGTAGGCCCAGAGCATAGAGGTTTTGTCAGAGTGAGTTAGGTGACATCTGAAAAAAAAAAATCAGGAAGGAGATGCTGTCCCACTCCTTCCATATATATTTTGTGTTGGCTATGTGCATGTTGAATATGAATTTCTGCTTTCATTTCAGCATGGCATGGGCATTCCTTCTATTGCAATCATGTTGCACGAGCTGATCAAGCTGTTGTATCATGCCAAGTGTTCCAACGTAACCATTTTTCGCATCGGCACATCTGGTGGAATAGGTATTTCCCCTCTTGGTTTGTTTTTTTCTTCAAACTAAATCATCTTTGTAGAGAGTAAAGCATCTCTCTGCAAGTAAGTAGTTTATGGTCACAGCATTTTTTTGCAGGAGGTGAATTGTTTTGCTTCCATAATTTTGAAAGAAAAAGCAGTATCTCCCTGTGGAGAAAACACACTTAAGAGGTCTGACAGTGTGAGGAGAAGGACATTTCTGTCCTGAATGAAAAAGATAAGAAAGAATATATAACGAAAAAGGAAAAAATTAATTCTTTCAGAAATTATTTGTAATAATAAACTGAAGCAGCTAAGCATGCACAAAAAAATATCTTGGTGAATTCAGGGGCAAAGTTGCCGCCTTTAAAAGAAGCAGGATTTGGTCAAGACATATGTTTTGTGTGCTTGGAAACAAAGCATTAACTACATTATGAAGCTGTGTCTATTTATTTTTACTGCAGGTCTGGACCCAGGCTCAGTGGTTATAACTAGAGAGTCTGTAGATGCCACCTTCAAGCCTCAGTTTGAACAGGTTGTTCTGGGAAAGACTGTAATTCGCAGTACAAACCTAGATGAACAGCTAACTAAGGAACTGATGCAGTGCAGTATAGAAATCGGTCAATTCCATACAGTCATTGGGAACACGATGTGCACTTTGGATTTCTATGAAGGTAAGGCTGGTGACAGACTAACAGAAGTATAATGGTAAGCAGCAATAGATGAATATTGAATAGTATTTTAAGTATTTTAAATATTGAATAATGTTTAACATTTAAAGGTCCAGTTCACTAAGCAGATCACGTTCCTTTCTTTGAGTTGTCTTGTCAACCATAACAAACCTATTTTTCTTGCACCTAAAATCAAGCATTGTGCTTAGCAGTTTGCTGTATTAAACTTTCAATTTTGTGGAGGTTTATTTCCCTCCAGCTGTAATAGGTCCTATGAAATACGTATAGTGTACTACACACTTTTAATGTACTCGTCAGTTAGGTGTGTTTGGCACAAAATTTCTGTGTTTTACCAAGGCATCCTAGAGGATTAGAAAGGTGAGAATTATTTGTGGCTGTTTTGGGGTTGTTTTGTTTGGGGGAGGGGATGGTGAAGTTTTGGGGGTTTTTGTTTGTTTGTTTTACACTGTTTAGGTATCTAAAGTAAATCTTTTCTAACAGAAGTGTTGGAACTTGTTTCCCATGTGCATTTTTGAGCAAAGTGGTGATCAGACAGCTGAAGACAATATTTTGCTGAGTTGTGTCAGTGCTGCTATGTAGGAGGGGCAAAACTCCAAGGCTTACTTTAGGTAGACATGGAGATATTCAGGTGCTTTTCTGATCTCCCAAGTCTATTCACAAACATCTTTCAAATCTTATCAGAACAGAGTGTAGATGGCACCTGGTGGTACTTTTTCTAGCTGTTACTGAATAGGTGACGAAGGGTGCAATGCACAGGGAGCGCATGGTTGTCATAATAGTGCTCAGGCTTGTTTAGAAGCAGGCAGAGTCAGTTTGTGTATCTCCTTAAGCACCAATCACAGATGCAAGCTACGCTAAAAAAAAGGTGACAGGAATGTTTTCAACTCATACAGCAAAAACTGAGGACAAGCTCAAGGGCATTAATTTAGGAGTACATCTCCTGAAAACAAGAAGGTACAGTGTAAAACACTGTGTAATTTAACTTTACTGTACATATGCTGTTGCTCTTTCCTCTGTAGGTGTTATTCTTGAATAATTTTACTATTTTTTCTCAAACCCTGTAATTGTACTAGCTAATTAGCTTAAGAGACTCTTCATCTCTTGCCTTAGAGAGTCTGAAACTAATAAAATGTTCAGCCTTTTAAGGTAGCATCAGAAAAGCGTTTTCAAGTTTTTCTAAACAATGAATAAATATAGAAAAAGTGCAGCACTTCCATACAGCTTGAAGTTTGTTGATGAATTTTGATTCACGTTGCATATGTGGGAATCCACTACTTACATTTTCCCATTTATGAATTTGAGAATTTAAGCTGGAGAAGACCAATTAAATTACTATTATTCACATTGCAAAAAATACAACTAATGTGTAGAAGCTCTAGCAATAGCTAAGAATCACTTCGGCCTGTTTGTCTTTATCATTAAAATGAAGAGTATTAGTAAAAACTGGAAAATATATAGGGGAAACTGCAATAATTATGTGTTTTAGAAACTGAATTTGTTCTGTGACTTCATCACACTGAAAATTTCTACAAAATTACTTTGTAGGACAAGGCAGGTTGGATGGTGCAATCTGCTTATACAGTGAAGAAGAGAAACTGCAATATTTGAAGGAAGCTTACGATTCTGGTGTCAGGAACATAGAGATGGAGTCTTCCGTATTTGCTGCAATGTGTAATCTCAGTGGTGTCAAAGGTAAACTAAGTTAAAGTCACTTTATTCAAGCTGTAGGAAGTTTTTTGCATTGCAGGGGGGTTGTGGTAAAGACTGTGAATGAGGTGTTAATGTACCTTCTGCATATAAAAAAATCAATTCTGGTTATAGTTTTGTTGCTATGGTTGTTGCATTTGTATCATGTGTATTCACAATTAATGCAAACTTCCTCACATAGTTCTTACACAGTTTAATTCTGCCATTTGCTATTCCAGCCTGTGGCAAGCACACAAATCATTAAAATACCTAATTACCCTATAGTATTAATTTTTCCTCAGTTAGTTTTTGAAGTTTAGAGGAAACAACTAGTTAATTTAAGCAATCGGGTGATTCTCATATACATAACTCTAATATCACTTTCTACAATTTCATAAGAAAATTGAAAATGTAAGTATTTTGCATAGACTTATGGCTTTAATTCTTAAACAGCTGAAAACTTTTAGTAACATCATGAGTAAACCATTCCTAATCATAAACTGAGATTTTAAATTTTTTACACAAGCTGATTTCAGTAAAGATTATGGGAAAAAGATCACTAAGCAGGCTATTACAAATAATGTAATGCAGTGCCTTTCTAGTAGTATGTTAATTGTAGTCTCTCACTTTCCTTGGCAAAGAATTCACTTTCTTTGGCAAAGAATCTGCCAATTTAAAACACTGATGTTTCTTAAACTTCGTTAAACTCAAGGAGGATGAAAAGAAAAAGAAGTAAAAAGGCCAACAGTTATATCAAACATCCTTAGTTTTTACTGACTTGAGAGTGACCAAAAAAACCCAACCCATGCTATTACTGAGCCATTAGGGAGCCTGGTCTTTTTTGCTTTCTCTACTTTGCAGGTCTGTAACACATATTACTGCTTGTGCTCTGCAAATTGTCACTAGCAGAAACCCCAGATACAGAAGAGTGATGGTAGAGCTCAGCTTGAGTAAAAGGAGGGATTGTACCTTTGGGGCTCTGATCACCAAAAGGTAGCAGATGAGCCTGAGATGATCCACGAGATCCTTATATACTTGCACTGCTCCCCATCCATGAATGCCATCTGCTGGCTCCTGAGGGATGGCATCTACAGCGCGGGGATCTGAGCTGGGGATGAGGTAGATAGCAGAGGGCTGTAACTACACCTGCTAGAACAGTGTCTCTGATTACTTTCTACCAGTCAAGTCCTGGGTACTTGTGAAATACAATTTCTGCCCAGGAAAACATAAGAATCACAATATAACAGTAAGTGTTTGCAGCTGCCTTAGTTCTTTCTTTATTACTGCAGCAATCAGTTGCCTTAAACTTTTTGTAACTTTTTTGTATCACCCGTAGCATGCTAGTCCCCTAGCATCTTATGGTACTGTGCACTGTTTTTTGGGTTTGTTTTCTCTCATATTTCCAGTATTCTAGCTGTTCATTCAAATGTTTATGATTTTGGACTGTAGAAGTGCCCGAATGTCATTTCTAATTGATGCTGTCTTTTAATTTCTAGCTGCTGTAGTGTGTGTCACTCTTCTTGATCGGCTTGAAGGGGATCAGATTAGTAGCTCACATGATGTACTCGTGGAGTATCAGAAAAGACCACAGAAGTTAGTGGGATATTTCATTAAGAAAAGTCTTGGGAAAGTATGAAATACCCATCTTTGTTTTATAGAAGCAGAAGGCTTTTGCACAGCTGAAATCATGGTCACAACTTCTGTGCATTAAAGGTATTTTGCCTCAGAACACCTTACAGCATTCCTTGTGTTGAAGTTAATCATTTATGTCACTGTTCTTTGGGAACTGAATGTGCTGAATGGACTTCAGTTAAGTTTTGCTTAGTTATGCATTGCTAGATTTAAGACTCACTTTTCTGTGATCTGACAGTGGATCTGTTGTGAAGGACAAGCCTGCTATAATATATGAAAAAGCTTCATTTATCTCTGCTGTAAAAGAAAAACTAGGAAGTAAATAAAACTTTATTGCTAAGTACTTGCAAACCACTAAATTGAAATTGACTTAAGAATGCTAATTCCTTTCTGGTTGTTATAAAAAATTATAAAAAGTGTAATTGTCTTTGTTGATTCACTTGTAAAGAAAAATTAAAGTGGATGCAGTTTATTTTTTGCAAGCTTTGACAAATAATTCTATTTTCATATATTAAAATTTAACAAAATTTAATGAAAGTGTGGAATTGAATTTTCTAAGCTTGACACTGAGCTGCTAAGTATCTGTATTTCCTAGATATTATCCAACAAGGTCATTCATATCCCACTTTAACTACATGATTGAATGAATACCCAGAAAACATTTTTGTGTTAAGTAACTTTGCATTAAAGAACTCAAAATCTTTTGCTGAACCAAGGCTCCTGCTTACTGAGGAAGGAACCAAAGGCACTCAGGAGATGCCCAGCATATTCACAAGATTGCATTACGGTAGTTCCCTTTTTTTTCTTTTTACTCTGTTCTTTTAAATCGGTTTTCATCTCCACATCTTCAGGACATAACATGCACTGTTGCAATGGTTCCTAGTTCTTCTGAAGAACTGGAGAATGCCTGTTGACTGAACATGTCATTAAAACCATTTCTGTAATTTTTTTCACTTCCATTGGTCTGGTGTTTGGAGTTTTTAAAAACTGTACTCATTGCTGCTTTGCTGCTGTGTTTAGAATCATAGAATCACAGAATAGTTCAGGTTGGAAAGGACAGTAAGATCATCTAGTTCCAACCCCCCTGCCATGGGCAGGGGTGCCTCATGCTAAACCATGTTGCCCAACACTCTGTCCAACCTCGCCTTGAACACTGTCAGGGATGGAGCATTTACCACTTATTTGGGCAACCTGTTCCAGTATAAATACATAGTCAGCTAAAGAAAAAGACATTTATCACTCTCTTTCTCTCTCTTTTTTTAAATTTCTGCTGCAGTGGAGGGTCCAGTCCTAGCGGGAGCCACAGGTCAAAAGGGTCTGAATAAACTCTCAGAACAGCTGTCACTGACCCAGCTAAATGAGATTTTTCTTGTCAAGAAAAAGTCTGCAATACTCTGTTAACAAGTATGAGAATTGGATCTGAGAGGGAGTGTTGTAGTCATAAGCACATTCACCAAGAAGTGCCAGAAAGTGGAAGCAATATGAAGAAAACATTAAAAAAAAGGAAGGGATGACTTGTGAATAGGAAACTGCCAATGAGGATTAGTCTCCTTAAATTTGTTTAATTTTCAACTGGAGAACAGATAAAAATAATAGTAATTTTTTTTTTTTAATTTTAATTTTTATTTTAATTTACTAGTTTAGTCTTACTTTAATTTTAAAAACACACTTTCACATTTGTGCTCCGGATATACAATGAAGGTAAGTTTTCAGAGAGTGCCTGTTTTTCTCCTTAAACTAAAGGGAAGGAGTCAGGTGGGAATGGCTCCACATTTAAACAAAATGGGAACAAAACTGTTTCTCCCTTATTTCTAATTAAAAAATTAAATTAATAATATGTGCTTAACTGCGCCTGGTGCTTTCCTGGGCATTGCACAAAGCCCTGTGAAGTTCCTTAGGAAACATGCAGCAAAGCACATTCTATCTCTACAAGCTCCTTTCCCAGAACAGGAGCAAGGAGATAAAAAGGAGATCACTTAATAAGCTGCGTGCTGCACTCTAGGCTGAAAAAAAGCTTTTACCAAATTGACCGGTATGGGTTCAGAGGAGACAGTTTGCTGTTGTAAATGAAATACTTAGTTACCTAAAGAGGACAAAAAAGTACTTTACCAAGAAAATAAAAAAACCCACCTAATGCGGCTCTGTGAAGCTTTGGGGAAACGTATTATGGCAGCTGTCCTGGAGATATGAATCTGAAATGGTGTGATTTGTCTTTTTAAAGGAAGGCCAGCAAGAATCTGGAAACTGGTTAAAAAGAAAAAGTACTTTTCTTTCTGCTAAAATGTTTTTCTTCTGTGTTTCCTAATGGAGTAAAAGGATGTAAGACCATGTAAAAATAGAATTCAAAGGAGACCACATATTCTCCTTTTTCTACTGGTCACTATCCTGAAATGCTGTATTCCTAATGCAAGAGAGTGCTCTATGGACACATCTTGCGTGCAATAGAATACTTTTATTAGCTTCAGAGGAAACTAGCCGTAATGTTACCCTGATAATAACAATTGTATTTTCCTTTGTGACTGCAACTGGACAGAGAGATAAAGAAATGAGTCAGCTTTGCACATCCGGCAGTAAGGTTACCTTCCTGTAGGTTTTACAAAGACCTATAAGACCATTATAAAATACTGAACCAGCTTTTATATGCTGATTCAATTGATTTATATATAAATTCTTTAATATTAGCCATTCACATTCTTTCTGTAGAACTTCAATTTGGAGTGGTGAAAACTTAAATAGCATATATGATATTACATATATGTTTGATACTACATAGTGCAGTGTCTCCTGGTAGATCTACAAATCCTGCAAATCCCAGAAAACTTGATTTCCAATCAAAGGCCTGCTCTGGTTCTCTGTGCCACCCTGTACCTAGCAATACACTACAGAATCAGTTTACCCCAGAGATTAGAAGGGATAAAAGCAAAGCAGGAAGGTAGAAGATATAAATAGGGTGGAAGCGTGAAGGGAGAAAACAGTGATTTCTACCAATGGTTTGTTCTGTGATTCATGGTGTTCTTCTGGCCTGTTCCTTCCTTTTTGTTAAAGAAATGGTTGAGACTGTAATGAAGATAGATAGGCAGAATGTGCTTGTTTCACATTTGGAAGAGACTGAGAATGTTCAGTAACTTGGTTAGTGACTTGAAGGAGTGGAATTTATTTTTGGCATCTTGATTTGGCATCTTCCACTAAAGAAAATCTTCAGAGATTTTCTTTGATGGAAGGTATGAGAAATCCTGAAAAGAAATACTGTGGAATGACCTGTTGCCAGAACTGCTCAGAGTACAAATATTGTTATCTGTCCTTTAAAAAACAAACTAAATGATTTGGTAATTTCAGGATTTCATGAAAATTATACACGTGTAATATACAGTATTTTAACATTCTTCATAAGTCCATGCAAAGGATCTTCAGTGCACCATGTAACAGAACTGGGTTTTTTTCTCAAGTTTGGATCTCAATATATTAATAAATAAAATGTTAATACAGTTGAATCAGGGATGTGTTTCATTTCCATTGACAAGATAGGTGAAAGAAACTTAAGTGTGAATGTTCTTAGATTTGCCCATTGTCAGTCAGTTATGTTCTGAATGCAGTACTCAGTAGCGCAAGCAGCAAACTGGGGGACTTGAGCTTTGGGGACTGGATCAGAATGCAACACCGAATACAAAAAAACACAGTAGTGTGATTTGATGACACTATTATGGTTTGCTACAAGAAGTTGAGGTTTGTCTTTCCCTGGAAGTTTCTCAGTCTTTAAGTTGGAGTGACTTAAATACATGCTTTCTCTTTCTAAAATAATTACTATTTAATATTATACTCCAGAGTATGAATTAAATTAAAGTTTAAAAAGTCTTCTGCCTGAAGAGAAAGGAGGTCACTGAACAGAGCAACGTTAAAGCTGAAACTCTATGGTACAATAGAGGAAGAAAGACTAATGCTGACAGGGGCAATGCTTTTGCTCAGGCTACAAACAAAATGCAGCAGCAGAAAAAAGACAGAGATGGTTTTACATGACACAGAAACTTGATTCCAGATGCTTCTTATTGATGCTGAGCTTGTAACTGTGAGAAAATTTTCAGTTTACTGTCAGTCTGTCATATTGCAAGAACAAAACTCCTAGAGCTGCCCAAAAGCTCAAACAAACCACTGACCTCCTTGTGAGATTGGGTCTGCTTGTTTCTTCAATGTGTAGCTCCATTTTAATAATTAATAATAATCCTATTATTTGACCTTACCCACAACTAACATTTTTCATCATATCCTAGCTTTGCACACAGAAAGTGTCTTCCAGGAAAGATGCTACTAATTGATGTCATCCTGCAGGCATTTTGTCTGCAAAACAGGTCTGTGCTATGTGAATATTTACAAGTGATACTCCTAATAATGTTAAAAGGAAAGCCTTGTGATCACACAGCAAACCTTGTGAAAGAAATTGTGGGTGGTGATAGGAAAATATGCTAGTTTACCATATTCCCAGCCATATTCTCATATGATGACTGCATTCCTGCCTACCAAACAGTATTTTTGTCTCCTGGGCTTTAACCTGTTTAACATATAAAACTATGGTTCTTTGAATGTGCTTGCTAACCAACTCTAATTAGCTTAAATTAAAACTGTAGGCTAGACGTGGCATGTTGATGGTGTCATATTATAAAGCAGTCAAGTTTTAAAACCAGACATGGATGCTGGCAGAAAGTTCTGTACCTTTTCTGCCCCATTGATTTTGGATATCTTGCACATTCTAGGAGTAAACTTTTACATTAAGAATGAGACAAAGCCTGCTAAAGCTAAGCAGAAGCAGAAAAGGGCAGGTCACTGGCTTGTCCTCAGTTAGAGACCCAAGTCTGAGCATATTTGTTTTTTCCATTTCAGCTGACAGTGTGCTTGGTTTGGCTGGACAGGGTGCTGGGACATCCAGTTAGGTCATGCTTTGTCTATAAAGGTTGGACCAGATGATCCTTGAGGTCCTTTCCAATCTGGGATTCTATGATTCTGTGAAAGAGAGCACGTAGTGAAAAATACGACCTTCTAATACCTGCAATATTTAAGATGATGTTGTTGACTACAGCCACTTTATTAAGACTTGAAACCATATAATTTATTTGGCCTACCAGCAACTGTGCTGCATTTGAACCCTTTAAAGCTCTTTGTTCATGCAACTCCTAAACAAAGTTGCTATTTAAGGCTGGTACTTGCACAGGATACTGCTTGGCACTGTACTGAGGAAACCTAGATCACTCAGAAAAGCTTCAGTGTGGCAGCATTATAGCTGACACATCTTCCAAAAATATTCAGAACTGATCTGCTTTTCCTACTTGTGTGATTAATTTTTAATATTATTGTGTCTTTTGTGCCAAAGGTTTGTTTTGGGGGGCAGGGAGTGGTGCTTTGATTTTGTGTTTCTCATATTTCTATAACATTGCAAATAATACAATCAAGCTAATACATCATGTTTCCTCTAAAATTACTTTTAGAAGTGATTTCCCAGAATGCCACTGCATGGATTATTCTTGGTTGAAAGTTTATGAGGTGTCTTTTACTTTCACAAATTTTGTTCTAGAAAAAACAAGTCTACTGTTGGAGAACACCATACTAGGCAAGAATGAATTTCTTTTGGAAAGGACAATGATGTATGAGGGCAAATAAAGTTAACAGAACTCACTGGTTTGTCTATTGTATGTCTTAAATGGTAAAATGAGGAGTTAGTAGTTCATTGGTACTGAATACTAATTGCGTAAAAAATAGTCGTTTCCTGTAACCTTGAAAAGCTGTTTAACATTAAAAATATAGAATGCAACATTTGTGAATATGTAATTATATAGAGCATAATAAATTATGCACATCACACTTGGATAACCAGAGATTTTGCAGAATTACTGTTCAAAATAATTTGTCAAATGGTTTATGTGAGCTGTTTTAGCTTACATACTTACAGTCAGGAACTGTCTTCTATATCAGTTGCTTTGATAAATGCTTGTAATTCATTATGCTGACTGATTAGTTTATAATTTCCTGCAAATCACGTACTATAGATTCTGCTGCCCAGCTTTCTGAAATGGCTGTGTGAACCCATACATGTATTCACAATACTCAATTATTGACAGATATTTGTATAAAAATGCATACTTGTACTGTGCACAGAATTTTCATCTTAACTATCTCAGAATTTCACATTTTGTCCTAGTGAGCAAAATTACTGTACTTCCTCTGAAAGAGCAGGGATTTTAGTATTGCTTGACTAAAAGCAGAAACATCCCTTATGCAAATGCCAGCCTGTTGTGAAGTGGAGCTCTTTGGTGAGGTATGTTCTTCCTTTTTGGTTGTTTGCCCAGCTACACTTCGCTATCATAGGGCATGCCAAGAGGAGAGCCCCAGGGCAGGGGGATGATGGGGAGAATGAGGAGAGAGGTGGGGTTTTGCTGCAGAGCATGGGGGCTGCTCTTCAGCATTGGAGGAGGCAGGAAGATAGTAACCTGCTTAATGATGACTGCTGGAGGTGTGTAGCATGACGATGGAGGAGTGGAGTGGGAAATAGGGGTTAATGGAAGAACAGAAGATGTGCTCAATAGACGCACATTCACACATAACTTGATTAATCCTGCAGTTAATTTAAGTACAAATGTGCTTAATGTCATTCAGGCAAACACTGAACTACACAGCTTTTCAGTATGTCCTGAGGACTTTCACATTTCTATTTAAAGCTAAATGATTACTTCAGTATTTTTTCAGGCTCAGAGCAGAGCAAATAAAAGGAAATATCACCATATTCGAGGAATAAAGGCGTTTGACTAGTCATATTCTGCCATGACTGCATCTGAGATTTCTGCTTTGCTGGGAGGCGATTTTTACCAGTATGTAAAAGTTTGTGAATTCATGATACCTATATAATCTGTTTTTCTCTACTCCTTAAACCTGTGGAAAACATACAAATTAAAACAGAAATTTGCACCATTTCAAATACGAAAATTTTAACAGATTAATCAGTCAGTTTAACATGAAGTGGAGTAACTAAGCTTCACAAGGTGCTCTGGAGGCAAAAACCTGCTGCTGGGTGACCCAAATCCAAAGCTTTGGAAAGGGAAACTCAGGCACTGGATATAAGACACCAGCTGAACCTCATCCCATGGAAACTGGCAGAGCTCAGTGGACCTGCAGATGCACAGTTGCTCATTGCAGAAATATCAGACTTATTAATTTTTTAGATTGCTGCCTTAGCTCAAATTTAGTGGAAGTTGAATTACTCAGTGCTGACTTCTGTATCTAAAAAGTTTTTATATTTTGGGGGATTTTATTCTTAATAAAATCCCCAAAAAAGCTGTGAATATTAAGATGCCTCTTTCATTCAATCGTAATAAATTTGGAGAAAGTGTAATTGTACAATTTACTCAGCAATAATGAGAAATAAAGAATATTTTTCAGGTGTCACACTGTCCTAATGTTTATGTATGTGTGATTCATAATTCAGAGTATGTATGGTTTGAATCACCTTCTATAATGGCTGTGTTATATGCCTCCACTGACCATAGGGAGAGATTTGGGGGATCAGATTCTACCTTAGGCAATTCATTTGGGTAGAAAAAAACATACAGAAAGTTTACTCCTCTTCTCAAGGTGGCATTCCTGATTGGTAGGACAGTCCTCCTCACCCCCCAGAAAAACAGCACAGCTCTGCACCACCAGATACCTGCTGTGTCTCTGGGTGGCCCTGCTGCCACACATATGTGCAGGCTCCCCTCCTGCAGATCCCCTTGCGCTGCTGCAGGTATTGCCCTCCCTCCTCTAAGCAGAAGAAAGTGCTGGGAGACTGATTTTCATCCTGGGTGGCATGTGGCAATTAATTAAGAGTTTTCTGACTCGTCAGAATATTCCACCTTTACGTAGGTAATGTATTCTGAAAAAGAAGACAGACATCTCAAACACACACCCTTTATAATATAAAATTAAACAGCCATATGATGCAATGGGGCCACCACAGTGCTAGATGTGTACTTTTAAGGGTATTGTAAAAGTATACAGACATTTACAGGGCTACATAGTTAAACAGCTTACTTATTTCCTACTATTTTTTTTTTTTTTTCCAAAAATGTAATCATACGCATGCAAAATTACATTAACATTGCAGTGACAGAAAGTCACCAGACTCTGGAAAAAGACAAATGTGTGTTACGTATTCTTTTTTTCCTGTTGTTTGCATTCATTTTTATCCTAGAAAAGTAGAAACAAGTGCAGAATATGTACTGTAGAGTAGAGCACCCTGAAGGCATTCATGCAAACCCATCCCCTTACTGTTCATTGCACTGAGAAGCGAATGGAAAGATGAGATTCCTCAACGAATGCAAAACAACAGGCAGAAACATAATCTCATCTTTTCTCAGCAAGCAAGCAAATCTCTTGCACTATTCTTTAGTGCTGAAATTAATCTGCTTTGGAATAATACCTTCGGACTGCTTGGTGAGATGATTCTCAGTTAGAAAGTCCTTAAGAAGCCACTCTGCAAGTGGATGAAGGAGAGAAAAGACGATATGGGGCGTGCTGTACAGCAGTTCAAGGCTCTATTTTGGAAGAACTGGCTCTGTCGTGTGAGGCAGCCGGTGAGTTTTTGCAAATGATGAAAAAAGGAACATCTTAAATCTTGTTTTAATAGCTGTTGGAAAGAGTGTATCTATCAATTTTTCCTTTTCACTGCAGATTGTTAAAGACAGGCTAGCCGCAAGTGATTCCTGTTTTGCTTTTGGTCTCCTAATTGTTGAAAACACAAGCAGAGAACAACAGTGTGTTCTAAAATGGCTGAATAGAGCAATGTCCTCTAGTTTGCAGATGAGATAGTAAATCTCATAAAGTTCTGAAGAGCCACAGCTTATCTTTTAATTATCATTAGGTACTACCAGTACTTGTAGCAGTGGAGAGGGTGAAAATCCGTTTTCTTCACAGTACAGGCACTTAAGTGGTAATGTAAGAAATCTTGCACAATTGTGATCAAAATCTAGATATGGGAAATGCAAAGTTTGTATAAGATTATATGTTAAGATTATATATTAAAATCTTATATACTTCTAAATTTCCTTTCTTAGCCATTCTACAAAGTCTAATTTAACCTTCCAAATTCCAATATGCAGAAGGATGTGGCAGCTACTTCAACAGAAGTCAAAATCAAAATAGTACTCAAATATGAGATGAGATGTCGTTCGCTTTTACTGTGACTGATGTGATTTTTCAACTTAAAATACAAAGAAGTAAATTTTCTGAAGTAAGATAACATTTCTGTGGAAAAAGATGTCACTTCAGTTAACAATTTCTCATTGATTTCCCTTGTCTGTGATGATCTGTGGATTTACAATAAGGCATGCTGGCTGCTTTGGATAGGATTACCTCAATTAGATAAATATACAGCTTTTAATTTCAGAAGTATTTCACTTATAGAAAATTGTGATTTAGAAAGATAATTTCTTCTCCAAGTGATTTAAAATGATGTATTTTTAATATGAAAGACAGTTCTGAGGGAGGCATACTGTTTTTTATATTCTTCTCCATTCCCAAACACTTCTGTATGCTACCTGTTCCTCATACTTTAATAAGTGTGCATTAAGTGGCTTCTCAGTATCCTATTCTCCATGCTGATCTATTTCTCTTCTTGCTCTGTCTAGTTTTCTCTCTTACATATTTTTGAAGGAAAAATCTTAATTCATGTAAATTTTAAGTTTTCCTAATTGGTAGCTTTCTTGAATGGAGAGCTCACTGAGATGCAGACTTCCCCAAACCAGGAATTACAATCAGTGACTCAAAGCAAATTTAATTCTGGCTGTTCAGAGCCAGAAGCTGCCCAGGGGAATTTGCAAAACCTCTTTGTTTTTGTTGTGCAAACACTGAGCCAGGAAGGCGTGCCATCTGCAGTTATGCAAGGAGAAATCCATGTGGATCATCTACCTATACAAAGGGCAGGTCAGACCCTTGTGAATCTGAGGAGAGAAGCATCTCCTCTGAAAGAATTGGTGTGCTTCAGCTCTGTATGATATTGTGTAGGTCTATTTGTAGAAGGCAATTTTCTTCTCATGGTTGTTTATCAGCAGTTAGGGCTAGAAGAAAAGTGTGGTCTGTTGAACTAATGATGTGTCATGAGTGTCATATGGCATTAGTTGATATGACACAGTGAAGGGGCTTAATATGCCTAGGTTCTCCACAATTGCTATTATCAAGATTCATGGTACTCTAACACAGAAAAGCATAACTATGTTAGACTGAGAAGTCTACCCCTGATAAGCCATTAATGTGTACTGAAATTCTGGAGATAAATGGAAAATAATGAAATTCTTTGTTTTCCTAAAGCCTCCTAAACAACAGAAGTTATTTTAATAGGCCTAGACTTGCTTGGCTCACTGGTATTATTCACTTATGTTTTTGATATATTTATTAAAGCTTGAATTTTATAGGTTCAACAAAATCGTTGCTATTTACCCTATTCTTCAGGCGCAGGGAAGTTTCTCGGGTGAATAGCAACAACCAAGGAGAACGCAGCCCAAAAAGAAAGTAACAATTGTTTACAGCTCTAATAATTTCATTAGATGCCTTTCTCCCCCAGTGCCAGTGTGGCATTGTACACTGCTCATTTTGATCCCTAGGTTGGGAGTATCCTCTTTGGCTGCCTGCCCTTTAGGGAGCAGCTGGCTCACGTTGTGCCCTGACTGCCAGCTTAGGTTGGCTCGAGCCCTGTGGTGCGTGCCAGGGAGCCCAGCCTGTGGTTGTCCAGAGCCTTCCCCCTATAATCCTCCCTCTGAGCTCTGACCTCCCACAGCTCTGACCCCCTGCCCGAGCTTCTTGTGGGGCCTTCCACCCATTTCCTGCAGCACTAGTCAGGTGGTGACGGTGTGTGTGTTTCTCCAGGGGCAGCCTTGACACTTCCCAGCCCCTAATGGGCAGCCTGGCGACACCTCCTCCAAGTCTCTTCTGCAGTGTCCCTTTCCTCATCTGCTGTACCTGGATCCACACCCCACAACTCCCAAAATAGCCCAGTGATACCCTGTAGCAACAGCACCACTCCACAACACATTCCAATCCTAGATAGGCTGTATGGGAAGGAACATGTCAAAAAGGAGAGACTGCTACTAGCATCCTGGGGGCACTGATATGCTTTATCACCCTGACCAGCCCCACCTGGGCCCATGGCCCAGGTGAAATCGGCTTCTGGGTCCTCAGCTCCTGTTTGGGTGAAGTCAGAGGAGCACTGCCCTTTAGCTCAGCTCTCGTGCTTGGCCAGTCTTTCTGGCTTGACCATGGTCCTGCCTCATCACCATGACATAGTCTGAGGATCTGGGCTCCTGACTGCAGTGGCTGGGCTTGTCCTGTTCACCTTGTGGGGTCCTGAGGAAATGTTTCCTAGCTGGTGGGGCACCTGCTCTGCTGGGAGGTATTACCACCATGCATGGCTCCTTTTGCCTTAGGGAGCAGCTGGTGCTCGCTGCTCCCTAAACATTTGAAAGTACCTGGCCTCAGTCTCTTTTTGGTTGGCTCTTTTTGAGTTTGGAGTGTGTTTGGTTTAGATAATTGGTAACTTTCCTAAATTTCAGTAAGCCTGTAGTTCCTTGCCTTGTGTTCAGCAGAGCAGGCCTTTTCCACAGGGAAGGCTCTCCCACTGGGTTTGTTGTTTTAAGCATTACGTTACTTTTCTCAGGTGTTTTTCTAACATACCCAAGTTTAGGAATAACTCCCCAGTGGAATTTGATTCAACTCTACTAGTTTAGAAATAAAAATCTGCAATACGCTTTGGAAAAGTTAATAGTCTCTAAGAGGAAATATTTAGTGTGGCTCTTTGTCATTTCTGCCACATTTCTGTTACTGAGTTTGGTATTCACACTTTTGAAGCACTTTTATCAGTGAACGTAGAAGTCTTTTGAAAGTTGGCTGAATGGCAGTTTCTTCCTTTTTGCAGCTGAAAATTGTTTGTTTTATTTTTCTGTGTAATCCATTTGGGGGTTTGCATCCTCTCTGCAGAGGTGCAGCGCAGACTGCGTACATGTGATTTGCTTGGCAGACATGCTCATAATCTGAGAGTCCTGCCATTCTCTAGCTTGGGTGCCTTTTCGTTGTGGCCCTGGAAACAGGAAGGCAAGGAAATGAAGAGTGGCGGTGGGCAGCATCAGGCCCGTTTGCTTGATCTCATAACACCCTGCTACTGGAGGTAATGAAGGTGGCTTTTGGAGAGAGGTGGAAGAAAGGATGACAGGAAGCCACCCAGCCTCCCAATCAGGGAGCCAGGCATGACAAGGAGATACACCACTGCGCAGAGTTCAGGACAGTAGGCTTCAGGGAAGCAGGGAGTTGCAGCAAGGTACAGAATGCTGCTGGTTTCTTTGGAGGTTCGGGTATGGGAAAGCTGGATGTCACTGTCATCACATTGCCAGTCACTGTGTTGACCAGAGGGAAGTATCTACAAACACTAGAAATAGAAGTGAGAACTGCTTTTGTGCTCTGATAGCCATGTATTTGGCAAAGCTATAAGGATTTTAAATAGACGTCTTAATTGCTAATTTACTTGTAATTATGTTATTTTCCCTGAAGTGGTTGTAAAGGGGATATTTATTTTTTCACTTTTTTTTATTAAAAGATACATGAATTTTAATGATTTGTTCCCAAATCATGTTTTCTATAGTACTGACGATGTTTTGATTTCCCTTTCAGGTCCTGTGTCTCGCTGAAATACTCTGGCCATGTGTGCTTTTCTTGATCTTGGCTGCAATCCGCTTCCAGGAGCCTCCAAAATACAAGGAAAACTGTATGTTTCGTTTCACCTGTGTTCTATTCAGGTGGCCTCTGCTTGGGAAGTATTTAGGAAATATTACATATATCCTAGAATGGGGGACTGAAATGTAGTGGAGTCAATGGAAAGAATCCTACAGTAGGGTTCAGTCTTGTCTAGCTGTGGATCTAAGCAAGTTATATTTAGGTGGGTAAGAGATATTAAGTTTAAAGTCTGATTTAGACTTTAGACATCTACTTTGGAGTAAAGTGGATTATTTGGGTTTCAGTTGTCCTTATTTCCTTCTATTGAGTAATGGAGTTTAGATGATTGATTGGCTCAGAGGTAGATAATTCTACAGTAGATATAAAGTTAAGCAACATGAATCTTACCCCTACTCACTTCATGGGATTTAGAATGAATATTCCTGAATACCAGTTCCTTTATCTCATCAAAGCCTAGCAGAGAAGAGAAAATACTAGTTAGTGAAGAAGTCTGTATCCTAATCTAGGTCACAAGCAATTTTGGGCAGAGAGGCTAGCAGCATATGATGTTGCAGTGGTGTTACTACTGTGAAAATCAGCTTTTCGATGACTTCTCTCAAACTTTATACCCTGTTGTCACTGTCTGACACAGAAGTTAGTAATTTTCTATGCTGAATTAGTTGTTCTTAAATGGGACAAAATTCTTCACTGTGAGGGTGGTGAGGCACTGGAACAAGTCTCCCAGAGAAGCTGTGGCTGCCCCATCCCTGGCAGTGTTCAAGGCCAGGTTGGATGGGGCTTTGGGCAACCTGGTCTAGTAGAAGGTGTTCCTGCTCATGGCAGGGGAGTTGGAACTAGATGATCTTTAAGGTCCCTTCCAATCCAAACCAGTCTATGATTCTATGACACTTGCAATGGATGCAACTTCATTGTTTACAGGTGACAAAGCTGGCTTTTAGGAGAAGGGAACACAATGTGACGGTACAGGTTTGTAACTGCAATGTCACTGGTTTTAATTCTGCTGTTACTTGCTTTTAGGTTACTTGGAAGCTCGGGATTTACCAAGTGGGGGCCTTTATCCTTTCATGCGGACCCTTTTCTGTAACATTGGTTCAAAATGTAAAAATACTAGTTATGCAACACAGAAAAACAACCACTTACGGTAAGTTGTATGAATTTGACAGAGCTGTCAGTATCATTGCACCTTTTTCTGCAGCAAAGGTTCTTCTTTCTTGTAGACAGGTAGAGTAAGAGCTTTGTTACTCTTTGCTAAAGTTTCCTTCAGTGTCCTTATGAATGCAAAAGATGTAGGACCTTAGTCATGTCTCTTCCTAATTTTTGCTTGCCATTCTTAGGCATTTCATGCTGTTATTAGACACTGAAAACTCTTTTGGGGGAAAAATTGGAGAGGTACCTTGTGATTTTCTTGCCTTTCGCTTCTGCCATGTGAAAACATGTTTTTATTCTTCACTAAAAAGTCTTTTATTATGTGAAAGTGAGATTGAGCAACAGAAAGTGTATAATACATCGATTTAAACTTTGAATAATTTGGGAGCATAAATAGAGGGAGAAGTAAACACAGAAAAGCAACACAAGAATAACTCTTGAGTAAGCCCCATGAAGAACAAAAAAGGAGTAGCAGAAGCTCTGTAATAAAAAGAACTTGAAAAAGTAATCTGTAAGAAGGCCATGTCACGGGATCCCAGAATGCAGAGAGAAAAAAAGATGAATTCGGGCTTTTTCTTAGGAAATGTAGCAATTTCATCTACTTAAAAATGTTGAGAAGAATAGAGATGCAAAAATATTATGTAAACTGTCCAAAGGATGTAGTCTTAAATATATAACAAAGTCAAATTAAGATGAGCTAATCAGAATATATGTGTGTATATATGAATGTTTATTCTTAGAAAATTGAGAATATCTATGAAAAAATATCTTGAAGGTTTGAATCAGGTAAGCGTGTAAAAGCATCAAGTTTTATGGTTTATTATTGTAAAGGTTTATAGGCAGTAATAAATTCAGCCTGTAGCAAGTTGGAAAGCTTCAGTATCACAGTAATAGGCCGTAATACTTGATGTTTGAATCTAGACAGTCTGTTCTAGTTACTTGTACATTTAGAGAAGTGTTGATAGAGCATAAGACCATGCTGGCCAAATGCTTTCTATATGAAGCAATAATTTGTTAATAGAATTGAAATCTTAACAGTCTAAGTCACAAATCATTATTAGTGCAGGTCTATTGTTACACAAAATACTTATATACAGAAATAACAGTATTACAGTCATAGAATCATGGAACAATTAGGGTTGGAAAGCACCTTAAGATCATCTAGTTCTAACCCCCCTGCCACGGGCAGGGGCACCTCACACTAGACCATGCCACCCAAGGCTCTGTCCAACCTGGCCTTGAACACTGCCAGGGATGGAGATTTACCACTTCTTTGGGTAACCTATTCCAGTGCCTCACCACCCTCACAGTAAAGAACTTCTTCCTTATATCTAACCTGAACTTCCCCTGTTGAAGTTTAAACCCATTCCCCCTTGTCCTATCGCTACAGTCCCTGACGAAGAGTCCCTGTCTGGCGTCCTCGTAGGCCCCCTTCAGATATTGGAAGGCTGCTATGAGGTCTCCACACAGCCTTCTCTTCTCCAGGCTCAACAGCTCCAGCTTTCTCAGCCTATCTTCATACGGGAGGTGCTCCAGCCCCCTTATCACCCTCGTGGCCCTCCTCTCGACTTGCTCCAACAGCTTCATGTCCTTTTTATGTTGAGGACGCCAGAACTGTACACAATACTCCAAGTGGGGTCTCACGAGAGCAGAGTAGAGGGTCAGGGTCACCTCCTTTGACCTGCTGGTCACACTCCTTTTGGTGCAGCCCTAAACAATAATTCTCCCAGTAAAAAATAATATAGTTAAAGTTGTTATACAACCACTTAGTTTCTACTCCTTTCCCTGGGGTTATGCTCACCTTTTCTCTGCTGCTCGGAGTCATAGGGTTAGTAGCTGCAGTCTGGTAGTGGTGGGGTTGTTATGGCAAGTCATGATGTGGAGCCCTTTACCTGGAGGAATATGGTGGTGTTGGCTTCTTTGCCTCTCTAGAATGCGCTTGGGGTCATTTATGTTTGCTAATGTCCTTTTATAATCTGCTTGTTCTCCATTGGTCTGCATCTGATACATCTGAAAGTAGTGTTATCTTTCACATATGCTAGGTACCTGTTCTTTTTTCCTTTTACTTTTTCTGACTATAGTTCTGCATTTAAACTGACCACTAGTGAGTTGTTTATAGACATGGGGTTGCCAGTGCCAGCTTGTGCCTCATCTGTTATCATCCTGGACCTGTATTTTAGTACAGTGCATCTTGTTTCCCCACTTCTCAAGGTCTCTACTGTTATACTGGGCCTGTGTTCCTTTGTGCTGCTATGAGCCTTTGCTATGTTAATCATAAATATCTCACTTTGCACTGGATGATCACTTATTAATCAGTATAAAACTATGGTGGTGTTATACAATGACAGTGAAAGTAAAGCAAATAGCCATCTGGCCAGAAAGAAAGAAAAGTTAAAACTAAACGAAGGCAAAACAAAACTGCAGGCACATTAAGACAAGTTCAGAAGTTCAGACAGCAAAGGTGGCAAGCCTCTGTGGCATAGTCTTGCAAACTCAGTACAAAGCCTGTAGCCTGTTACTTGCAGTGGCAATACTATAGTACTGGGTTATAAAATTACAATAGCTGTTGACATTTTTACAAACTGTTTCCTAAAAGGATAGTTTTTATTTATATCTCTAGCCCTGATGCCATCTAAGTGCGTTAAACCTCTAGAAACTATGAACTATGTTGACTGCTCTGCATGATTATTTACACTGCTTTGACTGAACTGCCCAAATTATATTTCAGCTCAAAAGAAAAGCAGGAAAGAATTTGCTGGAGGCAGTCTTATACCAACTTAAGAATTAGGGAAATTATGCAGTGGCTTTAATTTTTTCAACTGAAAAATTAAATGCATGTATGTATGCACATTTGTACACTCAATAGGCTACACTACTGAGTAGTATATAGTTTAGGTAAGGAAAAGGGATCAAAAGGAAGGATGAAGCTCATTCTGAGGTCAGTCTATTCTAGCAGGTCCATCAATATAAATTAAATCAACCTCAGGGTTGCCCTGACTTGTGC
This sequence comes from Strigops habroptila, assembly GCF_004027225.2. Lineage (NCBI taxonomy): Eukaryota > Metazoa > Chordata > Aves > Psittaciformes > Psittacidae > Strigops > Strigops habroptila. Next base: position 71,713,650 of record NC_044277.2, on the reverse strand, counting down.
TGGCTGCCAACAGCCTTAGGACTACAGACCGTCAGCTTGATCGGCCAAACATAACTGAATCCTACAAAGTCCCTGTGTTGACTAGTGAGAAGGGGTCGCATAAGGAACAGTAATACCAATTATCTTCCTTTTGGGGATGTATATCAAACCATAGGTAGTTCTTTATAGTAATTTTCAGGGACATTTTTGTATTAGCAATGTTGTGTTTATTAAGGGTAAATCAGAGACTCCGCATAGTTTGCATGGACACTTAACCCATTTGTTTTCACAGTACATGCCACGTTATTGCTCTCAGTTTGAAATATAGTTGTCTTTTGGAAAAAAAGCTCATTTTGCTGTGTAGGGGCTGTCACTGGAGCCTGTGGCCCACCCCTGGGCCTGCCTGCTGGCTAGCATCCTGGAGGACAGTGTCCATTAGTGAGGGAATGGCCTCCTCTAGGGTCGACTCAGCTTGGCCCCCTCCTGGAGCAGCCCCACTCATGCTGGTCCCTTTCTTGTTACTGGTTTTATTGATACTTTGGCCTCCTCTAGTGGAATAGTATCAGAAAAGCTCATGTACAAGAGCAGGTGTGGAAAAACAAAATCAAGGAAGGTCTAAGCAACAGTGGTATGCACTTGCATAAGAATTGATTAGTGGGTCAGTTTTATCTCTAATGATGTGTATCTTCAAACGAAAAAAGAAATAATTCTGCAAGATAGCTGCATTTCTGCAGCAGCTTATTGGAACAGTAACTCTATGTGGTCTGGGCCAATTTTTGTAGTCTTGTACTATGTAGTTGGAAAAAAGAAACCCAAGCATTTTTTGTGATCTTGCATATAGATTGCCAGACAGCTGGGGAGAAAAGGAATTTTAAACATGAGTTTTCTCTATTTTATAGCCACTTAGGAAAAATGCTTTTATGGTTCTTTATATTTTTGTGGTTCCTTGCATTGTAGAAGGGCTATAATAATATGTACCAAGGAGGAGAAAGATCTTTCTGGGACAAACACACAGTAAGCTATTGTCTAGCATGTGTACTGGTGTTGATGGAGATGTCATGTCTCCAGGCTGTCCTGAGATGGTGCAGAATGGGAGCCAGAGCAGCTGGGACTTGGCAATCTTAGAGACTAATTTTTAATCTGGTGACAAGGGTGAGGTTGAGATATGAGTTTGCTGAGAGGCTTATGAAAATCACCCAGTCTAAATGGCATTGCACATCAGAGCTGAGATCTCAGATCAACTCTGAAATGTTCTTATTGTCATTCTGAGTAACTGGGTCATTTGGACAGAATTACTGTTTCTGAGTCACATCTTTAGGAAATAACAGTTGCTTTTACATGCTCAGAGAGTCTTGCCTTTTAACAGTGTTTTGTCATGGTCAAAACTTGAATGAATATATGTCTTCAGTTTAATTTCTGTTCTTATGAAAGTACTTCTGGAAATGCACAATTAAGGGAAGAGTTATTGTGGATGATAATTAAATCATTTATATATACACATATGCACACACTCTTTCTCCTAACACCCCAATACTACTTATGTACATACTCTCCTACAAATTACTGGCTTCCTCTTTTTGCCGTTTTTGTCATCCATTGCTTATCCTCCTTATTGTTCCTAGTGACTGCTGCTGTTGACTTCTTTTACACATACACAACGTCATCTTCTGTTCCAGAAAGCATGTATTGAAGGCTCTTTGGGAGACTAGCAGCACAACAATTAAGTAGTTTTGTTGGCACATTATCTGAAAATTGCTTGTTTTGAGTATCACTACATCTGGTTTTGAAGTCTAGTTTCTTATCTCTTTGGCAAGATAGCAACATCTTCCTGCAATTTTGTGTAGCTTGTGCCGATTTAAGAAACTAGTAGTATCTCATGACATTCTTATTAGGAGATAACTATGGTTCCCCATTACCATGTTGAAAATACATAAAATCCTTTCAAACTTAGCAAGGATATTCAGCATAGAACCTCTGTATTATTTTCATTTGTTTCATAAAACTGAGCCTGATAACTAATATGCCTATTGCCATTTCCTTTTCCAAAGGAGGTTGCACTTAGCTCCAAGAGTAAGCAGATGAAGGGCTATGGCAATGATGGCAGAAAAAGGGCACAGTGGCAGCTGGCTGACATTGCTTCTGCCCTGGAAATCCCCATAAAGCTAATGGTTCAGAAACAGCATGCAGTCCAAATGGCTGCTCTCATCCTGCTCTCATCCTTGTGCTTGGGAATTTCACCATCAACTTGCTTTTCTATGAACTTCTCCATGAGGCTCCATGCTCCAAGTGCTGCCAGCTTTTTTCTTTAATGTTTCTAGTCTGTGTACCTTTCCCAGTTGTGTTCCCCCCTCATGTACCCTGTGGGACCCTTGCAGGACAGTGGCTGTCTCCCCAGCCTTCAAGCCTGGAGATACCTCACACAGCGCCTAGGGCAGCATGACCTGAAGCCTTTTGCCAATCTTCTTAGTTCAAAGGAAGCTTTACAGCTATCAATGAAACGTCTGTGGAAACTGAGCCAGAATACTGTTATTTTGCAGATCTGACTGGATTTGTGTTTTAACCAGTGTGGTGGTTGTTATTCTGACCAAGTAGTGGCCACTTGTTCATGCTTAAAAAGTACAGTGCTTGAAAGTTTTCAGTATGTAGTTATTGTTCATGTTTTTTGCCAAATACCAGTGGTTTTAGCTGTCTGGAATTTCAGGCAGTAAATTTGGAACTTATGGTAGTTTTCAAAAGCAATAGGTAAAGTGCAGCTATTAATCACCCTAAAAGCCTCCCTCTGAAAAACAGAAGCCTGCTTTTTAAAATTCTATTAAAAAAAAAAAAAAAAAAGAGGAATTGTTCTGCCTTTAATCCATTGCAGTTTGAGGTTGTTGAAAGAGTTTTCCAAAATCCTACTGGATGGTCATCAAGTTGGGATCAAAATAATCTGCACTGAAACAATCAAGAAATTGATTAAGATTAGACTTTCTTCTCATCCCCTAGTCTAAAGTTACAGACAGCTCTGTGAGTGTCTGGACAAATGAGGATCAGGGAGGGAGAGAAAGAGAAATGAGAGAATCTGAAAGCAGTGGCTGATGTTTTTGCTTGATGTATTATTTGCTTTAGTATCTCATTAGGTTTTTCTTTACCAGTAAGTAAGTATTGTGCTGAAAATTAGTCAAACTACAAGTTTGACAAGAAAGAAGTGTAACTCTTTATTATGCTTTTGTAAATGGGGCTTCTGTGGCAGTTAATTGTGCTTCTAATGAGAAATAACTATATTTTTCCTACCCAGGATTTCACTCTAAGGTCATTTGAACTTACTATAAGATAAAACAGAATTCAATTGTGTAGTAACATGCTAAAAGTAAATATTCCATTGTTTATGGTGCCTTAGGAGAGTCTAAGTAATTTTGTCCTGTAAAGAGATGTTTAACTTCTGATTTCATCTTAGTAGAAAACTGTTGTGCTATTGAGTAGCCACGAGATGGTAGTATATAGAAATAATAGAGGTAACATGTACCAGGGCTTTAGCAAGAATCAGGAGAAAGTCAGTAGTGATAATGGGATCTGTTTTATAGGTTGTTGCATGTGATTTGAAAAAAACAAGCTGTCATATCCCAAATACAAATTATATAGATTTTCCTAGTGACAGACACTTTGTGTGTGAGTCAGCACGAGGCAGAAAAATGTAGCCAGATACGTCACTTTTCTCACTTTTCAAGTAGAAGAGTATCGAGGAGCATGTCATCTGGGATCAGCTTATGTTTGTTAGTGTGGATGCTTTTTTGTTAAGGTTGTGGAATTGTGATCATAGTTCTGTTGCTTGGTAAACTGACTAAAGAGCAAGTACCAGCTTTCTTCAGGGCCCAGAAAGAGGGATTTACCTATATTTCATCTAGTGACATTGACCAACTTACCTGTTCTGGTTGCTTAGATGTAATATGAAAGCTTGAACTTCAGGGTACAGGCCATCAAAAAACCATCACAGGGACTCATGATAAACCCAGGGAGAAAAACTGAATGTGTTTAAGGACATGAAAGACTTTGCTGGATGTGCCTGTCCTTGGCTGCTGCCAGAATTGGGTTACTGGTGTGGTTGAGCGACTCCAGCTCAGCAATTTTTCATTACTCTCTTTCTTGAGGTTTTGAGGCTGAGTGCTGCAACTTGCACACTAATGAACTGAACTAAATAAAAGTTGTGCAAATGCATAATAGCTAAAAAAAAAAAAAATAAAATATCAGGATACTACTGTGAGCTTATACACATTTTCAGCTCTTTACTTCCAGTTTGTAATTACCTTCCCTGCCCTGTTTCTTTTTGTGAAAAGTATTGCAGGCATCCAGACTGGTCCAGAGAGGTTCATAGGACCTGATCTAGACTTCATGAAAGAGATAGAGGAACTTGCAGAGGGGTTTATTGAGACCACAGAGAAAGCCATGGCTTTAGAAAAGCTATGGGAAGAAAACTCAAAGTTCTCAGGTAAACTGTGATCTTTCTAATAATGAATTGCTTTGTCTGTCAGGTAATGATAACTATCAAATAAAGGAATACTCTTATATTAAAAATAAAATGGAAACCCTAAAATTTTAGCTCATCTGAAAGAAGCCACTTTTATGATTACTATTACTGTGGCCATCATAAAATTATCATGAAAAAAAGCTCATTTTCTAAAACTATACCCTTGTTTTACTACTTGATAGTTGAAAACTGTGAACGGAAAGGTTTCGAGGTAAGGATTAATAATCTGAGTACATAGTTACTTGGTCTAAGATGCATTCAAAAGTAACTTATCAGGATTTAAGTCTTTCTCTCCAGGTTTTTCTGTTGCACTAGAGAGTATAGGGGTGGGAAAAACTCAGTAGCTCACTACTAGGCAAACAATTCAGTCTCACTCTGAAAGGGTGAGACTGGAAACACCAAGGTCTGATGCTCCTGCTCTGTTCCCACCCATGCTGTGCAGTCTTGCTGCTGTAGCAGGTGAGCATTTAAGACCTGCTACTGCCCTGCTATTCTGTCTGAATTTTCAAGCAGAAAGATTTAGGCAAAAGTAATTTTCATGCCTGGCTGTCCGGAAGCTAACGTTCATCTAGTGTTGATGTGATGATTTTGCTTTACTGAAAAGTGAATGGTAAGCAATTTCTTTTAAATTAGGGTTTGGGTTTATTATTTTTCTGATAATAGTAAAGTATTGGAAAGCACAGAAAATCAAGTGGATCGCTATCTTTGTAGGGTATTATTGTTTCACATGCCTTTACTCCTGTAGAAATGCCCTTTATTCACTACTTGCTATTTCTTATAAAACTGATTCTCCTGAAGTTAATAAGGCTTCTCTGTAAAGGAAAATATTTGATTTTACAGGGCTCCATAACATCACCACCTTTCTCAATGTAAGTATTTTTACAATCTGTTTCTAAATTACAGTTCTGGATTTTGAGGCATCTTTATTATAATAGTTAGAAATTTGCATCCTGACAAGTTTTAGTAAACTATCTTAAAAAGAAAATTAGTATGCTGTTGGAAGAAAAAATGATGGCTTGTAAATTTGATGGACGTTCAGTGGTTTCTAGATTACTGGTTTAAACCAGTCTAGGTTGTTAGTAGCTAAAATCCTCAGCTGTTTGAATGCTAGTCATTCATTAGGAGCAATTTAAAAGTGCATCTGCCAGACCCCGTGTAGCTGTATAAAATATTACAGAATGTCTTGCAAGGAACTCTTATCCTAGTGTCTACTTATTATTAATCCTCCTCCCTCAACAACCCAGCACTTAAAAAAGGACTGCAGTGAGACTGGAAAGATGAGGCTCTTGCTTGGATGAGGTTAGTTTGAATTCAGATTTCTGATCCAGTAAATATGGAAAGCAGACTCAATTGGGGGTGAAGGAATACAGATTTGCAAGATGCAGCATAATTATCCCCAGAATATCTTTGGCAGTTTGTGAAATGAATTTAGTATTTGTGATGTCCCTAAAGCATTAGTCTTTCACTCTTGCATTCTCAACAAAAGAGGAAGGCTGAATGGGCACAGTAGTAGATCTCCATTACTATCGTTTTTGTACCTTTCACAGATAGCTGGTTTCACTTTAAAAAATTTTAAAATTAATTTTTTCCATATTTGATTGTAACTGCTACTTCATGAAACCTAGATTTCTAATCTATAACTTGAAATTAGATGGCATTTTTATAGTAACATTTTCAAATTGCTCATGAGATACTTGTTTGAAAGGAGTTGTATCAATATAAATTTAATTTCAGCAATGGAACATAGAATAGAAATAATGTATTAACATTAGGAAAATACTTAGATGAATGTAGTTTATCATAATTATAACAGGGCTTGTATACATAAGCCTCTTTTTGTATAAACCCTGCTCATGTTATCATTACCCAAAAGTGCCCTAGTGAAACATTAATTTAGGGAAACAAAGACTGAATAAAACCCAAGTGTGACAGATGCTATATTTTGCACAGGCATCTGATAGTGTAGTCTTATAAAGAGGTGATTTTACCCCAGTCTGTTCATCTTTAAAGAGCCATTCTTACCAATTATTATTTGACACCCCCTGCAAGGAACTTTGAGGCATATACGGCATATCCCTGGCAGTCCCCTGGTCTTTAGACTTAGAAATTCATTACAGGGCCAAAGAGCTCCTTTGTGCTTGAGATCTCAAAGATAATCCTTCTCTTTGGAAAAGAGTTACGCTTCTGAGCGGGAAGATTGCTCAGCTTTTCTCCCAGCTCCATTATCCATTACATCAGAAAAAGACATCTGAAACAAAGCTGCCATAAGTTCAAAGTACCAACAGAATGATGTGGTAAATTACCAAAGCTAGAGGTACATTTCCACTTGAAAAAAAAAATAAATTTTAAATGGTTTAAAATTCAAGAGGGGAAGGGCAGGGGTGGGGGGAGTAACAGGCACTTGCTTTTTTTTTCTGTTTCTTTTCTGTTAATGGAAGAGTTGCATGTAAATGTGTTTTCTTCACATAAAGATGGATTTGAATGAAGCAGAGGAAATGATTTCTAGAGCAGAAAACCTGTACAAGCAACCATATTTATGGAACCTTCTGCATTCACTCCCTCACCTTGAATTGAACAGCTTTTATACAGAAGATGAGTTAGCTGCTGTAACAGAGTTTCTAAAAGCTATTCAAAAGTAAGTTCTTTTTCATTCTTGAAAGTGCTTTGTTTTAATATTTTACATGCAATTCTTGTTCTTCTTACTGACTAATAAAATAAGCATCCTTATCAGTGTAAAGAGGATGACATTTTCTTCTGTTTACCAGATTCTGCTTTTATAGAAGTGTGGTAAGGGTTTTTGCACATTCTGATTCCTTTATAATTGTATTTTTTTGTGTCTCAAACTCAGCAGAGACTCCCTAGGAGTCTTCAAGAAGTATCTTCATGTTAGCAATGCCTGAAATTAGCCCATCACATAATATGGCTTTAAATATTGTAACATGCTTTGGGAGTCTTTCAAAGACAGATTATTTACAAAAGAATATAAAAAAAAAATATTTCGGATTCTTATTAACTTAATATGTATGTACCACTTGGTCAATATCAGGAAAATGCCTTCATTTTTTTTCTCAAGCCTCTTGCTATCCAAATAGCTTTGGCTGTTCTCCTTCAAGAAATGAAGCAGTAAGAAAAAACGTACAGAGACTATCTGAATGTGAAGGTTTTCTGCCTCAGGCACAGGACAGTTGGATCCAGAGGAAGGCATGGTGTCAAAAGCACAGACTGACAAGTATCTACAGAAATTTTCAGGAAAATATGGAAATTATTAGGAAAAAGTCAGAAATGTATTTGCTAGAGTAGGTAGTTGGTTGTAATAGATTGATAGGTAAATTGTCACTGTTAGTCAATCTACATATTTATAAGGTTAGAGGAGGCCACTGAACCTGGCTGCCTGTGCAAGACTGCATCAACTTCACCAGCCTTACTGCATAGGGAGGCAGGGGTCCAAAGACTTTGAATGGGAAATTACTGCGCTGATTCTGTCACCCTTTAGCATCCCACTGTCTTTTTCCTAATAAAAAAAGATATAAAGGATATGATGACATATTTTTTTTTTAAATTGGGAAATAAATCTCTTTTACAATATGTGGGCTGCAACTGTGTTGGGGCTTAATCCCCCTGCCTATGCATGAGTCATGTGTAACCTTATTCCAGCTTGTTCTCTGAACTATTAGCATGCAAAGATGTATTAGCTGTGCTTGTGGTGCTTATATCCCAAAAGCAGAAGTCTTTTCTGAAAGGTTCTGAGTGTTTGTCAGGTAAAAGAGGAACTTGATCATAAGTTTATGATTATTGCTGTATTCTTCAGCAGCAATAAGCAAAAATAGCAGTAACCACTGGCTACTGTGCTAGGTCAAGTTACTAATCTGTTAATATAATCTCAGCAATGATTTCTCTACTCTGAGCCTATAGACATGGGTGGAGTGAGAAGGGGACAAAAGTGGAGAATGTTCATGCTTAATGGTGTTTGTCTTCTCATGGAACTGTTCTGCATGCTGAGACCCTGCTTTCCAGGAAGTGGCTGGGCATCTGCCTGTTGATGGGAAGCAGTAAATAAAGTTCTTGTTTTGCTTTGCTTTTGCTTCAACTATTAAGCTGTCTTTCTTTTGATGCATGAGTTTTCTTACCTTATTTTTATTTTTTTCTTCCTGTCCTGTGGTAGAAGGGAGTGAATGAGCAGCTGTCTAAGTGCTTGGCTGACAGCTTGGGTCAACCCTCAAGTGATTAGTAAAAGGAGACTTGGGTTTGGGTTTTTTCTAGGACTTCAATGTCCTTCAATGACCAAATTTGCCACAATTACTGCAATTTGGAAAGACAGCCACAAAACCCAATGCTTACTCTTGACTAGCTTCATAATACTAACATACATTGAGGTCCTATCTTGGGCAGAATTTAGTCAGCAGAAAGGTTCCTAAATTTACAACTTCCCCCACTTCCTGGACTGTGACATGTTTGTTGTGTCTTCCAGAGGTACTTAATAGAGACTTTTCACACCCACTTGGCAAAATTAAATAGTGCTTTTCTCCTCTTCTTCTCACATACGTTGGAAACTGCTGATCCACTCTAACAAAACTGGATTATTTGCATAGTAACAAAGGAATACTCTATAGGAAATCACTGGTAAATTTGACACAAACCTTTAGTAGTAAATTATAGCTACACTAACAAAGAAGTTTGTTTCACAGCTGATGTGACTGAGACTTATAAGAAATTCAATAGATATAGATACATTTTTAACAATGCATTCTGTAATATGTTTTTTTTAATTTCAGAGTAAGTGTTCTGTTGCTTCAAAGTTGCTTTTTTTCTTTGCAGATTCTGTAGAAATAAAATGTGTTCTGTGTTCATCCTGCCTTCTTGTGGGGTTAATGATTGTGTTTTTGCTCTCATTTTTGCTGTCAATTTTAACTCTTTTTCTTTCCCTTTTTATTTTTTTGTGTGTGTGGTGTTTTGATTTTTCTTTTTTTTTTTTTTTTTTTTTTAAGAGGACATTGGTCCTCTTAGGAGACATTTCCTTAATGAAAATTGAGTGAAACTCTAACTATAAAATCTCAATTTATGGGTATTTTTTTTTCATGAAAAGTCTAATTTGACAAAAACATCAGTTTTTCAATAATAAAAAAAAGTATTTTAATATTCAATTGCTTGAACATCATCTTTTTCCTCCAAGCCCTTTCAGGTTATTTGGGTGTATAGAGAACTTGAGTTTTGTTTTATCCTTCACTTCCAGTACCTTAGCATCATTGAAGGATTTAGCTATGATGTCATTGGGCCAAAGTTTCTATGAAGTGGTGAAAACAGCACTGAATTTAACTGCTGCAACAGTACAGGATAGGAGCTTAACAGGTAAGAAATTTGCTTCATATACTGCTTGTTAGAAGTAACTGTCCAAGCTTCTGTTAAGTTCCTGAAGTACAAGGTCTAACAATTGAACTATATTGCTGTAGTGCTAACCCATTTCTTTATTGATCTGTCTTTTAAATACTAATAACTGAAGTGCATCAAACTCTGGCAACTATTTGCTAAATAAAACATGTTGGTCTTATATATTCAGTTTAGAATGATCTTCCAGTGGTGAATTTTGGAAAGAGATTAAATCACTACAAAAGACAATTTCTTCCATTTGATAGAAGGATAGCCTCTTGGTTTGGACATGTGTGTAAAGCATTATGGCTGTTTTTCTTTAAGCTTCATTCTTCTGTTGTTACAAATTCTGCTCTCACCTGAAGGGCTATGTTTCCCCATCTTCTTACAGGAGGTGAGTTTAATTAGAGAAGGTAGGCTGGCCCCAGGACAGCTCCTCAAGAAAAGTTCAGGAACAAGTTTCATTGGCAAACTGCCTGGTAGCACGTGGTGAGATTCTAGGTGCGGCTGTCTGCTCTTCATGTAAGGTCAGGCTAAGAATTATATGCAGTCTAAATCCCACTTCACCTGTCAAAACAAAGACTGAAGTGGTACAAAGGTGGTTATGCTGGAGCCCTTGCAAAGAGGGTGAACTTGAAATCCCTGGGTCTTCTGATATACTTCTGGTGTGCTCTCTCAGCATTGATCCATATCCAGCCCCCCCCCCACATTTTCATGACTATGTGCAGAAGTAGATGCACAGTTTAGAATGGCACCCTGCTCAGTCTGCAGGCAATCACTGTACAGGGGCATCTCTCCATTACCATATCAACTGTCAGATTAACAGGCCTTGCCATAATACTAATGCACTCATGGATTTTATCCTAGTGAAACTGGTGTTCAGGTACACACTGCCCTTTTTTTTTTTTTTTTCTCCTTCAGGAAGAACATGGTACTTGGATGTCATCAGGTATGAATTATCAAGAAACAACATGAACAAAAAGCAGGAATGATGTAAACAGAAGGTTTTCTTTCTTTCAGGTTTTCACTATAATCTTTCTCTCTGGAATATTTTGTGGAATCCACATGCAGTAAGAACAGAACTTGAATCCAGGTTTGGTGTTGATGATCTTCACATTGAGAAGTTGCTAAGTTATACAGCACAATTAAGAAAGGTAAATCACTTGGAAGTTTCAGTGTCTCTCTCTTTCATCTTTGTTTTTGTTTGTACTCTGAAGGGATTTTTTTCACGCCTTACAGAAGCTATAGTCATATCTTAGACTCAGGAGATAGCTACAACACTGCTAAATACTCTGGGTTCTCTCCCACCAAAATAGAAATGTATTTAGCTTCAACTGAAATTTCTGCACATGAAGATACTGATAGGTGTAGTTATGTACATTAATGAATTTGTGCTTCTATGAAGCATAAAGGCATTCTATGAAGGCAAAGTCCCGAGTTTATTATCTAATCTTGTAGAGAATGCTGGGGTTTGCTCCACCGTGCTTTTAAACTAATTCCTAGACTTGAAGCTGCCTGGATTAATTTGGTAGGCAGCATTTTTCATCTGGTTTGTTGGACAAAGAATGCCTGTGTCTTCTGTGTGTAAATTAAGGCACATCAGGAGTCCTTCCTTCTCAGTTGTGCAGTCTCGATACCAATATACTTGACTGATGAGTTTCTCAGTGGGACTATTCAAATATACCAGTGATGTGTCAAATTTTGAAGAAAATCTCTTTTCCCAGAGAGGGCTTTCTAACCTATCTTCTAGATCAAAGTGACCTGTTGTGATGGTTTGACTGCAAAAAACTTGAAACGTGTTTAGAATTTCAACTGAAGTCCACAGTTTTTGAATTGAACATGTTGGTATTTATCTGAAATCTGTTTGTTCTTTGCCAGGTACAGTCTGGAGTTGTACTCCAGAAGAGCTCACTATAAAAACAGCTGATTTACACAAAGGCATAAATTATTAAAAAATCCTTTACTTTTGAATGGCCTTTTAATGAAATATCAATGGTGTCCAGTTTGATCAACTGAACGGAATTTGACTGCAGCCTGGTAGATATGGTTGGCTGCGTACTCCAAGGCAACTCACTCGCTAGCTATTTAAGCTAATATCTTGATGTCGTGTGCCTGTGTTAGGGCATTGAAGACCCTCAGAAAGTATGAAGGGAAATATGGAAACCTAAACACTGTCTGTTCTGAGCACTTTAATTCTGTATCTAATGCGTCAGGTAGTTTGGAGTCAAAACTTTTAATAAATTTTCTAGTCACAGTCAAAAGGAGTTAGGATGTAAAGTGTCTTAAAAAGTCATTAACAGGAAGAGTTAAAATGAGCTAAATTATTTTTGTATACTTTAATAATATTTATATGATTGGGAATAATAAATCTTTCAACGCAAAATTTAGAAGTCAGGCTGTGAGGAAAAAATTCTGGCCTCTTGGCCACACTGCTGAAACCTGCCAACTTTAATTTAAAGCTAGTCTGCTGCATGCAGTCATTGGTTGAAATGTATCACTGCTGAGCGCTTTCTACATCCGTAATTTTTATACTAGTGAAGTTACTTTGATATAGTTATTCTAGTATAGGGGTACTGTATCATTGTCAAGTTTGTTCAGCATCAGCCTGCAAATGACTCTAGAAGTAGTAACACTGGTTTAGCTACATGGTGGAAATTTTGTGCATGTACTAGTCTCATCATTCTGCCAGGTCTATGAGAACCCTAATGGGCCACTGGTGTTTTATACAGCACTCCGCATGTGGAATACTTTGAAATATGTGCCCCAGAATATGAGGCTGGATTAAGTGGCTTTTTTTCTCACTGAAGGAAGCTATATTCTTTTTTTCACCAGATAAGTAAGTTGATAGCAGAGATAACACTCAGCAACTATCTCGAGATACTCATCAATTTCTTCTATCCCTGCCAGATTCCCACAGGAGAGACACTGGAGCAGTTTGTGTGCTCTGCTCTGTCCAGAGTGCCTGAAGATGAAGCAAACAAAGAGAATAATGAAGACGACTGTATTTCTGCATGGCATGAGGCCAAAATATATCTTGTTCATGCTGTCAGCAAGCTCAGACTCTATGCACAGGTACACTTTAATAAATTAATAGATCAGATTCCTAATTTTTGCTTGTAGGTTGTCAACAGTAACTCAGTATAAAGATCTGACTTATCTATTAAATAACTATTAAATCTATTTAATCTATTAATTTTCAAGTAATTAAGTAAATATTAATTAATCTATTAAATATTAAGTTTCGTGAAGTTTTCATCTTGCTAATAAGAAAAAATAATCCATAGGAAGAATCGTTACAGTGGAAGTCTAATCTATTATCATGTGTCTACTTAATAAGATTTTGTCATTACCTCAAATACAGATTCGAAATCTAATAGGGAATATAGTGAATTATACTTTGATGCAGAGGCCTGACAGAAGGAAGACCCATTTACTGTCCCACTTGAGCCTGAATTAAGGGCAAAACTGAAAGCAAACTACTGGCCTCCACTGATGTGTTGTACAATTAATTTCTTTTTACTTTCCCTTCACTATCTCTGACAATAGTAGCTGAAACACATTGCAGGGGATGAGAGTAAATCTCATGTATAGCATCTTAAAATTCTGCTCTGGCAGAGCAACTTGGCATGCAGTCTCTATGACGACATATGTATAGTTCACGGAGACAAAGATAAACCATTCCAATGTTTTTGAAGGAAAACACCCAGCTGCCTTAATGCTGGTGTTTGTTTTTTCACTGAAGTATGAGATTTTTTTTAATAAAACAATAAAAGTTGTGTATCAAGCTGCTGTGGAGATGTTTGCAATATCTGGAGAAAGCATGCAGAGCTTACTGTGTGTTTCCTCAAAAACGTATCCTTTGATTTCTCTCTTGATAAAGGTTTCATTGATGTATGACTCAAAATAATAATTTGATTGCCAAATCTAATACACTAATTTCTATCGTAGCTGTAGAAAAATCTAGTAATAATTTCAGCTATGATTTTAAAACTCTTCATGAAAGCTGACATCCTTATTATGGCAACTTGAAGTACTGTAAGCAGCTGGCCACTGGCAATTCCCTTGGTGAACAGAACATCCCTTAGAGTAAAATTCTGTTATAACCACTTGGTATTAAATAAATTAATGGTGGAAAAAGGAGAGTAGTCGGTAGGTTTGGCCAGGCCTTGGTATGTCTTATTTATTCCAGGCTACACAATGGGAGCATGCAGGCTTATTTTCCATCTCTTTATGTAATGGGACACCAAAAATGTTGAAGCTGCTGCCTTCTATTGTCTTGTTAGTGTAGGCAGAAGCCCTATAAGGGAAAGCAAGCTTTTGACTGGAGGACTTTTTTTGACCTCAGGCCATTTTTTTTACCCTTGCTGGGTCTTTGGGCAGGGACAGCACAACATAGGTTGTTAGTTCTCTATATGATGTAGCATGTTATATAGCCAACTTGCAGGTCAGTCGAAACTATTGAAAAATCAACCTTTGTGAGGCCAGTAATTTCAGAGTCTAGACACATCGTTAGGGAGACATTTTACTATCGTTATTAATTGTGTGTGTTTGGTTTTGGTTTTTTTTTAGACATGCAAATTCTGTGTATTTATTTTCTAAATAATAAAGCTTTGTTTTTCTAACAAGGCGCATTCTGTTTTGCATTCATTCTTCTAGGTATTTGAGCAATGGTTCAGCAGCAACAGGCTCTCTCAGAAACTCTTTTTGGAACTTGAAAGACTGATAGATGATTTAATGTCTCAGTTTCTAGATGACGGGAAAGTCAGGAAACTTTTTGCAGAGATAAGTACCCTGATCCAGCAATGGAGTGAGAAATCAGATGCGTACTTTTCAGAAGGATATACTGCATCTCATAATCTGTAAGTTATACTAATCTTTCTGCAACTTGTCTTATGAAATTCAGATCAACTGAATATTTATTTTCACATTACGCTTCACTGATTTCTCATTTATAAATGATTTGAAAGATCCTACACAGGACTCAAGTTGTAGACACAGGGAGTTAATGTTTGTCAGAGGCTCATGAGAAGACTGTGGTAGAGCATGGGAACTGACACTTCTCTCTTTCAAACTGCACATTGGAAGATTTATATCCCTTCTGGGAGTTATAACGTTGGCCTCAATTTAGCATTTGTATGGCTATATATTTGTAATAACTCTACTTGTTCATATCAAAGCCTGTTCCTCATTGGAGGAGAGATGATTTATGCTATACAAATCAACATCTGAGGATTAATCTGAAAGATACAATCCACTATCTACTGTTAAGAGAGAGACTGCAGTCAAATTGTTCAGTAATTTAGTAGTACATTTTGGAATTTGGTTCTTTTTTTATACAAGAAAACTGCTATACAGCTGCTGTTGTAAGAAACTACAAAGTAGATGATATAGTGACTGCACAACAAAAAAAAAAATCCCATAGTTTTTTAGCAACTTTACCTTTTTGTTTGTCGTACACAATGCTACTGTGCTCCACATCTTTTGCTTGCAGAATCCTGCATCTGGAGAGAATGCAGTCTGTACTTCAGGATGTACCTCAATGGCCTGTTTCGAAGAGATTGCTTCTGGTAAATGGAGCCATAAGGAATGTAATAGCACAGTATTTATACTTCACTGAAGGTAAAGCTGCATGACGGTTACTTGTTACTATCACTCAAATGACTTCCACAGAATAACATGTGAAATTGATAACATTCTACCTCTAGGAAGGCATTTAGGCTCTGTAATACATGTCACACTTAAATATTTACAGCAGGTTTTGAATTTCTAAAATTTCATTTCCCTAAATGATGATAGAACACATTATACCTGCTTTCACTTCTCATATCAGGAATAAAAAATTTTCTTAAACATCTTATACGATGTATGCTGCTGTGGCAGTTGTTTAAGGATCTAACTCAAGAAAAAGAGCCTGTTTAATAAAAATCAGAATTATCAATGCCTGAGAAATTTCTGATGCCATCAGTCATAGAATCATAGAATGTTTGGGGTTGGAAGGACATTAAAGATCTAGTTCCAAACCCCTGCCATGGACAACTTCTGCTAGACCAGGTTGCTCGAAGTCCCATCCAACCTGGCCTTAGACTGGGGGCCCCAGAGCTGGACCCCAGTTTGGGGTTTCACCAGAGTGGGGTAAAGGGAAAGAATCACCTCCCTTGGCCTGCTGGTCACGCTTCTTTTGATGCAGCCCAGGATATGGTTGATTTCTGGGCTGCTAGCGCACACTGCCAGCTCATGTTGAGCTTTTCATCAACCATCACCCCCAAGTCCTCCTCCTCAGGGTTGCTCTGAATCCAGTCTGCCCAGCCTGTGTTTGTGCTTGGGATTACCCTGACCCAGGTGCAGGACCTCATGCTTGACCTTGTTGAACTTCCTGAGGTTGGCATTGACCCATCTCTCAAGTCTGTCAATGTCCCTCTGGATGGCATCCCTTCCCTCCAGTGTGTCGACTGCAGCACACAGCATGGTGTCATCAACAAACTTTGCTGAGGGTGTACTCGATCCCGCTGTCCATGTCTCCTACAAAGATGTTAAACAATGCTGGTCCTAATACTAACCCCTAAGGAATGTCACTCCTCACTGGTGGCACTTGGTTGTCAAGCCATTGATCACAACTTTTTGAGTGTTGACTATCCAGCCAGTCATATAAGTGTGAACAAGAAGTCTTGGTTTTAGATTTAGATGTAGCTTGGCTTTTCTGTCTGGTCATTGCAACTGAAGCAAAATGGCCACCTTACAGACTGAAGCGCATTACTGCCTAGGGGTATTGGACTCATTACGGGAAGCAGGGAAAGAGTAGTTTGGGGTTGCACAAGACGGTATGGGAGGTTTGGAAGGGGAACTAAAAGTGGGGAGAGGAAATTATTTAGGTGGTTTGGGGAGGAACCAGGATGGGAAAATAGCAATAAGGTGACAAAAGAGGGTTTTCTCATAATAAACAGGCTGCTCACCTGGCCATGCCCCTGACCTTTGTAGGCTATCCTGCTTTCTCTCTAAACTGCATTTCTAATTCTTTTCGTGAATGAGGACACTCTATTCTGGGCTCATATGCCCAGGTGCCAGCAACTGTGGAGGGAGACTGGGAGCCAGGGGCATCTTCTGGGCAGACTGGTGGTCTGAGCCCAGCTGCTAGGGGGCATCCACACTGTGTGTGTATATATATGTACATACATATATCTCTAGCAGACCTTCATCCTGGTCAACCAGGGACATTAACAGGATGAGGCCTTTGGTGTTTGTTGTGCATGCAAGTGGTGCATGTGTTGGTCTGTGTCGATCTGTGTGGCTGGCCATGTGCATTTACTGTGCATGTGTTGGCTTGTGTGCCTCCCAGACTTGCTACTCATTGGACCTGGGGGCATGGAGCTGCGTCAGCTTGACCTTTGTAGGGCTACTGGATTTGGCAACTTAGTAACATGACCTGGTAACATTTCTATGGTTGTCCTTTATTTGAGAAGGGAGAGATTAGTTTTGCCTGGGAGCTTAAGGAATTAGATGACCTTTCTGTACTCCAGAAATTTTTTCTGGGTAAATCAATGGTTACATGTGGGAAGAGTTTATTTACAGCATTCATAGGTAGAAGCCCACACAGGACCTCCTTTCTTTTCCTGGAAATCATGAAAGATCACTGAAGTCATTTGAGCCACTCTGATAGAACTCTGAAAGGGGATAGGATTGTGCTTTTGCTGGTGTAAGGAGGCTTTTCTTCCTGCCTTGTCTTCATGAGCCTTTTTCAGTGGCAGTGCAGGGGGGGAGCTGTCTTTGCTCCTCAGAAGTGCAGAGTGCCACTGTGTACATCTTTTGTGCAAAATGGAGTGCTCTGGGCAGGGATGTCATCTAAACAAAGTGGGAACTTTATGCCGCTCTAACTGCTGTATTTTTGAACCCTATCATGCGCAGTTTTCTTTTCACATAAGGATGTTTCCTACTGTAATGTCCCAAAATTACTCTGTGGGTTAAATATTTTCTTTATGGGGTGTGTGGGAAAAATGTCTTACAGATGCTTTACATAGCCTGGAAAAGCTGATTCCCTTTGCCCAGAGAGGTGGATTCATTCATCTTGACATCAGAAAGCTCTTTGTGGAGCTAAAACAGGTATGCTGTTATTTGATGTTTGCATGTTAATTCGCATAAAGCTCCAGAGGCTTATTTTGGGGGATCAAAAGTACTTGTTAAGTATTTAACTTTTTATTCCTCAGCATTTTGGTTCAACTTTACTTTGTACCTTTTTATCTTTTGACATTTCATTGTGAGAATTAGTATGGAGTATGAATTAAATCTGTTCCTTCATCTTGAATTCATTTTTAAAATGACAGTATATTAATTAAATTTTAGATGTTGATGAGCAGTGCTTCCTATGTTTGCAATGACCTGCTTACAATGTTTGAGAAGACCCTAAGACTTCCGCAGGGCTCGGATGGCATTGACATTTTAGCAATATACATGTGCCCTGGCAATGGCTCAGAGGTGACCTTTAAGCTAAGTAACCAGCTCCAGTCACTAAAAGAATCTGTAAGTATTTCTGAAATTTTTTTTGTGTTTAAAGCTTGCAGTGCCTTACTTATAATACTACTATAAAATGAAACAAATTAGCAGAGGTTGTAGCTTACTACTTCCTGTTTGATGATAATAAGTAGATGGGTAACTGGTCATTTAAACTGATCAAAATGTGCTTGGGGGCAAGGCACAAGTGGTCCTGGTAAGTGTCTTGAGTGGATGTGACATTTTAGACCTGCTAAGTAGCTGTGGCTTTCACTAAAAAACAATAGAAGGTTTGAAAGACTGCTCATTTAATCCATTTTACATTGGATTTCAATATCATTAACATTACAAATATAAGAAACAGGACCAAAGGTGAGTTTCCCTTTTACTGGTTTCAAATATTGCTTTCTTTACTGTGAAAGGTCCTGCTTCTGCAGAAAGTAACCCAGGGACAACAGAGCCTACCAGATCCAATAATGGATGACTATTTGGGATGGCAAGAAATAAAAGAACAGCTAACCAAAAATTATGCTCATTACTGTGAAATTAATCAATTGCTGAGCACAGAAGCACCATCTGAGGAGGATGTCCATTTCAGCTCTTGTCAGGAACAGCTGCTCTTCTCACTGTATGTATCTTGTGTACCTTTTAATACATACAGATTCTGATTGGTACCAGCCTGGAATAAGGTATTATAGCCAGTAACTGAATAGATAAATGCACCCTGCTTTTTGTTTTTGATTGCCACCCAGTGTTAACAATTCCCAATAAGCACAAACAGGAAGGTAGAGGATGATTTTTTTAATTTTTTTTTTTTTTTTTAGTAGCAGCAGTAGTATTGGGGTGTAGTAGGGGCGGAAATAGGCTGAGGATAGGCAGGTATCTAGGATTCTAAAAATCTACTCTTCCTTTTTGTCTTCTCACATCCACATATTTTCTGCTACTTCTCAGTCTGCTTCCTGGTATATATCTCTCTGGTACTGTGCTGCTCAGGATGCTTGGCAGCTGGGATCTGAAAGACTCCTGGGAGATGAAGGGAAATATCAAAAAGAGGGTAGTTAGAAAAGAACACTAGGAGGGGTATCGCAGCTTCAAGTAGCTTTCTCAATACATCAAGTGGTCACTGTTCCTCTATTTTGGCAGAAAATCCATTCATCTTTGTATTAAGTTGATTGTCATTTGCAGTGATTCAGTAATTCTACTGATTTGAAGTTTTAATGGTGTTAAATCAGACTATATTAGAGACAAATCCCTACATCAATAAAGTACTTTAAAATTAGGTAGTGTTTTACTATTCTTGCTTGGCAATGTAAAGCATGAGAATAATACATTTAATGTGAAGTTGCATTTATGTTGGACACATGTTATATGTCACAAATTTAAACATGTATAGAAGACAAATATCTACATTTCTTCTGTGTATGAGATACTTGACAGAAAAGTTTTCTATTAAAGCAGTAAAACTATTAGCTCTAATCATTCAAGAATCTGTCAGAATTTCCACAAGCTACTTTGGTAGCAGGGATTAAATCCACAGATACTAATAACATCCTAGACGTTAGAAAATTGTTGTAATTTTTCTTGACTCTTGCTGTTGGTCAATAGCTGGTCACCTTCTCTCCCTCTCCCTGTTACTAGAAGACTACAAAATCACCAGGAGGACTAGTTTTACATTCCTCTTTGGACCATCAAAACCACTGACAGAGCTCAAAGGTCCCTGGGAATAGATGCTTGTGTTTAAGTAACATTGAAGAGCAAGAAAAACTCAGTGCTATTTTTATGTTTTGTGGTTGTGTTGTTTGACTGATTGGTTTTTGGGTTTTGGTTTTTTTTTTTGAGCCAGACAATTTTGTTGGGGATTTCTTAAAAAGCTTTTAGGATTTTTTTTTTTTTTTTTTTTTTTTTTTTTCTGCTTACAAACCCGTTTGGTAAAGTCTAGTTGTGCTTAGAATGATGTAATACCTATGCTGTTGATCTCTTTAGCAAAGGACTCTGCTATTAGACTGCCTGCTTGAGTTCTCACTTGAGTTCTTCCCTAAGTTATTAGGACTGTCTATACTGTACACACAAAGTAGCAATAGGATTTAGCTAGAGATTTTGGAGAGAAACAGCATGTGTTCACAAGGTAATTTGACTTTGAAAGAAATCACTAGTTTAATAATGGCACCTTCGTTTTTGTGTCATTTCAGAATTAATAATACACTTGAAGAAATTTTGTTTGCTTTTGAAGGTAACCCATACTGGAAGGATTTAACAACTTTTGCCAGTTGGATGTGCAAGGTAGCTCAATATATGAATGAAGAAGCAGCAGGCACCAAGGGAGGTCAGTCAGGTGAGGAAAGAGCTACTGCACATCAGGCTTTATTCTGATGGTTCCCTGTCTGTTTTAGGGTATGCTATTCCTCAGAAAGGGGAAAGATGATGATTTTTATATTTGTAAGTCTGTTTGTGTTTCCATCAATCTTAGGATTCACCAGCTCACTGAATCATTAGCAAGGAAATCTTCTAATATACAGAGCTTGACTCTGGTAAATAACTGTGATTTTAGGGCCAGCCAGAAAATGCATTTATTGTCCATTTCTATTGGGAAAATTCCAACTCTTTGAACCTGGCTGGAGTGTCTACTTTTTATGACCTGTCTCTTGATGTTAAAATTTTTATTTTCTCTGCAGATGGGCTAGAAGCATCTCTATGTTCTAGACAAAAGCTCAGTTTGGAGACCATCCTAGGTCATTATTTAGCATTTCTGCAAAACCTACCAGATTATTCTTCATTTATTTCCTGGGCACGGTAAGGTTCAGCTGATCAATTTAATTTCTTTATTTAACCATTTTCCAGACATCCTTTATCCCATCTCCACTTTGGGCTTTTGTAATTGTTGAACATAGTTATCCTGCCTCTTTTCACCAAATGACTGGTAGTTTTCAGTGTTACTGGGAAGAAATAGAATCCTACAAAGAAAGTTATGATTTTGTGGCTGTCATTCAAAAGCATTAAAAAAACCATCTTTGGTGTGCTATCAATAGTAACCAATGTGGTGGACTCCTGACAGTTCTAATGTAGTGTAACAAGGCCTTCTTGTCACTAAGTTATTTGCGTTATAGTCCTGCTAATGTCTAGATGAACAGTGAAACCAGAGCCATTTAATCATCACTGATAAACAGAAGAAATAAAATATCCCCAGTGGAACAACTTTGGACTAATTGTTGAGTGCTGCCTTTGCTACTAAGTGCTACTATTTACCATGCTATGCTGGCGATCACAGCTGTCAATAGATAAGAATACTTTCTAAATTACGTTTCTGGACTTTGAACTTTATTTTACATTGTGCTGCTATTTAGCTCTTTGCTGAATCAATCCTTCTTTAACCTATCAAATGGAAATAGCCACTATCGATGCAGTGAAAGATGAAGAATCAAAAGCTTAGATGTTCTTGATATCTACTGTAAAAAACCCCAGAAGTTGCCGAATGCAAATTTCTAACTTGAATGTTCAATCACTTTTGTGCTCTTTCTCAACTTTCTTAGAAATGCAGGCACATTTGCTAGAGCAAGGATTTGGATTTGGTCTTAAACACTGTTTCTAAAGTATGCGCTATTTTCTCTACATAGTAGTACTTAACAAAATCAGCTGACTTGTTCGGATTCTTGTGCTATACATGCAGAGGTATTTCTTTGACTTGAATGGGTCTAGGAAAGAGATTCTACATGGGGAATACTTTTTTTCAATGTCTGACATCTTGGTTTCTCTCTTGTAGAAGCCATTCCAGTAACTGACACAGAAATTCCCTCACAAAGCTTTTTAGTGGTGTGTGGTGCTCTGCATTTTAGCAATTAAAAGAAAACATTGAAGAAGGTATTTTCATTTTGAGACCTTGTATTGAAATGCTCCTTTTGCCTTACACCACCATCTCCACCAGTCTTACAGAACTAGTAAATATTTTTTATTTTGATAAACAGTATTGACACAATGGAAACATCATTTGGAGCACTCAAATTTTCACTGTGATTTCATTTGGGTTTTTTTTTTTTTTGTTGTTGGTTGGTTGGTGTGTCCCATCTCCCCATCCCCAGTATTAAAATAACACTGTTCAGCTATCAATCAGTCAACTGGAATGTTTTGGCTTTCAATACCTATGATAAAGCAGAAGCAGAAAAAAAAAAAAAGTCTTTTGAATTCATGGAAAATTAGAGGGTTTGATTGATTTTATTGATAGTTCCCTTCTTTAAAATAATTAGTCTGTGAAGCATAAAAGCTTTGCTCTTTTCAGGCACTGAAAATGTGACATACTTAAATTAAAGGTGTTTGGCTCTCATGGCTTACAAGCTGGATTATAATTACTGATCAGTGCACGCTTCTTTAACCTAGCTGCCTACATTGAAGTTTTGATTTGAATGTGGCTGTGACTTTTCAGTGAGTTCTTTCGTATTTTTGAAAAACAAAGTGATTGTCATTTGTGAGGTTTTAGTGTTTGTGGTGATTAATTTGTGACTGCTATTTAAATGATATTGGAACTTTCTTTAAGTGAATAAAACTATATTCTAAAATTATATAGTATATAATCAACCAATTCTTGTCTGTCTGCTACATAAGTAATAAGAAAAAATTTGCGCTTAATTTTTCAGGATTTTGACATCTTTCAAAGAGTTCTTGAAGAGAGAAGAAAACTTAACTATTTCTGGTGAAAAGGACATGGATCATCTTTTTCATCTGGTAGAAGTCATAGAAGAAATTATAATGCTTGATTTCTCAGCTTCTTCAAACCAGTCTCTAATCAAAAATGTCTTGAATAATACAATTACATGGATGAAAACTTTTGCTGAGGGGAAGGAATCTGCAGTTTCTGAACTCCTTAATGAGCTACGAGAAAATTTCCAGCCTCTTCAGCGATTCTGGATGAAAGAGAAGACAGAAGTTTTCTGGCATATGATGAAAGCTGAATTCTATGAACTTGATTCTAGGCTCTCTCATTTGAGGCAAGTGGAAGAGGAGGAAGTATTAGAGGCCTTATCTAGAATTGTGTTTTCCATTACAGAAAATAAAATCCATAATAGAAGTATACTATTGCTCCAAAATATCCTGACTGATTGGCCAGGGTTAAATACTGCTGCTTTGAACCATCAAACACACTTACATGAAAACTTCCTAAGGAATCTCTATGAAGTTGGACTGCTGACTGATGATCATGTCAATGTGTCTTTCAGCAGAACTCATGGAGTTAGTAATGCCTCTTCTTTATTGCTCTCAAATGCAACTTTTATACGTAAAGTACAAGAATTAGGAGAAACTGTGCATGATTTCTTCAAAACCATCCAAAAACTAAACAGCACTAGTGTGGCCTCACTTGTTCCAATACTTTTCTCTCTGTATCAGAATGATGATCTGGTCTTAAATATTGAAAGCATTAGCACTCTGTTAACAGTTCTTTATGAGACTTCGAAAGATATTTCATCTTTTCAAGTATGGCATGATTTCCAAGATAGGGATCAAGTTTTCGAATTGCTGTCTGAAACTTTTGATGTTCTCTGGAACTTCACCAGTAAGTCTCTCTGTGAAAAGTTACTAAACATTTACAGCTACACAGAGTTTCAGGCCCAGTCTCTTGCAGAGAAAGGAAAAAAAGATATGCATGTTGTCTATAGCACTCTGAGCAGCCTTAAAACTTTGTTTATAGATGAAGAGCTCCAAATAGATGCCTTTTGTTATTTGGAACAGTTTCTTGATATCTCCCCAGAATGCCTGTCACATAATGTGTGCACTGATTTTTATCTATCAAACATTACTTCTGATGATCATTCAGCAGAGATTTACAGCTTACTTCTGCTTTCATTGGACAGTGTTCTGTCTAATATTACAAACTTGGGAGATAAGGTGAGTGTGCCTTCTGCTTTGCACTGCACTTTCACATGGCTTCAGACCTGGACAGAGGTTTTTGAAGAAGCATCCAAAATCTTAAATTTGAATTCAACCTTTTTTGTCTGTCTAAGAAATGATTTGGCAAATCTCTCTGAAAGTCTTTTAAATGCAGCTCATGATGAACTGTGCAATAGTACAGCTATGGTTATTGTTGAAACTACAAGAGCAGCAATGAATATATTAAAGATAATATTTGAAGGAGGTGGCGATTTAAATGACTGGAAAGATTTTGAAACTTTCCTTGCCAGTCTTCAAAATGTATTTAATGATGCAGTTGATGTCACAAGCTCACTTAAAGGTAACAGTTTAGAAAGTGTTTTAGAAATGATGGGAGTCACGATAACTGAGTTGCAGAAATCTGTACTAAAGGTTGTTAATGGAGAGATTTTGAACTCTTGGTTTGATACTTTAATCTCAGAGGGATCAGGAGGATCTGAGGGAGAAGATAAGGGTGCTGGTGTATTTTCCATTGGAAATTCCCTTTCCACTATTCTCAAACTTTCCCAAAAGGAACTTGGAATTATTCTCGCTGAGATAAAAGACACATCTGCTTTCTTTAAAAGTGTACTTAAAGGAAAATATATGGTCTGTATCAGCGTTTTCCAGAATATTACCAAACTAATTTTGGACAATACTCTGAAAGACATAAGCCATTTGCAAACAAATTTTTCATCTCATCTCAATTCCTTACTAAACTTTTATAGTACAGTGGATGAAGCAGAGGATTGTAACAGATGGATAGATGGATTCCGTAATCTCAGTGAAAAACACAAATCGCCTTCCCACCTTGACCGTGCAAAACATATTTTATTTCTGCTGAAATCTCTGGGAAACCCTGAGACAGATACTAAGCTAACAAACATGATGGACATTGTTAATTTGATTTTTAATTTGATATTCCCTGAATGTTCCCTGACTGGTTCTGATGTGATTTGTCTAAATGTTTATTTCAATATTACAGCAAAAACTTTAAAAAATATTCTCCCTGAATTTTATGTAAAAGATTACATTAGTATGCTTGAATTTATTTTTATGCTTGTAAGTAACTCTGGAGGGCAGATGGCTGTCAATGATTTAGTGGAGCACTCGTGGTATATATCAAATAAGACCCATTTTATTCAGTCAATTCATGGATTTAACAGGACTTCAAGGATGTTCCCTAATCCTTTTCACCATGATCAGCTTTTATCAGTAGAACTTTTGGCAGAAATTCAAACTCTTCTGAAAGATAAAACTTCTGAAGTCCAAGAAAACAGCTCCTCTCATTTAGGTATTGAGATTGAACCTTTCATGCTTAAGAAAAATACAATTTTGTTGATGGAGTTCTTTCAATATATGATTAGTAAACTTGACTCAAACTTAAAGGATGAACACAAAACATTTCTCCAGGAACTGGTAGAGACAGCAGCTCTAAATATTGAGCTGGTAAATAAGGCATTTAAAATTTTCAAGTCATCTAGTTTTACTGGCTTTCCATTAAGAGATGATAAAGAGTTTCTAAAGCACATGGTAGCCTTGGTGCAAAACATGAAGAACATGGATGTTGAGTTCTTGATAAGTCAATTCAAACAAGTCCAGAGGAGCCTGAATAACTTCTTTAAAAATATCAAACCTTTGTATGTTGAGAACTCTGAGCTAAGAATGTTAACAGACTGGTGGGATGTGTTTGAGAACAATTCATGCAATTGGAACCTGACTGGCTTATGGCAAACAACAGCACTCTTTGAACAAGATGAACTCTATGATGTAGAAGAGATGTTCCATTTGCTCCTTGATGTCATCAGTCTTACAGAAAGATTAGCTCATGGAAACATCACGGAAGCTCTAACTGAAATATATGCTTTCATACTGATTCAGGAAGAAAAAATGCCAATGTTTACTGAAGAGGAGTTCTCTAATCAAGTAGAGAGTCTTCTGATGTTACTGGAGACAATGACAGATATGTCTGCTGAACCTGCAGAGGCCTCAGTTTGTTTTTCTGCAGCATTCTGCTGGAGTCTCACAACAGCAACACCTCTCACTTTTGCACCTTGTGACTTAGTGCATACCAATTATACTCTTAGTTACAATGTAGTCATTGAAGTTATTAAGGAGCTGAAACTCATCACTCTGGAGGACAGTTCCTCATGCACTATGGAAGACTTTCAGATGGATATCGCTCGGAATCTGACTTGCTTTTTTCATCAGATCAAAGAATGGAACTCTATTCTTTTGAAGTTTTCTGAGCTTCATCATGTAAATGGGTCGGTTCTCAAAGAGCTGCTAGATTTCTGGAATGAGCTATCCCTCTATGCTGTGCCACTGCAGGTGAATAATACGTACTCAGTCAACTGTTCCTCTATACCAAAGAGACAAGTGGCTTTACAAATTGTAGAAACACTGGGCAGTATGGCAGTGACAGAAATGGAGACTGCCAAAAGTGTTCTTGAACAGCTAGATGATCTTTATGGTGGTCTAAGCTGGAACAGACATTCAAGAACATCACTTATAAAGACTGTTCTTACTAATGTTAAAAATATGACCAGTGAAGTTTCTGGGCTCCTGGGTACAGAAGCTGTCCTTTCTTTTCTTTCTGTAATTCAGCCTTTGATGATGCTGTCTTCTGTTGGAAACCAGACATACTCAATGATATTATCAGCTTTAAATGGAAACAGTAATATGTCTGATAACTTTGGGAACTTCTGGTTTACTATAGTTACAAGCATAGAAGATTTATTGGTGAATTTTAATGTTAGACACTTAATTGCAGTGATAGACCAAGAGTTTCAGTTATTACGGTTAGTCACTGGACAGTCCTCTTCAATGGCTCTTGATGTTTTAATGCAGCAGTTTAATACATCATCTGTAGCTGCTATGTTAAGAAATTTTGAAGACATACAAAAGGTTGTGAACAGCTTTGTATGTGAGTGTAACAGTAAAAATTATTCCAAAATAATACATGCTCTAATTCTCCTTATGGCTAATGAAAATTCATCGAATGACCTACTGCTGGTTGTGAAAGATGTTATTGACTTTCTGGAGATATTCCAAAATAAGTCTATGGAAGATTACACTAGTATGTTGTTTGTTGATGGTCATGTTAGCAGAGAAAAATTGAATTATACTCGTACTGCTAATTCAGTTTTGTTCAAGAGTCTCCTTCATATAATTGCTGAACTTGCTGCTATAGAAGAAGTTCTACTTACAAACAATATTGAGCTTCAGGCAGTTGACTTCATTGATTCATTTTTTGATAATGCACAGCATAGACAAATCTCTCTTCAGTCCCAAAACAGAACTCTGGAGTTTATGCAAGAGATCTTGCAAATGATATTTCAGTCTACCACAGGACATGACAGGAACAAAATAACCTTCCTGCTAAAGGATTTGCATAAGGATATAATGACAGAAATGAGGTGAGTGTTTTCTATGTACTCTGACAGTGTGCTGATAATGGCAGAAGGGGTCCTTGTTTGTAAACAGCTCAATCAAAACTTTTAAGTTAATTACCGTTTAATTTCCAATTTGTGCCTTTGAGTAAAACAGTATTTTGTATTAACTTATATTGTTCAGACCAGACATATTTGGTATGACATTATATTTTGTGGGCCAGGTTACTGATGGGTTTAGTCATCTGTATTGATACGCAAGGTGGTTTCTTTGGAACTACTACAGAAAAAAATATTTGAAGATATTAGTGTTTTAAAATCCTTGCAGGTAAGAACATTGAACCCACAGTTCAATGGGACAACAGTCCATGGGTGGACAACAGTCATTTTGGCTATGGAGCTAAATATTAAGAAATGCTTGGGATTAATTTTTTGTGGGTTGGTTTGTGTTTTTTTTTTTTTTTCCATTGCTTTCTATATCCAAATGTAGATATACTGCATTTGAAATGTATTTGAATTAAGTAATGTGCTGATGACTTATGCAAACAAGATGACCCTTTTGGGGCCATAGTTATAAGGTTGAGTTGTTCGGTTTAACAAATAGAATTTCTGAAGGAATCTGGAGCCAAAGATTGTTTTTGCCAGATTGCTCAGATCAAATGTAACCATCAGCAGAGGAAACTCTGCTTCTGGAAAATGTTTACTGACAACTTCTTAAATAAAAGTACTGCTAGACTGGAGTAATACTCACTGAGTGAATCCACAAGACGGTTGCTCCAAACAGCTCTAGGGTGTCTTGCTGGTGAACCTACTGATGCTACTGCCATAGACCAGCTGAGAAATGGCATACTGAAGCTGATGCATGACTCTGATCTGTTATTTAGACCTTTATGATTAATTTCATGCAAATATGCAGAAACAGCAGTCAGCGGGGCCAGGTATTAGCCAAATCTATTGAAAAGTCAAAAGCAAATACTAGAAAAGAGGTTTCTTTCCCTCAAATGCTGATTATCAGAGACTTTAGGTATTTTTCTCTTTGCCATCAAGTCAGTGTATGCTGTGGCCTTTCAGTATTTCTGAAGCCGTTATGATTTTCCTTATTTTGCAAAAGTACTTTCTAGCACTTCGAAGGTCTTAAGAAAGCTGGTGACTTGCTACCGTGATGAAAACCTGTTTGTTTTAAAAGAAAGTATGTTTTGCTTTTGAAATAGTTCAGATAAATGTAATAACTGTTAATATTGAAATCCTTATATAGTCCATTGAAGATTGCAACCTTTCATAATCACTTGTTAGAAATTTTCTGTGGTACCCTTGTCATGAAAATAATGCTTTCTTATTAATCTTTCTACAGAGCATCTAAAATCTGCAAGATTCTTCAGGAACACTTAAGCCCTCCTAGTGTCCTACTCTTGCAGAAATTGCAGTTTATCATTTTGAATGTTCTTAAAAACTTTTCAGGTTGGTTACCACAGTAGTGACTGTACGGGTTACCATACGTGTTAGTACTGTAATGTTAAGGCTTTACTTTAAGCAACCTTTTGTAAAAATAAGTTAATTTGGGTGATGCCAAGCAAGGCAAGCATGCTCATGCCTGGAAATTAAACCAACAGTTTGCTACTCACTGGAGGGTTAATAACATCACGGTGTCTCCACAGGGAAATAGGATCAGGAGAGTCTGCCTGAGGAGAAGGTTAGATGTGGTTAATATACACAGCTTCTCACAGTTACGCTTCTTGCTCACAAAACAAAAATAAAGTTTTCTTCTCTGGTTCTGTAGCAAGTGTTGCTCTTCTTATTACTGATCAGGAAAGTGTAATGGAAAAGAGTGATGGAAATTGAATCGAACTAGCACTTCTTGCCCCCTACAATGACAAATCTAGCCAGAAATATGTCTCAGTGCCTTAATACATGACTTTTTTTGCTTTTAAATTATTTTTGTCCTGTATTATTTGGTTAACTTTTCATCTGATTACAGTAATTTATTAATTTTTTTGTAGCTTATTAAGCTAGGACATTTTCTCTTACAGAAGAACCAGTTGTCATTGGCAACCTTTTCTGTGTTGTTACAAAATGTAAAGATGGATTAATGGGTCACTTACTCCTCTCTGTCATGGAAGGAATCATTCTGATTCGAGATCACTATCAGGTTTGAGTAGTTTCTACACCAGTGTTCTTTACAACATGCATTAAACTTTGGAAACTGATAAAAATTTCTTCTTTTTTTTTTCCTACTGTTTGAATGATGAGTTCTGACAGTAGCTATACAAAGATGAGGTTTGTATGGGTATAGCTCTGATGCTTTCAATAGTGATACCCAGAAGGAATTCCTATAAGTAAATTTTGGTGAGCTTTGAAAGCTGCAAATATAACTAGAATTACTGGAATTCCTATAATTCAAATAACTAGATTGCCATTCAATACCAAGTAGAAGCCTGTTCCTTTAAATGTTGTGGTACCGCTTATTTCATAAATCAGATGACATTTATACTGTTCAATCTTCACAAGAACAGCTGTGAAATCAAGCTAGATAGATACAAAAAGACTTCTTGATCAGAGTCATTCAAGCTAAAATAGCAATTGTGGTCACCAGTTGGGGTCAGTCTGTTTTTCTTTAACAGTGCGTGAAATTACCAGCAGGAGAGTGTAAGGTTTGGCATCTTGAGACTCATTCAGAGTTGGAAGCATGACTTTGGATACAGCATATATGTGTGCACACAGAGACAAAATACTAAAATCATGCTTTCATTATAGAATTTGCCTCCTCTTTAAGAAATAGCTCTTCTAGCTTGTCTACCTGGACATTTTGTCAATGTGAACAGCAATGTTTTGAGGCAAACAGATGTCAGAGGCATCACTCATATCTCAAAGTAAACTTTTGCAGAACAAATGCTTTTCTGAAACCACCACAGTTCTATGACCTACTTCTGCAAATATTAAAAAAAACCTTGCAAAATCAGAAATGTGAATGTTCAGGAGGAAAGGTAAAGATGAATACTACGTAAAGCATAATGCAAGAAAAGCTTTGGATATGGGTATCCAGATATTTTGGTTTGCTAAATGGAAACTGATGTTTAGAACTTTTTTTTTTTTTTTTGATAAAAATGGTTAACCTAAACCAAACAAATAAACAAAAAGCAAAGCTAATTTAATTTTGAAATTAAATTTTAAATGAAAATGTTGACATTTATGTTAATAGATGAATCTCCTTGATAGGCTAAATCAAGTTCACAAATATTTTTGGTTGCTTCCAAAACTCAAATCTTTGAATATTCCTTCATTCTTGAAAACCTCTTGCCCATTTTCAATTACAAATACAATGAGTAAGAGAGTATTACCTTGCCCATATTCTCGTTTGAAAATATGCATCATCTAGTTGCCAAGACATGATACATCAAGCAATAACACCATCTCAGGGATTTGCTAACTCTATGATCACTTTGTTTTGCAGGATATTGAAAGAATGTGGCCTGCTTTTAACAAGGGGGATTGTGAGAGTATGGCATATATAAACCAAAAACTTTCCAATATTTTGGAGAGCTTCCTGAGAACCTTGCAGAATAACAGCAATGGCAACTGTGAATGTCAACTAACATTGGGGAATGTACAGAGACAACTTCAAATGTAAAACCTTTTACATTTTGGTACCCTAAACGATTCTTGTTAGAGATGTTATGTTGTGCATACATCTGTGTCCTAACTTATGTAACTATAGGAGAAATACTGTTTATCAAAGTCTCTTTAAGTTTTGTTCATTTAACTGAAAATTGAGTGAATACAATGCACAAATTATTTAAGTAATTTAGCAAAATTCTGGATATTTCTAAAAGCCCTTATACTTTTGTTTGCAACACATACTTGCTGCTCCACAAGTAGAATGCTTTGGGTCACAAATAAGAAAATTTTAAATTTTCCATGACCTCAGTTGAGTCAAAATTTTGATATCTTAATTTTTTTTTTAAAGCTGTTTTTCTATGGTCTGGTCCTCTCAGCAGCTGGATATCTTTTGCAAAACATTAAACATTCAGATCAGTTCAGTCAGAAACACAGGATGGTGTTTTTAAACTGACAGGCTTGAACTCCAAATGATTTCAGATATTTGCTCATCCCTGGAGGAAAAATAGTAGATTTTAAGTAAATGAATAAAACTGCTACTACAGAGTATTTCAAACTTGCTGTCAGTTAGAAGTGATCTTTGTTATCATTGTTGCTATACTGGTTTGACTGATGGATTGTTTTCATAATTGCTTTGAATGGTCTCTGTGAATTCTGGTAATAATACAGAAGAACTTGAGCTTAGATGCTGCCTTTATGGACCATAGACTCATGTCCACTTTTTGAATGGTAAATAATATCTGATGTGTGTAAAATCTTTTTTACTTAAGTGATAATTAGACAGACTTTATTTGTCCTGAACTGCAGTGCTTTGTATCTCTAAGTTTTAAAAATGTGTGTTTATTAAGAAACATGGAAGTGAGACATTGCTAGACCTTTTCCATAGTTACTGTTTGCTAGAGTGCTTATCCATCTTGGGAAGATATCTAAATTTGCAATCTCATTAAGGCATGAAATATGATGATCTCTACACCATGTAAATATAGCATGAGAAGGTCTGTAGAGTTGCTTACTGCATGTAGAGTGTGTGCACATACGGCCTAATGTGACCCTTTTGCCTCATTTAGTGGCTGTTTCACTATTCACATCATTATACATAATAACGTCAATCACTTAGTTCTGATAAACCATGAAACTAAGGTTATTGTTTCAGGGTGGCTGAAAATTTGGAGCTACAGTTGTCAGAAAATCGAGCAGCAGCATTTCTCAGCAATTTTAATCTTTTGAATGGTGGGTTCCAGTTTTCTTCATTTTTTTACAAGTCACTGCGGTGTAATTTTGTAGGACAATAACTGTTTCATTGTTCCTCAAACTTTCAAGCGATATGACTTATGGAGACTACTGACTTAATGCAATATATTTGCATTGTACACGTGTGCTCATACATGTGCTTGAGTTGGCACAGGACAGCATAGGTTACTCTGTCAGACCCTGTCCAATTAGATGCACAGATTCATTAGCAAGAAGAGAGGACTTCGTGGAAGAAGAAGGCTACTTCATTAATTTCAGATGTTCTCATAATACGGGGATGTAGGATAACCTGTGCTCCTACAGGATAATGCAAACAGATGCACAAGCCCTTCAGTCTTCCAGGAGAGTGACCTTTACTTTTGAAGTAGAAGTGAATTAAATGATATGAAGATTTTTGTGTCCTTTATCACCTCTTAGAATAATGAAAAGGATACAGTCTGTGGGCAATCTAATTAAGCAGATTGGTACTGTCGGCACTAATTTTCTTTCCTTCAGGTATGAAAGTCAAAGAGTGTGTGCAGAATCTCACTCAGCTGAGGCTGGACATTGGTTCTTCTGTGAATATTTCTGAAGAAACTGTCAGTACCATCTTGGAAGCCAGTATCTCTCATTCAAAGGTAAAAGATCAAGAAAAGATATTACTTTAACAGGTCAACCTATATATAGCCTGATGTGCCAGTTGAAACAAAACAAACCACCTTGTTTATATGGAATCTTATCACTACCACGTCTATGCAGAATATTTTGTGAGATTTAGGGCTTCAAAATAACAATGTGAAGCATTAATAGATCAATTTATAGCAGCTCATCTTCTGGTCTAAATGACATTATTTTCAGCAGTGTTCTACCTTGTGTGGTGGCATGGACTTTGAGCTTTGTCATCTCGATACTCTAGAAAAGATGAAGGTTCTTGGAGAAAACATTTTGTATCTTCCCATCTCTGATCCTTGCAGTATGGAGTTATCTGATTTGATTTTTTTTTTTTTTTAATTATTTCATGTGCTTCTTGCTGTTCTCACATTATCTTACCAGTATCTTGCCTTACCTGCACTTTATTTATCTGTTCTCCCTTGAGTATTGTCTAAAGGGTGGATTGTCTAAGTTTTCTGAGTGAAGGACTGTGTGTGTCATCACTCTACTGTTTCTTGTGGTCCCAGTGATACGTAGAAATCATGAAAAATGCTGTCTAACTTACACGTTCTCTCTCCTGTTAATGTTTGTATGGCTGAAAAGAGTTGAGGCACATTTGGTATAAACTAATCAGGTCAATCAAGCAGCCACTGGATGTCACTGATGCTCCACTTGAGGAAACAGTTGTAACAGGTTCATGAAAAGTGTGACTATAAAAAAGGCAGTTCAGGCTATCATAACTACTAATAGATGATTTGTTCTTTTGCATCTTTGGCAGTGTGACTGCCTTTATTGTTAGCTTGTTTGGATACCAGTAAATGGTAATGAGAGAAGTCATCTGGAAGCGATTCAGTTAAATGGGATTTGGTGCACCTTTGACTTTCTGGAATTATAATGCTAATCGACTGAATTTTCAAGTGACTTTCTATCCTTATTTTTTTTGCCAAAGTCCTGGGTAGAGTTTAGATATATGCACACATCTCACATTTGCATATCTATACAGATGTGTATTTTTTGTTTGCTTAAGTGCTTAAATCCTCCCTCAGTCCAACTGGAACATTAAAGATTATGCCTCTTACTGATTATGCAAGATGAACAAGTACTTTATAAAGCTATAATTTAGGCATACCCATTACGTTTATTGCATATGTAGCCACTGTCTGATAACCCTAATGATAGCTGCAGGCCCACTGCAGCCCTGTATTTCTGTGACTCCATGCTACTACTGTGCTTGCTTCTGGAATAGTAAGTCTGTGAATTGTTTGTGCTTATTTCACTTACCCCTAATTTCTACCACAATATCATGCTTTTGCCATGCCCATTGCCATGTGATTAAGTGTTTTTAAACTTTACACTATAATCATTTATTTACTGAACATAGGAGTTTGGATTAGCTCTGGTACTTGGATTAGCTCTGGTACTTGCAAAGCTGCAAGGAAGGTTCAGAGGGACTTAATCTAGTGGATAAAATACCGAATGGATTAAAACTGTACTGAAATGGTGATATTCATGTGGGGCATGAGGAAATAAATATCAAATTTTATCACAGAGTTAAATTTCTTCCACAGAAAGTAGTCCAAATCAGTATCCTTTTATGCTGACAACAGAATTGTATTTATATTCATACTCTGTTCCTGGCACATGCAAAAAAAGTGAATGTTTAAATACATAGGAAATCCTTTGGAATCACAAAGGCAAAATTCATTTCCAGAATAAAAATCTAAATGCCAAATTAATAAATTGGAAATTAAAATGTTCATAGGATTAAAAAAGTTAAATTGGATATCTTGGCCAACTTTGGCTCCTAATTTGATTTTCTTGGGGATCCTCTTCCTCACTGAGTACTGTCACTAGCTACAGATGCATTCACTGGAGGTGGTACAGCAGATTCTTTCCTAAGGAATACAATGGAGCCCTGAGTACAGTACTTTGGCTCCTCTGAACTTCTAATTTTTCTGGACTTGCTGCCATTTGCCTTTCAGGCATTTCAGGAGAAAAGGTAGCTAAGAACTCCTGAGATATCTGGACTTCAAGCATTTGTCTTTTGATGTGACATTTTTGTAGGAAGAAATAAACTAGCATCATCCAAGGAGTTTTTATTGTAGTCTCACCCAAGGTCTGCTTAGGCATTTGTCCCTTTATCCACTGTTTGAATAACACTTTGAATGTGTGAATAACATTTCAAATGCGTGTTGAACTGAGAAGTGTGAGCTGGCACAGAGTGAGCATTGTACCATATAGGGATCCCTAAATCTTAAATATTTGTGTGTCCTCTGAAAGAAGGAAGGTCCATATTTTTTTTTAGTGATTCGTACATCTAGATTTTGATCTGTAGGTGTTTCTGCAACAAACTTATATACGTATCTGCTAGAATGGATATGTTCAGCATTGTGCATATGTCTGCTTATGGTATGAATGCTCATAGAATGAATGATCAACCTGTTCACAAATGAAAGTAAATACTTATAAAAAATATACTTCATTTCTTTATATGTACATAGAGTATAAAGTAAGAACATACCAGTCTGATATAGACCTGTATAGTTAAATAAGGTCTGTAGATGACTGTAAATTGTCATGTTACTGTGGCATGAATTTTCACCTTATTGACTATAGAAGAAGGTGATGTATTTCAGGGAGAAAAATTTCTAATACGCATATATTATGATAGGTTTCTTACAGTGCCTTTGTGGTAGCTTTAACTGGAAGATGTGATGAAGAATTACTTAGCCTGCTGCTAAAGCTACCTGAAAACAGTAAAACTTCCCTGGTAGTGGAAGAATTATGTTCTTTACCAGCACTGGACTTGTATACCATGTTTGTCCTGATTATACAGAATTTGAACTTACGTCATATTTTTTACAAGGTAAGATGGGGAAAACCAGCATGCCGTTCCTATGATTTTCTTTTGAAGGTGGTTTAAAACATGCAGCTAGATAAATGGTCCCATTATCTCTTCACATGTTCTTTCTCTGTGAAGCAAACACTGGACATATGGCATTTTTTCTGTCTTCATTTAACTCCACAAAATAAGCACAACAGTTGAAGAATGGGATTGGTAGATGCTACTGTATTCCATTTCTTGCTTCCTTAGGAAAATCGTCACTAAGGAGTTAATTATGAAAGCTTTAGAGAAAACACAAGGGATAGAAGACATAGTTTTATTAGTCTTTAGCAGAGTTTGGAATTCCTGCAATTAATCACTTCTTAATGTGAAAGTGGGGAAGACTGATGTGACATCATTGGAACTAAAGCAAGCGTAGGAGTTTGCATTACAAAAATTATAAAATTATTCTCAGGGAAAAATTCACAGCACTCAGAAGTGCACTGTATTTGCTGTAGAAATCATTTTGGAAATTCAGGTAGCTCCTTCAGGAAGGAGCTTTTCCAGCTCTCAGGATAAATCTCTCCATAAGCAAAAGCCTCCTATATTTTATATGACCCAAGTCAAATGACTTTGAGAAGAATAATACAGTGCCAAAACTATAATGAAGGGGATGCAGAAGTCCGTAGCAAAACTGTATTATCTCTACAACTGCAGATAATCTGGGATCTAGTGTGGGTTTTCAGTGAGATAATATTTTTGCTTGTAAGAGCAAAATTATTGGGTGGGATTTCTGATAGTTAGCAGAAATTTATTTTGGTTCTTTTGGGGTAATGGATTGACAGAACATAAAATGTAAGTACAAATAGTTGAAAACAGTTATAACATTGGGAGGAAGAATATTTTGTTCATCCTTGTTCTGGATGCTGCATGTGCAGTTAAATAGGTTGGCCACACACTTTTAAAAATGAGATGGTTTCCCAGGATATGTTAAGATACCAGAGGAAAAAGAAAAGATTTCTGTTTTCTGAATTATCTGCCAACCTAGAGTGGCAGAGGGGAGGCAGGGGTGGGGTGCAGAAGGGAAGAGATGGAGGGGAGGAAAAAACCCAGTGCTTATTCTTATGGACTTTTCTACTGAAGCCTTACTGTAGCACAATTAATTCCTAGCAAAGAATAAAAAAACATTAGCATCTTGGGTAGGAGAACTCTTTTCAGCTTGGTAGGTATAAACATGTTCTCTGGATTTTAGTTCCTGATTTGTCATAGGCCAGTTCTAAAATTACCAAAGAATTTTTCTTTAGCTGAATTTGAGAGTGACTGGAGAGTTATACTAAAAGGAGTTTTGTTGAAGATGGTTTGCAGGAACATTGTATAATCAGTTTTATAAAAGACTGAATAATTTTGAGTGTTTCACTGAAACATTAAAATTTGTTTCTAATGGGAATTTATTGTTGTCATTCTTTTTTCTCTTCTTTTCCAAGATTAAGATACCATCTGAGGTAGGCAATGTACTAAACATGCTACTGGAAGTGGTTTCTAGTGTCAGCTCTTTTCTCAATAAAGCCCATTATGTCATGGAAAACCTTCCAGTGTTCCTCCAAAGAATTCAAAATATTGGTGTGCTCGACATCTCTGCATTGCAGCAGGTATGTGTATAGTTTTGTTATACAAACTTAATTCCCATTGTGAGGTACTTTGTTAGGGATGTTTGCTTAGTAAGGAGGAAGACTAGTAGAAATTGTGTCCTAGAAAGTTAGTAACTTGGAAAGAAGAAATAGCTTTGCTTTTTTAAAGGATAAGATTTCAAGATAGCATGTGCAGTTGTATCTGCCATGGGTTTTTGTTTGTGTCACTTCAGGTTTTTGTGTGATAGTTGTGTGGGGCACTTAAAAAAATGTGGCATGAGGTGGAAGTGAGCACATTTCTTTTGTCGCTGACTTTAAGGGCAGTTGCTGTATGCACATCTATACAGCTAGCACAGTGGTAGATCTAGTATTAAATAAGTGCAATTCCCTAAGAAGACCTGCTGAACCCTACAGCATACCTTACCTTCTGGATTTGCTATTCTTTGTGGAAAGTTTAGGATTGTATCTGGTTCTAAAATTGAAAATCTCTAAGAAATCTCTCAGTGGTAAACAGTCCAGACTGGTTTGTGACTACAGTACAGAGTAAATGCTGCCTTAAATAATGTTTTCCCTAGTGATATGAATCTTTCAAGATCTTCTAATCTGTGTAACAGATGCGTGTTGTTAAATGCTCTTCGGTGCATAGTAGTTTTGATTTAGAGCCTCTCTTTTGGGGTAGCTGTTTGGATGAAGCAACGAAAGGGGGCTTTCATCAGATGCTTACATCTTTTCTGCTTTCCTGAAACTAGTTCTGATTGTGTCAGACTTTTCTTTGAACAAATGAAGTATTGTTTTTGGATGAAATCCCGAAGTTGCCAATTTGATTGAAGAACCTCTCAAAAGGTCCTATTTTCCTGTTCAAAAAGAGTTTGCAAAGGAACAAATCTAACAGTAGACGGCCTTCTGGTTGCAATTATAATCTTTGCTCCGTGGCAATCCATATTCTGTGGTATAGCATATATTTAACTTTGGAATTTTTGTTCCTTTTTACATCTTACCTTTTTTTGGTCACTTTTTCTGACACAATCTTTGTTTTCTTAGTTTTTTTTAATTCCTTTTTTCTTGAGAAATTTCTTCTTTGTTTTATCACCTAATAACTTGTGGAGGATAAAAAATTCAGTGTCTGTTTCTTTTGTTAAAAAATTAGATGTTTGATGTTTTGAAGGATCTTATGTCTCTAATTTTTCTCATTTTGTAGACTAGTAAAAGTTGTTTATTTTTAAGTATCCTTTCCTTTTCAGGTGTAACTGGATTTTTTTATTACTTTCTATTAATACCTTTGGTTATCAATTATTTTTTTTGCTTGTTTTCTGTAGTGGTCAAACTTGTGCTACAAATAAGTGTGCTACTAAAGTGAAAATATTGCTTATGCACTTTCCTTCTTAAGTATTTTCTTCTATTTCCAAAAGAGTCCATCCCTCTGGATTTTTATTTTCATGATATCTTACAGCAAAGTAGTTCAATGACCTAGGAAGATTATAAAATAATGTATGTAAAGATTTTTAAGGTAAAAATATGTAGATCTTCAGCATAGAGTAAGACAGATTGCCTCCTTCATTAACTTTTAACTGAAAAAGTTATTTTGAAGTTGATTAAAAAAGCCCCCCAATCTTCTATAATAAAAGAGGTAATAAAGCAATTGTCAATTATGCACACGGATTTTTGTCTGAAAAACAAAACTAAAATACCTTTAAAATATCTGTAAATTGTGCAGTTGAATTGGTATGCTACATATTGTTCAATAGAAGATGATGTAAAAACCTCAATATCTACCAGACAGTGGTAATTGGAATACAGAGCCACATTCTACTGCTAACAACACTGAGTGAATGGATAACTCCCTGAGGAAAAACACTGCTGATTTCAGTGATGATTTTTATTTGCTTCTTTGCTGTTTGGAATTATTTGCTTGTATTTCCATAGCTAATTTTTGGTATGTTGTCACTCATGAATGGATAGGCTGGAGGGGACTTGCAGATTTACTGAATGCTGCCAGTTGTGAAAGGTGGCCTCATTCTGTAATCCCTCCACCAACTTGAACAAGTTTTCTGTTGAAAGTATCATTACTGAAAAGCCTCTTGGAGTTATAAATATATAAAGTTCTGACATAAGTTTATCCATGGCTAGTATGTTTACTCTTGTATCAAAAATGTTCTGTAGCTTTTATAACTTCTTTGACTTGCCCACGTGTTTGCGTAAGACCAGTCATAGTCCTTCTCTGTTCTGCTAAGTTAAATAGATTTTTTTTTTTTTTTTTTTTTTTTGTTTAGTTTTATACCCTTTTGTAACAGGCTCTCAGTTGTCCCAGACATCCTAGTGTCACCTTCATACATTGTGTTAAGATTTTCTTGAATGCTGAGGACAAGAAATGTGTACAATCTTTGAGGGAAATTATGGCTAATGACTCTGGTAGTTCTGCTCATTCATGTCTATACATCCTAAAATGACTTTCTTAATCTTGCATTCACCCTTTTGTAAGCTGCATATATTTTTGTCTCTTACTTGATCAAGGATCAGCAATATACCCAGGTAAGCTCCATTTTATAACAGCATTTCATGATTTCAGTTCATAAATAATATTGTGCACTCATTCTTTTTATATTTGATTTACCTTAAATTAGGTAATTGGTTTCTTGCCATACTGCATTCTGATGATCTTTTCTCCTGAATTGCCTTCTGCTATTAAATTACAGGCAAATCTCAGTTATTTGCTTCTTTCTGGGCTAAAAACTTGTCACAATAAGTGATCACTAAGATCAGTCTCACAGGAATAACACTAGTAACTTCTCTATGATCCAGTATTTTCTTTCCTTTTAAGAGCATCCCTGCAATACCTTCTTAATGCCATTTTTTAACCACCACATAGATATTGGATTAATGCTGATTAATATTTTCAAGGACAAGAACACTAGTTTGTTATTAGAGTTCATCTAGTTTAGAGATAGTATATGTCTTTTTTAGGAAAAAGCACTTGCCTTACCACACAAATATACTGTGTTAGTCTGGAATGATTCTATGATGCATTAAATTCTACTCCTCACATACATTCTTTCTTTAATTGCTCTCCACTTAAAAATCTTGCCTTATTAAACATCACAACAAGATATCCATTATTTCCTGGAGTATTATGTCATTCTTGAGTATAGTTGGATTTTCCACTTTTTATTCAATTATTGCCATCTAAATTTGATAGACTTCTGAAAAACAATTAAACCACATCAGTAATTTTGCCATTTTTTAATATGATTCTTTCAGTTTCAGTACAATAAAGACCTTGGTTTTTTTATGGCTCTGCCCAGAAGTAGGAATATCTATTTCTCTGCATTTGTTTCTTTCATCCCTTTGGTTTCATTAAATTTTGAGTTATCTTTAACCACCTTGTAGTTTTCCAGGAAAATTGCCTTTTTTCTCTCTCTCTTAATGTGGTGATTCAGAATTTATTTTAGTTTTATGTTCAAGCTATAGCCTGGCTTGACTTTTTAGGTTTCTTTTGTTGAATAGTTGATATTTCTACTCCACATAAATTTGTTTTTATTTTTTTTTTTTTTTTTTTTTTAAAAGCATACAGCTGTCCAATTAGGTCAGAAGCCTTTATGCTATGAAGGCTTTTTTCTCCATTTAAGAATACAGTTCCAGATAGCTTTTTTTAATCTTCAGCAGCAGCCTTCCTCTTCCATGAACCTGTTGGAGCAACTGACTTGACTAATTCCTTGCTTTGTAGGAGGCTGCTTGTTTGGAGTCATCAGCTTTGATTACAAACCTACTTCATTTAGTTTAAACTAGAACAACTGGATCAAAGATAACTTTTTTGTGAACATCCATCCTACATAGTTCTCCCACTTCATCAAAGCCAAATTTTAGGTAACATATCTTACTGAGTCAGTGGATATTTAGTTGAAAAACAGTAAGTAGATTCAGTCTGTTGATGGCAGCTTACTGCATAAATATTCAATATTTAAATTTCAAGTTATTTTTGATTGGAATTGGAATTAATTGGCAAGTTTGTACTCTTTGACTGAAATAAACCTCATTTATTCTTCTAGAGCAAATAGTGACTAATAAGGATTCAAACTCACTTGTATTCAGCATTGTGCATAAATAAACTTTATTTCCCCAGTAAAGTCCATGCAAACAGATTCATTCAAGAGCTGTAGATGATGGTATTATAAAATCTGGATATTATTTATTTACTACGCTATACGTTGAAACTGTATGCAAAACCTCAGATTTTTTGAGCCAATACTGAGTTGTAAATAACACTTTCTAATATTCCTGCATGATTACTGAAGAAGCACCTGGCACTTCAGTAAATGCATTGATCAGGATAAAGTATTTCTAACAGCACAATTTCTAAACTGTGATTTATTCTTTATATAAAGTGCTGTACTATTTTCAAAATTGACTCTTCTGTTAAAAAAAACAACCCACAAACCAACAAACAAAACAAAACAAAAAATAATCCAATGATAAAATGCTAATTTATTCCAGTGTGAAATGTGTTTGGTTGACATATCACAGTCTTTTTACTACTTGCCAGTTGTGAAGTCTTCAAATGATATCTGGTAGTCTAGTAATGTTTTTCTTGACAGGCATCTGCAACAGGAATGAGGATCATGTGGTCCAATGCACCCTTCAGTTATACTCTAGCAGCATCTTGCCTTGCAGTTGTATCCTCTCTTAAAACTGCATCTGTACAGCCTTCCATGAGATACCAGTTACAACTGAGGATGTTATTTGAAAAATGAAGCTACACAAAGGAGGCTGGTTTTTTGTTTGTTTTGTTTTATTTTTTGTTTTTATGTGGCAAATGATGGTGCTCATTAGATGTACACTAGTCATGAGCGAATGGCAACAGTAAATGCTGGTATGACTCAACATGTACAAAGACTAGAAATGCATCTAACAAGTTAGAAGATGGAGTTGAGAAATAGGCTTTTAG
The DNA here is from genome assembly GCF_004027225.2 of Strigops habroptila. NCBI lineage: Eukaryota > Metazoa > Chordata > Aves > Psittaciformes > Psittacidae > Strigops > Strigops habroptila. The sequence continues at coordinate 71,671,154 of NC_044277.2, read as the reverse complement.
GGCATGTGCACTTGATTTTTTTTTTTCTTTTTCTTCTTAGTAACTGTTTTCACTGGAAACATTCATATGCAAAATGGTTTGGGTTGTTTCTGCTGTCTTTGACACAAGACTAATCTACCAGAAGAGTAGACTTTGTGAAAACTGACATTATAATCAAGGAATCTGTAGACCAGTGGTCTTGATATTTGCATTCTTTTTCCGCCTAACTGATACGCAGTATTTTTCAAAGTTTAATGTAGTACATTATGCTACTGTCTTTCATCAAGTATTCTGGCAATTAAAACTGCATTACCCTCTTCTCTTCCCCCCTATGATAAAGGTGATCAGAAAAACAGAAAAGAGCACAGCAGGCCCTCATTCTCATAGGCAGTTACAGCAATCTAATTTTGTCAATCTCCTTGGATACCAATACTGAGAGAACACCAGGGCTTCTCCCTGAAGCTACTAAAAGCAACTTTAATCCATCTGTATTTCTGTTTGTTTTTTTCTAGTTCTTGCAAGGTGGGCAGTTCAGAAGTTCAGCTGTTGGGTCCCTGGAGTCTGTAACCAAGGCAGTGTGTAGAGAAGAATCTTCATTTTTCAGCAATGCAAACCTGTTCATCGACATGCCCAGAATCAAGGGACTCTTGGAGGACGATATGGCAAAATATGGCATTCCCGAAGACTCGAGTAAGAAAAACTATCAATCAGAAGTTGTATGTATGCATTCAGAGTTTAGAGAAGTTTCTCCCTCTTAAATGGAAATGTTTATATACCAGCTGACATCTCAGTTGACACTGTAATCCTGAGCACAAGGGTTGGTCAATAGAAGTTTTATGGCTACGAGATAATTGTGGATGAGACATAAGTGATTCTGGTTGTTTTCTATCTTTACAAATAGTAAATAAGAATATTCCTGTCTTAGATACATATTTATTAGAATTTTTAGAGCACTTGGTATTAAAATATAAAAAATCTCTGAGATACAAGATTGAGAATTTATTACTGCATGCCTTTCTTCTGTGAGCACAAAGCTGTGGGATTATTGCGCGGTAAAATACGCAAGGCCTCTGGATAAAATGTTTTTTAATAGTTGATATTCCTATTCTCTTTATCAAGTGCCTAGAAAATCTCCTGGCTTTTTTATAATTTCACCTTTGCTCCCTTTCCTCAATACATTTGTCTTGCCCTGATTAATTTTAGTACTGTTAACAACCTTGTTAGTGCCTCAGTGGCCCTGTGAAAAAGAATACAGTGACTGAGTGTCACTAGGGAAGGATCTGTAACTGTGGATCATGGGTCTCTCATCTATCAGTTTCTAGAGCCCAAAACTGATTCCAGCTTGGCTGGTACCCTGGGGAGGGAGCCAGAGCTCTGTCCTAGCCTTCACTTATGTGTGGGGGATAGCAGTAATCAGGCAGCTCTGCTTTTCTTTCCTATTTGAAGAATGGAGTTAGCAGGATGGCTGATTAAGAGACTGATTGTGACTTAGCTTCTTTCAAAACTGTTTAGGCCAGAAGTGATATCTGTTTCTTGAATATTTATTTATTTATTTATTTACTTATTTATTTTAATATTGTCACAAATGGAGTGTTGTGAGACATTTTACCTCAGGACCTTGAAAAATCTTTAAAGTGTGTTAGTTCCAGCCTTCAGATGAGTGAACTAATATTGTTTCTTTTATTTTAAAAAATTGGTAAATGAGGCAATGTAAAATCAAAGTAGAAACATTTACAGGAGGCCACAGAAACTTGATCTGTACTCCTTCACAGTGATTAACTTGCATTTATTTTGTGTACCAGACACTTGCCAATGACTTTCTGAAAATCATGGCAAACTCAAATTAGCCAGTCTTCTGTGCCTTTAGCATATTGATATTTCTAACTGGCCAGCTTGGAGCCTCTTAATTCTTCGCTGTCATTTAGCAATGATTGTGTTTAGTAATGATTGTTTCCTTAAGGTAAAAAATTGGACAAAGAAACACTTGTTTTTTTAACTTTTGGCATGAGTTTAAATGGTTTTGGCCTAGTTTTTGATTATATGTAAAATACTTTGCCTTCCTTGACCAGTTAATGACATTACTTAATATTTCTTCACAGCACTGGAAATGGGATATTTCTAAATCCACTCATAATAAATAATAAAAAAAACCCACCCCAAAATGCATGAGTTGGGCATAAAAATCTAAATGTTTCTGATAGGAAACTCATTGTCTTTACTTGAGTGCAAGTGCAGTGGGATATTCCTTGGATCCCAGTTCTGAAGGACATACATTCTAAAGCATTAATAACCCATCTGATGTAGGAACATGTTTCTTTCATTAAGGAATGGAAAAGTGAACTGATTAGATTTTTCAAATCAAGAAGTTGTGTCATGCTATTTTTTCCCTGTGATTTTAGGAGGTTCTTACAAAATTATACAAATAAAAAAATCTGTATTTGTGAGGGAATTTCTGTATACCTACTTCTTTCTTAAGTAGGAATAGAAAGCTACAGAACAACCAAGGGTGGGGAGTAAATCTGAGTGTTTCAAAGTCACTCTTCCCTCAGCATTCATTTTCTGGGCAGACATTTTGTGTGTCCTTTCACTCTAAAATTCACTAATGTAACTTTTAGGATAGATGGGGTTCACAGGCTGGTTTTCACAAATGTGAGAACCTCTTCGGATTGTAATTCTTTTTTGCTTATGTTTAGAGTTCTGCATCCTCAACACTATCACAGACTGTGGTTAAATGATTCCTATTCAGGGACCTGTAGAGATTGCTTGGTGGCAATTGGATGGTATTTGGCATAGTGCTGTAGCAGATGCTAAATTAAGACTCAAGCTTTTCTTTGAAATAAAATTAGTAATAATAATCCAACTTCGCCAGTGTTGTCTGTCTTAAACATAAGTGAATCTGTGCTTTTGCAGCTCCATTTTGCTTGAAGCTTTATCAGGAGATTTTGCAGTCTTCTAATGGGGCTTTGCTATGGACTTTCCTAAAACCTTTACTGCATGGGAAGATACTGTACAATTCAAACATCAACATGATTGACCTGGTGATGAAGAAGGTGAGTATCAAAAGAAACACTATTTCTGTTTATTGATCTTTGTGCTTCATTTTAAATGTCCACTTCTTTTAGGATAGGTAGAAGCAATTGGATAATTGCCTTCCAGAAAACTCTATCCACCCTGACCCCTGAGTTCTCACCTGGCTCTCGCTGTCAGCTTAATAGATCTCTTATCTTTTATTCTACTTATTATAGTGGTTTCACCTCAGTGTGAAAAGCAGAATTTTGTTCAAAGTCCCTTAAATCTTGTATAGACAGATTAAAAAGTACACATTAGCAGAAGCAGCATGTGAATCATACTCTATCGAGGTGTAGGACATATGTATTCTAAGTGAGCTTCTGCTCTCAACAAATATTTCTTATGATGGGAACTCTAGTGGGGCAGAATAAGGAGCTGTGGCAAAGGGAGGCTCCAGGAACGAAAGTCTGTTCTGAGGGAGTCACTGAGCTGTATTTAAAAAACCCCACACAACCAACCAACCAAAAAACCTGCAGTGCGTCCTTCCTGATTATGTTTCTAACACCAGTAATACGAATGACTAGTAGCAGCTGAGCTGCCATACATGTGGATGCTGAAGACTTGATATTATTCAAGAGTTTTACTATCTTTGCAGTTTTGATATCATAGCTGTTCTGTCTTTAGCATGATTATCTACAATGAAAGACTTGCTCATGAGTAGCTTTCAGGCCTCTGAAAGGAGGGATGATGACAACTTATTTTAAGTATAGTTCTGTGTAAATTTTGCATTTGTCTTGCAAATGTGTGATTTTTACCCTGGAATATTACTGTTTGCAAGAATGGTAATTAGATTAATTTAAAATGTAGAAAAAACATTACTGCTTGTAAGTGGTACAACAAAGGACTGTAGTTACTTTGAATGTGATGGTAACTATTTTCCATGTAAATGGAGAACATTGTAGTATTCAGACTTATGCTTTAAAAACGTAGTAAAAAACCCCTAAAGACAACTAAGCCAAAAAACACATACTAGATTACAGATACTAGGTAACTTCATGGTTTCTGGTGTGAATTGAAAATAAGGTTTCTGTGATTCCATATTTTGCTGTTAAATAACTTTAATTTGGGCAACAGGCCATCTCCCTAAAGTTGAGTATAATTAATTTTAAATTTTTAGTCAGCTAAAAATGAAGCTGCTCTTGACGTTTATAGATGGAAATTCTATAAAGAATGAGATGTAAGAAATGGTAATTATATTCTGTGTTACAATGACATTTAAAATAAGGCACTTAAGACATTTCTACATTATTTTGCCAATTAATATGCCAAAACCATGTTCTTAAAGCATCTGTAAGAAAGATAAATGTCCTGACATACATTGTGTTCCCCTATGGATCGTCCAGTGAAATCAGGACTGAGTAATACAGTTCAGAATGAAGTCTGTTTGTATTCTTTCCTGGGTTTTTTTTTTTTTTTTTTGTTTGTTTGGTTTTTTTTTTTTTTTTTTTTGTTTTTTTTAGTGCTCTGGAACAATACGAAGATTCTGGTAGGTGCCTCCAGCAGAGTCTCTCATTTGCTTTATGTATTCTTGGGCTTACAAAATTTCCACCTTCATATTCAGGAATCTGTGTTAATATACTCCCACCCTTCCCCCAAACATGTAAATCTAACAAGCAAGTATGGATGTGTATCTGTTTATGTGTAAATATGAAAGTAGTAAGGGATTTTCCTTAACAATTTTATCATTTGTTTTATTACAGAATTCTATCTGCTATTGCTTGGACAGAAACAAAATTTAAATATACAAAATATTGTCCCAAGTGTCTGGAACACAACTACTAAAAAATAGCTACTAAAAATGACCCTGTAGCCCTTACAGAGCCAAATCTTCTACTGAAATTGGAACAGAAGTACTAATTGTTTTTAGACTATGTGACCACATAGCAGCTATTTACTAAAAAAAAAAATTAGAGGAGTAAAGCTAAAAAGAACATTGATACTCATATACAAAGATATATTCTTTAAGTTTTTCACGTGGACTGTTTTGTTTCAAGACTGTGTAATTGATCGTTCTTCAATAACTTGTGAGGTTGCTGGTTTTACCTTCTGGGAAGTCAACAGTTCTAATGCGTAGAATAACTGACCATCAGAGATACAGCCTGTAGCGCTAACAGAGAGCAAAAAGGTTCAGTGGCAACTGGCATCCAAGAGTTCAAAGACCATGTGTGATGTCTTGGATCCTGGTTTTTGCTACTGGACTTTTTGCCACTGAACTGATCTTATGAAAGTATTTCTTATTTCAAAAGAGTCTCGGAGTTGATCTTATATTCAGGCAATCACATTAGAACAACTTTGCACTATTTCTTTGTAATTGGAACAGTCAAAGAATATATATAAAGAAAATATAAATGTGGCAAGACAACTAAGAAATGAAAGAAAGAAAACTAGCAAATTCATTAATTTAAATTTCCTGTCTTTTGTCTAGTAGAATTATAAAAATTGATAACGAATTGAGTAATTTCCTATTCTAAACTTACATATCCCATCTAGCTCTTTATAAGCACACTTGACTTGTCAGCCTGTTAAAAGCTGTCATTACAAAAGCAATTCAATAAGCTTAAAATACCATTTTTATTTATTCTTACATCATGAGGAGGCTTAGACATATTCAGTCCAGGACCAAAGTTGATATTGAAGACTCTAATTTAATCAAAGGCAATATCCAGCCTAGATGTTATGAAGAATACTTATTTTAATGGATCTTCATTGATTAGAAAGAACTTGATGAGAATTTCTATTAAACATCGAAGTCCAGCTAGTCATTAGCATACAAACTCACAGGAGCTGCTTTACCATGTAAGATTAAACATTCTTCTTGCCTTAGGTTCTGATTTCTGCTGTAATCAGTAAAGGCTGTATAGGGAAGAACTGAAGAATCAGTAAAGTGATATTCCCTCCAATACTGTCCCAACTTCCCAAACCTTAAAGGTCAGGCTTGCCAGGAGTTGATCGCTATAATTTGTCGACTTGCCTTTTGAGCTTATATAACTCTTCGTATTCACAGTGTCTGTGGTGAGATGTTCTGCATCAACCAGCTCTTCCTCACTTGCTTGTTCAACTTCAGCAGAGGCAACTTCTTTTTTAAAATCCCATGTTTCTATCTCCCAACTACGTTTATTTCCCTTCTTTAATTCCACTACTACTTTTTATTGGAATTTATTATTATTATAGCAAATTTAAAATTTGTTTAGTACAGATTTCAGAATTATTAGTCTGTATTCCTCTGTTTCCCCTAGCATCTTTTCTATGAATAGCATTTCATTTGTAATTTTCCACTTCCCTGATAAACAAATTATTTTTAATCAGGAGGTTACACTACAAAGAATTCTTCAAATATTTGATCCTCAAGTGCTCCTAGAGTTCTTGGCTGGGTGTTATCTCTTCCTGGAAACTACTTATTGTTCATTTTGTTAAACTTTATGACCTTTTTTTACTGTGCTTCAATTTGAGACATTCTCTAAAGTGGTCTCTATGTAGAAAGCTTCTGATACAAGAACCTCCAGGCCTACCATGGTGAATGGGAAAGCAAAAAAAATGTAAACAATCCCCTTTTTTCTTAGTCTTTCTTCTGCTATTTGGATATAACTTTTTTTTTTTTTCTTTTTTTTTTTAATTGGGAAGTGGTATGGAGAGTCTCATAGAAGTTAAATGCATAAATTCTTTCAGGAAAATGCAAATATTTGCAAAGGTCTCTTTGGGGCTTTCTATCCTACAAACAAGAAGAAAGAACCACCACAAATTGTTTTCCCATGTTGTGCTAAAAGTACTATTTTGCAAGAGTGAATTAAAATGCTAAGGCAAAAAATTGTGTACTTTCAATAGGACTTTCTGCAAAGCGTGTTCCAAATTGGAGTTTACAATTCACTGTCCAGACCATGTTTCCAACTTTCACTTTTTTTATATATTTAGTCAAAGTAGTTTGAAGACTCACAAGGTCTGCAAATGCTTTCTTTTGTGTATGTCCTAACTGTATTTTTTTTTTTTCTGTCTTTCTGAAGCATGTCTGTGATACTCTGTATGAAAGAGACATTATAAAATAGAGGCCTTTATGATACTTCAGGTAGGAAATATCCATGCTGCAGGAAGACTTTAATTTGCTTGGTATTCAGAGAGTGCAGCAAATACTAAAGTAGAAATAAGATAACATGGATATCCTTACTGATGACTATCAAAGTTAAATGGAAAAGAGTTGCAGAAGACCTGAAGCGTGCCAGTTTTTCTTGTTTCTTAAGATTTGCTATGTACAGTTTTTACTTCATTTGTCTTCATGTATTCTTTTTCCAGGCTAATTTCACTTTTAGTTTTGTGGAAAACTTAAAGACTTATTCTGAGACATGGCTTAGGATGTCTGAGGCTTTTAAAATGAGTGGAAATGTCCTTGCAATCTCATGCCTGCAGGTTGGTGAACTGGGATGGCTTCCTATTTTCGGGTTATTTTCTATGTAATGTAGATAGATTTTCTACACATGTAAAACTGCCCATCTATTTGGCTTCAGGCTTAAAAATTGCTGAAAAAGAGGCAGATTAGCTTTAGGCTATGAGCCTATGATGTGGTACTGAGAAAATTCTGAGGTGAAAAGAGTTAAAACTGACATTACCCTTACTATGTCCAGTATTACCAGGCAACTGGGGAAATAAAACAAATAGGTACACCTACAAGCTTTATACTCTTATTTAAAACAAATATAAGATTGTAGGAAATAAAATATTTTATGGAACTTGCTTGTTTATCATTTGATTTTTACAACAATGTGTGTAACTGATAAAAAAATACTGATATGAGAAAAATATTGACCAAAAAAAAAGAGTATTTTTGTTACTGGGATTTTTCCCATTCTACATGTTTGTGTCCTTTTTTCCTCTAATAAAATTTAGTTTTACCGTGTTTGACTTGTGAAAACATGCATGAGAACACTTTGGGAAAACAAGAGCAATCCTGTCGTGGTCCATACATATCAATTGAACTACTACTTTTAAGTTCAATTAAGGAATAATGCTAGTAATCATGCATTAGACTTGCAGATGCCAAGATGCTCTTGTAGAGCTAATGATTTTTTTCCCCCTTAGAACTTGACAAATGAGGTAAAGAAGTTAAACTAATGTAAAAGGAACTCTCAAATGCCAGTTTTTAAAAGTTTTTTATTTTATTACTGTTAAACCTAATAGTATAAAGGCCCAAAAGTCTTCCAGGAAAAGAAAATGGGTTCCTGTCCTAGCACACTGTAAGGACATTAAAATGGACTTGCAGTTAAAGTATTTGCAGTAAAGGAGGAGAGTGATGTAAGCAATGGGGAGTATATATTCTGCTGTTTACTTGAAATGTGTGGAGTTAGCCTTTTAAGAGGGGAAGACATGAAGAGGTCAAGTGGCTTCTCCAGTGTTATGCAGGAAATCTTGGTAATGGAATTGAACATGAATGCATATGTATATTTTATATTTCTTTAAAGAATATAAACCTGATGTAATATCTAACACTTTTCATTTTAGGAAGCACTGCAAAACAATTTCATAAAGCACTTCGTAGAAAGTAATTTGGATATTGACATGGAAAAATTCTTTAAAAAAATGCAAGTATATGGTATGTACATAAAAGTACATCTACTGATTAACCATATTAGACTTGAATTTAGAATTATGTTCAGTTGAAATGGAACATTTTGCCTACTTAAATGATACTAAAGTAACAGACTTTAAATTATCTTGTTCAGTTAGTCTCAAATATTTCTAGTTCTTTTTTTTCTTCTGAGTGACTAGATAATTTGCATTTCAAAATACTGATAGAAAATGAGACTAGATAGAGTGTGTTTAATCAAAACTGTGTATTTTTTTTTCTTCTCCTTTTATTGAGAATTAGTTGTGTGTGGTATCCTCAAACCTCAGAAAAGCTCGAGATACAGTTATAATCAGGGAGCACTAAGGTTGAGCTCAGATTAAAGGGTAACCAGGGTCAGACCCAGCCCTGGGAATAGCCAGGTGGGTCTATTAGGGTGATGCTGAGGCCAGGATAGGTAGGGGTCTGGGCCCAGAGCAGCAGGACCATGGACAGATCTGCAGCCAGGCTGTGATGTGATGAAAACTGGAGCCTGGGGCAGGTCCAGCCAAAGCTCTGTGCAGCTCTGATGGGAAAAGAGATTATGCTGGAAATTTAAGTTACTTAGAGATTTTATGAGATTATAATAATTGAAAAAATCCAGTATGTCCTGCTGTCAGTAGGGTAGGTGCATGATAATTAAAATTGTTGCTGGTATGTGTCCATACCAAAGCAGAGTCTGATGTCATTTAAGAAACGTTCATGATTTTGAGGACCAGAAAGAAAGAAAAATGGTGAAAATGTAATAACAGAGAGTGTGACATTATGTACAAGGAGCTTTAATTGAAACTGGTCTTGAGTTGAAGACTATGTTTGAAGGCTAGGACTAGCTGCTCACACTTTCACTGAGAAAAATGGCAAATGATATCCCAAATTCAATCCAGAAAGTAAGAATCCAGGCTCAGTATTCTCCTTACTCAAGGGACTCAAACTTGAATCTTCTATCTCTCAGGAAGATTTACTTAAACACTGAATTGTTGCCGAGTCTGGGTCAGCATAGCTCACCCCTCATGGTAAAGCTGGCTTACAATACAACTAAAAAAGCTCCACAGAATCACACAATTGGAAAGAAAGGAGGGAGGAAAGAGCAAGTCTCTTAACTTGCAAGGTCTGCTGGAAAAATAGCTGTCTCAATATATTACTTGAGTAACGGATGAATTTTGTTTGGATCTAACACTGGGAACTACACGGGTTATGGGCAAACAGTATTTCATTAAATAGATATCAAGATCTCTGGAGTTACCAGGTACCTCTTCCATGTTGCAGACAACATCATCAGAGAAATCTGTGTATGTGTTTCTCAAGCTACGGCTCTTTAACAGAGCTAAGAACATTTGACAATAAATAAATGGTTAATAATTTTCGTGGTGAACACACGAAATCATTTAACTACAATGGCTATGAAACTAGAATTTCTTTATTTTAATGGAACACAGTCAATAAAATTAATACCATATAAAAAGTGAAAATCGATACGGTCTATAGGTCACAATAGCATTTATGCCTTTGCGAAGTTGATCTGTCCAAAGTGCCAGAGCACTCTTCTGCAGTTACACTTTGATTACACTTCTTTTTACAGATTTGCTTTGGCATTTTGCTTTTTGAAAAAAATGGCTAAGCCCTTTTATTTTTATGTTGGTTTTGTATATGGGGTTTTTTTGTTAATTTTATTAGTCTATAATCATATGCAGCTGTTCCTATAAACCTCTTCTTATGATTTTTAAAATTTCATTACTCTTACTCTGCATCAGCTTTTTAGTCCTGTAATTATCTTGGTTGGATCCAATTAAAGTCTTAAATGTACACATATATGTCATTGGTTTTACCACTCACAATATGACTATTTCCATCCAAAGCTCAGATTTTCTAAAATCATGTGATCTGTGTGATTATGTATTTTGTTTTCTAACTAAAGCCAATTTTCCCTTGGTTTTTTACATCTACACTTGCATTAAGCTGACTTCTAATTATGCTGAAATCCAAGGTGTTTATGTTTGTATGTTTTTTTTATTTCTCTACAATTTTATAAATTGTTAACAGTCTTAGAGACACCCTACTACTCCTGCTGCAAAGTCTTGTGGATGCAGAGGGACTGGTAGTAGAAAATAAGACATATAGAGTCGATATTTGGTGCTGTTTTCCTTCAACCCATGAATTCACCCTGTCATTGCTTGCCTGTCTTCTGAGTTCTAGACTATCAGTTCCTCTACTTTTTTTTCTTGTGAACTTAATCCTTTCTCACTGTTAATCTTGTCTCTTCTTCAGACTGCTCCATATATTTTTCTATTTATCTGCCTTCCTATTGTAATATTTCCTGTGCTGATACTTAATAACATCTATGATCCAGGGTTTGTGTATCACCACTGTAATTAAATGTGGTCATGACCTAACCTTTTTAAATCCTGTATCTTCAAGTGGGTCCTGAAAAATTTAAGATGGAAACTTGTGTTGGATGTTTTATAACATTGTATTTTACCTGAGAAAATCAGATATTTCCATTAAATCAAAATGAGTGAAGATTGTTTCTTCAATTATGCTATTCTGGTTATTCTCTCAAACAAAATGATATAACACTATCTTTACATTTTCTATCACTGGATGAAGATCTGAATTCCTCCAAAGGTTCAGTGTTTTCGGAAGTCATGCTTTGGTTGAGGTACACATTCATCCTGGATCCATAGATAAGATCAAAGTCTGAATGGAGGAGTTGTAGGCTTTTTTTGGATGCTTTTTAAATGTAGGTCTTGTATCAAAATGCTTATACCCTGTACATAAACAAGGTGCTTGAAATATTTGCGATGTCAAAGAGAGAAGACCTGGCCAATACGTTAGTAAATGAAAGAGATGAATCTCTATTGTGATGATCAAAGTACAGTAACTCACTTGTATTTGTGGAAGGACTTATGGAAACATAAAGAAATGTTAAAAGTCCTAAAGCTTCAAGGGCGTAGTCTCTTTCTAGAACCTTGCTAAAATTTGTTACATTTTTGTTGTTCTGAAAGAAAATGTAGCTTAGGACTTGTAAAAACTATTGAAACATGAACTATAGTTCCACCAGTTCACACTACAATTCGTATGTTTTTAAAATCTCTTCCTTTTTTTAAACACAAAAGTTATTTACTCTTACAGGATGTGCAAGTGAGAACAAACCTTTCTGTTCTGTTCATTAAAACTGAGGAAGTCCAATTTGTTTCCTTATCTTAGAAACTACGATGAACAAGATGCTTAACAGCTCAGCAAGTAAACAGATTGACCTATTGTCACAGCTTCTAGTAAATATATCTTCCTGTGTGTTACTGGACCGTTTCCAGCCTTTTGACTCTGTTGAGAAATTGGAGGAGAAGGCTCATGAGCTCATGCAGCAAAATAATTTTTTGGCTAGTAAGTACCTTAGTTAAAATGTATATTGACAGAAAACATCAGCCTTTGCAACTGTTGTCTGTGTTTATTGATAACGTAGGTTCAGCTTTACCTAGTTTCAGGGTATGTATTAAACCACATACGATACAGGAAAAATAAAGCACATTTACCTTAGAGATATTCCCCAACATTTGAATCCTGCAATACATGTTGTAAAGACTAATTATGTTGTTTTAATGGTTGAACTGCTAAGTGAATCCTTGTGGTCTGTCATTTCCAACAAAATATAGAAAAGAATAGCCAAAAATGTTTAAAGTACAATAGAAAGAGCTGAAAAATGCAGCAAACTGAGTCAACTTGACTACTTATTATGACAAGATAATCTAGTTTAAATACTTTTGAATTTTAACATTTATATTTTTTGCTTTGCAAAAAGGAGAAAAGGATTTTTTTGGTAAAGTTTACTCTTAAACCAACATCTCAGAGAAATTAACTTATTTATTTAGAGTAAATAAGTTCTTAAGCAATAGATGTATTTCTTTTCTTCCTTTGGATTACACTCTCTATCCTTTTTCTTCATTGTATCCTTATTACTGAGAATTAATTAATTGTTCAAAAGAGTTCAAAAGGCAAGACTGTTTTTCTTATTACACATATTTTCTCCTTTCACATAAAATGCTATAAATCGCATGTAGCCTTTCCAAAAGAGCCCAATTTAACCCTATATAAAGTGTGCCACATCTTTTCCCCCTGTTGTTTTGGTTTTTATTGTCTGCTTAGACTCCTGTAAGTATACAACAGAAGGCATGTCAAAACAGTTCTAGAGAATGAAACTACTCAGTCTGGAATCCTATGTTTGTTCTGTAACCTGCATGGTACCCCCATTTGCACAATCTGGAAATGACAGCCCTCTGTCCATGTAAAACCAGCAAGCCATAACATTAGATAAGGGAAATTTCTCAGGACTACTTAGTAGGGAGTGAAATTGCCCCTTCAAGGGAAGAAACAAACAGATACTTGTTGGCCCTCAGAAAATCAAATTGTCAAATTCTACATCTATTTTGTTTCTGCTGACATAGAGAAGGGCCATATGCTACCATAAGCCAAGACATTTTTGGGTAGTTTTTTCAGTACTGTGGCCTTATAGTCTCTTCATATGCTTGAAGAAGGAAGATGGCATTTTAAGGGATCAAATGTGTCCAACATATCAATATTATGTGCTCAGATATAGGCATACATTCCTTTCCATAGTAAGATATGAAACTAAAGTGAAATTTTCCTTGCTTGGTTTGTAGTCTTCAAAGCCTTCACAACCTCATGAAATGTCTTAGGAAATTAAATGTTTGCATAAGTGAGAAAATGAGATTTTTCCAGTAAAAAAAGATAAAATCTTTATACCAAAGTATTCTATATCATATTATCTTTCAGAGAGCCAGGTGCTCATTAAAACATCTCTCCCCTTTCTGAGGGAAAAAGGTCAACATTTCACATTCATCAAGGAGTCCTAAAAAGTCTGGGTCATCAGGAAAAATATGTAAACAATTTGCTGTATTCAACATCATTTTCCCAATTACAGATTAAGCTTTCATCTGCCCTTTTTTTTTTTCCATCTTTTATTTAATACAGAGCTAGAGAAAATAAACAGGCAAATTCTGCTATGTTAAAACAAAAGTATTGT